>NC_090447.1:1272468461-1273093461 GCF_031143425.1 Pleurodeles waltl | reverse complement strand
CTGCTGTAGACATAGGCTCCCTGGCCACGCACTGTTTACATTTCTACATGCACCACCCTGATCATTCCATATTCACTCTTTGTTTATCTTATTTGGGGCTTATGTGTTGCTAACTGTCTTATATTAATCCTATAGGTGGGTGCGGCCTGTTTCCTGTTTCGGTTCCCTTTTTTTGTGTAATTTTATTTAGGCTGGCCTCATTGACTTGAACCAGGGCATGTGTTATGACATGTCATACTTACCAAGCATTCATTTGTGAGCCTAATTCGTGCGCATTACGTCAAGACGTTCAAGGTGACACGACGTAGGAACCATTTTGGAATGGTTTGTTGCCACAGTAAACCTCCGTATCAATGTATAACACAATGGCAGTCAATTTGCATGTGTCATATCCTGTAATACGATCAGCTGTAAGACTGTATTTTGTCTCCGTGAGGTCTGTGATGCTCGGCGATTGTCTCGCATGAATAGTACTGGTTTACTGCTATCAGGAGCAGGTTGGTGAAACGTTGAGAAGATTGGGAGGGTTTCTATTGTGCAAGTAACTAATTTGTGCTGATTACGGTGATTGGCACACTTAAAGTGCTTTAACTTATATTCTCACGTTGTTTTGGCTTAGGATAATCCTTGACACTTAGTTATTTATAAGGTCATGGGCACGCATAGTACAATTACTCCACCACCGACTTTCCTAAGTCAACTGGGCATGCCAGTAATAAATTGGGAGGATTTGATAGAGATGTTCGAAAATTACTTTCTCACTTTGGATGGTCAGGATTACTCTCTGACCAGAAAAAAAACACTCTTATTGAGAACTCTAGGCAGTGAAAGTCAGCGAATATTTAAATATTTACCTATAGCTATTGGACCTAATGGACAACCCCTTGACAACGTGTATAACAAAATTTTGAAAAGACTAGAAATTAGGTTTGCCAAGGAAACTAACTTAGTCACGGCGCGCTACAAGTTTTATACTCAACCACAAGCTGAACATGAGAATATCGAGGAGTTTGTTTCCAGACTTAGAGAGTTGTCAGTCAAGTGCCGTTTTGGGGTCATAACAGAAGAGCTCATCTGTGATCAACTCATAGTGCAATGCAAAGATAAAAAATACAAGAAAGATTATGGACGGCTAAGGACTCCACGCTAAAAGATGCAGTACAGATGGGCAAAGTGATTGAGGAGTCGCAACGATGCATGAAAGAACTCAACAGTAAAGCCAAACCTGCTGGAGAGGTTGTGACTTTAAGGAGCAGCAGCAGTAGTCTTGAGAGGGGTGTAAATGCTGTTGCAGAGCATAATTTCAAAAAGAGCAACTCAAATGTGAAAAATTAGATTCAGGGTAAAGACAAAGAGTGCAGTCGATGTGGGAGCATCTATCACGATTCTGATTTCAAAAAGTGCTATGCATTAAATAAAGAATGTAGGAGATGTGGGTACAGAGGACACTTTGCAAGAATGTGCAAGGAGGGGAGTAAGCAATTTAAAGGAAGATATAAATCTAGGGTAGGGATTGTGGATATGGACATTTCAAATATGGATGCAGATAGAATTTTAGTAGTGGAAGACGACAAATTACGTTGATCGTAGCCACACGAGACGACTAACAAAACCAATGGCATATTTTGAAATTTGTGGGAGCAGGGTTAAACTAATGATAAATTGGGGTCAATATATACTATAATCCCAGAAGTTATATTCAAAACTCATTGGTGTGGCATGAAAATGTCTCCTAAAGATATTAGTCCGGGTGGTTATCAAGGTGAAACTATTGAAATATTAGGATATTTGGAAGGGCCCATTAAGTTTGTCTCATGAGAAATTACAGGCAAAGTGTGTGTGTCAACTGATAGTCCAGCTATTTTGGGCTGGGTACATCAGTATGACTTAAACATAGTGGTCAATCCGAGAACCTCTGCCCAGGTCATAGCAGTGGAAGACATATCTCTAGATGATGTGTTAGGGCGTGTGCAAGGTCTATTCAAGGAAAGTCTTGTATGTTTGAAAGGTTATGTGCATAAGATAATTCTAAAAAAAAATGTTGTTCCTGTACAGCATAAGGTAAGGCGTGTACCTATAGCTGTGTGAGGGAAGGTAAAATAACTGTTGGAGGATATGCTGAAATCAGGTGTAATTGAACCTGTTGAAGCATTTCCTTGGATTTCTCCGGTGGTAATCACGCAAAAGTCAGATGGACGTTTGGGATTTTGTGTGGACTTAAGATCTTTAAACAATAATATAGTGGCTGATACATTTCCTTTACCTAATATCAATGAGCTAATGGCCACTATAAAATGCGGAAAGTACTTTTCTAAACTAGATCTGAAAAGCGCCTATCATCAGATTCGGTTACATGAAAGTTCAAAACCGCTTACTGCTTTTATTACTACAGAGGGTACATACCAATTCACTTGCATGCTGTTTGGTTTGGCATCTGCTGCAAGTGTATTCCAACGTATGATGGCAAGACTTTTTGCGGGGATGGAAAATTTGTCTAGATGAAGTTCTGGTTTTTGGGGATACGGTGTGCCAACATCACAATGTGCTCATGAAAGTTTTGAGATGATTAGAAGAAGCAGGTTTAACGCTGAGCAAAGATAAGTGTGTATTATTGACAACATATGTAGAATATTTAGGTTACTCAGTCTCTGAAGGAGGTATGAAACCTAAACAGAATTTACTTGATGCCATGAAATTAATACCAAGTTCTGAAGATATAGATCAATTGAGATCTTTCTTAGGATTAATAGAATACTATGCTAAGTTTGTAGAAAATGTTGCTGATAAGACTGAGAACCTTAAAGTTTTGTTGAGGAAGGGAAAAAAGTACATAGGGACTGAAAACCAACAGATTTGTTTTGAGAGTATTAAGAAAGAAATTTGTGAAGCAAATATCTTAACAACGTATGACACACATCATAAATCTTTTGTGACAGTAGATGCAAGCTCATCTGGAATAGGAGCAGTGTTATCGCAGATTTATGGGAAGTCAGAAAAGACATTGGTGTTTGCTTCTCGCTCCCTCACGCAATCTGAACAAAATTATTTGATTATCGAAAGGGAGGCCCTTCCTGCTGCCTGGGGAGTTGAATACTTCCGGATGTATGTGTGGGGCACACATTTTATTTTGAGGATGGACCATAAAGCCTTGTTGAAAATATTATTACCTGGAGGAGTGGGTAAAGGCTCAGCAATACATGCAAGATTGGCTGCTAGGTTAAAAGAATATATGTATGTGGTGGAGTTCATTCAGGGTTGGAAGAATGTTCAGGCTGATTTTCTGTCTCGGTTGTCGGTAGATTGGGAAAAAGGGGATGATGCTAGTGTGTTAGTTGAAGATGAGCGCAATGGTACAGCAGCTTTGGGTCAGGATGCAGTGTATTATGCTTCAGGTGCCTTTACTATGTCTGACTGGACAGATGAGATGGCTAAAGATGGTGTACTATCAGTAGTGATGAGAATGATACATGATGGTACCACAAGGGAGAGTGTAGTTCTATTGGCTGCAAGACCATATTTCAAGATTTTAGACAAACTCAGTGTGTTTGGGGACTGTGTGATTATGCAAGGAGATCGTTTTGTGCCTCCAGGGGGGTTAACAGCAAAATTGATTAGAATATGTTACGAAGGTCATTTGGGACAGATGTTGACAAAGAAAAGAAGCATGAGTTTTGGTCGCCTGGTTTGGATAATCAGGTGGTAGACTGGGTTGAGAAGTGTACAGTCAGCAAGGAAAGTGAGAAAAGGCTAAAGGTTGGCAGTGGATCTGTGGAAGGACATACTGTTGATTTGGGCAAACCACGGCACACTATTTGTCTAGACTTCATTGGTCCTATGTATGAGTTACCTGGAGACATGCGTTATGCTCTTGTTGTGGTGGATGTACACTCTAAATGGCTTATTGTTACCACGAAAACAACTATTCAAGAATTGTAAAATATTTTTTGTGAAGAAGGAATTCCAGCAATATTAATCACTGATAATAGTACACAGATGACATCTACCGAGATGGTATGTTTTCTTGATCAATGTGGGGTCAGAAATTCTTGTACTTCTATCTATAATCCACAAGGGAATAGAATGGTAGAGAGAGCAACAATATTGATCAAAGGTACTATTCAGATGGCTTTAGTTAGCAATCTAAATGTCAGAGAAATGATGAATAACATGATATGGGCACATCGTACAACCGTTCACAGTGTGTGTCAAAAATGTCCTTTTCTGGAGATGAGAGGGAGAGCCCCAGGGACTAAATTAGTACCTTCATGGTTTAAGGAGTGGGTAAGTCTGGGTAGTGAAAGCACACAAAAGTGTATTGTTGGACCCAATCACAAAATAGAGAAAGGTGATTGGGTAAAAGTCAAGTCTGGACAAGTGAAGGGTGGATTATCAAAGTTTTCTGGTCCGTTGAAAGTTCTTAGAGTTGATATTCTGTGGTTCTGGAAGGTGGGGAAAGGTGGAATTTGAGGAAAGTGGCTCTCTATCAAAAAGATGGTTAATGTAATTCAGATAGGAGAGGGGAAAGTTGTTCAGGTGCCATGTTCATGAATGAGTAGGATATGAGAATGAGGAATGGCAATAAGGTTGGTGGCAAATCTGGGTTAAGCTAAGGAGTGGTGGGTGGAATAAATGTCAGTGTGCAGGGACTTGAATCAAAGCCTCCTGCATATCTTAAGGACTATGTGAGATGATAAATAATGAAGCAGTTTAGATGTACTTATTTCCTTTTCCTTAATTCAAATTATTTGCTGTGTTTGATTATTTTAAATCTATCAACAATTCTATGTGTGAATCTCGTTATTTAGAAATGCTTAAGTTTCTATATGTTCTTATATGTTACACTGTTTAATTTCATATTTGTGAAGGGGAGGAGATGTGTTATGATATGAAATACTTAACATTCTGGATGACATGTGGGAGTGCGAGAAGCTGGATGGGAGGTACTGCAGTTACGGAGAGACGGGGAAAGGGAAGAAGGCTAGAGTGTGGATTGATGCCAGGTTGGTCTTACAATAACCTTCAACTTTATTTTCACGAGGATCGAGCATTAATTTGTGACCCTGGCACTACAGCATGCTACCTGAGTACCAAGCTGTTTTTTAGGCCATGAGTTGTGTATTTCAGAGACAGCGTAATTCATGTACCATCATTTGCTTTGTGATATTTATTTGCTTGTCCATACTGCACATTGATTCTGGTGTTATATTGCAGATGTCATTCAAATATGTACTATCACACTGAAAATGTTTAATAAACAGATTGAAACAAAAATTATGTTAGGTGCAGCACCACAAGCTAATTTTAGACTGTAGCAGCTAAGTGATGAACCTCCTGAGGAAAAGATTTTTTTTTTTAGTTGCAAACAACATGAGTACTATTCATACATAGACACATGTCTTTCATGATCGCCTTTGTCATGCAGTGAGCTACAAGTCCCAATAATAAATGGACACAGTGATGTCAGGGTGTCACCGGATGCAAATTAGAACAGACAAAAAACGTAGAAGTTTAAAATAAGGTATTGTGGTAGCATACCTCTCAACCTACTTTGCCTCCAAGGACGGTAAAGTCAGCTGTTTGTGGTGGGTCATCACTTTGAAATTAAGGGGAAATAGGAAAGGTTTACACAGCATTTGTCCACAATGAACTCCATGGTAAACATTTGCCATATCGAAGTGTAGTGAACCACCCGGGCTCACAGTAAGGAGAGTGGCGGACGCACAGACCAGCTTGGCTGGGTGTGGTCGAGCTGATATATTAAATGGGGACAAGCTGCCCGGGGCTCAGACCTGAAATACATTCCAGTAGGGTGACCACCTGGCATTGAGGCAAATTCTGGACAGGACTGTAAAAAATTCAGGACAAAGGGTCAAAATTCAGGACAAAAATTCAAGAACAAACATCAGTTTTACAGACACACCCAAGAGAGATCATACACAATTATGTTATCAGTGCATTTCTTTACTCTTTTTTATCATAGCACTATTTATTCACTGTGGTCTTTTTCTGATTGCCTCCACGTATGCTACATTCAGGTGTCACATTACGTCCCTGTTCAGTATTTAATTAATGCGCTTCAGCACTGTATCAAGGCCATCACCCCTACCCAAATCTACCCAATTGTTCTTAAAGAGAAAGTAACAACAACATTTTGATTATTTCTGAACATTTTAAATCCTCTGGCAAACAGTTTGGGAAACATTAAGATAATTAACCTTATGCTAATTTAAACACATTGAACAAAAACATCTGGCTCACCCCAACCGCCCATGGACTTTCAACATAAAACAAATGTAATGAGGCAGGGAAGATGGTGTAGGTGAGTCTCATACTTGATGTCAGGATGTGAGATACCCACAACTTGTCTCTAGTCTCACAGCACTGGAGTGTATGTCTGGGACTCTACATGTATCTCAAACTGGGATCCCGGACTACCAATCAATGATAATAAAAGAGGAGGATGAAATTGAGATCAAATGGGAAGTTTTTGGTAAGAACTTGATAAATAAGGAAGAGAAGAACAAGGTGGGACAATTCCTAAAATCAGACAAGACGGGTCCACCAAGACCATCGGAAGGTATTGGGTATCTGGGGAGTTGTCTCTGCAGGCAGGAGAGAAACAGAAGAGGCACTGTCAAATGGTTGAACAAGCAGCACCCACCCACCTTGGCAAACTCTTCTGGTGCAACGGTCCGCTGTTCGTGCTTGTGAAGGGTGAGCAGGGGCCAGACCCCTTGCAAGGTTGTGCAAAGCAATTGCCCACTTTGTCCATATCTTAAAATGGTTTTGAAATTGAGCAAAAGCCAAACTAGTAATCTGGGTTATCCCTAAGTGTCAAGTACACCTAGAATCTTCAAAATATTTGGGATGTAAATTGCACAAACAAAATGTAAATTTTTTAAAACATAATTAGTGTTTCTTTAACATATTGCACTGTTTTCCCCTCTATATACAACTAGACCTCAGATTGAACTGGGGACAAGTTACCTTTCGATACCTAGTTATTAATATCTACCATTCTCCCACTGATTTACAGGATGGAAATCTCAGCAGAGCGTCACAGTCCTTCCAAGCCCAGTAGTGGGCTGCTTTCTGTAGTGGGCCATGTGGCACTAGTGAAGATGGTGTGCTACTCAATGATAGTGTTATTTTGCAAACCTTCCCCTGCTTGTCCTTCTTTCCTTCTTCAGAGATGCCACACATCTGATATGGTCGCTGGGGCGCCGTCGGGTAGCTCTTTCCACTCTGAAGCTACCAGTGACTGTGGGTGAATTAGGCCTTCTGGACTTAGAACGCTATTATTCAGCTGCACAGGTCCAATGGGTGGCTCACTGGCTTTCTGCCCGCCCTCCTGCATGAGATCGGGTTTATCCAAGACTTTTAAGAAGGGCTTACTGCACTGCTCATTGTTTCCTACTGACCATTCTACGGATCACCGTCCGGGGTTATCATGCACAGCTTTCTTTTACCTTGCCATAATCTGTATACTCACTGACACAAAGAAACCCTGTGCTCCTCCACTACCTTTACTAAGCCTTCCCACTCGCACAGGACGGATGTGTTCAGAGCAACTCCATCAGTGGCATGCTTCAGGTGTCTTAAAATTGGGGGATTTGTTTCTGGTCAGCAAGCTACTAAATTTCCATACCCTTGTGGCAGACTACCATCTTCACCCCTGTCAACTCCTTACTTACAACCACCTTAAACAATCATTAAATGCCACATTTCATGTCTGCCACCTAGCACTAACCCTACACAAGGTGCACCAGAAGCTCTACACCACAGAAACTGGTGGCAAACTGATAGAATGGGTGTACAGACCTTTTCAGCAACACTGAGACCACTCCAGTTTTTCTCGTCATACTACCTGGGTGATTGATGTAGCCAAACCTCTGCAAGGATTGGACTGGACTAAAATACTGGTCTTTCCCCATAAAGTGCCCCACGGTTGTCACTTAGGTACATTCATAGAGCTTCCTTGGGAAATCATTCCGCCCGTTTCTTGACATTGGCTTTGTGGTTTGTAACTCACATTGCTTTGCTTTCAATTTGCTGGCTTTATTTGTTTTAGGCTCTGCAGCTTCACTTTGTCCCTTGCCTTGCCCAAACCTTCTTTACAATATCCTTCCGAGTGCTTCCTTTCTCTAAACAGGCCTGTAAATCTTGTTCTTATCTCATCATTTGCTGTGCATTCAAAGGACAAGGTCAAATGCCAGGATCTATCTTTGGTGGGAACTTAGTGTTTACTTTTCTTTTTCTGACTTCAAAGTGAGAGGATTTATGCAACAATCTTGCTGGATACTGGGGTTAGGAAAGAGATTTTTCTATCACATGACAACATTTAAATAAACTTCTTAACATATCAGAATTAGGAGTACAAATGGAGACTTTTTTGTTAATTCTGAACTATGCTGGAAACAAATACCTTTATATGGGTAAAACCAATCTTTGCATTAGGTGATGCAATTTCCACATATTATTGTTTCTGCACTATTTAGTTATATTTGAAAAAATGTATGTCTGTGCAAAGTAATGGTCATTTCAATCACAAATGTGTTGTCTGTAATTGCAGTGTGTTACCACACCATGCATACTCCACTCCACTCTGCTCTGCACCACTGCAGCCTACTCTGCATCACTTCACTTTACACCACTCCATGCCACTGAACTGTGGGATGCTGCACTCTTCTCCACCCTTCTCCACTCCTCTCTATGCCACTGCACTCTATGCTACTTCATACTACGATGCTCTACTGTGTACCACTCAACTCTATGCCAATGCACCTCTCTACACCACTGCGCTTTGCACACTATACCACTCCAGTCTAGGCAACACCAATCTGGTCTGCATAAATCCACTCTATGCCACTCTGTAACACTGCATTGTATGCCATTGCACTCTATTCTAGTACACTCTATGCGTGTGCACATTACTCTGTAGCAATCTACTCTCTGCCCCTGCACTGTACATCAATATACTGATGTCACTCTAATCTACTTTGTGCCACAGCACTCTACACCACTTTACTCTATGCAATCGCACCACTGCACTCTACCCTACACCTCTCCTGTTTATGCCACTGCCCTCTACTCTGAAACAATATATTCTACACCTCTGCACTCTAAGCCACTCTGCCCTACTGCACTCTAAACCACTGAACTCTACTCCAATGCACTCTAAACAACTGCACTATGTGTCACTGCACTGTGACACTCTACTCTGCAACACTGCACTGGCCACCACTATACTCTACACCACTCTACTCTGTACTACTGCATTCTGCACCAATATACTCTATTCCACTGCACTCAATACCACTCTACTCTGCATAACTACACTCTAGGTCACTGCACTTTACAGCACTATACTCTGCTCTGCACTGCACCACCCTCCACTAATCCACTTTGCACCACTCTAAGCCACTGCACTCTATGCCAATGCACTCTAAACAACTGCACTGTACACCAATGCCCTTTGTTCTGCATCACTGTACTCTACGCCATTGCTCTCTGTACCACTCTACGCCACCCTACACCACTGCAGTGACACTCTAATATGTAACATTGCACTCTCCGCCACTGTACTCTACATCACTCTGCTCTGTACTACTGCATTCTACGCCACTGCACTCTATTCCACTGCATTCTACAGCACTATACTCTACTCTGCACTACACCACTCTACACTCCACTCTGCACCACTCTACGCCACTGCACTCTATGCCACGTGAGTCTACTCTGCACTCTATACCACTGCACCACTCTGCACTACTGCACTCACTGCCAATCTATTGTATGCCACTCTACTCCACTGCACTCTCTGCCACTGTACTTAACACCACTCTACTCTGTATTACCATACTCTACGCCACTGCCCTCTACACCACTGTACTCTACAGCACTATACTCTACTCTGCACTGCACCACTCTACACTACTCCACTCTGCACCACTCTACGCCAATGCACTCTATGCAACACAAATTTACTTTGCACTCTATGCCACTGCACCACTCTATGCTACTGCACTCTCTGCCACTCTAGTGAATGCCATTGTAGTCCACTGCACTCTATGTCACTCCATGCCACTGCACTGTAAACCACTGCACTCTAAGCCAAGGCACTCTAAACAATTGCACTGTACCCCACTGCACCGTACTCTGCACCACTGGGCTCTACGCCACTGCTCCTATGCCACTCTACTACACTCTACACCACTATGCCACTAACTTCATGCTGAACAGCAGCCACTCTGGTGTATAACATGGCTAAAACACATTCGCAAAGCCAATAACTCTTGCGTAGACAAGACCTATTGGCTTTGCCAATGTTTGCTAGTACTATGAGGTACTGAGGTCCCTGAAAGAACTGTGAATGTTTAAGTCCTTATTTTAAACATGCATTACACACATCTCAATATAGGCTGCCACAAAAAGGGCAAATATATTTTGGTTAAATAAAAAAAAAATCCTCCTAAAATACATATTTGAATGATATACAGTTTATACCTAGTATTAACATTTTTTTGTCCAATAAAATCAGACACTCCACATCTCACCTTGGAACACCCTTACAGTACCTCTCTAAAAGAAAATATATTTCTCATCAGAAAGCTTCAAGTAAAGTCAATGCAGGTTTCCAAGCCCCTTTACATTTGCAGATTTAGACACATTTGCATTTCTTTAGGGAAGGAGACACCCTGCCAGGAAGGCCTTTTCTTATCTCTCTGCCCCTCCCTCTTTCACAGCACAGGAGACACCCTGCCTTTCAATCCACCTGGGGAACTGATCTGTTCTAATTACATTTTGACCTTTAGGTGAAAGGCTAAAATTACGGACAAAATGCTGTCCTGTCCGTTAAGCCTTTCCTCACAGACAACGGATGACAGGGAGAAATTACGGGCAGGTTGTGAAAATTACAGATGGGTGGTCACCCTACATACCATTGTGTCTGTTGTCACTGCCTGCACCCCGCCAGCAGCAGGTCTGCCTGGGTCCACATCCTGCGTAGTACACTGGCAATGAGGGCGGAGGTGAGCACGCCCGTCAGTGGTCTCTGAGCCTCACCCAAGCCTCATTAATGGCTGGCAGGAGGCTAAGGTGGAGTATTGCTACGTGGGCAGCGGCCCCCTTCTCCCCTGGTCATCAGTATCTTCGTTCTAAGAATACCTGATGGCGCAAGGGAGCTTTGATGAGGAGGTGCAGTGTCCTCCATGGGTGGTCAGGTGCTACCATGCACCTCTCCAGCAACTAGGCACGCAAAGGAGGATTAGAGGCCTGAGGTAACTGGCCTCTCAGCAGTGCTACGAACAAAGCTCCACCAGCCAGACATGGTAAAGGAAGGAGCACAAGTAAGGTACTGGGCATGTGCAGCCCCTGAATACAGCACCAAGAGGAGTGTGAGCCCCAACTGAAGGTGGACATTTGTAAGGGTGAAAATCACATGGGACTGACAGAAACAAAGACAGTGAACACAAGAGCAAACAGAAAAAGGTAATAACAGTGAAAAACAAATGACTGTAAAAGTGATCAAGAGGTACCACCTGCACCGATGCTTAGATTAGTAAAGCCAGGTGTTCTTCCCTGCGGAGTGGAGCTGAAGATGGTGGACAATGCACAGGTAGGTGGAAACCAGGGGGCAGGTCCAGGCCCTGTTGCTGCAGCTGTACTGGCACACTCAGCCATTGGCGCCCTTGCACCCTTCAGTGAATTAGCAGACCTGGCTACTGCTGCCCCCCAATAGAAAGTATGGGTGGACAGACTAGAAAACTACTTCAGGGCCACGAGAGTGAAGGACTATGAGGTCAAATGGTCCCTTCTAATGTATTTTGGGGAGATGAAATATGCAAGCTGATCCAACATCTCCCAGGGGTGCCAATTATTAAAACGCCGTCATACTAGTCCTGAATGCATATTTCAACCCCCAACAAAACTCTGATTTCAAATGTTTCGAACTACGCCAGACAAAGCAGAGGGAATGGGAGTCGATGGACAATTTTGAGGCATACCTCCGGGCCCTCTACTTGCTCTGATGATGGCCAGCTGAAATTGGTCAGGGGCCAACTAATACAGGGGTACAGGTCCGCAAACCTGAGGAGACTTATCCTAAGACAACAGGGGATAAAGATAGAAGACATGCTAATCCTAGCCAGCACCTACGACCTGTCAAGCGCTAGAGCAGATGAGATAGAGATGACGCTCAACAAAAGATCAAGGTGTGGGTCCACCCAGAAAACACCTGCCATAAAAACGGAGGTGGTTGACACAGTCCATAGCAGGCCCCAGCCCCGAAGAGGGAGAGCGAGTGTGTTTGTTGAGGCATCCTGTAGGAATTGTGGCCTGGAGTACCACCCAATGGAGAGATGCCAGGCAGCGAGCCGCACATGCTAAGCATGCAACAAACCGAATGATTTCGCATCAGTTAGTGGAGGTCGGGGCAGGAGACCATCAACCAAAGTGCTCTGGCAATTGCCAGTCAATGAGAGGCCCACGATGCCCAGCAGAAGTGGCAACTGGTGGCCCTACAAGGAGATCGTAGAGGAAGACCTAGAAGAGGAAGAAGTATTCCTCATATCGTACACAGCTTCAAGCAGCAAAGGCAGCAAAGGCCGCAGGCCCCAGCCCTGTTACAATGTGGTCATCACAGATACACTGGTGCCAGCCTTATTTGACACAAGGGCCTCAGTCAATGTGCAGAGGTTCAGCATGGAGACCATGAAGTCAAGGCACATTTTCATATGACAGAGGAAGGAGAAGGCACGTTGCTCGTGTGCCATACGTACGAAGACCTGAGCCTTGTCCACTCCACCAAGGAGATCCATGTCCTTCAGGTGGTTGGCATCCTGGAACAATTCCCAGAACTGTTCAAATGGCTCGGCTGCAGAAAAGGCTCTCCTATCAGCCTGCACATAGACAAGATGATACAAACCACCATACTGAGGCACAGGTGGGTACCGTACTGCTTACGCCAGCAGGTAGAGGCTGAGGTGGAGAAGTTGGAAATTATGGATGTGATTGAAACAGCCTCTGGGCCTACCCGTGGGTGTCACACTTGTGATCACAGGAAAAACGCAAGGGGCCTGGAGCCATCATGCTCTGTATAGACATGAGACTACCAAACTGAGGCCCATATTTATACTTGGTTTGCGCTGAATTAGCGTTATTTTTTTTACCGCTAATTCAGCACAAACCTAACTCCATATTTATACTTTGGCGCTAGACACATCTAGCACCAAAGTTATGGAGTTAACGTTGTTTTCTGGGCGTGAACACCTACCTTGCATCAATGAGATGCAAGGTAGGCATTCCCATCCATAAAAGGACGATATGGCCTTTGCGCCATATTTATCCCCCCGGGTAAAATACAGCACGGGGAGATGGGGCCTTAAATAATGGCGCTAAGCTTGCTTAGCTCTATTATTTAACGCCTGGGTATGGGCAGGCTTAAGGGGAACTGTAGGCATATTTCCATGGTCAGAGACATTTGCCCCCTTGGCATGGCCATTGGGGTGGTGGGCATCGCTCCTGTCTTTACCAAGAGCCATGTCCATGGGGGTTGTGTGCCAGAAAATGGCGCTACACTGCTTAGAGGCAATTTTTTGGCCTCTGAACAGTATAGCGCCATAGTTCGGTGCACAAGCCCTGGTTTCCCCTACACTTCCCCAGACCTGTTAGAGTCCTTTACAAGGAAGCTGACAGGGCATTTGCGCCGTCTAGCGCCATTCCATAAATATAACGCCCGGCCGGCATCTTGGAATGGCACTAGGCAGCGCTATATTTTTTGTGTTAGTGCAGTTTTGCGTGAAAAAGTATAAATCTGGCCCCAAGTGACCACAAGGGAGCGTCACATCACACCAACAATGGACAACATCATCGCCAACCTCAATGGGGCAGAGAGATCAAAATGTGGACTATTACCAGCAAGTACTCCATCCGGACAGTGGGTACATCACCATTTTTTCAATGCACATGGGGCTGCAACACTACAAGAGACTAAGGACCTGATTTAGAGTTTGGCAGATGGGTTTACTCCATCACAAATGTGACCGATATTCTGTCCATCGTATTACGATCCCATTATATCCTATTGGAATTGTAATACGGTGGACTGGATTTCTGTCATGTTTGTGACAGAGTAACCTTCCACCAAACTCTAAATCAGCCCCTAAATTTTGGAATTTTGGAATATCTTCATCTCAGAAGTATTCCAGAATGTCATAAGAGAAACTTTGTCAGGGCTCAAGGGAGTATTAAATATCAGCAGTGATATTTTGATCTTCTGGTCATAAGCACCTCAAGGCCACCCTTCAGCGACTAAGGGAAGGTGGTCTAACATTGCACAAAGACAAATGCTCTTTCTTCGAGCCCAAGGTGGAATTCTTTGGCTTTGTGTTTTCCCAGGAGGGCCTGCAAGTTGATCACAGAGTCAATCTAATTTTGCTGAGTTGTGAAATGGGTTTTCAAATCCAAACTGATTTGGTATATTGGAAGTTTGGAGGGGTATTGAAGGTGTTCCTTACGAATACCAAATTGGCGTGTGATGTATCAATGTTTTGAGACTCAAATCTTGTTGCAAAACATTGAAAAATTACAGACTCCTGAGTTGGGGAGGTAAGCACTTTGCAAAAGGGGAGCAGTCCCTTGGGATCCTTTCACCTTTGTAAATGTAAAAAAAGGTTGTTGCAGAGTAGGCTGTGGTCCAGGGGACCGCTGTCAACTCTCAAGTAACTTTAAAAAAGTAAGCTTTTTTTAAGCACAGCACCATTTTTGTTTAAGGAAAACAGAGTGCATTAAAAAAGTTTACTTTATTTAAAGGCAATCACAAACATAGTGACCTGCTGTCCCTATCCGGCCAGCACCCCTGTGATGGGTAGCAATCAAATTGAGTTGCAATTTACGAGTAACCTTGTTAACATTCATGAGGTGGATTAGATTATGATCCACTCCAAATCTGAACGTTGTGAACAGACCTATAAACAGATAGGTTGGTTAGTAAATTCAATACTGGCTGCAAACATATTGGTTGCAAATTGCAATATTGCAACCAATTTTTATCAACCAGTATTTATTTCATTTGGCACATCCTTCACAGCTATAATCACCCAAGGCCAGTAATGTACCCTCCACTAACCAACAGGATCAGTGTTTTAAATAAACAGGTACTGTCGGGTACTGAGTACCTGCATGAATTTAATTTTAAAGGGTGAATACTGCACTTCTCAGCAGAGGTTCAAATCTTAATGGGAGAGTACTGGTACCTCTCAGTAGCAAACATGTACTCTGGGATAGTGCATATCTATGCTTTTATATTTCCATTCCAAGCACTCAGCATAATCACGTTTTTGTGAACTCCTCAAGAAGCCATGCAGGACCTCAAATAGTGTACATGAAATTACATAGTGGTAGAACTTTTCATTCTTTATTAAGCTCTTACTATGGTAAGATTAAAATCATATCTGGCATATTTGACATTAGGGTGTGTGTCATCCCTTGTATTCCTCTTTGGGCAAGACGATTCAGCTGCCAATGAAAGCCCAATTGGGTCTGCTGCTTTCGTCAGGACACTGGTCAGTCCTACACACTAACTATAGTTTCAGAAGTGGATGTGGTTTAAGGTGTAGATGGGTGTGTAATCATAGGGTAAAAACTCTCTTTTGCTTCAGATCTGTTTTATATTCAGTCTTTATCTCTTGTATGGAAAACAACACTGTTATAGTCATGTTATAAGTTGTCAACAGAACAATTTGCCCTACATGCACAATAGCTTTCTTCAAGACCGAGGTCCTACACTTACCTCTACCACTGCCTAAATTTTATACAAATTCACTAAAGTGTAGGCATTGGGTAGAGGTAAATATAGGACCTTGATCCAGAGGAAAGCCACTGCATAGCTGACAAACCATGACACAAATTCCTTGTAATTTTCCATAAAAGACAAAGCCATTAAATATAACTTCAAAACATGCTTTCTGCAAAAGAGGTTTTTATCCTATTATTACTTACCCTTCTACATCTCACATAACAAGCATTTTCTAAAAATTAGGTAATCGGTAGGGCTAGTATAGAACCTAAAGATAGCCACTGACCCATTTAGAATCTCTTTTGTGGCTGAATTATGTTGACCAGAGAGATACAGGGATGGCGCACAACATTAAGGGGCATATTTACAAGTGCTGCCTTAATGCCGCCTTAGTGTCATTTTTATGATGCTAAGGCAGCATTAAGGTGGCCATTCCCCTGCACCATATTTACAAAGTGGTGCAATGCATGCATTGTGCCACTTGACAACCCCTTGAACCACATAATGCCCACGTCAGGCATAATGTATGCAAGGGGGACGTTCCCACGAAGGAAGGTCGGAAAAAATGGCAAAGTGAAATTTACCAGATGCTCATGGCAGGCTTTAAAATGACGCACCCATAATAATCTACAGGCCTCCTTGTGCTTTGCTGCACTAACGTCAAAATTGTTGACGCTGCAGCAGCAAAGAACCACAACAACATCAAAAAGTTTGATGCTGTTGTGGTAGCGACTGCTATGGTACGCGTATTGTAAATACAGAGCAACCATGGTGTTGTTAGGTGGGTATGGGGGGGGCGCAATAAAAGTGGCGCATCAGGACCCATGTGACACTTTCTTGAAATCTGCCCCTAAATGTCAGATATGGTTTTAATCTTATCATAGGGAGGTCCTAATAAAGAATGAATAAGTCTAACAGAGGTACATTTATGTATATTATTTGAGGTCCTGCAGAGCTTCTTGCTGAGGTCAAACAAAAGTTATTATCAAGGTAATTTATGGGGGGTTCATGTGTAGACAAATAACTGGGTGTTTGGAGTTAATAAAAGAGAGCTGAGGGCAGATGTACTATGGATCAATTTGGTAAAAGCGGTTTGAAATTGTGCACCAAAATGTATCAAGTCGATTCTTGTTTTGAGAACTGACTTATGTATTAATAGGCTGATCCCAAAATCAAATCTGTAGGGAGGTCTCATTCAAAATAGCTCATTAATATGCATGGGGTAGTTCACACATTGCGATTTGCTACAGTCACAAGGATGGTGGCCTGCTGAGGTCAGCAGACCCCCATGTATGTGATTGCTTTTCAATAAAACAACCTTTTTTTTAAAAAGTACCATGGAAAACGGGATGCGTAAAAAAATGAAAACTTTTCAAACTTTCTTAGGAGTAGGCATTTGTCCCAGGGAGCACTGCCTACTCCTAAAAAGTGTTTTGTTATATATTCACAAACGGAGAGGGGTGCCTTTGAGACCCTTTTCTGTTAGTGACTGTGTTACCACTACCTTTCAGTAATCGGTAAAATAATAACGTTTTGCAACCGGATGTCAGTTGCAAAACATTAATAAATCTTGTTGCAAATCGCTTTTTGGAAGAGAAGCCCTAATCACACTACTTCCAAATAGCGATTTGGGATGTAGTCACAAACCCAATCTGCAATTCGGTAAAATGTTACTGAATTGCAATTTGGGTTTGAAATAGCCAAAAAGGGTGCTTTGCTTTTGCAAAAGGTATGATTTCACAAAACGGAGACTTTAATACTGCAAAATGGCTTAGTACATCTGGTCCCTAAGTCGCCTATCAAGAACTCCTAATTACGACTCCACCCTGAATATGCAACAACATATCCAGGGTAAGGAGTAAACCCCATGATGAAGCATGCCACCTCTCTGGGTTAGGGTATTAAAAGAGGAATCCCCTCCAAAGTGTCCACATCAGTGCAGGAACAACTAATTAGGGACCTCTGATCTTTTATATTCTGGTTGTTGCTTTGGTAAAAGAGGGAGAATGTATAATAAGCCAACAACGATACTGTCTCCCACATTTAAATATATGATTTAAGTCAGAGGGAATATTATATGACCTACTTCAAATAGGTCACCTTAGACCAGCTCATGGGTCTATCATTTCCTATTTTAATACAGAATCCTTACTAGTGGTCACTTTACATTACTCAGATGCGTTTTTGCCAAAGATTGAACAGTCATGCTTTGGACACAAGGTATACTTCGATTCATTGTGTCTTTATTAAGGTGTTTGGATTGTCTCAGTCGTGTTCTGTTATGGCAGAAATTACTAAAATTCGGATTCCTGTGAGGTGTAAGTCACATACTGGCCAATCTACTGCTGACTTCCTGGACGCAGATTCCTAAAACTGAGTTAACTGTTATTGCTCTGGGTGTTTGTCAAGCTAGAGTATTCACTCTCACGCTTTGTAACATTGATATGACGGTTTTAGACCAGCTCCCTTAGGCTCCTGTGTGGTTCTTCTATCTAAGCTTGAAGGATTCATAGTGAGAGAGCTATAATATGAAGATGACAAGTGTTATGTCACCAGACAGAGTTATAATGAACTTTAGAAGCCCAGAGCAATTATGAATTGCGCAACTCTATGACGTTTAACCAGGGAAGAGAAAAACTATGGCCTTTGGGAAAAATATTCAAGGGAAATTAGTATATCAATGAGATTTCGTAGGAAGAAGTTACTTTCTAAAATTATTTTCTAAGTGATTTTGATAGCTAACTGACCTGTTGAGGCAGTCATCAAAGCTAAGAGGAATTTGCAAACACAGTTTTTAATGCCTTGTGTGGTTTAACTTGTAATATCGATTGGTAAGGAAGGAAACAATTGATTTTAAACCAACCCGCCAATGTAATAATGTGGCAGTAAGTACCGCCAGCCTGTTGTCGGTACTACCGCCACATTATCTCCGACTGCCGGGGTCATAATGATCTCCTTAGTGTTTTAAGATAAAACAAGCGATTTCAAAGTATATATTTTAGTAACATATAAACTGTACCTAGTGCAAACACCTTCTAGAATTCACCTTATAACACCCTAACATTATGCCCCCCTCTACAACCTGGGCGGTTGGTGATAAAGTGTTGGTAATACCACCAAACAGGCTGGCTGTAAATACCACCAAATTATGACCATGGCAGAAAGAGCTAGGACAGACAGCCACTTTAACACACCGACCGTCAGGGCGGAATCAACAGGCACCACGGTAACCGCCTACAGTCAATGTTCTGCCCACTGTATTAAGACAGTCCAATCCTCCACTTTTTCCGGGGCAGTACCAACAACATCAAAAGCCTGGCAGAAACAGGCCACAGAAGTCAAAGGACTTACCATTGGAGACTCAGGGAACAACCACGCTGCCATGGAGCCTGAGCTGCATGTCTTCCCCGTGCTCTTCTAAGTGCTTCTCCACTATGAACACCGACAACGGCGAAGACGACCACGGTGAGTACAGCCGCTTAGCACACAGGGAAGGGGGAGGAAAAAGAGAGTGACACACACACGCAACACCCCCAACACCATACACACAAGCAGATGCAGTAACATAACATATTTACCCCGTACCTCTCAGGAATAATGCAAGGACAACTACAATAGATGAAAAAGAGTGTAATAAGATAAAATAGTAGCAATACGTGCATCCAAATAAAAAAGTATATACATATTTACAAATGTAGGGACACTGCCCATTCCTCAATGTTCGTGGGCCACAGGGCCACATTACAAAGTCTAAGGCCCCACTTCACTCCTGCAACAACACGGAGAGAACACTGCAGGGGCATCAGATCGAAAATAGGCAGGCACCTCAGCTGAAAGATGGTACAACGCCATTGGTCCTGGAGGGGGCAACATACCCTGTGCTTGGTCCTGGGGAGTGCAAGGCCACAGTCTCTCAAGTGGGTGTCTTTCCCACTGGTTCTGGAGGGGGCATTGTGCCCTGTGATCTTCGTCCTGGGAGGATGGGGTGAGTAAATTACATCTCCACTGGTTCTGGAGAGGGCATCGTGCCCTGTGATCTTCATCCTGAGGATAATTTGGTGAGTGGATGTCATCTCCACTGGTTCTGGAGGGGGCATCGTGCCCTGTGATCTTCATCCTGGGGAGGATGGGGTGAGTAAATTACATCTCCACTGGTTCTGGAGAGGGCATCGTGCCCTGTGATCTTCATCCTGGGGAGGATGGGGTGCGTGGACGTCATCTCCACTGGTTCTGGAGGGGGCATTGTGCCCTGTGATGCAGATCTTGGGGAGTGCAAGTTCACAGTATCTCAGCTGGGTGTCATACCCACTGGATTTGCAGGGGGCAGGCCGCACAACAGCCCATGGACGCAGGTCTACAGAATGTCTGCCGGAGGTGACGGCTGTTCAGTGGTGGCAGTGGTGCTGCTGCTGCTGGTGGTGGGGGGAAGTTCCAGCCCATCCCCTGCAGCCTGGGACAGCTGCCCACTGCTGCTGCTGCTGGTGGTGAGGGAAGCTCCAACCCATCCCCTGCAGCCTGGGACGGCTGCCCACTGCTGCTGCTGCTGCTGCTGGTTGTGGTGGGGGAAGCTCCAGCCTATCCCCTGCAGCCTCAGATGGCTGCTCACTGCTGCTGGTGGTGGTGCTGGTAGCGGAGCTGCTGGCGGTGCTGGTGGTGGTGGAGGTGGGAGGCTCCAGCCCATCCCCTACATCCTCGGGCGGCTTCCCACTGGTGCTGCTGCTGCTGGTGCTGGTGGGGGGGAGCTGTAGCCCATCACCTGCAGCCTCAGATGGCTGCCCACTGCTGCTGGTGGTGGTGCTGGTGGCGGTGCTGCTGGCGGAGCTAGTGGTGGTGGTGGTGGGGGGAGGCTCCAGCCCATCCCCTGCAGCCTCGGCCGGCTGCATCACCATGGTTGGTGGTGGGATCTCCGACTGAGTCCCAGCACCAGGGCCCTTGCCCTTACTGCCTGCTTGTGCAGGCTCCTTGCCCTTCCTTCCTGCAGCACTTGGGGCTGGCTCCTGCCCTTCATTCTTACAGCGCTTGGGGATGGATCCGTGCCCTTCCTTCCTGCAGCACTTGGGGCAGGCTCCTTGCCCTTCCTTCCTGCAACACTTGGGGCTGGCTCCTTGCCCTTCCTTTCTGCAGCACTTGGGGCAGGGACCCTTTCCGTCTGGCTGGCTGCTGGGAGGGCAGTGCTGGTACGGGGTGGCAGTTGTACCCGTAGCTGGGGTGGGCACAGAGGTGTCCGCCACCACCAGGGAGATTCCATCGAAGGAGGTATCCGTGTCTGAACTGTCCCCTCCAGTCTCTGCCGTGGTGCTCCCCTCGTCCTTCATCCCACTTGTGCCCTCACCGTCTGTGGACTCTGCCTCCTGGGTCCTGTGGGATGCAGCTCCCTCCGTTGCCGGTGCCTCTGCTCCTCCGCCAGATGATGCTAATGCACATAAGGACAGGGTGACAAAACAAAAAGGGGGGGAAGAGACAAAGGATACACTTGGTCAATGGCGGCACCAACACCACCATTGGCGTACACAACACACTCTCACACAGGGAACAGCCCTACGCACTAGGCAATGCACTACCAGTTACAATGCTAGTCAGCAGGCCATGAGTAGGGACACATACCGCCAACTGCAGCATACCTGAGACCCACACAGCCCTGCCCAGTAGTGGATGCCTACTAGCTAGGTTGGAGGAATTTCACATCAGAACCCTGGCCAACATAGGACCTACTCTGCAATGTCAGGCCTGGCCTAGAGGCACCCACAGGCCCACATCCCCCACCTGTATACCAACCCACCAGGCGTAAGTAGAAATGAAGGGCATTGTACTCACCCCCTTGTTGCTGCTGTGATGCCCCCAAGCGCACATCCAGCTCTGGATAGGCCACCGCCAGTATGTGGGCCATCAGGGTGTTCAGGGTTTGATGGGCACCCCTTCCTTGTTGGGAGGCCATCCCCAGCTGGGCCTCCGTCGTCTTCCGTGCCTAGCGTTTCAGGTCCTCCCACCATTTCCGACAGTGGGTGCTCCGCCTGCCATAGACCCCCAGGGTCTGCACGTCCTTGGGGATGGCACGCTGCCCTGGGCCCATCCACCAACCCTCCCAGCACTCCATGCATTCACGCCCCATGCATCGTACTCACAGTGTACTCATCTGTTGGTCTGGAGGCCCATACAGCAGTCAGTTCAGGGGTAGGACCCCATCCACTTATCGCTCCAACTCCGCCGAGGTGAAGGCAGGGGCCCTTTCCCCAGTCACACGCACCATGGTGGGTTCCAGACACAGGTCACAGCAGCACATGCAGTGTAGGTCTTCTCCTGTTGAAGGTCAGGTAGCAAGTGAGTGAACAGATAGAAAATGGCGGTCACGTCCGTGGCGGTGCGTATCGTCACCGCCGGCATACATCACCATTGGCCACTGTACCCCATAGGGCCCAATGATAACCAATGAGGAGTTGCCGGCGGTTCCCGACCGCCTCCTGCAAAAGCGCACAATGGCAGTGGAATTACCTCACTTTCAACTGTCCCTCCATTCTGGACAGGCGTATGCAATTTCGGGGGGGGGGGCATGGAACCAAACTGTGTCACAGTTCACAGTTTCACATTCTAGACATGTGTCACCAAACTATTGTAACATTCACAATATGCATTGAACTAAAGTGGTTACAATGTACAGATAATAACCAGCTGCTCACTATTTTACCCCATAGAGTGCAACCACTGCATATGAATAGGAGATGGAGACACCCCCCCTGTACAGACCCCTGGTGGACTTGTCAGCAATGGAGGACAGGCACATTATCCTCACCTACAGACTTGACAGGGCCACAATCACAGAGCTGTGTGCCCAATTAGAGCCTGACCTGATTTCTGCTATCCGTCTATCATTCTATCAGTGCTCCATTTTTTTTGCAACAGGTTCTTTCCAAGTGACAGTGGGCTTGGCAGCAGGAATGTCACAGCCAATGTTCTCAATAGTGCTGACGAGAGTGTTGTCTGCCCTGATTATACACATGTGCAGTACATTGTTTTTCCCCAAGTGTAGGATTTGCCCACAGTGAAGGCTGACGTCTACACAATGGGACATATCCCCAACATCATGGGTGAGAATGATTGGACACATATTGCATTTGTCCCCCCCCATCTCCCCGACAAAATGAACAGGTCTTCAGAAATCAAAAAAGGTATCACTCGATGAATGTGCAGATGGTGTGTTTAGGGGACCAGTACATCTCCCATGTCAATGCTAAGTATCCAGGCTCAGTACATGATGCTTTCATCCTGAGGAATAACAGCATCCCAAATGTGATGGCCCAACTCCAGAGGAACAGGGTTTGCCTAATAGGTGAGTCCTGGTTCCCACCCAGTGGATATTGGTGTATGGGTATGGTGAGGGCCGTATGGCATAGTGTGTGGCTAACAGTTGTCCCTCGATATTTGCAGGTGACTCTGGTTACCCCAACCTATCATGTCTACTGGCCCCTGTGAGGAATCCCAGGACAAGGGCAGAGGAATGTAACAATGAGGCACATGGGCGAACAAGGAGGATTATTGAACGTACCCTCGGCCTCCTAAAGGCCAGGTTCCGATGCCTCCATCTAACAGCTGGATCCCTGTCTTACTCACCCAAGAAGGTCTGCCAGATCATCGTGGCATGCTGTATGTTGCACAACCTTGCCTTGCGACGTCATGTGCCTTTTCTGCAGGAAGAGGAGGCTGGAGATGGCCGTGTGGCAGCAGTGGACCCTGTGGACAGTGAATATGAGGAGGCAGAGGATGAGGATGAGGACAACAGAACTGCAGTAATTTATCAATACTTCCAATGACACACAGGTAAGACAGTGTTCTTTCACATTTCGTTGACAGTCTGATGTGTGACATTGTCACTGGCAGGCTGTGAATTCCTACTTCTATGACCACTCACTGTATCCATTGCCATCTCTTTTTGCAGATGTTGGTGCTCCACTATTGCTCCTGATGTGTTCACTGCAGGTAACTACAGGACATTCCTATGTAAACATTACTGTACAGTTGAATTGCAAATTATGAACCTTGTTAAACAAATACATTTGGAAATCATTAGACATACTCCATACTTGTATTTTTTCAAAGTGTGTTTATTGCAGTGCTCTGACGAAAAGGGGGATGTTCAATGGGCTGGGGTGATGATGGAGGAAAGTCCAGATTAGAGTCCAGTCTATTTGTAGCACAGGTGCATTGTTCAAGGGGGCATAGGAAGGGGAGCAATGGAAGTTCAAGGTGGGCAGGGTGACAGAGTGGGACACAAGGGTGACATTCAGGCGAGTCTTAGTTCCTGGTGGGGTCTTCGCAATAGTCTCTGGCTTCTGCCTGGTCCGCAGGGAACATTTGCGGGGTGGTTCTCCTTCTGCAGGGGGAGGGATGCTGGTGGCCTGTTGGTCCTGTGGCGGGGCTTCATCTCCACTAGCAGCAGCGGAGGTGGAGGGCTGTTCAGTAGTCTGGCTAGTGTCAGGTGCACGCTGGTGTACCACTGCCTCCCTCATACTGTTGACCATGTCTGCCAGCACCCCTGCAATGGACACCAGGATGGTGTTAATGGACTTCAAGTCCTCCCTGATCCCCAGGTACTGACCCTCCTGCCGCCGCATGTTCTCCTGCATCTTGTCCAGGATCTGGCCCAGTGTATCCTGGGAATGTTGGTATGCTCCCAGGATCGCGGTGAGTGCCTCCTGGAGAGTCGGTTCCCTGGGCATGTCCTCCCCCTGGTGCACAGCAGTCCTCCCAGCTTCCTTGTTGTCGTGTGCCTCTGTCTCCTGAACCGTGTGCCCACTGACCCCACGTCCTGGGTTTATGGGGTGGCCTGGGGTCCCTGTAGTGGTGGACACACTGCTGACTGATGTATCCTAGAGACAGAGGTATGGGCCCACTGGATGGGTGTTGTGCTGGTGTTTCCCGAGGGGGGAGGCTCTGTGGTGGTGTGAGACTGTGTCTGGGTAACCACCTGTCCGGAGGTCCCTGATGGGCCAGGTTGGTCATCCAGATCCAGGCGACCAGAGCTGCTGTCATCACTGTGGGCCTCTTCTGTGGGGGGACTGGATGTTGCTGGCATCTCTTCTCCAGTGATATTGGGTGGGGTACCTGTGGGGATGTAAATGCAGTGTTATTGTTTTTGTGTGTGACATATTGTGCACAGGCAGGTTACCCTCTATGGTTGTTGTTGCCCTGGCAGCTTTACCTTGTGTGAGTTGTTATTTGAGGGGGCTAGCTGATTGTCTCTTGTGTGCATGCTGTAGTGATAGGTGTTCATGCAGGTCTGTGAGTGGTGTCAATGCATTGGTATGGCATGCAGGGCGTGGCATTGGAATGAGTGGGATGTGATGGTGGGGTGTGTGGGAGGTGGTTGAGGGATGGGAGTGAGGGTAAGGGTGGGGGTATGTGATGGCATGCAGGTAGGGGGGTGATTGTAGTAAAGGGTTGACTTACCAGAGTCCAGTCCTTCTGCTACTCTTGCCAGGACGCATGATTGCCAAGACTTGTTCCTCTCCTGTTGTTAGTTGTGGGGAAGGAGGTGGGGGTCCACCGCCAAACCTCTGTACTGCGAGTTGATGCCTTGCTGCAATTGAACATTCCATTTCCCATGTAGGACGTTCCACCTCTTCCTGATGTCATCCCTTGTTCTGGGGTGCTGTCCCACAGCATTGACCCTGTCCATGATCCTCTGCCATAGCTTCATCTTCCTTTCAATGGATATTTTCTGCTCCTGTGATCCAAATAGCTGTGGCTCTACCTGGATGATTTCCTCCTCTATGACCCTTAGCTCCTCCTCAGAGAATCTGGGGTGTCGCTGTGGTGCCATGAGTGTTGTGTGAGTGGTGTGGGTGAGGGTGTGTAGTGTGATGTGTTGGGGTGTGTGATGTAAGGTACGTGGGTGGTGTGTAGATGATGGTGGTGTGTGTCTCTGGTCTTCTCTGTGGTTGCAGTGTCTGTCTCGTGGCAATTGTCTGTATTCGTAAAGGGTTGCGGGTAATGTGGGTGTGTGTTTTATAGTGATGTGGATGTGTGTATGTGTATCAGGTGTGTGTTGTTTGAATTGTCCAATGTGGTGTTGTTTTGTATGTGTGTGTGTATTTTGAGCGTAGCGGTATGTACCGCCAATGGTTAACCGCCGTTGAATGTCCATTGTGGTGATTCGTGGGTCATAATGTTGTGGGCGTAGTTCTGTTGGCGTAACGGTGTGGGTTTTGCTACCACCAGTTTATCACTGACCTTTGGTGTGGTGGATTTGTGTGTGGTTGAATAGTGACGGATTGGTGTGTGTGTGTGTCATAATATGGTTAGTGGATAATCGCGGCGGAATGTTGGTGACAGTCAGCATGGTGGTAAGATTTACTGCCAATGTCATAATGAGGGCCTGTGTGTCAAAAAGAATAACTCATTACCACAATGAAGCTTCAAATAACTCTATCAATTCACGCCTACTGGCTTCCAGACAGACTTTACATTTGGTGATTAACCAATTGCACACATTTACATTTCTTTCTGGTAGCAGGCACCTTTGTGAGAAGGTCTGTTTCTCCCTTAGTTCTCTGTCTCGCCTGGGATTCACAGCACAGGAAACCCCACCCCCGTCCTCCCTTCACTTTCACTCAGAGGCACCTCATGGGCCTCATTAACTGTTCAAGGAAGGTTGTTTTTTAACTAAAAGTATGGGAACTGCTTTTGTAAAATTAAAAAAGACTGGGCATGGGAGTCTCCATAGATCCTGTCCAGTTCGACCTCTATTTATGTGCAGATATCCTTCAAGGCTAGTCGAGGGGTTGACCGGAAGGAGGCAGGAAGGGTCATACTCAGAGACAGAACTCTGATCATCCGAAACACTTGGGATTCAGAGTAATGGCTTAGGAGAAAGAGGAAAGTTGTGAGGTCCTTGGATATCATCAAAAAGATGGCCAAGAGGAAAGGCTGCTATATAGTGGGGGTAAGTTCTTAGTTTACAAATGAAGAAGACAGCTTCCTAAGACAGATCCCTTAAAGAAAGCGGGGAGTTATTTAGGGCTATTTTTTAAGGGGCCATGGGTGCAGCAAGTACAGTGGAACTCAGGCCAGGGTTTTAAGGGCCACCACACCACCAATTGTGGCTGTCGTACTAGCAAAAAGGGGTTGGGACCAATTTTTCTTGCTAGCATTTGGGGCAAAGACACCCTTGTGCACATGGAGCAGGGACCAAGAAACACAGGTAGAGATATGGGACTTTCCCCCCTCATTTGTTTATAGAAAGGGGCAGACATCCTGCACTGGGTCTCAGGCCTAGGTGTGATAGCCCTGTGGAATGGGCAGCCTGCTTAACAGGGTTGAAAGTATCATACGTTTCCTCAGATGTAGTGGCACAAGGGCCGAGTGGTGGGAAGTGTGAACAAAACCCCAGCTGTTGTACTATGTTTCCTTGCTTACATATTTGCTGTGCTAGAGTTGCTTAGGGCTTTGGACTCATGGCACAATGGAGGTGATAATTGAAGCAGAGGAGATATCTGGGTCTCAGGGAGATGGCAGAAAAGCAATGGGACAAGATGGGGACCCATGATTTTAGCAAAGGGCAGTGAAAACTATCCGCTTCACAAGGCAGTAGCTAACATAAGTGAAGGAAGAGCAGTGCCACTGGGGCCCAGGACTGTGAGGGGTCCACTGCACCACAAATATGAAAGTCTGCCTTTACAAAAGATGCACAGGGGGCTCATTTTCCTTGCTAGTTTTAGGACAGAGAGCACTCTTGCTGCAAATAAGGGACAAGATAGGAGAGCTAATTTTCTTCTCAGAGACAGCAAATCTGTTTAAGGATTGGAGTGATGGATAGGCATTAGGGGAAGGGGTGAAAGAGGAAGAGGGAGAGTCTGCTTTCCAAGGGCCTGAGCAGCTGCACTGGGACCCAGGCTCACAACGCCCCAATTATGAGGCCTATTTTGGTTTGGTCAATTTCTGTTTTTGTTTGATTTATTTTCACTTTTATAAGTCTCACATTTAGTGTGGATTATGAGCCACAGAAAAATGCCCCTGAAATTGTCTCATTAGCTCCTTTGCAGCACTCAACTCAGCCCCTCCCATTCATCTTATTCTTGCCATAATTTTTTGGGGGGAGCGGCTAAGACCAAAAATGTTCGAAGCCCTGTGAGCTACAGGGACACAACAAGCTTCCAGAGGTCTCCATGCAACTTCTCAGCTGACCAGTCCCACCTGGACTTGCCTGAACTCTGCTGCTGGCCTCTGCTGGAGTGCGTCCTGATCCTCAAGAGGTACCCCCAGGTCCTGGACCCTTGGCTGCCATCAGATTGTAATCCTCTTGATTCAAACCTATGAAATCTGCACTCCAGGTGAAAATCCCAAAGGTTGGAGTGATTTCCAACCACAAGTGTGCTCCTCACGTCAGCAACAGTCACTGCGTCTCCTGCCAATGCAAAGTTCTGATGAAAATCTGCTTTCCATGCCAAACAGCAACCGCCTCGTATCTCACCAACTGGAATCTCCAGTTGCGACTGTTCCTAAGGCCAACAATAAACTCTTTGTGGCCCCTGCCAGTGCAAAGCTTCAGCTGAGGCTACCCTCATGGACTCATTGTGAGAACTGGGGTCTCTAGTTGGCAGTTGTTCAAGTAGGGGACCCTCACCCTAGTCAGGAAAAGGGAGATACCCAGCTCAGATAACCCCTGCTCACCCCTTTGGTAGCTTGGCACGAGCAGTCACGCTTATCTCAGAAGGAATGTGTAAAGCATTTGCACATAACATACAGTAACAAAGTGAAAACACTACAAAAGGACACCACACTAGTTTCCAAACAATAGCTAATATTTATCTGTGTAAAACAAGACCAAAACTAGAAAAATCCAACATACAGTAATAAAGATATGACTTTTGCAAGAATTAACTTAAAAATACACTTCCTTGAAGTTGATAGCTCCATCTGGGGCTATCACAGTGTTGTGAACAACAAATTCAACAGTTCAGGCCAGCCACGCCGTTGCGGGCCAGCTACGGTGTCAGGAAGATCCACAAACAGTACCTTGGAAATGTAGGGCACTGTTATCCTCGCGATGAGATCCGGAGTGTGGCATCGCTTGCGTCACAGGCGTCGGTTCCGGACCTTTGTACGGGGTCGTGGGGCCCTTGAAGTCACACGCATTGCAGATCGAACTCCGGGCTGATGACGAATTCAGGAGCTCTGGCGTGGATGGCATCGGGGGTGCAGTGCCAAGCAGGATGATGCGATGTGCGGTGCACACAGGTCATGTGCAGGTAGCGGCTCGGTGATGGCGTCCTGCGGGGTCGGTGAGACCAGGGCTGCGGTGAGTAAAGGGGCGGTGAGAGGTGCGGTGTCTTCAGGTCACGGTGTACGCAGCTGCGTCGTCGTTGCTGAAGCGCAACTTCGGTAGGCCCGATGTTGCGGTGCAGACAGGGGCTTCTGTTGGTGTCGATGGCGCTGGCATTGGTGGACCGGGGCTGCGGTGTGGGATGGGATGGTGCGTTGTGTACCTCACGAGCTGTGTCCTCAGGCCGCAGTGCAAGTAGCGGCGTCAGTGTCAGTGTGGAGCGTCATCGTCAGGGCTGCCAAGGCTGCAGTGTGAGCAAGGCGATG
Source organism: Pleurodeles waltl (assembly GCF_031143425.1). NCBI lineage: Eukaryota > Metazoa > Chordata > Amphibia > Caudata > Salamandridae > Pleurodeles > Pleurodeles waltl. The sequence continues at coordinate 1,273,064,084 of NC_090447.1, read as the reverse complement.
TAGAGTGCAGGGCCCACAAGTCACGGTGCAAGCAGCGGCTCAGTGACTGCGTCAGGTGGTGGCGTCGGTGAGACCAGGGTTGCAGTTTGACGAGGGCCACAGCTCCATGTGGTGTTGTCAGGTCACAGAGCAGTCAGCGGCGTTATTGATGGCGTTGTGGTGGTTTATCTTCTGTTGCAGCACAAAACACACAGTTCCCAGTGCTGTAGGCAGATAAAACTAAAGTCTTTGCTATCCCTGAGACTTCCAACAGGAGGCAAGCTCTACTCCAAGCCCTTGGAGAAACTTCACAAGCAGGATACCCAGCGAAGTCCAGTCTTTGCCCTCTTTAAGACAGAAGAAGCAACTGCAGGCCAACCCATCAAAGCACACACAGCAAAAGGGCAGTAATCCTCCTCCAGCTCTTCATCTCTCTCCCTTGGCAGAGGTTCCTCTTGTATCCAGAAGTGTTCTAAAAGTCTGGAGTTTTGGGTTCACTACTTATACCCCTTTCCGCCTTTGAAGTAGGCACACTTCAAAGGAAAGTCTCTGTTTTTCACAAGATCCTGCCTTGCCCAGGCCTGGCCCCAGACACACTCTAGGGGGTCAGTGACTGCATTGTGTGAGGACAGGCACAGCCCTTTCAGGTATAAGTGGCAGTTCCTCCCTCCCCACTCTAGCCCAGGAGACTCATCAGGATATCCAGGCTACACTCCAGCTCCCTTTGTGTCACTGTCTAGAGGGGATTCACAACAGCCCAACTGTCAGTCTAACCCAGATGTGGAATACACAAGCAGGCAGAGGCACAGAATGGTTAAGCAAGAAAATACCCACTTTCTAAAAGTGGCATTTCAAAACTGACGATCTAAAATCCAACTTTACCAGAAGATGTATTTTTAAATTGCGAGTTCAGAGACCCCACACTCCATATCTCCATCTGCTCCCAATGGAGACTGCACTTAAAATATACTAAAAGGCAGTCCCCATGTTAACCTATGAGAGGGATAGGCCTTGCAACAGTGAACACCAAATTTGGAAGTATTTCAGGACATGTAAAACACATCAGTACATGTACTACCTTTAAAATACACTGCAACCTGCCCATGGGGCTACCTAAGGCCTACCTTAGGGGTGCCTTACATGTACGAAAAGGGAAGGTTTGGGCCTGGCAAGTGGGTACACTAGCCAGGTCGAATTGACAGTTTGAAACTGCACACACAGACACTGGAGTGGCAAGTCTGAGACATGTATACAGGGCTACTCATGTGGGTGGCACAATCAGTGCTGCAGGCCCACTAGTAACAATTGATTTACAGGCCCTGGGCATGCATAGTACACCTTACTAGGGACGTATGAGTAAATCAAATATGCCAATCATGGATCAACCAATCACCAATACAATTTACATTGGGAGCACTTGCACTTTAGCACTGATCAGCAGTGGTAAAGTTCACAAAGACAATAAACAAGCAAAAACAGAATCCAGCATACCATAAAAACAGGATGTTGGAAGGCAAAAAGACAGGGGAAACATACCACAAGATGCCAGGTCTAACACTCGTACTCAGAGAAGATAACCTCTTCACTGGAACATACCATGTCCATGTATCCACCTGCACTCCATTGCGGTCAGTATGAACTTATGACTTTGATCTGGTCCAGTGCAACCAGATACTACAAGTGGCGTGTTATGATTTTTGAGCTATTTTCACCAGAAATTAAAAAAAAAATCATAACTCTGGTTCAACAGATGGATTTTTGTTGCTTTGGTGTCATTTTATTTCTTAAATTGTACGCTATTTTTCAAAATTGGTTTGGGAATTTGTATTGTGTTGCATTTTCACTTTATTACTGTTTGAGTGTTGCATAAATACTTTACAAATTGCCTTCAAGTTAAGCCTGACTACTTTTTTGCCAAGCCACCAGAGGGATAAGCACAGGTTCATTTAGTAACTTTTGTGGTTAATGTGGTGTCCACCCACATTGGAAGCAGGAGAGAAGCTCGGAAGACATAAACCTTTATTCAAACACCTCAGCCACGACCAACTGACATCTCCATTTGACATCCTAGCCCTCTAAATTCCATCATTCCATTACATCATAGAATTCCATTTCCAGAGCTATGATTCTGTTTGTACCATGAGACATCTTGCCCCACCACAAGAATAGTATGCCATACTTCTCCTGCCCATGACAAAAACCCAAACAAAGAAACATCAAGAATTGTCTTGAAGAGAAAATGAATCATAAAAAATATTACGTTGAACAAATAGCTTTAAAATCTACATCTCATAAATTACCCTCACCCCAGCATAACCCAGAGGTACTACTGAAAATAACACAGCACAAAAAAACATTAGCACCGAAGATCACATCATCATGGAAGAAAGAGTCCTGGTTAATGTGCAGCAAAATGCTGTATATACGAGGGTTTCTTTGTAACACTTTCACTCTTCCTCCTACCAAACACACCAGCAGGAGGTCCATTGTTACCTACAATCTCAAAACCAGCCTTCACTTTATTCTTGTTTTCCGTATAAATCTGTTTCCCCTTCCTCTCATTCCTCACATAATCAGGGCGAAGAACTGCAACCCTATTTTTGTTCCAAATTCTGCCATCATGGGTCTTAACAGCATTCTTGAAACGTTTGACCACCTCCAGCTTTTTAGTGAACTTAGACCAATCGGTAAACACAGTGGGTGCCTTCACACTTACACAATCACCCACCTTTATTACAACATCCTTCACATTCTTCTGCTTAATATAGCGCCCCTTCCTTTTTTTTCATTTTCTTCTCTCTGCACTCTCCTGGAACATTGTTCACACACCCTTTATTCCATGTCATTCATCCTGTGAATACGACATAGAGTCCTTCCCTTGAACACTTCAAAAGGAGATGTAACTGTGGTGAAGTGAGGAGATATGTGATACCCAACTTTTGCCCAGGACAATTCCATTGTCCAATATAGCACATTCACTCTGGCTAATTGTATCCTTTCCTTGAATGTATTTATCACCCTTTCAATTGCACCGTTAGTCTGGGGGAGTGATACAAACCAGACATCTTGTGAATTATTCCACAGTCCTTTAAATAGCCTTCAATTTTTTTGGAACAGAACAGCACCTCATTGTCTGTGAGTAAATATCTGCCTTAACTTTCTCTCTCGAATATGTTTTCAGGAACCTTTACCACGGCCACTGAGGAAATGTCCCATAAACAAGACACCTCCACCCACCTTCAGTATAGATCCCTCAAAACCAGTACATATGGAGTTGCATGTTCCTCTCGTACTGGTTTCAAAATATCCATGGTGGCTTCTTCCCATGGATAGGATGGAAGCTTTCTAAACACCATTGTGTTGAATGCATGACATGTGACAAGCCCTTGTCACATTTCATGCATTCAACACAATCTCTAACCATACACTCAACATCATTGTCAAGCGTAGGCAACCAGAAATCTCTACAAAGTCTCCCTTTAGTCTTTTCCTAGGTGCCCCTCATGCGTTAGCTGCAATACTTTTCCTGGTATACTTTGTGAAGGTACGAATCTTGTCCCTCTCATAAGAAACCCCTTGTCAATAGCAAGTTCTTGTCTCAGCATCCATCAACATCTACCACACATCTTTCACTCTCTCTCATTCAGATTATCAGCAGTAAGCAATTCTATCACTTGCTTTAACTCATCATCTCTCTACAATTCTTGCAGCCCTTCCTAGTCTTCAATAATTCCATCAGTATCCTCACACACATTGATATTTTCCTCCACACTTTCTCTTACATCTGACTCGCCGGATCATACATGTCAACCAATCTTGATAAGCAATCCATTGAAAAGTTTCCAACACCAGGAATATAATGCACAATTAAGCGTATGCGAGATGATATGCAATCAAGATCTTTTCTCATGAAAACCTCAATCAACAGTTTATGGTCTGTTTGAACAGTGAATTTCATCCCACATAAAAAATTGTTCAAATCTTGTAATAGCCCAGTAAACCACTAGTGATTCTCTGTCAATGACTGAATAGTTACATTCAACAGTCTCTAAATGCTCGTGACACACAAGCAATACGTTTCTCCTGACCATCTCGCACTTGTTTGAGAAGAGCCCCTAAACCCTTCACACTGGCATTACTGAATACTTTGGTGTCACATGTCGGATCATATACTTGAAATCACGTGGTGTGACTCGATTCCTCTTTTACCCCAAGAAAGTCTTTCATACATTCACTCCTCCACTTAAACTCTACTTTCTTCTTTAAGAGTGTTCTCATTTCGTAAGCTTTGCTTGCAAGGCCTTTCACAAACTTATTGCAATATTCAACCATGCCAAGAAAAAATGATAGTTCTTTACACATGAGTTCTTTCATTGATTGTGTCTACCAATTCTTTTCAAGGATGAACACCATCACAAGAAATTTTATATCTCAAGTAATTCACCTCACTCACTCCAAAAACGCATTTTCCCACTTTTAAGGTTAGACCAGCATCCTGCAATTTGCCTAATACCTCAAAACTCTCTCATCATGTTCTCTCATGGTAGAACTAAAGATAAAAGTATCGTCCTTGTAGCATTTCACCCCAGGAATACTCTTCAAGATTGTCATCATTGCCTATTGAAACTGCCATTGGTGAAATCAATCCAAAAGGCATTCTTCTGAATAAAATACACCCCAAATGGGGTCAAAAATGCTGTGAGATTCTGTGATGCCCCATCATGTTTCACTGCTGATAGCAGATCTAAAGTTGGAAAAACTTTGGCTTCTGAAAATGTGGAAATAATTTCTTCAACATTAGGTAAAGAAAATGTGTTGACTATTACCTACTAGTTGAGTACTCATAGGTTAACACAGAGATGGATATTCCCATCCCCTTTACAAGCAGGCACTATGAGAGCCAGCCATTCAGTAGCTTCCACTGGTTCGATAACCCTCAAGTCACACAACTTCTGTAATGTATGAGTGACCGCATCCTGTATGCTTAGAGAAATATGCCTTACCTTTGCTACAACTGTAATTGCATTTTCTTTCAATCTTATCTAGTGCTCTTATCCTCACAGTTTCCAAGTTTACTCTGACAAAGAATTTGAAACTTCTTTGCAAACCTGTTATCTCCTGAAACAATTTCCTGAACTTGAACATGTGGAACTTTGTTGGGATTTAAAATGACAGCCAGACTACCTTGGTGAACCCATTCCAACGGATCATACCCCACTTGTGATACATACACTTTCCCATGAGTGTATTTGTCTCTCACTTCGATAAGTGCTTCAAAATATCCTAGCATTTTAATTGTTAAATCTCCATACCCACCAGGCTTGACTTCCATCCCCAACAGCTTTTCCGTTTAGGGAACATTTTCTCTAATATATCCTTAGTATATCAGCTATCGTAGCACTGCTGGCACTCTAGGTCACACTGCAGTGATAAAGATACTGTCCAGATTTAAGATGGCCACCACATTTCTGTAGTCTTGACATCACAGCTCCTGTCACTGTAGGCCTTGCTCCATGAATAGAAATGTCACCCCATTTCAAGATGACTGCTATGTTTTTCACGTCTTGATATCACTACACTGCCGTCCTCCTAGCAATGAAGCAGCTGGTAGCTTGCGCTGTGCTTGCGACCATGCGTGCCTCGAGTGCATTTCTGATAGTTCACGATGTGCTTGCGTGCGCGCATGCTCCTTGAGTGTGTTTCTTTCCCGAAGTACACTCCTAAATAGTCAGTTGCGGCTGGCAGCTTTAGGAGGGAGGGGAGCGGGCGGGAAGCACACACTCATTCTTTCACACGCACACACACATCCATTAACAACACTCATAACATTCAAACATGCATGCACGCACCAAACATTCATTAAAAAATATTACACTCATTCTTTCACACACACATGCATGCACGCACATCCATTAACAGCACTCATAACATTCAAACATGCACGCATGCACCAAACATTCATTTTAAAAGATCACGCACACACAAACACACACACACTTACCTTCAGCCTCGGAGGGCCCAGGAGGGTTGGGACTGCTGCCTTCTAGGTCAGCCAATGAGGGAAAGCAGCAGTCCCAGCCTTGTCAAAGAGTGGGATGGGGTCAGTGAGACTGCTGACCCCACCCCACCCCACTCTGTGACGAAGTGTCACTGATTGACACTCGCCCTGGGCGCTTCAGGGGTTAAACCTGAAGCGCCCAGGTCGAAGTCAATGGGTGACACTTTCCTCGTCACCCAGGTGAGGGCCTCGAGGCACCTTTGCTGAGCCGAGGAGGTCACGCCCATAGGAGCTGTGACCTCCTCAGCCCAGCAAAGTTCAGCTCAGGCAGCCAGGAGTCTGCACAAATTGCGCATGTCTGCTCCTGGCTGCCTGACCTGAACATGAAGAGTGCCTGTCAGGCTGACCTTTGTTCAGCCTGACAGACACTCTTCATGAGGGGCAAAAGGTGGGGGGGCGTGACCCCTCTGCCCTAAAGGATGGGCCACGCCTGTAAATAGTGTAAAGAAATTCTCACTCACTGTGCCAACCTCTGCTGCCAAACACAATACAGGTCCTGCACCGCCGACTTACGTTGTTTCCCCTGATGCCTCAGATTCTGGGTCGCTGAGAGTCGTATATGAAAATAAACAGCTCCCTCCATGAGTTAAAGTGTCTGATGCAACAGCATTCCAGCATGCTCGTCGCCAAATTGTGGTGTCCACCCACATCGAAGAAAGGAGACAGGTTCAGACACTATTCAGACATTCGGCCACCACCAACTGACAATTCCATTTGACCTGCTCCCCCTCTACAATCCATCATTCCATTACATCTTACAATTCCAATTCCACAGCTAGTATCCTGTTTGTACCATGACATATCTTGCCCACTAACAGAGAATGCAACATTTAACTCTGGATCGGATTGTGTTATATTCCACCCCCGTCATCTAATAACCCAATTTCCGAGACACACACATGCACACACTGAAACACACTACTACACAAATACATGAATAAAAAGAAGTTGGAGTTTATGTTTGTTTAAGTATATGGTCAAGCGCATGTTCGATTATTTTCAATAAGGGAAGATGAAGTGGCTTTATTGATGATTGCACTATGAACTGTTTGTTAATATGTATATATATTTTTAATGCACTTGGAATTGGTAATCAAATAAACTCAAATTTAGTTTTGAGTATTGCAAGACTAGGGGCCTGATTTAGATATTGGTGGATGGAATGCTCGTCACAAACGGGACAGGTAAACCGCCCGCCTGGTTACGATTCGCATAGTATTTAATGGAAACATAATATGGCAGAAGGAATATTCATCATGTTTGTGACAGAGTAGTCCCCTCCCCCAATAGGTAAAGCCTTATGTGTTTAAGTAATGGATTCCAGTGCAGTTAGAATTGAGTGCTCTTTGTGTCATCAATCCAAAGGTTGAAATCACTTAATAGAATTTGTTGCTCAGGGATTATGGCTCAGAGAACTAACTGGTGAAGTTTATGATCTAACCAGGCCAAGATAAATTGTTTATTTGTAGATTGATGGGGGGCTTGGGAGCACAGGCATGATGACCAAGCAGAAGAGGGGAGCAAGAATAAACAAAAGAGAAGACCAATATAAAAATTGTGTTTAGAAATGTAATGCAGGGTAGATTTTACGGATTGAATAGTTTATTTCTGCAAGTGAGAGCAACTGCGAACATGTCGGTAGAAAAAGAATGTGATAGGTTCTATCGAACACCAAGAATATTAGTGCAAAATGAGGGGGAAGGGGGGCAGACAAAGAGACATTTAAGAACCACAGCATCTCAGGTTAAATAATAACGAAGAAAGCAAGGAGACCTCTCGTAGTGAATGCAGATAGGTGGAGGAGACAGAATTGTGAAGCTCAAGGGAGAAGGAGGGAAAACAAAATAGTGGTTAGAGAATTTACTGTGTAACCATGGCTGAAAAGAGTAAAAGAAGAAATACAAGAAATCGGGGCCATCACGAAAATAGAAAATACCTTAATAGATGGGGAGGGAGGAAGAAATACTGATCAACTGAGTACCTGAGATAGCAACAGGAAGTAGAGAAGTCGGAAAATAGAGTAATTGTCTGGTTTGAATGCTGCTGAAAGGTCGAGCATTTGTTGATGCAAAGCTGCACCTATGTCGGTGTCATATCTGGGTCTTCCAGATCCTCACTGCTGGCATCCCACAACCATGGGACATCCTTGCTTTGTTGCAGAGTCAGCCTTGGTATGCACGTGCAAGCCCCACTGGTGAGGTTGCGGAGTCATTGGTGTGAAGTCTCCATACACGTCCTCTGTGTTATCTAAAGGAGGGCATACCTCTCCGCTTTCAGACCGTCTTTGAGAGTGGGATCTGACCGAACCGCATAAAAAGTAAAAGTTCTGGGACTGCCTAACACTCATGGGCCTGCTATATCAGTGGCACCAAACAAGTATGCCTTTGCTGTGCAAAATACTTCCAGATATACTTGTAAATGAAGGATCAGAAGTGTTTCCATGCCTCTAAAAATAATATTTGCAAAAAAAATGGAGGGATTTTAACCCCTCCTGGAACAGCTGATGAATCAAAAAGAAGATATGATTTTAGATTTACACTTTGCTACCACCCTTCACTTTCTCTCTTTCCTTTGCGCTAGTTTTCTGCAGTTCTCCGATATAATCTCTCTCTCAGACAATCATACGAACAGGGATACACATTTTGATTGCCACCAGCTGTCTCTCTCGTTGCCATAGCCATTCCTCTCTCTCTGTTCTGATTCTGATTTCTATATTAACCTCTCTTCTGCTATCCATCAGTCGCACTCCGTCGATGTGCGTTACTGTGCACTGCAGCACAACCTGTTCTGCTCTTCTGTGCCTCTGGGCCAGAAACACCATTACAATCTAATGGGGTAACCCGATAAACCTCAAGATCTGGGTAACAGTTGGTATAGACATCAACAATCCTGTTGGTAGGGGATCACACTGGAGACCAAATAATTAATTGAAGTTCACCTAAAATAATTCCTCTACTCCAGCATAGGGAAACAAACACCACTGCCAGAGCAGATGATTCTTGCGATCCGCATATATTTCAGAAAAAGTAAATGAAAGTCTTTAATAAATAATACACTCAAGGTTACTCCATATAATATAAAAACAGGGCCTCATTTACAAGAGTCCTGGCCCCGGAGCATCACTTTTTATGACACTCTGGTGGTGCAGGCCTCTCAATCAGGTCTATGAGGCAAGGCAAAGCTAGCCTGCGTGACTTTGCATGACCTCATAGATATGGAGTAAGGCAAGGCACCGCAAAGTGCTGCCTTGCCTTATTCTACGTCAAGAAGGTGTTCCATGGGGGTTGCAGTGGGTTTCCCCACCCAACACCACTGAGTTTTGACACATTCCCAGATCTACAAGGATCTGTAAACCTAGGAATGCATCAAAACTGTGTGCCACCCCACGGAGGCGTAATGAGGAAAAATAACATTATTTCTCCATGCCTCCATTGATTGTTTTTCTGCAGGAAGTGGCACCTTCCTGTACAAAAATAATCATGCCAACAACGAAGACACCCTTGCACCATGGAGAAAGGGTCCCTGTGTTGGCAGTAGGCACCAATTTGTGTGACAGTGCAGGCATAAAGGAAAGGAATGCACTGTATTTCATTAATACAGAACTTTCCTGCCCTTTCCTTTTGATGCTGACCAGCGTAACAAGACGCCTTGCGGTGCTTCCCTGTGCCAAAAAGTTGTAAATGTGGTCGATGGTGAACAGTGCTCATGCAAACTGACAAAGTGAACAAAAGTGACTGTTCACATAAAATATTTAAACAATTAACAGTGCTTCAGCAATCTGCAGTAAGTCTGCTCAAAAAGTTATCAATCCATCCCCACCCTAAACAGGGCATCTAGAAATTTCTTAGAAGTCCAAGAGGGGGGATGTCGAGTTTAGACCCAGATAGTTGTAGTCAATTGGAACTATCACAAAGTTCTTCCTCAGGATGGGTGTAAGGAGCAACCTCGAGTTGCATGAAACAGCCCTTCCATGAAAGAAGCTTTCTGGATGGTGCCTGAGACAGTGAACCTGCTCATCTTGGTAAAGCTCTATGTCAATATTTGGCTCGATATATGCCTTTCCAAAAAAGTTAGGCAAAAAGATGGACCAATCACTGATACTAATGGGCTCCCCAAATGAATTAAAGGGAAATGCCTGGTGAGGAATGCTTTAAACCCTCAAACCAATGTATGCTCCAAATGGCAGGATGGGTGCTGCAAATGTATGTGTACCATATATAAAGTAAAAACCCTGAGATTCCCTAACACCTATGGGTGTGGCGTATCAGTGCCACCAAAGAAGTGACTGTATATTGGCACTGCCCGTCCTGCCGGTCGGAGCATGAGACTTTCTACTACTCTACTTTCTACCACTCTACTTCTAGCAGCACTTTGACAGCAGTGCTTTATAATCACAATTAAACAAAAGATATCCTGAAAATTTACTTTGGTATAACTATACAAAGGAAGACTGAATATATTTAGTATTTCTTTCGGTTACTTTTTGTATGTCACAATTAGATGTAGTTTATTTATGCATTTATTTATTTTTGTTTTGGGGTTGTTGTAAGCACACCAAAATAACATTCTTCATTGTCATTCTTTATTTGTCACAAAAAGACACTTTGCTTATGACATAAAATTTGTGGAATCTATTTGTGGAACAGAATACTACCCTTTCCTCACCCAAATATAGGGCAATTTGCCTTCTTTGTCAGGAAAGACTGCAAGCATAATTGTTTATTAAAATTCACTCTGCACTGTTGATGCCACATAGTCGGAAATTTAAACTTTTCGAATAATGTGTTGCCTGACCAATTTTCTACCTTGACCTATCTTTCAGGTGATCACCAATGGCAACAGCTTTGGAGGCAAGAGTCCCTTATTCAATGTGTCCCAAAACTAAAATGTTAATGCAAGGTTCCTGCATAAAATATCTCATTCACCTTGCCAAAGTAGGAGTGTGAAAAACGGTTCGCTGAAAGAGGTGAACAGTTGTCCTCAGACGTCATTGTTGTGTATTCCTTCAGGCAATGTATAAGAGATAACGTAGGATGCTCATACAAACTAGGGTGGAAACCTGAAATACTGTTAGTCTTAGCAATATGAAATGCTACAAGTCAGCAGACTGCTACTTCAGGTAAAGTTAAGCATCATCAGGTTATTTTCTAGAAAGAGTAGGGTGCTTGTAGGCTTTAGATGTTCTGAAGTTATGGTAGAATCATATATTTTGCCAACTTATTGGATGGATCCTACAGTACAGTCAAAACTTTAGTATGACAATGGTGAGCTGACAAAAAACTCAAATGATTTCTCTGCTTGATACTATAGCAAATTGTTTGCCAAATTATTACTGCAAGATTCCAGTTGCTAGGTCTTTACCCTGGTCTAAACTTAAAAACGGGAGTATCCTAGATTTCGTTCTGAATTCAATCATTACACTATACATGGGTTAGAAATAAGCTATACCAGAACTAACATGTATTCAAGGACAGCAGAACTAGCTGAGTCTGCGCTCTACAACCGCCCCTGTCAATACACCACAAACATGGAGTCCTGCTCGCACCTCCCCCATTGCAGAATCAGTATTTACACCAAACTTAAATGGTTGACCAATGTGTCTCTTGAAATGTGCGGATGACACAATACTACTGGACTTCATTCTGGTGCAACACATACTTTCAGATTTATATAACAGTGAAAATCACCTTTCAATTATAGGTTACAAATCTGCAGTGATTTGTGTTTTTTATCAAAGTGCTCAGTGCTAAATTACCCAGTGACACTAAAAGTGCCGAGAATATACAATAGTGACCAGTATTCCAGCAGCGTGTCCCCCATTTGCAATTCCCCACGGGCCTGAATGTGCTGGAATAGACAATAATATTCTAAGGTCGGGCATCGCATGCCTCGTTGGTGAAGTCTTGCTGCTAGAAATGCACTGAACACGGGCAGGCCCCTTAGTTCAAACAAATCTGATTCTTATTGTTTCCCAAACCTGGGGAAACAATATCTTTTTTAATCTTTATTTATTGTTTATACATAACACATACATTAACAACAACCTGTCATAACATGTCCCTTGACCCCCACAATTATCCACAAACCCGGGCACGGTACAATTGCAGAATCCGTGTTCTCCTCATTACCTGATCTCGGTGACCTCACGGTCCCTCCCCGTTTCCCCTGGCTCTCATGCCATCTGAATGCTCAATCTTGTCCTGCGTCCCAGCCACCTGAGATTTTTTCAAATTTCTACTGGCAACCTCGTCCTTTGTAAACCTCCCTTTCCATAAGTTTTCAATGTTCCGTGCCTCTCTCCCAGTCTAGGTGCCGAGGAGGAAATCCCAGTTTCCCATTTCTGAGCAGTGTCTCATTTTGCCACCATGCAGCCCAGGTTTACTAGAATCTTCTGATCTCGAGATAGCTCTGCTGGCCACTATATGCCCAGGAGTGCTAGCTGAGCTTGTAATTCCAGGTGTAGCCCCGTTGCCTCCTCCAGGGAGCTCCTCACTGCCCCCAAAAGTCCTGTAAATGGGTACAGTTCCTGAGTGTGTGTAGTAGTGTACCCTCTGACCCGAAGCCTCTGAGGCAGTTCGCATCCTCCACTCTGCCTATTCTATGAAGCAGTGTTCGTGTGTAGTAAACTCAGTGTATGAATTTAATTAGGATTAGGCGGAAACTCACCTTTATTGCCACCTCCACAGGATATCCCAAAGTCATCTGCCAATCATCTTCTTCAGGTTCCCCCAGCTCTTGCTCCCATCTGTCCTCTCATTATAGTGCCATACGTCATTGAGATCAATTTCTTATTCACCCGCCCATCTAACAGTCTCCCTTCCTGTGGGGAGTCTTTCGGTGTCTCCTCCTCCTAGCCACAGTGTCTCTGGCATCTGATATTCTTTTCTCAAGAAGGTGAAGGGTACCACTCCATTGGCATCCCACACGTCCGCCAGTTTGGAAAGGCCAATGTTGAACCACCCCTGAAAACCCTGAAGAGCCGTCCCTGGGCGCAGTAAGGAACCCTCCCATAGCAGAGTTTTTGGGGTCAGCCTATTGCTCCACCCCATCTCTATGGTCAGCCGCTTACAGGGGTCTACTACTATCCCAGTAGTCAGACTTGATCCAGGCATCAGCCTACCCCAATGCAGCACATACATGAAGCTCCTCTCCCCCATTCCCAACCTGTCCTGATGGAATGCCAGGCCTTCCCAGTCTGCATATGCCCAGTCATTAACTACACTCACTTGCATTGTGTCATAGTACATCCGGATGCATGGTAGGGCGATGCCTCCCTCGTATTTGGATCGCAGAAGGACCCTCAGAGCTATGCCAGTTGTCCCCTTGCCCAAAGCAGTGTCCTCATAAGTGCATCAGCCTACCAAACAAAGGGGGTCATTCTGACCCTGGCGGTCACCGACCGCCAGGGCCAATGACCGCGGAAGCACCGCCAACAGGCTGGCGGTGCTTCATGGGCCATTCTGACCTGCGGCGGTAAAGCCGCGGTCAGAAAAGGGGAACCAGCGGTTTCCCGCCGGTTTTCCCCTGGCCCAGGGAATCCGCCATGGCGGCGCTGCTTGCAGCACCGCCATGGGGATTCCGACCCCCTTCCCGCCATCCCGTTTCTGGCGGTTTCTACCGCCAGGAACAGGATGGCGGGAACGGGTGTCGTGGGGCCCCTGGGGGGCCCTGCACTGCCCATGCCACTGGCATGGGCAGTGCAGGGGCCCCTAACAGGGCCCCATAATGATTTTCAGTGTCTGCGTTGCAGACACTGAAAATCGCGACGGGTGCCACTGCACCCGTCGCACCCCAGCAACTCCGCCGGCTTCATTCGGAGCCGGCTTCATCGTTGCTGGGTCTTTCCCGCTGGGCCGGCGGGCGGCCTTTTGGCGGTCGCCCAGCGGGAAAGTCAGAATGACCGCCGCGGTCATTTGACCGTGGTGCGGTCTTTTGGCGGTCTCCGCCCGGCGGGCGGCACCCGCCGCCCGCCGGGGTCGGAATGACCCCCAAAGTGTCTGTAAGCTTGTAGGGACTGGCATGGAGGTTATAAAGCAACCTATGAAGTGCCACCATCTTAAACATCGCTGCCTTTCCCAGCAACAAGAGAGGTAATGTCTTTCAGTGCTTCACATATTGTTCCACCCCTTTTATGATGGGTCCTAGATTCACCCCATAATGCAAGTCTGGATCTTTAGTGATCCAGATCCCAAGATATTTGAACCTCCCCATCTCCACTCTAAGTGGCAGGGTGGGGACCCCCACCTGTTCCCACTCCCCTATCGGGAACAATAGGGATTTGTCCCACTTTATGGCAAACCTGGAGTGGTTTTCGAAGATGCGGAAGACTTCACGGTGTCTGACCAACGTGTGGGCAGTGTTCATCAGGTATAACAAACGATTGTTGGCGTATAGTGATATGCGCTCATTCCATCCATTGCACCCCGGCCATCGCCAGGTCTGCGCATCAATCTGCACCCACTCCATTGGGACCTCTATTGCTAGAGCAAATAATATTGACAAGAGTAGGTACCCTTGTTGCATAGCCCTATGCACTCTAACATTCCTGGGAGGTGTGACTATTAGTCTTCACTCTGCTTATCATAGAGCAGTTTGTTCCTTCTAAAATATTTCTGAAGAGGTATGGCCATTCCAAGGGGTCAAAAGCTTTATTTGTGTCAAGTGAGGCAATCACCTATTCCGCAGACAAGGCCCCTGTCAAGTTGTGAAGAAGCCTCACATACAGTCTAGTCGAGCTTCCCACATGAACCCACTTTGGTTTGGGAGTACCAGCTCACAGTCACCACAGCCCGCAACCGGGTTGCTAGGACTTTAGCCAGGATCTTAACATCAGCGCTGGGTAGTGATATTTGCCAATATGATTCATATTTATCTTGGGACTTTCCAGCCTTTGGAATAAGAATAACTGTTGCCAACTGCATATCCTCCAGTAACTACCCTTCATTAAATGCCATTGTGAAGGCTGCTTGCAGAGGGGCTGCTGTTTGCTTGGTCAGCCTTCAGAACAGTTTGATTGGTAACCCATTCAGGCCCAAAGCCTAACCCGACTGCATTTGTCCCATGGCTGAGGAAACCTCCTCTACAGAGATATCTGCCTAGAGGTTCCCAGCTGCCTCATGGGGCAATCATCCGTAAAGGCTAGAACTTCCTCCACTGGGGCCTGTAGCTGTGTGTCATAGACTGTTTCTAGATACTTGGCAAATTACCCCGCTATCATCCAACTGTCACTTACCATGTCCCCTGATTCTACCACTAGTTCTCTGATTGACATACCTCCCCTTTCCTTGCTTCCAATGCATGACAACAAGTAATTGCTTTGCTTCTGGATTCATAGACTCTTTTCTGTTTCACAAGGTAGGTCATTTCTACCTCGTAGTTAACAACTGACTGGTACTCACCCCTCTTTAAGTCCATTACTTTTTTCAGGTTGGGTGTAGGGGGTGCTGCTTAACACCTCTCCAACTGCATTAGTTCTCCCTCTAGTGTGACCAACCTGTTGTGTCTCTCCCTCCTGCCCCCTATCTCCCTGGCAATGATGACACTCCTGATTTTTGCCATATAAGCTTCACACAGTATAATAGGGTTCAGCACTGTGTTTCTGTTCTCTGCAAAATAGAGCCTGGTAGCTTTATCTAATCATTTAACTTTTTGTGCATTCAAGAGGCGCCAGGTCTCCATCCTCCACACCCCACGTGACTTCCACATGTTAGTGGACTGCATCACTCACAGGGTAAAGTGGTCATTAATCCCCCAAGTCAAGTATTCTGCCTCACTAAACCTAGGGAGTGAGCTGCCAGGGGTGAGGAAATAATCAAGCTGTAAGAGCATTTCTTGTGCATCAGAATAAAATGAGTGTCCTCTTTCAATGCCGTATTGAGGTCTCCAGACATTGCATATCCCAAGTGCCTGCATGAAGCCCTCTTACTTTCCTGTGGTTGCCTCCCCTCTACTCTCGTGCTCATACTATCTAGTTGTGTATCTAGTGAAAGATCCCCACCTATTACAGTTAACTCTGGGGGAGCTTCCTGCAGGTTGTTTCCCATTTTCTGAAGTGTTGCAGACTGGAGCTGCGAAGGCATGTATACATTAATCAGTAACACATTTTCACACTCATGTTTTCCCAGGATCGCCATAGCAACCATGTGCATCTTTCCATGTGCGCAATGTGTGAAACAGCAGTGTCTTTCTAAGAAGGATCATCCCAACCCTCGAACCAGAAGTGTATTGTGCATAGCCGGACAGTTTGTACTTGCCCCTCCCCATGCTGCCTGGTTGCCCACCAGTGAGGTGTGTTTCTTGCAGGAAAAATATATCAGGTTTGTGTCTGCTGAGGGTCTTGATAACCAAACTCCTCTTGACTTTATTAGCCAGTCCATTGATGATCCAAGTTAACATTGCCAGTGATTTGGTTGGTTGGTTTCATGGTGGGTGTATAGCTTCCTTCCCTTTTGCGAGCCTGGCCCCTGAAAGTGAGTGATCCATAATTCCCCCAGTGTTGTAATGCGTCAAGGTGCCATAAACTACCCCATAACTAACCCCCTCCCTACCTTACTGTGATCCTAAGATTGACTAGCCTCCCAACTCACAATATGTTTAATTCCCAAACCATAACAACATGAAAACATATTTTGCTTCTGCCGTTGGGACGCAACCTGGGGACACCTGTGCACATTTGTCCATAGTTTGACCCCTTCCCTCAGGCAGTCTTTGCACATCAAATAAGCTCCGGTGCCACATGGAAGCATGGGGCCCCAGGGCATATCCCTCCCTTACCACCTCTTGTAATCAATCCAGTCTCTCCTACGCCAAGTGTTCAGAAGTCATGGGCGTAACGTTTGGCAGCTGATTGTCCTCAGTTTCCTGTTCTGTCTCTATTTGTTCCGAGCAGCTGCCCTCATCCTCAGAGACAAGGGACCTCCATTTGTTATTGCTGAGGATGTCACTACAGTGCTTGACTTCCATCACTGTTTTCTCTTGCACCGCCTTCATTTGTTCCTTTGTTAGTGAGGCAGTGATGTTCTTGTTGTTTCTACATTGTGAAGGTGCTGGTTGACAGCCATTGTCTTTCTACAAGGCAGGTGGTGGGCCTGACCAGAGACACTGTTTTTCTAACCATGACTAGGCCTCTTGTGCCATTGTCATGAAGTGATTCTTGTCTCCATGGGCTATCTGTAGCCTCACCAAAAAGAGTAGCCCATATTTGAGGTCTAGCTGGTGCAGCACCCTCTTAACTAAAACACATGCCCCCTTTTGTATTTGGACTAGGTTAGTATAGTCTGGGTACAAATTCACCTCCTGCCCATCAATTACCCAGGGACCATGTTACCTCGCCGTCTGTAGAATGACATCCATGTCCCTTAAGTTCATCAGCCGGGCAGTGATTAGATGTGGTTTATTGAATGCACCTGTGTTGCTTACAGCCACCACTTATTATAGCATTATAGCCTGATGCAGAGAGCTATAATTATCCAAAACCTGAGCTAAAAGCCTGACCGCAGGCAAGAGCCTATGACAAAGGTGAGGGCCTTTAACTACTGCCGTAATGGAGGCAAAAGAACATTCCACTTACTGAGGGTAGAATGTGCTCAGTCAAAAAGTGAGAAAAACAAACATTGGAATGCTACAATTGGCCGCAAGTCACTCCATTGATTTCACATTGTAATGTTTTAATCCAGTGTATGTTTTCTTTTGAAAAAAGGTAAGGTAACTGAATATAGAAGTGAATGACTCGATGAATGTGGTGAGGCAGAGATTTAGCTGCTACCTTTGATGTCACAATGTTGATCTATACGTGACCATAGTGATGTTAAAATTTATAGAGTTGTAAGTTAATTGTAAAGTGGTGCACTAAAAGTCTACATTAAGGTGCATTCACTGTAGTGTAGAATCTAATTAGGTGGAATACAGCCCTATTAAGTGAAATGTGACCATTTATTTTGGTTTTATATTAATCTTGAAATCATTAGAAAGTATTCATGCTTGGAACAATAAAGATTTTCATGACCGATGTGTATTAAAGGATATATGCTAATGTCATATTTACTGACATATAGTAACAAGTATTTCATTTAGCATTTTATTGTAAAACAAGTTTTAAACAATAATTTTTGTTCTGACTTATTTGAATAAAGTGTACCATTTCAATTCTGTTTTAGTTTAGCCTGCAAAGTCTTCTAGGCCCAGTCTCATAGAATATGGGAAAGTTGTTTTCTTTTCTGCGAACGTGTCATTTATTTTCAGATGTAGTTCATATGAAATGTTAGTTTGGAAATAGATGTGCTAGTGTCTTATTCATAGACAGCCTTTGAAATGAACTTTGAAGATGGTACACCCAGAGACTGAGAATGTGAAAAATGGCTCTATTCATAATTGTTGCAAATGTTATACAGGAGAGTAAGCATGGATGCCTTTCCATGATGGTCTTGGGAACTTGTCTGGATGTTGCAGATGTCTGTTGTATGATGCAAGAGGATTGGACAATGAAATCTTCTGATCTCTATTGCGTTACCAATGGACAAGTCATTGTTTATGTTGGACTTTAATGAATCGATTTCAGTTAGATGAGAAAAGAGATCCTCTTGGACTTTAAGAGGTACAGACTTCATTGCCCTTGTCTGTCATTGTTTCAAATGCTTAGCTGAGAGGACTTTGATTTTCTCTGGACCATGAGAAGACTCTTGACCAAGCTGCTGAGATGCTGACACCTTCCCCTTTTATTTACTTTTTACCTGCCTCAGTAAGTTTTTATTTTGCCCCACATGATCCCTTTATAGGTTCCTTTTTGTCTTGTTTTCACTCTTTAACCCTGACTCTCATTTCCTGTAAAAGAAGAAGAAGAAGAATCTCCAGAGGCCCTAGCTAGTTTAATTAGATGAGGTTTGTTTGCACTAATGTGTAAACAAACAGGACAGCATTTATTTTCTGAGCACCAAGTATTGTTGTTGATATTCTGTATCACAGTTATAGAAAGTTTAGTTTATCTCACGTTATTTCATCTAAATTTCTTCTGCAGTTTTGGTCACCCTATGGTGATACTGTGTTTCTCTAGTATGTTTTATAGAATTGTCTACATCAACCTGAGTATTAACTTGTAATAAAACCATTTAACTTTATTCTCGATTTGGGTTTTCATTGTGTGGTCAAATTGGTGATACATGTAAATTAAATGTTGATTGATTGTTATGTTAATCGCTTTTACCCCCTGCTTAGAGTGAAAAGATTTGTCGACCTTGTTTAGAGTATACCTGAATTGCTCCATCAAATCTTAATGCTGTTTCAATTGCCAATCAGCTTTCTAGTTCACATGGGCTATAGATAGTTAGCCCTGAGATATACACCCATTGATGAGATTCTGTAGCGGTTTCATTCTAAGGTGTTTGGTGTGAGGAAGTGAGAACTGGCTGTGTATGATTGCTTATTTCTAAGTCTGCATGAGGTTAACACTTCTTCTTCTATGTCTGTTGATCCTACATTCCCAGAGAGAATTGTTCCTTAAAGTTTCTGCTCCTCAGACCCTTAAAGGTTTGTCACACCAGCCGTCCTGGGTGAAATATGGGTGACAGAATGATTCCCTGGGAGATAGGGCACTTTTGTTCCAACCCATGTCTGCAATTTACAGTTCCATGGAAGCCTTTATTAGTAGTATCATTTCTTGTGATGTGATTTACAATATACAGTATCTATTTATAAGGGGGACATGGGTCCCACCTCCATCTGCCAGCTACTCGAGTAACAATAATAGAATGGGAAAGAGCAATGAAAGCCACAGGCTGAAATAGTAGGTGCACTAATGACACAACAATATGGGAGGGTTGTTGGCTTCCCGAACGTAAGAAACTACAGGGATTACGAGCCTGGCACGTAATAGGTATATCCAAAGTGGGTAATTTACTAAAGAATGGAGATATCATGCCATTCTCTACACTCCAGAGAGCATATTGGATGCACAAAAAACAATTTCTAAAATATGCACAGATAAAACATACCTGGGAGGCAGAGGGTCTCCCTGGCAAGGGAATCCCAGAGAATGCTCTGCTAGAGGGGAGGCTGTTGATAGAAGCAGTGAGAAGAAATGCAATTTCACTTACATACAGAACCGTCAATAATAACATGCCTGATACCCTGCCTGGACTGTGTGAGAAATGGGTGGGAGATGTGGGGGAGATGGAGGAAATTGACTGGGACACAGCCCTTATGCACCCGAGGGAAGTGGCTATAAAATCTAGACTGCGTCTGGTCTAATTAAAGTCCTACACCGGGTGTACTTTGACAGGCACCAACCATATATCATCGAGAGGGCACAAAGCCCAGATTGCGTGAGCTGTAAAGAACCAGAGGGCTCCTTCTTCCACATGATTTGGGAATGTCCCCAAATCCAAACATACTGGAAAGTGATCATAGAAGAGCTAATTCCACTAAACCTGAAGTTCCTCCTTCTAGGTGTAACGCCGTGCCCAGACGTGGCGTCTCTTGCTGTCCTCGCGGATGGAAGGCGCTACCGATACTCAGAGCGCCGTTCCCAGCGTTTTTTGACTACACATTCTGGGAAGCATATGTTTTGCTCCCGGTCGCGCTACACTTACCTGTAGCCCTTTTTTCTTCTTTTTTGGTGGTGGGTTTGTCTGATCTTTTTGCCTGTCTCTGTCCATGTTGTGTCCATCTTGTCTTCTTTGTGTTTTTGTCCCAGCATGCTCTGTTTTTCTTTTATACTACTTTCTTTTTCCTGTACTGGTCTATGGGCTCTTCCCAATTCAAGATGGTGTTCCTTCCTTTTCCTGTGATGCCACTTCCCTTTTCTCAGTATATAAGTCAGTCAGTCTTGTTCCACCTTGCGTTGCAAACACTTCCTTCTGGATGTGCTGTTCGCTCCTGTTCTTTGTTCCTGCTTTTTGCCTTTGGAGATTTTTGCCTGTTCTTTGTTCCTGCTTTTTGCCTTGGGAGATTTTTGCCTTTTTTTGTTCTTGCTTTTTGCCTTGGGAGATTTGCCTATTTTTGTTTCCTGTTTTCAAGTCCTGTTTTTTCTTGTTTTTCCTCAGGAGTTCCTCTTTGAGGTTTTTTCCCCAGTATTGGGGTTTTGTCCCTCTGGGACTCCTTCTGGAGGGTACGGTCAGCTTTGGCATAGCCTGTCAAGCAGCACCATGGCTACTAGAAGGGTTCGCCCTTATCTGGGAGTATCTGGAGTATCCAGAACCTGTAGAAGACTTGGTGTATTCGCCAACCCGGTATCCAGAGGTGAGAAGTCCAGTGCAGTACGTAACACTAGGTATCCCTAATGATATAGGCCTACCCCGAATTCACCTCCTCTTTTGTGGTCTAGGACTAGTTGTGGCAAAAAGTGATAATGCTCCACGTTGGCAGTCAGGGGAATGCTCCACATCAAATTAATGGAAAGGAGGTATGGATATGTACATGGGCGCTGAAAAGGTCACCTACACTAGTAAAGGCTGTCCACAAAAGTTTCTAAATGTATGGGGTAAATGGATAAACTATTTCTCATTGGACATGCTGAAGAGCGGGAGCAGAAGAGGTGCAAGCAATGAAAATGATGGCTGTAAATGTGCAGATGCCTGCAAGGTTCACTATCTCTCTTAGGATGCTCTATCCCCTAAATGACCATATGTGGATCACTGTTGGCTGAGGGAGAGGGGAGGTTAGGTAGTTGCAGGTTGTTATTGGTTATGAGCACTGGCCTGTGGATGTTAAGTGGATGGCAAAATACCTTTGCCTATTCTTTGCCTATGCTCAGTTGTCAATTTAGATGATCATCAAAAATAAAAACAATACAATATACAGTATCAACATTTATAGTAATTCTCTCATCTTCCTCCCACTGGTGTAGCAAATATCTAATCTCACTCAATGGTACACACTGTAAGTTTCTAAAGACATACTGAGAAATTTTAATTTTTATTCTGCCACCGGAGTATATTTGATCTTATGTCCACTGTGGATTTTCCCAAACCATATGTTAAATTTCCGATGAAAATGATCTTGTTTCACCTATTTGTGGTGTAATAAAAATAATGTAACATTTGTATTGAGATATTCTAGGACACTATGGAAATAAATGTGGTGATAACTATATTTATTACTATAAAAAGATGTTTTCTGCAGTGAAGAACAAACACAGAATCTGTGGGATCAGGTTCAGATTTGCATCCATAGTCTCCTACTAAGAAAATAGGATTTTTAGACCTCGTCTGAAACAAGACATGCGAGGAATTTTGTTAACTAAAAAGGGCATGGAGCTCACCCACTGTTTACCACTAAATTGTCACTCTTATTTGCTAACTTCATATTGTTCTGCACATGCTGGTTTTCTTTGTTTCTCTCTTCCGCGGAGCATGGACCAAGTAATGATTGCTTCTTTTTTATTAGTGTCCTTCGCTGCTCGTGCTGGGATTGAGGTACTTTTTCATTTTTCACCTTACCAGTCATCCGAATGGTTGATTGTTCCCCATCCCTCCAACTGTGTCAATATATGTATCACCAGCACTCTACTAAAACTCTACCAAGACTACACCACCATACCACCATCACCCGACCATTCCACACCACCACACGATCCATCCACCACCCCACCATTCCACTACCACAACAATCTTACAACCACCTCCCTAAACACCACCCTACCTTTGCCACCACCACCCTAACCACCACCACTCTTCCCGAACCACCACAACATCTAACCACAACCACTCTAACCACCACTCTAACACTCACCACCACCCTATCATCACCCTAACCACCACCCTAACATCACCAACACTTTAAACCCTGCCCACCATCCTTAACAAGCATCACCACCAGACTAACCATCAACCACCCTAGCCACCACCCCCAACCTACCCTAACCACCACCACCATATACTTACCACCACCCTAACCACCAACATATTCACCACCACAACCTTCACCACCACATTCAGCTTCATCATTACTACTACCCTAACCACCACTCCACACTAACCACCACAAGCCTTCCCACCACCATAACTACCACAACCATCCAAACAACCACCCTAGCCACCATCATCCTAACTACCACGGTCACACTCAACAGACCCACCACCCTACCACCACCACAACCAGATTATCACCACCTTAACCACCACCAGCCAACCACCACTACCCTCACTGCCCCACCACTACCCTACCCCTAACACCACCAACTTGCCACCACCCTCTTATCACCAACCTAACCACCCCTCCACCCGAAGCACAATCATTACCCTGCCATAACCACTACCACCCTACCCTACCCTAAACACCACCATTGCCCTTTCCCAAGTACCCCCTCCCTACCCTAACCACCATCACAACACTACCCTAACCACCACCCTACCCTACCCACAACCACTGTCACCACCACTATCATTCTAACTACTGCTAACACCCCATCACCTCCATACCACCCTCATAGCCACCTTCACCAGAACCCTCATCATCAGTCTTCATAGTTTATTTATCAACATTCATTTGCATGGCATCTTGAGTCTGGGGCATTGACCCCACAGAACTGCTTTGGAGGAGCGATGAGGTGCAGACTTTCCAGTGAATTTTGAATCAAAATGATGGAGTTATGTGAACTATTGGCCTACCTCACTGACTGGTAAATCCCAGGTCCACGATCACGGAGAACATATTATAGATTGTTGTAATCACTAGTTGAGTTGAAAATCATGTCATTCCCTGGATTTTATGGTATGCCATCTAACTACCTCACATTTACACTTACAGATAGTTTCTGTCCAGCTTACACTCACATCGTGCACAAGGAATCAGCAGAGATCATGCTGGATCCTGGAGGGAGATATGGTTATCTCCTATGCTTGGTAGAATGGCTGGACTGCCACCTTAATCCACAAACAATACACCTTAAAATGCTGCACGGAGGGCAAAGGTGTACATCCTCAAAATATCTTCAATAACCATGCAGTGGAATTCCTACAAATGGTATACCCTTTAAAGCACTTATAATGAGTAGCATTACAGGTGAAAGAACATACAATGAAATATGTTGCAGCATGAAAACTGTGAGAGCTGGGTAGAAGTTTGCTACATTTTACAATATACTTTACACTACAGAAATTGGAATATGTTACTACCCTGGAGTCATAATCCTCCTAAAAAGTAGTGAAAATACCTCAGATTAAATGTTCTAGAACAGCGGCTCACAAGCTTTTAAAACCACAGCCCAATTATTAGAATGACAAACCTTTGCAACCCACCTACTGTTAATGTACGTGAGGAGGGACTTTTTTTAATGTAACTAAATCTTTGTGTGGTAGCAAATTGTCATTTATAGAGAGCACATTTTCCATTGAAATAGCCACTAATTTTGCACATAAAGTTTTACTTATAAAACTATATAGTACACAAATGATTGTGTGGAAATCGAATTTCTGTAATTTTTGTTTTCATCCTATTAAAGCCTCTGTCTCCAGCACACAATGAAAATACAAAAAAATGATCTTCATGTTTGCTTACCTGATTCTGAAACGCATACTCTTCAATTGCAGGTATTTACATTTTGTTGTGTATTGCAAAGTCAAATACATCCTATAGCCTTTCTTTTACACACGTTTGTCTTATAATTCTCTTTAAAACTCCTCTCACTTTGCAGTCAGAGAAAGAAAAGTAAACTCCAATCCCATGCTGTAACAATAAGCAGCAATTTTTCTGAAGACATATCCTGCCATTTGACCTCTGTCTTTGAAGCATTGGCAAATGTGACAAGATAAACACAGAATTTAAAGGCATCTTCATTTATTGCTCATACCCACCATTGTTCTAGAGAGCATTATTTCAATATAAGTGTCTGCGACTAACCGGCAAGTGTTCATGGAGAAGGGATATGATCTCACATGTAAAACTCTTAATTTTCTTGAATCATCTCTTAATGTCCGGTCTCATTTGACTTTATTCTTGAAGATGTACCTAAATCTTCCTTACAGAGATTACTTTATACACTTCAATAGGATGTGAGCAACAAGAAGATGTAAAAATATACTGCCAATTACGTTATGTCACCCTTTATTATTTTAACGTGTGCATAAATGTTTGTCATTTTCTTTATGTATTTCATCACTGTCTGGGCAGACTTTGATTCAAGTCCTGATGATGACCCCTTTATATATGTGGATTGAAATGCGTCGACTATCTGAGCAGACCTGTTCTAATAATTACATTAACTATACAGGCTGATTACAGGTTGTGTATATTATGACATGCTCACTGTGTATTTGTATCACTTTCGCCTGAACCCCGAGTATGTTTGTTCCACCCCACTGCCACCTACTTACTTGAAAATTGCTTCTTTAATTTCCTTTAACAAAAGCATGTTTTCGCAATATAGTTGTTATCCATGAGTTTTTATCTAACCAATATATATATTAGGGACTGGTGTTTCTTGAAAACATTGCTAATAAATCTCAAATTAGCAATATTAATTCCATTTAAATGAACGCGCCAGTATCCATCTATTCCCGGTCCACGGAGTAACAGCATGAAGCGAAGACTGTCAGGAACACAAACAGAATAGATGCCACACAAAAAGTTTATTTGATTTCAAATAAAAGACACAGGGAGCGGTCACGAGTCGGGCGGATCATATTCCCCCGAGGAAATAGGGCCCTGCCCGGGAGGAGTGAACCACGTGCACGTCTGCGCAGGGTATGTCCACGTACAGTGCTGAATGGAGGAGACGGTCAGAATCGGTGAAAAGCAGGAATGTGCCCAGCAGAGCTGAGCCCTGCATGTCTAAGCATTCCTGCCGGAAGACGAGACACATTGCGGGGGAGGATTACCCTACGAGCTGGTGATTCCGGTCCTGGTAATCCACACCCCTCTCTGCACAGTGCAATCGTGACCAGTCACATATTCTACAGTGTTAAAAAAGGTTCTTAGAAATGACTTAGAACAGGAAGGAAACATAATGAAGACGGTCGAGATTGAGACAGAAGATCTGAAATATAGCACCTCACTCCCCTCCATGCATTAAGTGTTTTTATGGTGTATACTGTGGAGACGTCTTTGCGAGAGGCTTTGGAAGCCCTTAGATGTGTGCTGCATGGGCCTAGTTCTTAATACTTGAATTCATCGGAGGATGCTAAGAAGGTGATCAGAACGTTCGACAGGGAGTGATTTTTCGTGTGCAGTAGTTTACCGATCTTTCCGATGAGTGTTAATTGCGTTTGCTGTGTTCTGAGATCCCATACCAGAATCACTGTAGTTTGCTCAAAATGATGATGATGTGTGCGAACTAAATGACCATGGACCACACAGTTTCTGCTTAGTCTTTTTGTCGCCTATCAATGCATCTCTAAGATTACTACTCCAAGATATAGCACACTGATCTCAGCCAGGTTTGGCTCCAAAGGTGACCCACACTATAACTCTTTTAGATTTTCTTTGAGAAACCAACTCATTTTTAGTAACTGTATGTAAATGCATCTGTCATTCTAGGGTGCATTCCAACATGGTCCTCTACAGCCTCACATGCATACCTTATGCTTTATCTGCACAGAGGCTACACTGTATGTGCAGTTGCACATGTACAAACTCTTAAGCTGAACTGTTTCTGGAGCAATTGTAGACACAGCTTCATGGGCTGTATCACATGAGGTTAGCAGTCCATATGTCCTGAGGCTCTCCCCTTAGGGCGCAGCAGGGCACTGGTGGTGCATGATGACGACCAATGTACGAAAGCCCCGGAACCGTAGATCAAAGTCTCCCATTGAGCAGGAAATGAGGGAAATTGTGGCTTGAGTTTGATTAAATTACACTATTGACTGTCAGAGCAGGGGAATGTGGAATCCATTTTGATTCAGGTTCCATTTTGTGACACAGAATGGGGAGTCTGCGGGATATATAGGCCTTCCGACTAGAAAACAAACACTACGATTGCTGTAACCACAAGGGCTTGAGAAATGATAATGTCACAAGTGCACGTGATAAACTGTTGCTATGCTTTATTTGCTGATTTAATAGATCAATGCCCATGTATAACCAAAGGTTTTATTCTGATGAATGACTGGATAAATGATTAGAAAACTTCTATTGTTTAGCTGAGAAACTGGATCTCATTGGTTGTGCATCATTTGTACAATATGTATTGTAATCTATAAAACCCATGTCAATTTTTGCAATTTGAGCAAATCCAATATTGTACATGGGTCTCTGTGGTTGGTAATAGTAAAATTACACTATGAATTTTACTGCTATGTGTTGTTTGTAGGAAATTGTTTTATTTTTGTTGAAGGGGGATTCTCAAGCAACAACCTCAGTCCCTGTCAGGGTGAACCACAAAAAAGTCACTAAATTAACCTGTTCTTAGCCCTCTTGTAGCTTTGCACAAAAGCAGTCAGGCTTAACTTAAGTATTTATGCAGCACACAAACAGTAATAAAGTGAAACCAAAACAAAAAAATGCGACACTAATTTAGAAAAATAGAAAAAAAAATGAATAAATAATCAGACACCAAAACAAATTAAATTCAATCAGTAGAACCAGAGTTAAGACTTTTGAAAGTTTTCAGTGAAAAATAGCACCTAAAAAATCAAAGCGCCAACCATGGGCATCTAGTCACTCGAGACTGGGCCTAAGTCAAAAATGATGCTTGACCACAATGGGGCACGGTTCAGATGCACAAGCTGGATTGGGCTCAGTCTCAGAGCTGAGCGGTGTCGGAGGAGGCGTCATCCTCAGGGAGCCGCTGGATAAAGTCGCGGTGAACAATTCTATATTTTGACTTTGTCGCTTTTTTGGGCCTTAAAAATCTCCAGTGGGACAAGGCTGCAGGCTGTAGCCAACGAGGCCTCTACGAGGCCAGATACCCTTCCGAAGAGAAGCTGCTGAACAGGATTTGCTGCTGCAAAGATCATATGGAGAAGTTTTCTGAACTCAGGCCACACAGAAATACACCTTGGTCGGATCGTCCAGCAGGTAGGTCCCAGTCTCCTGTTGATTTTCACACCAATTTTCAGTGGAAAAGTCCCACGTTTTGGATTTTGGCTGTTTGGGCAAGTTTAGCACCACTTCCAAGAGTCCATGACAAGGTGGGCACCACTTGGAGGGCAGGATTCACTTCAGAGAGGGTCCAGGAGCAGGTTCAAGGTTGTTGGAATGTTTTGTGTCTCTTTAGGTCAGAACAGGAGGCCAGCCAACTCAACTAGCCTTTGGAATCATTCTGGCAGGCCTGGCATCAAGCAGCAAAGCAGTCCTCAACCAACTGGGCAGTCCTTTAACGGTGCAAGCAGGCTTCGAGCAGCAGGACTGTCACTGGTAGCAGCAGGGCAGCCCTCTGAGGTACAAAGCAGGGTTCAAGTAACATGGCAGTCCTCTGAAGTACAAGACAGTCCTTCTGGTGGTCCTGCATAGGTCAAGGATTGAACTGAAGAGTTGGCCCGAGGGTCCACTATTCATTCCTGGTGCCAACCTTAGAAGCGGGAGAAACTTCTAGGCCCTCTTACATCTTGTTTTTGGAAAAGTACTCCTTCCTCTGGATAGGCACCAAGAGGTCTAGGGTGACAAAACACTTGTGTGAAATTTCTTGAGTGTGTAGGAGGCAGCTCCCACTTGAGGGGGTGTCCGAGAGAGAATCAGGGAGTTTCACCTCACACATAAACCATCTGCCAGCAACGGTACTCAGTCAATGAAGCAATTGAACCAGCCCTATGTTTGATAAAATATGCTTAACTGGACCAGACCATCACCATGGTTTTCAAATTGGGTCCTGGGTCATTGATGACAAAAGTTGACGCTGAATCCCCTTTTAGGCTGCTCTCAGTAGAGCCACAGGATTTCCACATGTTGTATTTCCAATTAGAGGGGGCATTCTACTTTGGTAAGTGCATAGCAATGAGGGTCTTGAGGCACTGAAGGTCTGAGCTGGCTAGAAGATCACTGGTGGTTTCCTTACACTTTTCCAAAACCCACGAGGAGGAAAAGGGGGGAGACTTCCTTCTTCATTGGGCTCTTTGGTCCAACTGCTGCCCAGTCCAGGTGGTGGAGAAATAGATTGAGGTATGTAGGGCGGGCGAACATGCTGTTCCATCACTCTGATGGAAGACCATTATCTAGATCCCACTTCTCAGAAGTGTTAAAGTTGGCCCTGACAGCAATGGGCAATGATCCAGTAGATTTTAGCCCTCAATCATTGTGCATTGGGACAGCCACTCCTGCAAAAGTATCAGGTCTTGATGACCAAGTAGTACAGAGGATTGGAAGGTGGATTTTGAGAACAGAATATTCACCATCATTTGATTAAAAGTTTCTGTAGTCTGACACCCTGTTTCTTCCTCACCATAGTTTTTTTGTGTATCCAGGTACTAATGCTACATGTGATGTCTTGTTATTGGGCCAGTCTTTCATATGCAGGGCGCTCGAGATGTATCGGGCCAGAGGTTTCACCGAGCGTGTAAGAGAAGCGAGTTTCTTCATGACACAATATGGACAGGGAGGCTTGCACGTGAAGAACTTCAGGACATTTGTGGAGAATATGCTACTAAAGGGGCTTCCTCCTCCATCCCTGGTGATATTGCCTTTGGAGGGCAATGAGCTTGTTGAACATGGGTGCAGGGATTTATTTAATTTATGGTTGAAGAGGCTTTGTGGTTAGTGAAACTATTTTCAGGTACGTTGTTAACATGATCACACATAGCGCTAAGACAGCCATGTGGCTGGGGCTGTCTGTTTGTGTGCTTAACAAATCGGGTTCAAAGCTTCTGAAGCCACCTACATTAGCATGCATTCACCATGGTTGTATTTGGGGAGGAACGTTTTTTTCTCCCCGAAAAGGTTCAACTATCTGGAGAAAGGACAGGCATTTTTGAAGTGAACTAATCTGTTTTTCTTCGCTTGCCAGAATCACGGACAGCAAATGGGGTTGGAGGGCTTAGGTGGTAGGTAAATCACGTTCACCAGTGGAGAGATGAGTTCGTGGTGGGCAGTGATACATCAGGTTCCCTTGACATCTCACAGCAAGTTAGGCACAGAGAACACCAGTGTCACCTGCATCTCAAAGGAAAGTGCTTGCAGAAATCGGCAAAAAAGCAGCATTTTGGACGGGGGTTGGGTCGGTTGCTATTGCAGTTCTTTACCACCTTGCACCATTTGGAATATTGGCCCTTTATGGGGGTTGTTGAGGGATGCAGTCTGAGCCAGGAGAACAGGAGATGGCCTGGCTGTCCCCTGCTCTCCCGCAACTCTAGGAGACCCCAGGTATGATGTGCTCTAGGGTGAGTGGACTCCTCCACGGGTTTAAAGACCAAGGATTCACTTAAGAGTGATTGTCTGGTTGCTGCTCTGATGAGACACTAAGGCTTTCCCCAGAGGGGGAGAGGCGACATCATGGAGTGCAAGGCGGGGCATGGGTGCTGCAAGATGCAGGCCAGTATGCAAAAGCCCTATGTTGGGTCCAGCCTGCCATCTTCCCTCACCTGAGCCTGTGCCACAGAAGGTGGGATGTTGCGATGTCAAAAGAGTGGCAGGGAGCGTGGGTACATAGTCTGCCAGGTCAAATTGGTCTGGTGCGGCTTGGCACAGTCTTTTTGTTTGTGCCTTGCCTCACTCAGAGGACTGCCGCATCCTGCTGCTGCAAAATCTGCAACTTCCACAAGCAGTTGCAGAACAGAGGATTAGTTTTCCCTCCCACCCATTGCTGCAGTTAGTAGTCCAATTAGAGCATAGGTTGGAAAAGTTTGTATGCACTGATTTGTTGAAATGTAATTTTGCCAGTTGTTAAAAATGTTTAACTTGTATGTAAATGTAGCATTATCTGGTTACTTTTTGTTTGATGTTATGCCTTTCGTTGTATTGGGGCAGGGTGAGTTCCTGATTGGTGGGGACACTTCAGGTCCCAATGGCATCTAACAGGATATCATGGATAACAGGGTATCTTGCAGAAATCAGTAAAGATTCTGCAGTTTGGCAGGAGGTTGTGGCTCTCCTTCACTCACCTTGTGCCCATGCTTAGTTGTGGCTTTGGGATACTGGCCTTGGGAGGTTGTTGGGGGGTGTGGTCAGCATCAAGGGACCAAGGCATGACTTGGTTGCCAAGACTAGCTCTTCGGCAGTTGTACTGGGTCGCCCGGGTGTGCCCTGGGGTAGGCAGGCCTCTTGTGTGAGTTTAAAAAGCAAAGACTTGCTTAAAACCGATGTCTGGTCGCTGCTCCGAGGAGGGTCCTTAGATGGCCCCAGTAACGACAGAGCTGTGCGCGGGACCAGGATGAAAGCCACACCATGATTTCACAGAATGTTTTGATACACTGAGAAGTGTTGGGTTGTAGGTGATTCGATCTCTGGAGGACTATGTATGCGAGAAAATCTATTTTACAACTTGTAACTAGGAGTGCTGTACAGTGATATTAATTATTCAATTTAATAATTTTACGATTACATCCTGAGATGTTATATCTCTAACAAAACAGATTATCAGCCTGAGGCTGTCATCGGGAATGTTGCTTGTCTTTTGGAGGGAGGTTGTATGTAGCAAAGGGCCATCAACGTGTCCTCTCCATAGGCTCAGTTAAGAAACGGTCCCTGCAACAGCTTTGTGCTGCCCGGAGCCTTAGGTAGTTGAATAGCTGGAGCAGTGATGTTGTACCACCGGAGAGATTGGTAAAGGGTTACTTGTGAAAGGAAGTTTAAAGGCATGTGCTACTTTTCCCATCTGAACTTACACATGGAGTTCTGTGATTACACAAAGAACATTTGTTAACAGAATTTCACCAAATTTGGGATGAGCTCGAGCTCCATACATGTTTGTTTCCTTCATCAATATAAACATATTCAAAACATATTCATATCTAGGAGTGGTTATAAAACGGAAGCTATATGTCTGTCATGGTGTGAA
The DNA here is from genome assembly GCF_031143425.1 of Pleurodeles waltl. Classification (NCBI taxonomy): domain Eukaryota; kingdom Metazoa; phylum Chordata; class Amphibia; order Caudata; family Salamandridae; genus Pleurodeles; species Pleurodeles waltl. The sequence continues at coordinate 1,273,032,192 of NC_090447.1, read as the reverse complement.
TGTTCCAAAGTATATGGACATCAGAGATGTGGGGGAAAACCTTTTTAACCAATTGTTAATAGCTGCCGCTAGAAAGAAAGTGTACAAATGAACAAACTCGCTGCAGACCATATGCTACCTCTCGAAGCAAAATTGATGAGAGGTGCATTACTGTATGTCTACCGAACCCTAAACCTAATGGAAACCTTACCCTAATCCAGAACTGAATTTTGCACTGTTGCCAGTATGAACTGTGTAAAGGACCCTGCTCTTGCCCTAGAATCTGTTGGTAGTGGTACCTACTAGAACTGATTGAACTGTGGAAAAACGTGCACTAATTGTTAGTAACATCGGCCCTGTATGTCGAAGCTGCACATATTTTTCCAAAAACAACATTTATTGACATGACTTTTGATCTTACAAATTTGCATACAGATTGGTGAAGGTGGAAGAAAGATAGGGTGATCCTAAAAGTTTAATTTTCCTCAGTGAAATGAGAATGTAAGATGCATTCCCAGTGGATCATGTGTAGTTGTGAATGGGAGCATTGTAAAACGAGCCCAGAAGGCATGGCCCAAGACCACACCCTGTGACCAGTGCCTGCTGGGCACGGTCAACTGCTGTACTAGAAGGTCCTAGAAGCAGGGGCCCAGTGCAGAGGGCACAAGTGAAGGGCACGTAGTATATGCAGGGCAAAGGTTGTGCCCTGTGGGCCTTGGAAGTGCAGTACTGGGTGTGGGCCTCGCCAAAGGCCTCCTCTTGTGCACTGTGTGCACTAGGTATAGGGCACTGTGCACAGTGTGTGGTCAAAAACCAGGCCTTGCTCTATAGGGCATAGCAAAGGACATGGCCAGCAGATATTGGGGTACGTATTCCAAACTTAGCATGGGCAAAGACCATCCCCTTTGCCAGGGAGTTGGCATGAAACACTCGAATCAACTGGCGTAGTAAGGTTCCATGGCGTTTAATGCGCACGATAAAACAATCGCCCCTCCTCCTTTCGGGTATGGCAAAACAGTCATGATTCTAGTGCAAAGGGTCTAAATCCCTGGACCTTGGTGCCACTGCTCCTGCTGCATCGTTAACTACACGCTTAATCAAGACATGCAGAGTGGTTTGGGTCTTGATTCTAACACTGAACAAAGTTTGCTGACTGCTTGTCTCTCTACCGGGAGAAAACAAAAATGGTTTTAAACAAAAATACACAGAAAAAAACGAGAAACACACTCAGATGGTTTAACCAGTTCCAACATGTAGCGAGTCTCAATTAGAAACACTCCACGGCAATTCAATACTTGTCCAAAAATCAATATACGCGAACATGCATATGTTACACATGTGTAGCCACTGCCCTTTCCACCAGGTAAAGTGAATAGAATGATGAATCATAAACCATCATGGCTTTTCCAAAATGTTTGGTTTCGAGTCTTAGCAAATACAGTGATCTTGTGCCACGGTGTTTTGGTTACATTTGAAACATCATTTGGCAACTCAATGGATAAATAACAGAAGTAATGCGCTCCACCAAAAGGCCGTGTCAATAATTTTTTATCTTAAACCAGTTTGTTTTTTCCCACTGGGAACATTTACTGGTGGTTTGTTGCAGGAACACTGTGAGGTTGGAGCGCCACCTTGCAGCATTGAGGGAAATAGCACAGCTGCTTGCACTCGGAATTCTTTTTGAACTCTACCAGAGCAACTGAAGATAAGTGATACGTTTGACACCCAATTTGCATATAATTTCATGTTTCCTGACTGTAGCGGAGATGACCAATGTTTTAGTTTACGATATCTCGTTAAGGAGTCCTTCCTCTCTCCGTCCTTACATTTCTTCCTTCCGCCTGCCACGTCTCCGTCCCTCTTTCATTGCTCCTTCCCCCCGCTTTGCCTGAGACTTTGAAAGCCTAGAAACGGTATTCTCGAGGCATGCAAATCACTAAAAATACAATAAATAAAATATTAACAGCTTATTAAAGACACGAGCGCGGGATGTTCGCTCGCACCTGTGGTAATTTGCCGTTTTCTTTCGAGAGAACTTGTGGCTTTGTGGCCAGAGACGATCTGGGGATCCAGATTCAAGTCCCAGCGTCGGCTCGACATCCTGTGACCCTGGGCAAGTTACTTACCTTGTGTTATGCATCTGGGTCATATGTAAAGCGCTCCAATACCTGCGGTTCGAGTTGACGCTCTATAATAATGCAAACAAAATGTTTTCTAATTTATGAGTTGTTAGTGACTGGGATATCTTTGTCGTGGGTACTTTTGAAAGATAACTTTAAGAAGTTTAAAAGGTGTGCGGATCCACATCATGCTCAGATGGGAGTGCGTCCAATTCAGATGTCCCAGGCTCACTTACACCTCCATTTCGCTGGTGATAGGTGTGCCCCAAGAAGTGGGAGCAGAGGCCAAATTCTGGCAGAAGCCCTGTCCATAGCCTGAAATCCCTGTCTCTAGTAAAGGCAGAAAAACAGGTAAATGTTGGGGTTTCCTGTCGAACAAGTGAGCTTCGCCTCAACAATAAGGACTAGGGTGAAGTAGAGGAACGAAAAGGTTGTAATTTTAAACATATGCCTTAAAGATCAAAGCCTCGTGCCAGCTCACAGGGCTGCAGACGCTTGGCTTAGGTAAGGTTGAAAGCTCTCTTGATGAGTCCTAACAGAAATACATGCTCAAAATGCACATCCACCCACAATAGATGAGGAATTTGCATCTGAGTGAAGTGATCCAGATTACTAAAACAAAAGCATATTCCAAAAGTACTTAAACATAAAAGAGTATTATATGGATGAATACAATACTCATTAGTCACCAAAGTAAAACATGCTTGAAAACTACCTGCACAGACAATAGATGAGCAGCATATGCCTTATTAAACACTGGCATATTAGGAACTTCATTGAAGACAATGGTGTGGCCCAAAGTCAATAACAGCTAGAATATAGTGCTCCAATATTCCAATGTTTGACTTTCTGTTTCTTCCTTTTTAATTTAGAAATTCTGTCCTCAGTGGGTGGAATGTTCTATTAACTTTATAGCCCTTGTTGCCTGTGGTTCAGGCCTAAAACTCGGGGTCAAGCACTTAAAGAACTGGCAGAGCCCTCGAAGGTGGGCTATAAGCAGAGCCACTGGTATTATGAAGTTCTGCAGCGTTTTCATCAAATTTATGGATTTGTCACATTTGTCAAATAATCCACCATCTGCTGCATAATCTGCAGAGTTTAACAAAATAAATTGTTTGTAACTCAAATGCATCAAAAGTTACTAAAAACATAATGACATGTTTGTCAAACAGGAATGCCCTTCGCAAAGGTTGACTGCTCATATTTCAGTTGCTTATTACTGTGTTTGGGTGTTAAATTATGGTGAAATCCTTACCCAGACAGTATTACCATGTGTAAAAATGACAAAACATTAAAGTACTACTGTCACAAAGGGCCAGATTGACAAGACCCTGGCGCCACTGAAGCGTCGCTTTTTGTGACGCTCCGGTGGCACTGTGCAGTGCGCTACATTTACAAGATGGCGCTAAGCTACATTTGGTGGCTTAATGCCACCTAGTAAATATTTGCCCTCTGATGCAGTTTTCTGTGTCAGAGGGGCATGAAATCAGTGTTGCTGTGGGCGTTCCACTGCAGCACCCATTGCTTTTGATGCTTCCCCAGATTTACAACAAGTTTGCAATCGCCAAAAACTAACACCACCCCTGGGGTGATGTTAGCATGGCACAATGAAGAGGAATACTTTTATTCCTCCTTGTTTTTGCTTTGTCCATGTGTGCTGCATCTTGCAGCACACATAGAACGAGCAAAAGGCCATGCATTATTGTTTATGTGCAGGAAGGGCCACCTTCCTGCACATAAACAATCATTAAAAAATTAGGATTCGGTACTTCTATGTGTGCTGTATTCTGAAGCACACATAGAAGTGCCAAACTGCCATTGTAGATTGTTTATGTGCAGGAAGGGACACCTTCCTTCTCATACAAATCAATCCCCTCAACGCAGACTCTCTTGCACTGTGGTTCAAGGATGCCTGTGTTGTCACTAGCATCTAAATTTAGCACAGGTGCAAGGGGAAACACAGGGGTGTGCCATATCTTAGTAAATACAGCGCATCCATGTGTTTCTAAAGTGACGCAGTGTGGCGCTGCAAATTTTGGCGCAGCACTGTGCTGTGCCACTTTTTAGTAAATCTGTCCCAAATTGTGCCACATTATGGCACATAATTTACCTCTGCCCTTACTTGCTGCATAATTTAGTCAAGTCTGATGCACAATTAGGTTGTCCCATACTGCATAACTCCAGTAGCTCTGGCTATAGATCCAGCAGTGTATGACCTTTGGTATAGACCCATTGCCACCACCCTTGCAATCCTCTTATGCACAGTTTCCTCCTCTCCCGCTCTGCTACTTTATTGAGTTGCACAAAGGAATGAAAATGGCTGAGTCTGTCAAAGATGGAAACATGTAGGTTTCCTTTTCCCACTTCCTACGACTATCACTGTCTCTGGCATTAAGGGAGACTTGGAGCTGGGAAGGAGGATAGGGATGCACTCAGAGAGTTGGACTGGGACAGAATATGGGCTTGGGCAGTAATGTCGAATTGGTTCTTAACAGTGAATCAAGTATCAAGTACAAAGAAAAAGTAGTCCCTATTTTTAAATCAGAGAAGTTTTCAACTGATAAAGACACTCTGTATAACTGTTTTGCAAAGTATGTAACACTGCATGGATTTGTGCTTTCAGCAGACAATGTTTGTTTTAATACCAGGGGAATCAAGAGTAAAATTGGCCCAGCAGACCACAAAACAGGCCACAAGGAGCTAGAAAAAACAGCCCATACACTGACCTTTCAGACCATCCCATCGGGAACTGCCTGATTGCCCTACAGCTATAGGCCAGTCCGACAATGCAGCCTTCAGAGCTTTTGAATTTCCCTCTAACTTGTCAAACTGCAAGGGTGAAGCAATTTGAAATTGCCAAGGAAGAGACAAGAGCTGCAGTCTTGCCCTCTCCCCTGTTCTGCGGGTCTCGCTGCCCATATTTGTCAATTACAACATCCAGGGTGTAGTGCATGGTCCTGGCAGTAACTGAAAGAGATGGGCAGCTGAACATGGACAAGAAAGGTGGGAAAAGGTCCTGAGCGCCAAAGGACATTTCAAACCCCTTGAGAATCCTGGAAGGCTTGGTTTAATTAGGGCATGATGGAATCACAGAGGGCAATATTCTAGCAGCCTAATAGCCTTGTGCAGCAGGCTATACCAGCCATTAAATTCATGTTCCACAATTTGGGGTGGAAAGTAGAAGAAGGAGAGAACACAAACTCTTCGGTAGGAGTTGTCTTTCGTGATTATTCACAAACTGGAAAGAGGTTCATGACTCCATGGTCGCTCCAGATGTCATACTTTAAAAAACTGGGCTATATTTGTTTCTCTTCCCCAAAATTACAAGCTCCGCAGCTTTTCTGCCTGCCTTACACTTGACGAATCAGAGCTTTCTTCTTCTTGATATCGCCTCATGTATGCGGGAAGCTGCAAAATGACAATTATAAGATGAGTTTTCCTTTCTTTCTGATCACTCCTCATTGTCAGTTTTTTTGGGTGGGTGAGCTAGTTTTCATACTTTTCTTGGTTAAGGTAATCTTTATTTCTATACTATCTAATAAAAAGCATTCAGCAATAAAAATCATGGGATGCTAATCACTATACAATATATGTTAGTGCCTAGGAGAGAGTTAGAAATCGCACTTAATGTTTGAGAGATGTTATGACTTAGCAGAGAATTAAAATTCAAGGTACACTTTTATTGAGACTCTAGGGCCTGAAACTATTACAAGTCACAGTACACTGAGATACACTAGAGCCTGACAAAGAGTTAGAAATCATGGTACACAGTTCAGGAGATGCCAGAGCCCAACAAAGAGTTAGAAATTAGTAAGCATGATACATTGTTTATGAGATGTTAGTGCCCGAAAGTGTTAGAAGCCATGGTACACTGTTTGGGAGACTCTAGAGCTTGAAAGAGTTAGAAATCACGGTACTCTGTTCAGGAGTACTGTGACCAGAAAGAGTTAGGAGTCACAGTACATTGTTTTGAAAGATCCTAGGGTTGAGAGTTAGAAAGGTAGAACATTGTTCAGAAGATGCTAGGGCGTGAAAGAGCTACAGATTATGACACATTTACTAGGGCAGTTAGACATCATGGTACACTCTTTGGGGTATGCTAGGGCCTGAAAGAGTGTGAGACCATGGGATACGGTTTGTGGATGGCTAGAGTCTGACAGAGTTACAAACCATTGTACACTGCTTTGAGTGATGCTAAGGCCTGACACAGAGTTTGAAATCATGGTTCACAGTTAGGGGTATGCTAAGGCCTGAAAGAGATACAAACCATGATGCAGTATTTTGAGAGATGCTAGGGTCCCACAGGGGGCTAGAAATGTTGACACTGTGTTTGGGAGTTGCTTAGGCCTGAAAGAAAGCTATAAATGAGTGCACGTTATTTAGGAGATGCTAGGACTGAATTAGTTAGGAACATGGTACACTGTTCAAAAAATGCGATGACGACACAGAATTAAGATTCAATAGACACTAACCCAGAGGTATTCCGTGCTGTTTGAAAGTTAAGATTCATGGTACACTTTTCACGAGATGGCAGGGCCTCCTAATGAGTGAGTGTACAAGGATTTGTAAGCGTAATGCTCGGAAAATGTGATTTATGAAATCATCAAAGATAAACTATGTAACAAATCAGATAGGTCTTAAGGAATGGTTTATGGTTCACAATCAGTTGCAACCCGACACGCAGTGGATTCGGGGAGGCACCCGACTGAAGAAGTCAAGATGGCTTCAATACACTCGAGACCGTGGATCTAAAAAGCCTTGTAGGTCAGATATAAGAACTCATTGTAAGGTAGAAATCGCATACAGAGTTTGAGGGGTGTTAGGGCCTAGAAGAAATTTCAAATTCACGATACACTGTTCGAGGAAATCTAGGGCCTAATAGAGATTTAAAATTCATGATAAGCGATCTGAGAGATGCCAGGATCTCATGCAGATTTAAAATTCATGGTTCACAGTTTGAGATGTTTGTGCCTAAGAGAGATTTAAAATTCATGCTGCACCATTCAACAGCTGCTGTGGCCTGAGAGAGATTTAAAATTCATGAGAGATGCTAAGGCCTGATACGGAATTATTAGGCAATGTGAATGAGATCGAGCGCTATTGGCATCTTTTGAACAGTGCACCGGTTTTTTAATTCACTCTTGTACAATAGATTTTGAATTTTAACACTTTGACAAGACTTAGCTTCTCTCATACGGTTTCACGTTCATTTTAATTAGCACTGAAACTTCGGTACAACGAAACAGCACAGTATCCAAAAGTGGGAATTGTTGGAATGTCTCTTCCATCAGGTCGTAGACTGCCGGGATCAAAGGGAACAAGCGCGCACGAGGTGATAGGGCAGAGGTGTGCCTTGAGCAGGTGGCCGTTTGCGGCCAATGATGATCAGACCCGCCTTTTCTCACCGATGCGCCTTCGCTCTGCGCCCCGCATCTGCCCAGCGCCTCACCTTCCCTCGGGCTCTTTCCAGGCCCGAGTGCCCGCCACGCAGGAGCCCCGTGAGTGCAGCACTCCAAGACAAAGGCCAGCACAATGCACCTAAGCCTGATCGATGGAGCAACACTAGGTGGCAGATTTTTATCTCGGGATTAGCCAAAATCCGGATTTTGGAGAGTCTGTTAATCCTCCCTGGGGGATTCGCGGGCTGTTTAAACGGCTAGAGCCGCAATATTGAGGGGACTCTATCAAGAAAGTGGAATCCATTCAAGGGTATTCATGGCCTCTCGGTGCCGGTGCTCGAGTACTCCCTTGAGAGGCGCCCTACACACAGCAATACAGTTAGACACGGCTCTCCCTCCTAAAGAGGGCGAGCGCAGGAGCCGGGGACCGGGCGCAGCAGCCAAACACATTCATGACCGCTAATGTCCCAGGGCTATTGGGATGTCGACTGAATTAAAATAAGGAAGCCCGGGGCAGACACCAGAGCGATAGGAGTCGAAAGGCGTGGACTAAGCTGGGAGCGTGCGGCACCTGCGCCGGCAGCGCAGGGGGCTTTGACGGGCCTGATTTTGCGGTCTTTAATTTCCAACTTTTGTTTAATAGTGTTCGTTGTCATGGACTTTCCAAGCCTCTTAAGAACATCGACAACCCGATGGGGTTTTCATGACAGAACCTTCCACACATATGTCCGAGCCTGTTAGACTTATGGCTTATAAATAATCGTTCAATGTAAACGACCCTACGCGCCATCTGTAACCAGGCATTGCCAAGCGTGCAAATCCCCTTACTGCGTAAAGCGTTCCGCTGCCTTCCGGGCTATATCGGCGCTACATAAATATCCCTAAATAAATACATAATCACATAAATACATTGGGATGGATGAGAATGGAGCACAATTGAAAAACAAATGCCGCACAGGGCTGTAGCGACTACGTTTGTGTCCTTTTTACCCATATCGGAACAGCTGTGTATCGAGTCAATCAATAGGACGTGGAACTTTACAAAAGATTGAACTGATATAAAGTTTATGGGATGTTTTCTTAACTTTTCGATCGCTTTAGTGTAATCTATTCATTTAGGGAATCTCATAGGCTGGATTTTTTATGCTCATAATGTCCCAAGGATGGGTCTTGGAAACTGGTTACGTTATTTGGTTTGCACGTAGTAGAGTTACACACTAGTGGTGTGCTGTGAGACTGGAATATACTGTACTGAGTAGAAGTTGTATTTACCAGGTCTGGCCAGAATTTCAATCACGCCAGAGTGATCGGAGTAACTTCAGTAATTCCTTGTTTTTTTTTGATGCAGAATTATTGATTATAACACAATTATTCCTGCTCGCATAATAATTAAGACACATTTGGGGGTATTCCAAGCACATTTAGCAAGCGCTGGTGGCCACTCGCTATTCATGTTCTGCTGCCCTTAGTGCTGTTTCTCAGCGCTAAATGGCGGTACTAAGTTGTGGGAAAATCCTACTCGAGCACATTTACCTAGTGCGAGCTCACTATTTGTGTTCTATGCCATTTAGTGCTATTTCTTAAAGCAAAATGCATCAATGTGACAATTTTGGAAGCAAGAGGGCATTTTGCCCTATGAAATAGCTTAAACGCAGAATTACTCTTCTCACGTAGTTCAAGCAGAATCTTGCAGAATTGATAGGTAATTCCTTGTGATTACACTACACAGAATTGCGTAGGTTACGCCCACCCTTAGTATTTAGATAGATCCTCGTGTGCGGTGATGCAGTGTAGCTCTCTGTGGACTGTACAACCCTACTCTATAGGTTGTACTTGGCTGGAAGAGAGTGGGTTTTTAGTGTGGCATGTGTGTGAGTGGTTTCAGTGTCCTGTGATGACCAGAGCATTTCTCTTGTCATGATACATGTTGCTGTGTATGTGTGTATAGTGTGATAAAAAGGAGTGAGACAGAGAGGGTGTTAGGTTTACAAGACGTGGTTGTGGGAATACAAGTGTGACCTATGTGGGAAGTGTTTCAGTGACATGCATGATTGACAGTCGCTGCTCTTGTAGTTGTCAAAGTGTCGCTGTCCTGATGCATGGAGTGAGGGAAGGAGAGTGACACCTGCTCGTGTGGTTGTGCCTGCCAATCTTGTGGAAGGTTTGGTTCACTTTGAAGGGTGGAAAAGACCTTAAGTCCTATGCCGTTGATACCCTCCTCAGGAAGCTAAATGGATCTGTCTCATGGTTTATTTCATCCTTAAAAGAGACAGTTCTGTATTTATTTAGTAAATGCTCATCTCTGGTTCTGCCTGGGTCCTTTTGGACTCAAGTAGCACCTTGCAACAACGGTGATGGGAGGGATGGGCAAAAGAGTAAATATAAAAAAATACATTATGTACACAAATAAAATAACTAAAATGGTACTCACCATGCCTTCTGCCAACACCGACACATCCTCTTCGCTCCGATCCTCTTCTCCTGATGTCACATCCAGGGCCCCAGCTAACTCACTTAACCAGTCATGGCACTGCTTTCATGCTGTTAATCAGCATGAAAGCAGTGCCAGGATTGGAGGGAGCAGCCTCTCTTGGTGCTCCAGAGGACACTGGAGGCCTATGCAGGCTATCAACACAGCTGTCTAATAAAGGCAAGACGGCCGGCCAAAGGGACATGCGCACTATAAACTAGTGCACAGGCAGGCGGCTCTCCACTGCTGCCACCACAAGGCCCCGCCCTGTTCTGACACGGTTCAGGACGGGATGCTGAAAAATAAAATGCTAATGAATTGCCTTCATTACCATTTTATATTTTGTCTCTGGGGCATTTCTGCGGGGAATTAAAGTGGGGGAACGCTCCTCCACTCTAAAGGAGGAGCCGCCCCTGTTGGACTCTCAAGACAACATGAGCTGAACTTTGAGAACAACCAGTCCAAAGCTTCTGCCCAATTAATCTATTCAGTGACTGCGTTCTGCAGCGGATGTTGCTTTTGCTAACCACTCTCCTTCTGGGTGGCTAACTATGACTTCTACAGCACATGGCATGAGAGAGAAAGAAGAGATAAATCTGAAAGGAAGGCAGAGAGAGGTCAGAAGAAGATCGTTATGGGTTGGGAAAAAACATGGGCTAGAAGGATACAGATGACTGCCTGGTTAAGGACGTGACAGCAAGAAAGGAAGGGGGTTTAGCATTGGAATCAGTAAGAAATGAGAGAGGAGAGAAAACCAGGAGGGAAGAATTGTCATGGAAGAGTGGAGAGAAGATAACAGGCTGGTGGAGAAAAGTGGGTAGGGTTAAGTAGTGTGACATGTGCCTGAATCCGCCTGACTGCATCCCTGCTTGTAGGGGGCACTGGCCTGTCATAGCATACCCATATCCAACTATGGACTAGTCTGCCTTTGAATCCACTCTGCATCCCCCCAGAGACCTTACCTTCTGCCTGTCACAGTGAGAAATTCTTCTACTGGTTTAGATTATGTTGGGGCTCAGGGTAAAACCGCATTCCACTCTTGTCTCCGGCTCAGATCTTTTTGTATACTTTTTGGCTTGCTCACCTCTAACATCCACACACTTGGATCTTTCATGATATATCCAGCATATACCCTCTCTCTTAACTTTAATGCAACAAACGCAGATAAATCTTGTTGATCTGCTAATACATGGGAATTTGCTGGGTATATCAGTTTGAAATACTTCTGAAGACATTTGAGCTAGATGGTCCCTGTGCCCAGTGACTGTTGTGGCAATTTAAAGAGGGAGGGTGTTGATGATGGTGAGGTAAGCTAGTTGCAAATCGCAGGGATGCTTGAGTGTCAGTCTGAGGGAAACTAGCACGTTTCAATTTCCAGTTGTGCCTCTTTGGGGAAGATTGGATTATTGAAGCTGGTTACTTTGGCCGTCGTTACAACCCTGCCGGTCTTAAGACCACTTGGCACTTGACATGGGCAGTACAGGGACCCTCATGGGAAGCCCCATTGCAAAGTTCACTGTCTGATTTGCAGACTGTGAATGTTGCGATGGGTGCTGGTGCACTTTACGCACTACAGCATTGCCACCAACTCTATTACGAGCCATCGACAATGTTGTAGGCCATTTCCCGCTGGGCCAGCAAGAAATTTGTAATGGGGCCGATAGGAAGTCACCCGCACTGACGACAACCTCCCCATCGGAACTTCGTGGACGGGCTTTTCCCCTATGTGTCTTGTGGTAGTGTGGTGATTTGTGTTTCAGCTGATAGTTTGTGGTTTGCGGTCCTGCTGTGGTATGGGTTACGTTAAGGGCCGTGGTTGTAAGAATACAAATGGCTAGTGTATGGAATGTGTTCTTCAGGCTACAGGGCTTTTGCCTCAGAGGCCAGAAATGATCTCTCATTCGTCGTTGTTCAATGAAGAGTGATTAGTCATGTGAGACCCTACACTTGTTATATACGTTATGCTAAGAAATGACAGAAGCATGTTATGAAGCACTATAAAAACGGTTACTACTAATATTTGCATAACCGGTGATCAACACATGTGAGCTTTGGGTGTCTTCATGTGATTACCTCTTTTTCAGAGCACCAGATTAGCCACTTGAGCCAATGGGCAATCTAGGAATTCCATGTATTTGTTTGGCTGTGCAGGCCACAGACTACAGGGCACTGGCGCACTATGCAGAGGTGAGCAATACAGGAATTAGTGTTGCTGAGCTAGGAGTTCAACTTAAAGCCATTAAAATATTTAATATGCAAATTATGTAACAAATGGTATGTAAACAAATGATGCAGACTTTAAAATTCAAAAATGGTGTTTCTTTAACATTTGCAAGTGTTTCCATGTGGTACATCAGGGTATATCACTGGACTGAGTGACAGCTATTTTCTGATCATAAACATAGAAATATTTGTGAAATAGTCCCCCACCATGACAATAATGCCATATTTGAGAAAAGTTGGTTGCTGTGTGCCCTTATATTTTACTAATATAGCTGTTGTAGATAAAACAACTTTCCAGTCTATTACACCACATACAAGAGTGGTGTATGTGTAGAACACACTGAGATACTTTAAGGTGCTCGAAAATGTGACGATCAATGTAAAGAAGATACAATAAAGTAAATTAATTTGACTAAGATCACACAATTTGTTCGAGGGGGGGCGGGATTTAAACACAGGTTTTCTGATTACTCCTTGTACACTTTATACACTGGATTGTTAGTGACTTCTCTGTCTTGTTTTATACCAAAGGTCACCGGTTTTTGTTGAATTCTGTCAGGAGTGAAATAGTTAACTGTTGAATAAGTAAAGGGAAGGAAGGGAGGCGCTGCCTATTTGTTAATATTGCTAAATTACACTGAATAAACAGAAATTACAATTTCAGGAGAGGCTCAAACATTTAGTAAAGGTAATAAATCTAATCAGCAAAACAAAAAAGTGTTGGAGATTCCAAAGTAGTTTTACAACTCTTTAATGAGGCGCGTGGAAGTGCAGAGCTTGGTTGCAGTCGAGAGACTCTCCTGCAAATGTTTGAACTGACAAAAAACGTCAGCAAAAATCCAAGCTTTTCAAATTTATGTTTGTGCTAATTTGTCCTATGTTTAGCAATGTTTATATTTCAAAAAGCGCATTAAGGAGTGTAGAGGGAAATGGCGTTGATGCCGGCCCCATTTCAGAAACAAGGAAAAGGGTAGAGGTAATCTAGGACCCGATTCGCCCTGTGGGTAGATTTCTCTCATTCAGTGGAGGCTTCCAAGAATCTCTACCAGGGGATATCAGAGACTTCAAGGGATTCCAGACCAGCTTTGAGGTAAATAAAATACTACCATAAGGCAGAGAGGGCAACCGTGATCCAGATGATGATGCCAAATGAGAGAATGGTGATTTCTTGTTGCAATGCTGGGTGGTAAGCTAGTGAGCTCCCATCTCATCAGAGTACAATGTGGAGAGCTATTACCACCAATAGGCAACCATTCTTGCCTATTGTCACCAACCATTCCTGCCAACACGTGTTTCAGGGCTGCAATTACATATAAAATATTACATAATATAATATATCCTGATACCCTAGTGCCAACTTATACACCTCTGTGAACCTTGTGGAAATCGATACATATTATAAAACAATTTCCTTATCCTCCCAGTGAATTAAGTGGTCATACAACTGAATATATTTATAATCATGCTAGTACATAATTGCACTTATCTTGCATCAATTTAAACCAATAATAAAACATGTTCTTCCCGTGTACATGCACACACATATGAGACTCCACTATATAGTCAATTCCTATATCTCAATAAAGTGTATTGTAAAACTAATCCTCATTAAATACCTGTAATCCAATCTGTAATCCACCAGAGTGTTAGCCACTAGTAATTCATATGTACACCTTTCTTCTTCATGTAAATATACTCGATTTCAGATCACATAGATTCCTTTTACCATCGGGTTTTCTGAAATCGCAATTATTAATATCATTTTGTTAATGAGTGCCCGCGTTATTAAATTCCCCAATCTCATCATATTGTTCCATATTCTGCCTTCGGTCACCGTAGTTATATCCGCTAATATTACTCACTATATTATTAATCTCAGTCCCTCTTACACCTGTCCCCACACCAAGTGCCTAATTGTACTCTTCATTTCTTTCATTACCCTAATGTATATTACCATTCACATATAACTTCCTCCACGGTTTCTTACTTGTACTATACATTATTATTTTGTCACTCTCCAAAATATCGTATCGCCAGCGCCAGTCCCGCACCAGAAGATAAATAGCCTGCTTAATTCTCCCAAGTCGCTTACCCGCCTTGTTTGTGTGAATGCGCGAGTACGCTTCTCAGTTTCGACGCGAGTACGCTTCCAAGTATCCAACCAGTCCATACTCACCCTCTTCTATTTATATATCCTCCTTAACGCAAACAACATTAACTGCACTTCCTCTCCTGGTAATAAGTCCTATTTCTATGTCATCTGTTCACTGTTTGTTAAGCAATAGACATACAAAGGGGACTGCTTTACTATAACATCTCTAACTATATTGTGTTCACCCAGTATTTTAGTGACCCATTATTTTACATTAAATTACAGAAGTTATTCCAATAATACACAAACATATTTAATTCTTAAAAGAAGAGTGGCCAGGGCACACCAATAGCATGAATCCTGATCCTGATAATGTTCAAGAATAAGTAGAAAGTTCGTTCTTGGAAGATGATGTGTAGATATTTATTATAAGTGCAGGTAGAAAGTAGAAATCTCAATCAAAAGACTGCGTTGTACAAAATGACCATGTGTCCAGAGCAGCCAGATGATGATAAATGGTCAAAGTTACAATAGGATGTTCGAATGTAACAATAAGTCCATGCAGCAAAACAGCCAACACGTGTTTCGTCTACAAGACTTTGTCAAGGCTTCAGATGTATATAAAACATTATAACATATTATTATTATTATTATTATTATTATTATTATTATTATATGTTTATATAATGTTTTATATACATCTGAAGCCTTGACAAAGTCTTGAAGACGAAACACGTGTTGGCTGTTTTGCTGTATGGACTTATTGTTACATTCGAACATCCTATTGTAACTTTGACCATTTATCACCATCTGGCTGCTCTGGACACATGGTCATTTTGTACAACGCAGTCTTTTGATTGAGATTTCTACTTTCTACCTGCACTTAAAATAAATATCTACACATCATCTTCCAAGAACGAACTTTCTACTTATTCTTGAACATTATCAGGATCAGGATTCATGCTATTGGTGTGCCCTGGCCACTCTTCTTTCAATATTTAGGCAACCACCCACTCTTCAGTGTGTGGCCCTCCGACACCTGTGGTGGCAGGTGTTAGGGCTAGCCAGGCACCCAACACCATATTGTTTAAATTTTATGACTTCGCTCGGATTTCACTATTGACATACGCTTTGCAGATGTGCAAGCACTCTCTGGCATCCGCCACCTTCTTCGCCTGACATATTTAATTCTTACTTTATATCCATCCTATCGTAATTATCTTCATTATATTATAACTCCTGCGCACTTCCCAACTCCCCTAGAGTTCTACATGTCAATAGTTTAGTCATTAGCATGTGTATGCAAGTACCTATACAAATCTTACCCATCAAATTTTCTTCATTCATGTCAAAATTATATACAAATTAATCAAATCACTCCATTATTCATACTGAACATTAGGAAACATGGACTTCACGACCCAATCAGCTATCTATTTATACGTTCCTAAAAAATATTCCAATTCATGGTTCGTATTCAATCCCTCTTCAACAGCTTGTAGCTTCATAAACCATAGGGACTCCCTTCGTCTTAAATATAATTCCCTGTTGCCTCCCCTGGGGTCCGCAGGAATGTGTTCAAATCCAAAGAATTTCACACTGTCATGAACATTTTGTGTTTCACATATTTATAAGTGTTGTACAATCGGGTATCTGTCATCTCTTTATTTCGTTGCCCTCAAATGTTCACCAATTCTCATTCTGAGAGGGCGAATTGTACTGCCAACATATAAGCGTTCACATTTACACAGTATTATATAGATTACATAATTTGTTCCACAAGTAATATTTGTTCTTATTTCAAAACTGTTGCCCTTCCGATCAACATATTCTCTTATACCATGCCATGCCCATTTACAAACCCCGCATTGGCCACATCTAAAAAAAACTCGATTCTGTTCCGTAAGCCAGTTCTCGTTCTTCTTAGACCTTGGGTAACTATAGCATAAAAGGTTTCTTAAAGCCCTTCCTCTTCGATAAGTAATTTCCGGGCTGTTTGATATACAGTCCATTATATGTGCAATATCTGTGTAATCTGTAATCAATCATACCCTTCCTTTGTCTCTATCTTTTGTTTTCATGCGGGGCGGTACCAACGCCATCAAAAGCCTGGCGGGAACAGAACAGAAAAATGAAAGGACTCACCACTGGAGACACCATGCCGCCATGGAACCCAAACTGCAAGTATTCCTGATGATCTTCTACGTTATGCTCCACCTGGAACACCAGCGTCGACGAAGACGACAACAGTGAGTACAGCCGTCTAGCACACAAGGGAGGGAGGAAAACGACAGTGACACACACACGCACCACACACACCCGAGACACACACGCCATACAGACAACCAGATGCATTACAAAAACAATTTGACCCTGAAAATCTGCATAATAATGCAAGGACAACAGGAATTGACAGAAGTGATTGTAGTCAGATCAACAATAAAACCAACAATCAAATTTGGCCAAGAAACAGATATGTACACTTGCATAAAAAAGGGACACCAAATCCTGCACCAATCCGAAGAGAACACTGCAGGGGCATCAGTTGTCAAACAGGCAGGCACCTCTAGGGGAGCGGGGGCACCTCAGCCGGATGCAGGAACAAGCCCACTGGTTCTGGAGGGGGCAACATGCCCTGTGCTCTTTGTCCTGGGGAGTGCAAGACCACAGTCTTTCGAGTGGGTGTCTTCCCCTCTGGTTCTGGAGGGGGCAACATGCCCATTGCTTTGTCCTGGGGAGTGCAAGGCCACAGTCTCTTGGGTGGGTGTCTTCCCCACTGGTTCTGGAGAGGGCAACATGCCCTGTGCTCTTTGTCCTGGGGAGTGCAAGGCCACAGTCCCTCGAGTGGGTGTCTTCCCCACTGGTTCTGGAGGGGGCAACATACCCTGTGCTCTTTGTACTGGGGAGTGCAAGGCCACAGTCTCTAAAGTGGGTGTCTTCCCAACTGGTTCTGGATGGGGCAACATGCCCTGTGTTCTTTGTCCTGGGGGGTGCAAGGCCACAGTCTCTCAAGTGGGTGTCTTCCCCACTGGTTCTGGAGGGGGCAGGCCGCACAATAGCCCCTGGAGGCTGGACTACATGGCGTCTGGTGGCAGAGATGGCTGCATGCTGGTGGTGGTGGTTGGGGGAGGCTCTTGCTCAGCCCCTGCACTGCCTGATGGCTGCACTGTGGTGGTGTTTGGGGGAGGCTCCTGCTCAGCCCCTGCACTCTCTGATGGCTGCACAACCATTGCTGGCAGCAGGGACCCTGTGACAGTTGGTGGTGGTTGCGGTGTTTGGCTGACAGTTTCCGCTGGCATAGATTGCCTCCTCTCCTCCTGCTCATGGCTTGGGGAGCCCTTCCCCTTCCTGGCAGGGGTGGATGGGCTCTTCCCCTCTCTGCCTGCTGGTGCAGGCTCCTTCCCCTTCTTTCCAGCTGGTGCAGGCTCCTTCCCCTTCTTTCCAGCTGGTGCAGGCCCCTTCCCCTCCTTCCAGCTGGTGCAGGCTCCTTCCCATTCCTCGCAGCTGGTGCAGGCTCCTTCCCCTTCAGTAGTGTTGGTCTGGAATCCCTACCACCACGAGTAGGTGGTGCTACCTCTGGGCCCGTGGACTGTTTGGCTGAGGTGCTGGGCAGGGTCCTTGCTACACTCCCCATACGTGCAGGACGGGGGGTAGGGAAGAGGTCAATCATGGCAAGGAAAAGCTTTTTAGGTACGTTGGGGTGGGAAGAGGGAGGAGTAATGGGAGTGGAGAATGAGGGAGTGGTTGTTGGAGGTGTATGTTTGCTGGATTTGGGTGCAGATGCATGGGATGTATGCTGTTGTGAGGTGGATGGCTGTTGGGTGTCTGAGTGCTTGCGTTTGTGTGCTTTAGGATGGAGGGGGCAGACACGGTGGGAGAGGACACAGGGGACGCGTGCATGGATGTTGTGGAGGTGTCTGCCAGTGAGGTGTGTGTTCTGCTTGGTGTGGTGATGATGCTGGTAGTGGATATTGATGTAGTGCATGCAGGTGTGAGTGTAGACATAACTGGATGGGAGGTGGAGGAGAAGGAGGAGGAGGAGGAGGGGGAAACAGTGGAGACAGTGGATGTTGTTGTGTCTGCAACTGAATGGTGTTTGTGTGAGCGCCTGTGGGATGAAGTGTGGTTCTTGTATTTGCCTGTGCCACTCTTGGGTGTTGTCATATGTGCATGCTCATCTGTCTGTGTGCTTGGGATGAGTTGGGATTGAGGAGAATGGGACTGGGAAGTAGAAGTTGGAGGGGGGACGGTTGAAACAGGGACAATGGCTGCCATCAGAGAGGAGGCCAGAGCCTGAATCGATCTCTGTTGGGCCGCCAATCCACCGTGAATGCCCTCCAGGAATGCATGCACTGCTGCATCTGGGCTGCCAGCCCTTAGATGGCATTCACAATGGTTGATTGCCCTACAGAGATGGATCTCAGGAGGTCAATAGCTTCCTCACTCAGGGCAGCAGGGCTGCCTGGGGAGGGCCTGAGGGTGAAGGAGATGCCCACCCTCCTGGGTGAGCGGGCACGGGCAACTCGCTGAGGGGCTACTGGGAGGGTGGTGCTGGTCCCGGGGTGGCGGCTGTACCTGCAGCTGGGGTGGTCACAAAGGAGTCCGCCACCACCAGGGAGCTCCAATTGGAGAAGGTATCAGAGTCTGTGTCGTCCCCTCCAGACTCCGCAGTAGTGCTCCCCTCACCCTCCGTCCCACTGGTGCCCTCAGCGTCAGTGGACTCTGCCTCCAGGGTCCTGTGGGATGCAGCTCCCTCTGTCACCGGGGCCTCTGCTCCTCCGCCAGATGATGCTATTGCACATAAGGACAAAATGACAAAACAAGAAAGGGGGGAGAGAGACAAAGAATACACAGGGTCAATGAATGCACCAACACCACCGTTGGAGTACACAGCACCCTCACACACAGGGAACAGGCCTACACACTATGCATGGCATTACCAGTGAAATAGCTAGTCACCAAGGATTGAGGAGGGGCACACACTGCCAACTGTAGTACACCTGGGACCCACGCAGCCCTGCCCAGAAGTAAATACTAACAAGCTAGGTAAGCAGTATTTCACATTCAAACCCTTAGCCACCAGAGGACCTAAGCTGCTATGTCTGGGCTGGCCTAGGGTCACCCAAGGACACACAACTACCGCACGGATACCAACCCACCAGCCATAAGTTGCAATGATAGCCACTGTTCTCACCCCATTGTGGCTGCTGTGATGCCCTCAGCGCCCATCCAGCTCATGGGGGTCAGGGTCCGACGGGCACCCCTTTCTCATTGGGAAGCCATCCCCAGCTGGGCCTCTGCGGTCTTCCGTGCCCAGCATCTCAGGTCCTCCCACCATTTCCAACAGTGGGAGCTCCGCTTTTCATAGACCACCAGGGTCTGCACTTCCTTGGCAATGGCACGCCATAATCCCTTCTTTTGATGGGCGCTGACCTGCAGAGGCAATACAGACAGGAGAACACCATAAGACAAACAGTCCAGCCTGTCACGCAATTGGCCCACCATACCCGTTTGCATCACCATTGGCACACACATAGCCCAGACCACAACATGTACACTGCCAAGAGGACATCCAACCACCCCCCTTACATGAGGCCTTCACACACAACTCCATGCATTCATGCCACATGCATCGTGCCCACAGTGTACTCACTCTTGTGTCCCTTAGATACCTACAGCTGCAGATGAATAGGAGATGGAGACATACCCCCGTGTACAGACCCCTGGTGGACTTGGCTACACTGGAGGACAGGCACATAATACTCACCTATAGACTGGACGGGGCCACAATCGCAGAGCTGTGTGCCCGATTGGAGCCTGACCGGATATCAGCTATCCGTCATCCCACTGGGATCCCTCCTCTTGTGCAGGTTCTATCTGTGCTTCATTTCCTGGCAACTGGTTCTTTCCAAGTGAAAGTGAGCTTGGCTGCAGGAATGTCACAGCCAATGTTCTCAATTGTGCTAACAAGAGTGTTGTCTACCCTGATGAAACACATGTGCAGCTACATTGCTTTCCCCCAGTTGGAGGATTTGGCCACTGTGAAGGCCGGTTTTTATGCAATGGGACATATCCCCAGTATAATTGGGGGGATTGACAGAACACATTGCATTTGTACCCCCCGCCAGAATGAACAGGTGTTCATGAATCGTGCGAGTTTCCAGTCCATGAAGGTGAAGATGGTGTGCTTGGCGGACCAGGACATCTCCAACGTCAATGCTAAGTATCCTGGATCGATGCATGATGCCTTTGTCCTGAAGAATAGCAGCATCCCAAATGTGATGGCCCAACTACAGAGGCACAGGGTGTGGCTAATTGGTCAGCCCTAGTTCCCACCCAGTATTTGTTGGTGTATGCCTATGGTGTTGGCCATATAGGATAGTCTGTGGCTAAATGTTGTCCCTCAGTATTTGTAGGTGACTCTGGTTACCCAAACCTATTATGGCTGCTGATCCCTGTGAGGAATGACAGGACAAGGGCAGAAGAACGTTATAATGAGGCACATGGGTGAACCAGAAGGATCATTGAAAGGACCTTTGGCCTCCTGAAGGCCACTTTCATTGTTCCGGTGCCTCCATCTGACAGGTGGACCCCTGTGCTACTCACCCAAGAAGGTCTGCCAGATAGTAGTGGCATGCTGCATGTTGCACAACCTGGCCCTCAGACCCCATGTACCTTTTCTGCAGGAGGATGAGACTGGAGATGCCCCTGTTGTAGCAGTGGACCCTGAGGACAGTGAGGATGAGGAGGCAGAGGATGAGGATGTGGACAACAGAACATCAGTGATACGTCAGTACTTCCAATGGCACACAGGTGAGACAGTGCAACTTCTCATTTCCTTGACTATTGTTGTATTCTGTGTGGCATTGGCATGCTGGCATTACCCACTTCGTTCCCCTACTTACTGTTACCTATGGATATTCATTTTGCAGATGTTGGTGATATGACAACATTCTCATTGTGTGACCACAACAGACAGCTCCAGGTCATTGATTCTATGCTCATTCTATGTACAGTTCATTTGCAATGGTTGTAGCTGTTTCAGTCAAAACAAATTTGCATTACATGAAATACTAATGGATGAGTTTTTTCCAAGGGTGTTTATTTTAGTGCTAAAATGTAGAGGGGAAAGTGCAATGGAATGGGGTGATGATGGAGGAAAGTCCAGGGTATTGTTCCAGTCTGTTTGTAGCACAGGTGCATTGTCTATGGGGACATAGGAAGGGGAGCAATGGCAGTTCAAGGTGGATAAGGTGACTGAGAGGGACACAAGGGGGACAGTCAGGAGAGTCTAATTTCCTGGCAGTGGTCTTGGCAAGTGTCTCTGGCTTCTGTCTGGGTCACAGGGAACGTTTGCGGGGTGGTTCACCTTCTGCAGGGGAGGGGTGCTGGTGGCCTGTTGGTCCTGTGGCGGGGCCTCCTGGCAACTAGCGGACGTGGAGGGCTGTTCAGATGACTGGCTAGTGGCAGGGGCCCGCTGGTGTGCTGTTGCCTCCCTCATGATGTTGGCCATGTCTGCCAGCACCCCTGATATGGAGATCAGGGTGGTGTTAATGGCCTGCAAGTCCTCCCTGATCCCCTGATACTGTCCCTCCTGCAGTCGCCTGTTCTCCTGAACGTTGTCTAGGATCTGGCCCATCATGTCCTGGGAATGTTGGTAGGTTCCCAGGATCTCTGAGAGTGCCTCCTGGAGAGTTGGTTCCCTGGTCCTGTCCTCCCCCTGGTGCACAGCAGTCCTCCTTGTGTCCCTGTTGGCCTGTGCCTCTGTCCCCTGAACAGTGTGCCCACTGCCACTGACCTCAGGTCCCTGATTGTCTTGGGTATGAGGTGTGACCTGGGGTAACTGTACAGGTGGGCACACTGCTGATTGACGTGTCCTGGGGACAGAGGTGTCGGTACGCTGGGTGGGTGCTGTGGTGTGTGATCCTGATAGGGGAGGCTCTGTGGTGGTCTGTGACTGGGCTTGAGTGACCAACTGTCCAGTGGTCCCTGATGGGCCAGGTAGATTGTCCAGATCCTGAAGTCCAGAGTTACTGTCATCACTGTGGGCCTCTTCTGTTGGGGGACTGGATAGAGGTAGCACCTCCTCTCCAGTGACATTGGCTGGGGTACCTGTGGGGATGTAAATGATGTATTATGCACCAGGTATCTGACATTTGTACTTCTGTAGCTTCCCCTCAATGGTTGTTGTTCCCCTGCCAGCTTTTGCTCATGTATGTTGGTGTATAGTGGCTATGATAGTTTCTCTATGCTGTGCATGCTTTAGTGATGAGTGTACATGCAAGACTGGGAGGGGTTTCCATGCATTGGTACTGCATGCAGGGCTTGGCATTGGGATTATTGTGATGTGATTATGGAGTGTGTGGGATGGAGTGGAGTGATGGGAGTGAGGGTGAGGGTGTGTGATGGCATGCAGGTATGGGGGTGATAATTGTTAAAAGTTGACATACCAGTGTCCAGTCCTCCTCCAACTCCGGTGAGTCCCTCAGGATGCAGTAATGCCAAGACTTGCTCGTCCCATGCTGTGAGTTGTGGGTGAAGAGGGGGGGTCCACCGACAGTCCCGCGTATGGCGTTATGGTGCCTTGCTGCCACCAACGAACCTTCCCCTGTAGGTCGTTCCACCTCTTACTGATGTCGTCCCTTGTTCTTGGATGCTGTCCCACGGTGTTGATCCTGTCCACGATTCTCCACTATAGCATCATCTTCCTTGCTATTGATATCTGCTGCAACTGTGCTCCAAAGAGCTGTGGCTCTACCCTGACGATTTCTTCCACCTTAACCCTTAACTCCTCCTCAGTGAAACGGAGGTGCCTTTGTGGTGCCATGGGTGTTTTGTGATGTGTGTTGGTGAGGGGTTGTTGGGTAATGTGTTGGGGTGTGTGATGTGGAGTGCATGAGGGGTGTGTGGGTTTGAGTGGTCTGTGTGTCTAGTTGTCTCTGTGCTCTTCTTCTCAGTCTCGTGGTGGCAATAGTTGTTGGTAAAGGGTTGTGAGTAATGTGGGTGTGTGTTTTATAGTGGTGTGGGTGTGGTGTGTGTATGGGTGTCAGGTGTGTGTTGTTTGAATTGGCCAATGTGGTGTTGTTTTGTCTGTGGGTGTCCATTGTGTGCACGGCGGTATGTACTGACAATGGTTTACTGCCGTTGAATGTCCGCCGTGGTGATTCCTGAGTCATAATGTGATGGGTGTTGTTCTGTTGGCGTAACGGTGTGGGTTTTGGGACCACCAGTTTATCACTGACCTTTGGTCTGGCGGATTTCAGTATGTGGCTGTATTCTGTCGGACTGGCGTGAGTGTGTCATAATATGGTGAACAGATGTTTGCTAGCGCGGTGGTGAGTTGGTGGCCATCAGCACAGGGGTAAGCGAGGTTTACCATCAATGTCATAATGAGGGCCTAAGGGCCTTATTATGAGGTTGGCAGTCTGAAGACCGCCAGTCTTGCGATGGCGGTCGGACCGCTGCTACTTCGGCAGTTCGACTGCCACATTACAAAGTTGGTGGGCAGACCCACCAACCTACCACCATCCCTGCCAGGATCAGTGTTCCGGACTGCCAGCGGTCCTGGTTGTAATCAGCCAGGGTGGCGCTGAACTCAGCGCCACCCTGCTGATTACAACTTTGTTCTCCGCCAGCCTCTCATGGCGGTTTCACCACCATGAAAAGGCTGTCGGAGAACAAGTGCAGGGGGCTACTGGAGGGCCCCTGCACTGCCCATACCCATGACACAGCAGACAGTGTACATTTTGAGGGTGCTGTGGCCCCCTGCATGAGGCAGCATTGCCACTGGCTCTATTATGAGCCGGCGACAATGCTGCTGCACCTTTCTCACTGAGATGACAGTAGGCCCAGTGGGAAAATCATAATGGGGCCAGCTCGGAGGTCGCCAGCATCAGAAGGACCTTCACTGTCGGGAGTTTGGTAGACAGATGTTTCCATCCACCATATTCATGATCAGCCCCTAAATGAACATTAGAAACTGTAGTTGAAGGCAATCATCTTAAAAGGTTGATTGCTTTACACAAGAAAGTTTGCACCACACTTTTTACCACCAGAACTGAATTCTTGCTAGAGAACTGAGTAAACAGATGTAACAGCACTAATTTGTGCCCTGTGGAGGTTATAGAAATATGGTTAAGGAAGCCTGCCACAAATCCCAGTACAGGATGGGCCAGGTGATTACCATCTTGCAGCAGAACCAGCGGCTGCAGGGAGAACACCGCCAGGAGGCCATGCAGCAGTTGCAGGTCTTCAATGCCAACATGGCCGCCATTGCAGGGGTGCTGGGTGACATGCCCAACATAACGCGTGAGTACAAAACACACCAGCGGGCCTCTTCCACTTGCCAATGTACTCACCAGCCTTCAACATCTGCTGCAGCTAGTGGATAGGAAGACCAGCGACAAGATCCACAGGCCACCAGCACCCCACCCTCTGCAGCAGAAGAACCACCCCAAAAACATTCCCTGTGACCCAGACCGACACCAGAGACTGTAGCCAAGACCGAAACCTCTGCCAGGAAATGAGCCCCTCCTGTATGTCTCCCTTGTGTGCCAGAGATACCTTATCTTTGGACTGCTATTGCTCCTTTTCCTATGGCCCCATGGATACTGGACCTGTGCTACAACCCAACTGGGCCACTACACTGAAGATTTCGTCCACCATCACCCCACTCTATTGCACTATCCCTTCTTTTTTGTCACTTCAATAGCTTTTGTGGTTTAATTACAACAATATTCAATGTCTTGACCTGCATAATACTGTGTAAATGTCCTGTAAAGTGTGAATCCATCCACCAAATGTGTGAAAGCAGTCTGTAGTCATCACATTAGTTCACATTTGTGGCAATACCAACATCTGCAAAAAGGGAAACCATTAGTAACAGTAAATTGAGAAGTAAAGGTAGGAGAGCATCATAAACCCTGTAACATAACAGCCTACATTCAGCTGTTCACTTCTACTCAGCAATTGACTCCTAACACCATAAGTGAGGAGAAACAATCTATCCCAGACCCTCCCACAAGATGCCAAAGTATTAGTCATGCCATGTTGTCAGCATGCCAATCTGTCTAGGCCACACTGTCATGGAAATTGAAGTCACAGAGCAGTTGTGTAAGCACATTGTGAATCACATGACATTCCTAGTAACACATGCCAAGTACTGTATGGGATAAGGACACAGTTTTCAGTGGGCATGTATCTGAGAAAGCTAAACTACTGACACATTGATTCGGCAGAACAAGCTTGTTCATCATCACCATGACACTGTGACGCCTGACCACAGATGGAACAGTGTCAGGTCACATTATGCACACATTTGTGCTTGGCACAGCAAAGCAGCCACACAGCACTTAACTGTAATGGAGGTATGAACAGAGGTTAAGTCTTACCTGACTGTCATTGGAAGTACTTCCATATCAGATGTTCCTGTTGTTGACATTCTCCTCCTCATCATCACTGTCTTCAGTATCCTCTGCTGCCACAGGTGCATTGTCTCTCCCCTCCTTCTGCAGGAATGGCACTTGGCATCTGAGGGCCAAATTGTGCAGCAAGCCACCACTATCTGGCAGACCTTTCCAGGGGTGTACAGAAAGGATCCACCAGTAACATGGAGGCACCGGAACATGGCATTCAGTAGCCTAACAGTGCGTTCAATTATCCTCCTGCTATGCCCATTTGCTTCAATGTACCTTTTTCTATCCCTGTCCTCATATTCTTGACTGGTGTCAACAGCCAGGACAGGTTTGGGTAGCCGGAGTCACCTGTAAGTAGTGAGAGACACGCAGGTACAATGGCACAGAGTACACCTGCAAGTGGCATACAGTGACATACATTGGGTGAAAACTCAAGCTCACCTATGAGCCACACTCTTTCCCTCTGCAGTCGTGCTATCACCTGTGGAACGCTGGTATTCCTCAACACATATGCATCATGCACAGGTCCAGAAAACTTGGCAGTAACGTGGGAGATGTATTGATCTGCAAGGCACACCATCTAGACATTTATTGAGTGGTAACTCTTCCTATTCCTGTACACCTGCTCATTTGTCCTGGGAGGGATCAAGGCATATGGGTCCCGTCACTGGCCACAATCACATGTGGTATGTGTCCCATGGTGTAGAATGCTGCCTTCATAGTGGGCAAATCTTCACTCTGGGGAATGATATATAGCTTCTCATGTGTTTCAGCAAAGCAGCCCAAACTTTTTTGAGCACATTTGAAAACATTGGCTGTGACATTCCTGCAACCAAACCCACAGTCACCTTGAAAGAACCACTTGCCAGTAAGTGGAGCATTGACAGTACCTGTACTGAAAGGGGTATTGCTGTAGTGTTACGGATACAGTGAATCAGATCTGGCTCCAATTGTTGACCCAGTTCAGTTATTGTGGCCCTGTCTAGACGGTATGTGATTATGATGTGCCGTTCCTCCAGTGTAGCCAAGTTTACTAGGGTCTGTACACGGGCGCTTGGCTCCTCCTCCTCCGCAGTGGTTGGTATCTAAGTAAACTAAACATGAGAAGTATGTGACTACAGAAAGGATTGAACACACAATATCACAGTACACAGAGCTGTCACATCCGATATACTCCAACAATGATTGTAAATTGCATTGGTGTCCTCTACATGCAAACGGACTTCCTCAAAAATACCAATACTTTTCATTAGCCATTGTGTCTCACAAATTTAGTCGGAGTCATATGTTGTGATCAGTAGCATGCCATTTTAATTGTCTTCATCTGCAAGCAGAGCACTGGCATGAGAACTTATTTGAGTGCCAGAGTCTACAAGCAAACCAAAGTATGTAGCGGACTGGAATTGCCTTGGTGTCTACCATCGGTAACTATGACGCACATTTAATTGACCACCATGAGTACCAGCATTAGGAATTGACAACCACCTGTCATGTATGCACGGACAGGTGGAAGAGACCTCACTCCGCTGGCGTTTGGCGGCATGGTGGAAGGCGGTCTCCACCGCCATGAACTCCTCATTGGTTACCTTGGAAGTCTATGGAGCACAGAAACCAATGATGATCACCGCCGGCGGTGACGGTATACACCACCTCGGATGTGACCGTCATTTTCTCTATCCCACTTTACTT
Source organism: Pleurodeles waltl (assembly GCF_031143425.1). Taxonomy (NCBI): domain Eukaryota; kingdom Metazoa; phylum Chordata; class Amphibia; order Caudata; family Salamandridae; genus Pleurodeles; species Pleurodeles waltl. Next base: position 1,273,004,806 of record NC_090447.1, on the reverse strand, counting down.
GATTCCTGACTCTCAAAACATCAACACCTCCACTGCGTCTGCTGCTGTGCCCTGTGTCTGGACCCTGCGATGGCCCAGGCTACATAGGGTAGAGCCACAGCTTTCACATCGGAGGAATAAGAGAGGCTTGTGAATGGGGTCCTACCCTTGTATGGACAGTTGTATGGGTACTTTGAATGTGACCTGGTTGTATGGAGATGTATCTGTGTGCTGGCAGTGTGTCATTTGGGGAGTGTATTTTTGCTGCATACAATGTGTACGCAGAGGTACCAGTCATGTGTGAGTTTAATGTGGGATCTATGCATAATGTAAGCCACTGCCTTAACAGAATGGAGTGTTGAGTTCATGGTGTCCTTTCATCTGTGCTCCCTATGCAGGTCAGCACCCATCAGAAGAAAGGGTTGTGGCGTGCCATCGCCAAGGACGTGGGGACTCTGGGAGTACATATCCGGTGGAGCACCCACTGTAGAGAGAGGTGGGAGGACCTGCGACGCTGGGCCCGGAAGACTGCGGAGGCTCAGCTGGGAACGTCCTCCCAATGAGGGAGGGGTGGCAGTCGGACCCTGACGCCTCTAATGCCCCGCATACTGGTGGTGGCCAATCCAGAGTTGGATGGGAGCTTGATGGCAGCACAGCTGCCACAAAGGGGTGAGTACACACTGTGTAGAATGCTATATTGATGCCTGCCGTGGTGCAAGGTTCTAGTCAGTGGATGGCCCAATATGCCCGTTTAGCTAATCTTGTAGAGTCCTGCTTAGCAATGAAGAGTGGTATGTACATTTGGTATTGACAACTAGCTGGCATACCATGGCAGACCTGGCTTAGTGAGTCCCAGTAGGTGTGCAGATAGCAGTGTTTGAGTTAATTTCTGCTGTTGTACCCAGGCAATGGTTTGGTATTGTGGTCCATAGTGCACCGTGTTAGTTCCAGTGAGTGATTGTGATGTGTATGCCTTATGTGCTGTTGTTGCTGTAATTGACCCTGTGCTCCCTTTCTTTCTCCCCCACCCTCTCTCCTTTTCTCATCCTGTCCTTGTGTGCATCAGCATCATCTGGAGAAGGAGCATGGGCACCGGTGAGTGGGACGGCTGTAGCCCACGGGACCCTGGAGGCAGAGTCCACCGATGCCGAAGGTACAAGTGGGTTGGAGGGGGAGGGGAGCACCACAGGGGAGACAGGAGCTATGACAACAGACTCTGATTCCTCCTCCGATGGAAGCTCCCTAGTGGTGGTGGACCCTTCTGGGACCACCCCAGCTCTATTATCTTCCTCCACACCCCGTACCAGAACCGCCCTCCCAGCAGCCCCCCACTCAGTTGCCCGTGCCCATGACCGCTCACACAGGAGGGTGGGAGTCTCCTTCACTCCAGGCACCTCAGGCCCTGCCCCAGTCAGCCCTGCTGCCCTCATTGAGGAGGCTATTGACCTCCTGAGATCCATCTCTGTAGGGCAGTCAACCATAGTGAATGCTATCCAGGGGCTGGCATCCCAGATGCAGCAATGCAGTGCCTACCTAAAGGGTATTGACAGTGGTTTGGCTGCCCTACAGAGATCGTTTCAGGCTCTGGCCTCCTCTTTGATGGCAGCCAGTGTCCCTGGCTCTTCCGCCCCCCCTCCAAATACCTGGTCCTAGTCCCAAAGCCCTCTCCCCCACCCATCCCAAGCACACAATCAGACCAGCATGCACCCAAGACAACAGACAACACTTGCACAGACAAGCACAGGCACCACAGATCACACCACAAGCATACACACAGACAACAGACAGAAGCACAGACTACAACAGCCACTGCCTCCACTGTCTCCCCCTCCTCCCTAACAGTCACATCAGCACTCACACCTGCAAGCACTGCCTCTTCAGTACTAGATCCTGCCATCTGTACAGCCTTGTCCTCAGTCACCACAGCAGCAGACTAGCACCCCATTCTCCACATGCGCAGTCACCACTACCACCATCACAACCTCATTCAGCCCACCCACCTCACTTGCAGACACCACCATAACATACATGCACACAACATGTTTGTCCTCTCCCACCCTGTCTGCCCGCTCCAAAAACACATAAACTCTCCCACTGAAACACTCAACAGCCATCCACCTCACACACGCACAATATACATGTACCTGCAACCCAGTCCAACACACCTACTCCTCCTACACCCACTGTCTCTACCTCCACTCCCAAACCTGCTCCCACAACCCGCCCCTTTGGACCAAAGAAACGTTTCCTTGCCCGCCTTGACTTCTTCCCTCCTCCTCCCCTTCATCCTGCCCGGAAAAGAAAGGTCCCGCTCCCCCAGTTCTGTACCTCCAGCCCCCAGTCCTCGCATGTCCCTCCCCCTGCAGCAAAATGTAGCAGTAAGGGGCACAAGACTGCCACGTCGACCCGCCTCTCCAAGCCCACTCCTCTGCCCCTAAACAGGAGAGCAAGGAGCTGCCCCCTCCAAAACCCAAGTCTAATGGTCCCCCTCCCAAGAACCCCTCCACACACCTCCACTCCCCCACCCCCTAAGGCACCTGCCTTCCATCATGATGTCCCTGCCCAGTGGAGTGACTTGGGCTGTCAGAAGTCAAGTTGGGCCTTGTATGTTGGCCTGTGGGTTGCACAGAACATTGGACTGGCCAATGGCCCTTTGTGTACATAGTGAGGGTCATTCTGACCCTGGCGGCCGGTGGCCGCCAGGGCCACCGACCACGGGAGCACCGCCGACAGGCTGGCGGTGCTCCAATGAGCATTCTGACCGCGGCGGTTCAGCCGCGGTCAGAAGCGGAAAGTCAGCGGTCTCCCGCTGACTTTCCGCTGCTCATTGGAATCCTCCATGGCTGCGGAGCGCGCTCCGCAGCCATGAGGATTCTGACCCCCCCTACCGCCATCCAGTTCATGGCGGGAAAGCCGCCATGAACAGGATGGCGGTAGGGGGGGTCGCGGGGCCCCTGGGGGCCCCTGCCGTGCCCATGCCAATGGCATGGGCACGGCAGGGGCCCCCGTAAGAGGGCCCCAAAATGTATTTCACTGTCTGCCTTGCAGACAGTAAAATACGCGACGGGTGCAGTAGCACCCGTCGCACCTTCCCACTCCGCCGGCTCGATTACGGGCCGGCATCCTCGTGGGAAGGTCGTTTTCCCCTGGGCTGGCGGGCGGTTTGACTGGAACCGCCCGCCAGCCCAGGGGAAAACTCGTAATACCCGCCGCGGTCTTTTGACCGCGGCGCGGTAATTTGGAGGGCGGGATCCTGGCGGGCGGCCTCCGCCGCCCGCCAGGGTCATAATGAGGCCCAGTGTTTCTAATGTGGCCACTATTCCCACCGGAATACAGTGGTTGGACCAAAGGTATGTGCCTTGGCATTCTTTACAAGTGACCCCTGACCTGCCTTAAGGCCAGGCACCACTCTACATGCCGAGCAGCTCCACCAGACTGCCCTTGTGTCCCCAACCCTGCCCTCGCTGCTGCCGCGAGTTCGAGGCCCTCCACCACCCACAGGCAACCGCCTGCACCTCATCCCTGGTGTCTAGTGGTTTGCCGTTAGTATTATTGTGTGAGTCTTGTCCTCTGTACTACTGCTTTCCTTGCTGTTTCTCTGTGCCTTTTTAGTTTATTACCTTTTCTCGTTGTTCTGCCCGTTTGACTGTTTACTGTCTTTTTTGTCTGCTCTTGCCTGTTTTGCCTGTTTTGTGCTGCTCCATTCTCCCCGGTCCTGCCGCTGCGTCCCCTGTGGCCCGCCCCCTCACGCTGCCATTCGCCACTGCCTCCCGCCTCCCATCTGCTCCTCCCATTCACCTCCCCTTCTTAATGGCGGCTGCTGCACGGCGTGAAGAATGACCCGTGACCTGCCTTAAGGCCAGGCACCACCACCCTGCACACCGAGCTGCTCCACCAGACTGCCCTCATGTCCCCAACCCCTCCCTCACTGCTGCTGTGAGTTTGAGGCTCTCCACCACGCGCAGGCACCCGTCTGCGCCTCATTCCTGGTGTCTAGTGGTTTGCCATCAGTATTATTGTGTGTGTCTTGTCCTCTGTACTAGTGCTTTCTGTGCTGTTTCTCTGTGCCTTTGTGGTTTATTGCCTTTTCTCGTTGTTCTGCCTGTTTTATTGTTTACTGTCTTTTTTGTCTGCTCTTGCCTGTTTTGCCTGTTTTGTACCGCTCCATTCTCCCCGGTCCTGCCGCTGTGTCCCCTGCTGCCCCGCCCCCCTCGTGCCCCCATTCGCCACCGCCTCCCACCTCCCAGCTGCTCCTCCCTCCCACCTCCCCTTCTTAATGGCGGCTGCTGCACGGCGTGGAGAGTGACCCCTGACCTGCCTTAAGGCCAGGCACCATTCTACATGCCGAGCAGCTCCACCAGACTGCCCTCGTGTCCCCAACCCCGCCCTCGCTGCTGCCGTAAGTATTATTGTGTGTGTCTTGTCCTCTGTACTAGTGCTTTCTGTGCTGTTTCTCTTTGTCTTTACCACTTCACAACTCCTCGTGCTCAACCCCGGTTGTACCACCGCCTGCATCCAGGCCTCTCGTAGGCACACCCACGGACCTTTTTCCTGCCGCTCATGCCACTTCACCTGCGCTCAAGCCACCAAGCACCACAACAACGCCACCCACCTCAACCACCTCAGCTGCATCCTCCTCAACACCCGCTCCGTCCACAAGCACGTCATCAAACTCTGGGACCTGCTCACATCAACCTCCCCAGACATCGCCTTCCACACCGAAACCTGGATGAACCCCTCATCAGAGCCAGACATCGGTATAGCCAACCCTGAGGGCTACAAGATCACCCGAAGAGACTGTACCAACAAACTAGGAGGAGGAATCTCCATTGTCCACAGAAGCTCCATCAGGATCTCAACCGATACCCTAGATGCCGCAGAACACCTGCACGTCCAGATATACGTCAATGCCAACACCCCCCTGAGAGGAACCCTCGTCTACAGACCCCCGGGCCCAGCCCTCAATTCTGCGAAGCCATCGTCGACACTATCAGCACCCACGCCCTCGTCTCCACAGACTACATGCTCCTCGGCAACCTGAATTTCCACCTGGAGAACAACTCCTCAGCCCTACTGGACAACTTTGCCAACCTCGGCCTCAAGCAACTGGTCACCTTGCCCACCCACTCAGCCGGTCACACACTCTACGCCATCTTCTCCTCCAGCAGCCATGTCACCTTCACTCACACCACCGAACTCCATTGGACCGACCACCTTTTTGTTCATTTTTCCTTCCAGAAACCCACCTCCCACCACCATCAGCATCGGATCCCTCACCGCAAGTGGAACAAGATTTCCAAGGACCAGTTGATCTCCAACCTCGCTCACGCCTTACCACCCAAAACCAAAGACTCCAACACCGCCGCCCTCAACCTCAAACAATGGCTCGACGACTGTGCCAACACCCTTGCCCCACTCAAGAAAACCACCAACAATTGCGCAAACAAGAAAGCTCCCTGGTTCACAGCAGACCTTCAGGCCTCCAAACGTGAATGCCGGAAAGCCAAGAAGATCTGGCACCAAGAACAATCAGAAAACAACCAAGCCGCCCTCAACACAACCATCCGCAAACATCGCCAGCTAATGCGGGCCACCAAAAGATCTTTCTACAAAGAACGAATTGACAACAACGCACCCAATAGCAAGGAGCTCTTTAGCATCAAAAAGGAACTCACCAACCCAAAGCCCTGCTTCGCCGACCCACCCCACTCGCAAGACCTCTGTGACTCCCTCACCACCTTCTTTCACAGCAAGATCACCGACATCGATGGAAGCTTCGCACCGCCACCCTCCACCACCACCACTGCCAAGGTCGACCCCAACGCACCCTGCCACACCAATGTCCTGAATGCCTGGACCCCCACTAACGATGAGGAAACCACCAAGACCATGAGCACCATCCACTCCGGCTCTCCCGCTGACCCCTGCCCTCACCACGTCTTCAATAAAGCCAGCCAAATCATAGCTCCCCAGCTCCGGATCATCATCAACAGCTCCTTTGAGACCGCCGTCTTCCCAGAGAGCTGGAAACACGCCGAAGTCAACGCCCTGCTCAAAAAGCCCAAAGCCGACCCCAAAGACCTCAAAAACTACTGGCCTATCTCCCTACCCCCATTCCCTACGAAGGTCATCGAGAAGATAGTCAACAACCAACTATCCCGCTTCTTGGAGGACAACAGCCTACTCAACGTCTCCTAGTCCGGATTCTGCAAGAACCACAGCACCGAGACCGCCCTTATCGCCTGCACCGATGACATCAGGAGCAGGCTCGACAAAGGGGAAACCGTTGCCCTCATCCTCCTTGACCTTTCTGCAGTCTTCGACACCGTCTGTCACCACACCCTTCGCACACGTCTCTCCGACACCGGAATTTGCCAGAGAGCCCTTGACTGGCTCACTTTACTTCCTTCCTCTCTGGAAGAACCCAGAGAGTCCGCCTCCCCCGTTCCTGTCCAAGGCCACCAGGACCATCTGTAGAGTTCAGGGATCCTCACTCAGCCCCACCCTCTTCAATGTCTACATGGGTCCGCTCGCCAACATCGTCCTATCCCACAGCCTCAACATCGTCTCCTACGCAGACGACACTCAGCTCATCCTCTCTCTCACGAAGGATCCCGCAACCGCTAAGAACAACCTCCACACCGGACTTCATGCCATCGTCAACTGGATGAAAGAAAGCCGCCTCAAGCTGAACTCGGAGAAAACTGAGATCATCATCTTCGGCCCCAACAGATCAGCATGGGACGACTGGGGTTGGCTCCAAAGCCCACCACCCACACATGCAACCTCGGCTTCATACTGGACTCTTCGCTCTCCATGACCCAGCAAGTCAACGCCATCTCATCCTCATGCTACAACACCCTTGGCATGCTCCGCAAGACCTTCAGTTGGAAACCAGAAGAACGTCACCTACGCCCTCATCAGTAGCAGACTGGACTACGACAACGCCTGCTACGAGGGAACAACGGCCAAGCTCCAGAAGAAACTCCAGCACATCCAGAACGCCTCCGCACGACTCATCCTCGACCTTCCTCGCCACAAGCACATCTCAGCCCACCTCGGAGACCCCCTACTGGCCCCCGTCAACAAAAGGATCGCTTTCAAACTCCTGATCCACGCTCACAAAGCTCTCCATAATGCCAGACCGGCATTCCTCAACGAGCGTCTCAACTTCCACATCACTACACGCCAGCTCCGCTCCGCAAACCTCACCCTCCCAACCGTCCCCCGCATTCACCGTACCACATCTGGCGGCAGATCCTTCTCCCACCTTGCCGCCAAAACCTGGAACTCCCTCCCCGTCAACCTACGTCTGACCCAGTACCTCCTGACCTTCAGGAAGCACCTCAAGACCTGGCTCTTCAAGCAGTAGTACCCCCCAGTGCCTTGAGACCCTTCCGGGTGAATAGCGCACTTAACAAATCACTGGTTGATAACTTCTGGCTTATGTTGTTGTTGGATTTCTCACCAGATTGTTCTTGGTGTGTGGTATGTGTGTGTGGTGTGTATTTTGCGTGTAGGTGTGTCACGCTTGCCTCCCTCCCTTGTGTGCTAGGCAGCTGTACTCACCGTCGTCATCGACGCTGCTGCTACTGGACTGCCATCATGTGGCCAGTGTGACAGCATAGGCAGGGCTTCAAGTTCGGGTTTCCTGGCAGCTGTGGACTCCTCTGTGTCCCTGGAGGTGAGTGTCTCCTTTTATATGATTAGTTTCCGCCAGGCTTTTCGTGACGGTGGTCCTGCCCCGAAATCCTGGCAGTGTGCAATGTCATGATATGGTGGGTGGGAAATGGTGTTCCGCCAGCCTGTAGATGGCAACTGGTGTGGTCCGTGGCCGGACCACACTGGCGGTTCAAGTGGTACTTTGGCTGTCTATGAGAGAGATCACCACCAAGGTCATAATTTGGCAGTCTTCACCACCAGCCTGATGATGGTACTACCGACATCCCCATCATGGCGGTCAGCTGACCGCCAATGTCATGACAAGGCCCTAAATCTCTTGTTGTTATTTTCATTGTCATGGAAGAAGAAAACTTGATTAGGATATGTTATTTTAGAATCTTACGGCTTTTTATTTCTTCATTTTGTTGGTGCTCTTATTGTTTCTCTTACTTCATCTAGAGGAATAAGAAATACATTTTGTAGTCACACACTTTGAAAAAGTCCCGCTGGGGAGAAACATGTGTTGGTTGATGATTATGTTCTTAGCTGGAAGCATGTAAACACAATAAAGAACATGAAAATATATCACATGACCTTGGACTTATGGACCGACTTTTCTAGTTATTAGTATCCAAACAGTGTTATTTAAACAAATTGCTGGAGCGCTCCAGTATATTGTTTTATGATTTAGTGGTTTGTTATGCTTTGGAGTAACGCCATCATTGCCTTACAGGTAGCAGGGTGCACACTGTGGTAGAACCGGTCTTTGAACAAGTAGTCTTTCGGTAGACTCTCTACTCTGGCTATTTGAGTACTATGCAACATCTTTTACTTATTGTCACAGCTACCTTTCTGTTTTTTATATACTGACATGGTTGTTCAAAGTTGATTGATGGCCTGTCACCCAGCAGAGTGTTCTTACAAAATTTATTTAGTGTGATTGATCAACATTAATTGCTATTCATCTGGACCTCTTTCCCTTGATTATAAAGAGGCGGAATACCTTCTGTTTTTTACCATTGCTTGCCACCAGGAGGTCTATCCAGTTCTGATCCTCTTGAGCCTATCTAGCCTCCCACATTACTTTTTTGTAAGCTTTTCTTAGCTCACTTACCTTCTTCATTTGTTCAACAGAATCCTGAATGTTTTTAGGCGCTTAATTTCTTTGTCCAATTTTGTACGCAGAGCTTTCAGGATTTTGAGTACCATCAGTTTTCAGGGAATCGCTTATGGTGGTTCAAAGGTCGTTTAGGGGTCCTGAAATTAGCCTTTAGCTCTTTTTGTACATCGACCCAAACTGAAATTGGCTCTGTTGTCTGCCAGATTCAGACAGTTGTTGTTTTTCTCCGTTCGTTATAATTTAAGGACTGGCTGTTCCAGGATTTTCTCTTCCATTGGTAGTGAATGACTTGAGCCTATATGTAAAACTGGTAACATAGGCCAATTTTTATTTCTGAAAATGACCTACTGAAGATAATGGCTGCCTTCACATCGTGGAACTATTGTAAACCTTTCGATTTTATCAAATAAACATATTGACCGAAAAGTATAGTCTACCAACGTGAGACTTTCATTCACACTGCGAGTTCAGACCATTGGTTAATCTGGCAGAAAAACGTCCACAACGGTCTGTAGACCCAGTGCTTCTGGTGTCATAAGGAATGGGGGTCAAATTGATCCAATTTACTGTATTTGGACTCCTGATTTATGAGTGTCAGATATTCAGTGCTTAATTTAGGCCAGTGGTTGACGGTAGGGCCCATTGGCACTCATTTGTCAGGATAGGCACTTATTTTTCCTCATCAGGCATTTACTGATGGCAGGAAGGGAAAAACACACAAAGTGGAAAAATTGAGAAAGAGAAAGGCAGAAAAACTGTCTCAAGGGAGAAAGTAGGACCCTGACAGAGTGAGATAGAAAGACAGAGAGCGTCTGGTCCTGGATTAAAGAAGCCTGCTGTGGATTTAAGACTAGGCAGCTTGGGTATTCGGCGCTGACATGTGATAGTGCCAGGTGTGGGCTTCGGAGCAGAGCTTTGGCACTCATTTTTCTTCAATTTAAGTACTGCGAATATTTGCCTAGTTTGAGGTTAACAACAGTAAGGGTGTCTGAAATGCTTATGGGAACTCCCCACCTCACTAGTAGAATATTGTTTGAAGACTCCATAAATCATAACTATTGTTGTCTCCAAGTAAGTTGTACAAATTGTCAGGTATGACATCGGGTTCCAATATGTTACCAATCTCCACCAACGTTGTTCAATATTAAATCATACTCACATGAACTGCTAGGGGTATGGAATTCAGAGACTTGAATTTGACATTTCTTGAAACTGTTTGGAAACTGCATTAGCTGAGGTTGTCAGGGATAGTTCACAGGGATCTTCACTCTGTCATATTTAATTTTTAAATAATTTTGAAGGTCATTTCTTAAGCAACTAGTCATCAATCTATCTTCCAGCTGAAGGAGATGTTACTCAGTGTGAAATTACGTTTTAATTTCACACTCCATTGTGGCGGAGTATTTATACCGTCAAGATCAAAATCCACCTCTCACCGGTAGATTTATATTTTTGGCGGGCGGCCCATTTCTCCATCACAGAGACAGAGTATAATATTCTATTGCCATGATGGAGGTTTCTTTCACCAAATCTAGAAATTAGTGCCAAGCTGGCGGTCATTTCTAAAGCACTGGCAGGAACGTTCGTCACAGCGGTTCCTGTCAATGCTGAGGTTCCTTCCACCAAATCTAGAAATTAGTGCCAAGCTGGCGGTCATTTCTAAAGCACTGGCAGGAACGTTCGTCACAGCGGTTCCTGTCAATGCTGTTTACATTTTGGAGCACGGCTCCGTCAGAGCCAATCACCAAATTGTTGTCTTTTTTTTTTCAAAAATAAAATCATGATGCAAGATTTTTTTAAAGAAAAAAGTAAATGCTCGATTTATCATGGAATTCCTCTACGATGGTGAAGGACCATGTAGCAGTTTTGACTGCCCCTTACCACCAGGATTTTCCCTGACAGTTACAGGCAGTGAAAACTGGCCTTTTATTCCACCCATCTAAATTAAGTAGATGGATTCAGAGGTCTGCCTCAGACAGCACTAACTCCATTGGTCCATCTGAGGGGTTTAATCACAGCAGAGATGGAGTAGTTCCCATTGTGATCAAACCTCAGGTCCACCCGCGTATAAATTTGGGGAGTGGACCGTTATCTTGGTGGTATTGATAATCCATCACAGCTGCAATGGAGGACCTATACCGCCTAAATATAAATCGGTCCCTTTGACAGGAACCAGAGCAAACACCACAAGCCCACATTTGACATCTACATACTACTGAGAGACAGGCATTAACCCTACATGCTTTAGTACATACAATAAACTTAATAACACAGCTAGTATTAGCAATCAACATAAAGGGCACGTTTGTACCCAGTTCAACATCACAACTGACAAAAAGCTAAAAGAAACATTAAAAAAGATATTCCTCTACTTTTACAATTGCCAAAAGAAGAATCTTATTTAGCACTCAAAGAGAAAAACAATGTCAGACAGAAAACAGATCAGAAAGTCCATCCAAGCTAAGTGGTTTATTTTCCAAGTAGAGGGTTAGTTCAGTCTAGATGATGGATGACTTAGTGCCATCAATGAGGGAAATGCACATTGTGAAGGGGACGCACTTGCCATATTTGCAGGAGAGACACTTCAACCTAATTTCTATCTCCACTCGCAAAGTTTTGATGGACAAAAGTATTACAGACAAATGCACTCCTTTTATTAGAACAACATGTTCATAATGGTGATCGCTAAAAATTAAATACAGTGCGCGTGACTGAATGAACTTACATTGAGAGGGCATGTGGTGAACATTATTGACTTCGGATAGATGAAGGAATCTCTACAGCTCTAACTCTGTCATTGTGATGAGTGCCCAAATTCAGCCCTTTCTGCTTTGCTTTGGACATTAGTGACATTCATGCCATGTAAGCAACATGGAATACACATCGGAGTGTCACTTTCTCCTGAGTTTGAACTAGCAGGTGTAGGTGATGAGTCTTCATTTTGTTTCTTATTAGTTCTGGATTACAATTTTGCATATTTATCAGCAACAGCTGCTTACCCAGTGTGCGCAGAATCAGTAAAGAAGGATTAATTTGTCACTAAATCACCTTCCTGTTTCTGCATAACTAGGTAAATGAGCAGAGCACACTGGGTAGAATAATAGTTCACACACTTTTTTGAAACAACAGGAGTGGAGCATCACTGTGTATGAGTGAGCAAAGCATGACCAAACTGATGATGGTACAGCTTCAAGTGATACAATTCAGATGGGCAAGTCTTTGTCAGGAACATATATGTGTTGTGACTGGTTGCCAAGAGGTGATTTGACCATTACAAGATGGCCACAGCTTTTTATGGGCGAGCGCAAAGCGCTTCGTCCATACAGTAAACTCTCTTTGAGCTTCAAACCACGCCCAGGTCACGTCAGTCTCTTTCATTGGTTCCTGGGCTTGCTCTTTAAAATCTGATTGCTTTCATTTGTGAAAGGCATGCACACGTCATGCCTTTTCCGGTGTTTAGCCCGCCTACACAGCACCGGTAAACTACTAGAAACATACGAGGCTCGATGTTTTGAGCCTGGTTTCTGGACTACTTTATCTGTTAATTTTCCCCGCAGCGCGATCGTTCTGGGGTTTACATAGCACAACTGCGCTCCGTTTTTTCGTTTTCAATTTCAGCGCGATTGCGCTGCATTTTACATAGCGCGATCGCGCAGTGTTTCTTTTTTTAATTTGTGTGGCAAGAAAAGTTAGGTTAAGAGTTTACAACGCAAAGAGCTCCAACTCGAGCAAATGCGAGCCCCGTTGCATTGAAAATGCTTCTTATCATATGCTTATAGATCCTCAGGTCTCATAAAGACTCACCGTTTTCTATCTGACCGTGGCTAGTTTAAACGTTGATTTAATATAGAACGTATTCCTGTCATAAGGAACCAGTAGCTTATCTATTAGCTTCATCTGCTGCTATGCCACTCATGGTTGATGAATGCACCGACGTTTACACCCATGACTTTATGCATCAGGAGAATGGCTGACATGAGTGGTCATTTAGAGGCATTGTAGTGTTGACATGGTCTTCACACTGTTGTTGGTGGTATGAGCAGAGTAACCATTAGGTCTTCTTCACACCTGGTGGGGCACAGGGCAGTTAGTCACATGTCAGTCAAGGTCTACTGGTCCACAACCATGGTGGTTGGACTCACCTGCGCCTGGCGTCATGGTAGCCTACTTATCATGGTGCTCTGAACTAGGCCAAGAACACCCTTTCTGCACTTGACTCTTGGAGTAGCAAGGGCAAGCAGTCTAAGGCTTGTCATGGAAGTAGTTTGAGGGGGTAGAGACACGGAGCTCAATAGTTAACCAACAGAGAGAGTAATTCACTGTCCAATCCATTGCTTGTTTTAGTAAAAAGAGAAGTACTTTAATTACATAGGACAATGAAATAACAAACACAGTAACAGGGTTCAGCTACAGAGTTCTACAAAGTACACTAAAGCGTCCCAGCCCAATTCTCACACCAATTATGGAGAACCAGTAGCAATGAAAAGATAAAAGGCATGAACCAGCACAGGTGCAAGCTTTATATTAAGCTTAGGGGAGCAGGCGTTCTGTTTGGTAACCCAGAGGTCAATTTGGTACATACTTTGACTCAAAAGAATTGACGCTGTTATGCATTATTCTCCATAATATGCTAGATTAACTTTCTGAATCCTAGACACTCTTTCTCTCTCACACTTCAGGCCTTGTGTTACCTACCTGCAAAGATGGGGTTTGGCACGGAGACTGCCTGTGTACCCTACACAGTCGCAGAGTCAATGCCTCAGCCAGTGGGTGTAGAAACTTGCTTCTGGGTAAGAACAGTGTGGCAGGCCTCTGCAGTGTTCACACATCTTTGGAAGCTTCTAGGCTCCAGTCCGGTGAGGATCCTTCTCTATAGCGGTGTTGTCTGGCTCGACAGAGGCTAAATGGGTCCCTCTGGTCATGTCATGGTGATGCTGGATGGCAAGTTGTCGCTTGGGTATTGTCTATTCTTAATGCATTTCACCACAGGAACCACGCAGGAAGGCTGAGTGACAGCTCGACTCACCACCCATTGCAGTTCATGTAACAAGTCCGCTCTTCGGGGTGCTCCACACTCTGGGGAGATCGCTGGGTTGTTCCTTGTAGTCAGCATCTCCATCAGTCTCCTCCTCCTGTTTCAACACCCTCCGCATGCTCCGCAGAATCTTCAAGTGGATTCCAACAGGAACCAGAAAGATGGTGACCCAAGCCCTTGTCAGTAGCAGACTCGACTACGGCAACGCACTCTACACAGGCATCCCAACTAAAGACATCCAACGACTCCAATGTATCCAGAACGCATCCGCCCGCCTGATCCTCGATATACCCCGCCGATGTCACATCTCCCACCACCTGAAGGACCTCCACTGGCTCCCTGTGGACAAGAGGATCACCTTTAAACTCCTCACCCACGCACACAAGGCACTACACAACACCGGACCCACCTACCTGAACACCAGACTCAACTTCTACGTTCCCTCACGCCTACTACGCTCTGCCAACCTCGCCCTCGCCATCGTCCCCCGAATCCAGCGCAAGACCTCTGGCGGCAGATCCTTCTCCTACCTCGCCGCCAAGACCTGGAACTCACTCCCGACCTCGCTACGCCAGACCCAGGACCTCCTCACCTTCAGGAGACTCCTCAAGACATGGCTCTTCGAACAATAGCAGCTACCCCCCCCAGCGCCTCGAAACCCTGACAGGTACATAGCGCGCTTTATAAATCTAATGATTGATTGATTGATTGATCAGCAGAATCAGGCACACTCCTTCCCTCTCTGAGCAAACAGCCAGACATCTGGGAGCTAGTGAGACTCACAGTTCTCCAGCAAGTTCTGCAGACATCAGGTTATGTCCCTTTGTCTCTGAGAGACTGTATCTCAGCTGGACACCAGCCCTGGATCAGAGTGGTTCTTTGAATACTCTGTGCAACAATCACTTCCTTAGTCAAGGAGAACTTGGAAATGCAACAAAATGTGATCTTTATACTGTTTTTCCAGATAGTATATTGAACCGCTGTCAAGTCAAGGAACTGATTTGAGGTGGTTCATTTTCAAACATAATTTTCTGACAGTAGTGCAAACACAGCCTTGGCGCTGGGTGCGGACTCCTACACCAGGCAGTGAAGATGCTGGCCCCAAGCACGAGTACCCAAAACATAAGCAAAATAGAGTTTGAAGATTCTGCACCTTGCTGTCATCAGACGTCCTGAAGTACCAGTCAAGGAAAGACAAACGAGCAAGCTCTGCCTTGAACAATTCCTACCTCTAACAAAAATAATCTGCTGACTCACCCCCATCCTTCTACCATCAACTAAATTGTAGTGCTTAGTAAGGATTGTTCAGTAATGCCCTATTAAAATGTCCTCGGAGAATTTCTAAAGTTAGCTTTGCCTCAATCCTCCCTTCAGCTCAAAAAAAGCAAGAAATACACATTCACTGCCTGAGAAAGCTGTACTCCTTACTTCTATATGTCAAACCAACGGTGATCCTAAAAGGATCCCTACATGGATCCTCACTTCCGAAACTGATACCATCCCTTGAGACCTACAGAGGGATTATGACCAAAAGGGCAGGTTGTTGGGATGAGAGAAAAAATGAGTGTAGGTCTTGCCACAGTAATCGTGTCTTCTAGAGCGGACTCCTGTCCATCTGAGTCCACTGCACTTGCTTATATTCTTAATGTGTGCTTACCTAGCTGGATGGAATATAAAATAATGTAACTGCTATTATGTTTCAATATTATCATCTATATAATATACACAGGTTATATGCATCCTTGCCTTCACTCCTCTCCCCTCCCCTCTTCCCCATGTCTTCCTGAATGATCATCTGAATAAGGTATAATACTGAAAGTGAAGATCAGGACTTGTCTATAATTCTATGCAAAATGTATGTAAAAAATCCCTAGCACAGTAAATATGTCTTCCTTCAGTTTTTATCTCTTTCTTTACTGTGTAACCTTATCTTTTACCTCTGTATTCGAACACACCAGAGATGCTTCAATTTGTGCCATCTCTATTCTAATATTATACAGTTCCAGTTTTCCACAAATGATCAACAGTAGTTTACCAAGGTAATAGTTTTTCCAACAATGTCTATGGGCCAGATGTATGATCACGGGCCATTGCGATTCGGTAATAGCGATTTTTAAGAAATCGCTATTACCGACTCGCAAAGGGCTATGTATCACATTTGCGAATCGGTAATAGTGATTTCTTAAAAATCGCAAATGCTATTACCGAATCGCAAATTGCGATACCGGCCCCATTCGCAGCTATGGGCCTGTTGGCCCATAGCTGCAAATTTTTTGCATTTCCAAAA
This sequence comes from Pleurodeles waltl, assembly GCF_031143425.1. NCBI lineage: Eukaryota > Metazoa > Chordata > Amphibia > Caudata > Salamandridae > Pleurodeles > Pleurodeles waltl. The sequence continues at coordinate 1,272,988,723 of NC_090447.1, read as the reverse complement.
TTGCGATTTCTGAACCAGAAATCGCAATTTTGGAAATGCAAAAAGCCAGGGTGCTGGGGGCCTAAGGCCCCCTCTCCTGCACCCCAATTGTTTTTTTTTAACATGTAAGGTACACACATGCCAAAAGGGCATGTGTGCTTTACATGTTAAATTTAAAAATGCAGTTTTACTGCATTTTTAAATTTTGCACCAGGTTACCACCTGGTTGCAGATCATGGTATTTTGCATGTGCAAAATACCATTCTGCGAAAAATCGCAATTTGCGATTTCTAAATTGTGGTCTGCGAATGCCTTTCATGCATTGCAGACCACTATTTTGCACTCGCAAACAGCCGATTTTACCGTTTGCGAGTGCAAAATATTTTCATACATCTGGCCCTATATCCACAAAAATAATGTTCATAAAGGCATTGATGCTGAGTTCTATTGCATTGTAAAATATTTTGATTTCAGAGACAGTGCTGCGCTGTGAAGTGAAATGCGCCCATTTACAACTTCACACTGGCAAGAACACATGCAGGCATGAGATCCGGCACCATACCTTCCTTACTATGTATTTCCTCTTTCTCTTGCTGACGTTTGTAATTTTCTCTTCCTTCATGTAACCAGATTCGTTGGTTGGGTAGAAGTACCTTTAGTCAAGAAAAACAGGTATGCTTCTTCAGAAATCAGCAGAGAACAAGTGAATTGCTGAGAGAGCTCCTGCTCCTCTGGAAACCTTGATCCAGTATCAATATGGCTGGCAGCTCTTGTGAGAACTTCCGATCTCAGAGGACATCAGAACTTTATCAGTGAGGCTGAACACCTCCTATCACAGTGTGCATATAGTACTAGCTGGCTTTGGGTGTATGCTTGTTGTCTGAAAGCCACCTTTCTCCAAGATACAAACATAGCAATAGTTATCTCTTTGATAACTGTGTTCCAGTGCCCCAGACATCAGTTTATATGGGGCACTGAAAGTGGCAAAGAGCACCTACAGAGACCCACAAACCTTAGTGGGAGAGCCTGACAACCTCTTCGAGGTCTATTGCTCAATAACAGCCCCTGTTTGTCCCGCTACTCCAACAATCTTTGCTCAAATTAGACCTACCAGTCCCGCACTGAAGACTTCCAGCACCCAGTTGCCTTAATCTCCACCATTCCTTCATGAATTTAGACCTTTTCATCCTGCACTGAGATTACAACCGCTTATTACCTTAGGCTCTGGCATTCCTTAACCAAATGAGACTTATCCGTTTTCGGGCCTACTGATCCCTGTATCCTTCAGCTCTAACATTCCAACCAAAATTCTTGACTGGCCAGTCTCTCTGCCAGGCTGCCCATGTTTGGCCCGTGGTTGCTAATCTCCCCTATTCCCTCTCTTCCAATTTACCATACTTGCATTTGTCACTTGTATTTTCCCCAGAGCCTTTTTTTCAGTGCCAGAAACAACCCTGCCTGAGGTGTTATTTCTGTTTTCCCATTTGGACGATCTTCCCCATACACCAAATCACTCTTAATCTTTCTTGATCAAGATGCCCTTCCTCAAGTCTCTGTCCTTCCTTGTTGCCTGGCATTCACCCCACACCTACTAACTCAGCCCATCATGTATGACACAAGAGCCAGTCTTGCCATACAAAATCCTTTACCTCATCCACATGCCCCCCCCCCATTTCCTGAGTAGCAGTTCTACTAGATCATGGCATGTGCCACTTTCATCTATCCTCCGTCCCTTTCGCCCCTACATCATGCCTTTGGGATCCAACTATCACTTTCCTCTCCCATTCAATTTTCAACACCACCAGAGTAGCTACCTACCCTTTCCCACAGCCTCATACTGTACATCATCCAAATTAATACTCTGTCTTCATCAAAAAAAGAAAAGATGCTGTCTTGCGAAGTCTGCTCTTAGCCCAGCCATGCCCTGTCTTCCAGTCAAATGCTTCTCCAAGACATAAATTCCGATTTGTGCGTCAGTACCCTATAGTAAGGGAAGCTCACCTGGACCATTGAACGATTGCATCACTGACCATCCCTCTTGTCTGTCCGGTCAAGCAGGGCAACAAGTCTTTTACCAAAGTATCCCCTGTGAAGAAGAATGCCCTCTGTTCTTCTCAAGAATCAAACCGACAAACCTCTATCCACTGTCTGCTGCCATAAAGTCCTGGGGAGAAGGAATGTACACATTCAACCACCTCGTCATTCCTCCGACCGACATTGTATACCTACTGTCTTCATCCACACAGCGTGGGGTTGCAGACCTAAAACATTCCCTTGCCCCTCTTGATGCCTAGCATGTTTTGTTCTACATCCCATCATAATGTCATGAGAGGCAGGTGTCTATCTCATAATCTCTCCAACATCGGCAACCCAACCAGTACTTAATGCCACTATGCTTCATAACCTCATGAGGGGCGGTGATCTAGCTGCCCAAGGAGGGACCCTTACTGTAGTCAGGGTAAGGGAGTCATGCAGCTAAGATAACCCCTGCTTATCCCCTTAGTAGCTTGGCTCAAGCAGTCAGGCTTATCTCAGAGGCAATGTGTAAAATATTTCCACACAAACACAGTAACACAGTGAAAACACCAGAAAAGTAGTCCACAACAGTTTAGCAAAATAGCAAATATTTATCTGATTAAAACAAGACCAAAACTAAAAAATTCCAACATACACAAGCAAAGATACAAATTTTCAAAGATTAAATCTTAGTATAGCACTTAGAAAGACAATAGCTCCTACTGGGGCAATCACAGCGTCTTGACGGAGTCGTACCCAACAGTTCGACGCCACTTGCAAGGGAGTGCTGCCTGATCACAGAGTCGCACAGATCCCAGGTACAGTACATTAGAAAATGAGGAAACAAAGACGTTGGACGAAATCGGGGAGGTAAAGCATCACTGGAGCCGGTGCAGCATTGGTTCCTTACTACTACCGGGGAGGTGAGGCATCGGGTCCTTAATGCTAGGCTGGGGAGGTGAGGTGTTGGTTTCTTACAGTTGCAGGGGACGTGATGCAGTGTTGGTGGAAGCATTGGTTCCTTACAACAAGGCGAGGTCAATGAATCCAGCAGGTCAAGAACCGAGGCGTTGACTTTGCAGTGTCATGATCACACCAGGTTCTGCGACAGTCGGAGTTAGGTGTCACAGACATCGGTGATACACCACTCAGGACTCAGGCTGTCGCAAGACTTCAGAGGCACTGCAGTGGCGTCAGGCCTGCATCGTTGGTCGTGGTCATTGAGCTCAGCGGGGACCATGGCTGCGGTGCAAGCAGCGGCGCTGAGTCGGACGGCAGCACGATTCCGAAGTCGCTCAGGAGTCAATGTATTTGTTTCTTCTTGGTTACACCAGAACTCACTCCCAAGGGCACAGGAACTGGATTTGGCACCACTTGGTAACTCAGGACTCTCAGCAAGACAACCCAGGTGCTGGCAGATGAAGTCTTTGATGTCCCTGAGACTTCTTAACAGAAGGCAAGCTCAGTCCAATCCCTTGGAGAACCTTTGGAAGCAGGATGTAGAAAGCAAAGTCCAGTCCTTTCACTCCCAGGACAGAAGCAGCAAGACCAGCACAGCAAAGCAATAGGCAGATTAGCAGGCCTTCCTACAGCATCCAGCTCTTCTTCCTGGCAGAATGTCCTCAGTTCAGAAGGATTCTAACTTTGTGGGGTCAGGGGTCTAGTACTTATACCCATTTCTGCTTTTGAAGTAGATAAACTTCAAGAAAAAGTATTTGCAGTGCACAAGACCCTGATTTTCCTGCCCTGGTCCAAGACACACTCCAGGGGGTTGAAGACCGCTTTGTGTAAGGATAGGCACAGCCCTGTTCAGGTGCAAGTGTCAACTCCTCCCACCACTCTAGTCCAGGAAGATCCATCAGGATATGCAGGGCACACCTCAGCTACATCTGTGTGATTCTCTAGAGTGAATTCACAAACAGCCCAACTGTCATCCTGATACAGACGTGTATTCCACAGATAGGCTGAGGCACAGAATGGTGAAATAAGGAAATGCCCACTTTCTAAAAGTGGCCTTTTCAAACTTGCAATTTAAAAAACAACTTCTCCATAGTATCTATTTTTAAATTGTAAGTCCAGAGACCCCAAACACCCTAACTCTATCAGCTACCTATGGATATTTCAAGGCAATGCCTAAAGATATTTCAAGGCAAACTCATGTTACCCTATGCAAGAGATAGGCCTTGCAGTAGTCAAAAACAAATTTAGCAGTATTTCACTATCAAGACATGTAAAACACACCAGTACTTGTCTTACCTTCTAAATACACTGCACCCTGCCCATGGGGCTACCTTGGGCCTACCTTAAGGGTGACTTAAGGTAAGAAAAGGAAGGTTTGGGCCTGGTAAGTGGGTGCACATGCCAGGTCAACATGACAGTTTAAAACAGCACAAACAGACACTGCAGTGCCACGTCTGAGACATGTTTACAGGGCTACTCATGTGGGTGGCACGATCAGTGCTGCAGACCCACTAGTAGCATTTGATTTCCAGGCCCTGGGCACACATGGCGCACTATACTGGGGACTTACTGGTAAATCAACTATGCAAATCATGGCTAAACCAATCACCAATAACACTTAGACAGAGAGCACCTGTGCTTTAGCACTGGTCAGCAGTGATAAAATGCCCACAGTCCTAAAGCTAGCAAAACCTAAATTCAGCACGGTATCAAAAACAGGAGGTCAGAAACTAAAAGACAGGGGAAACCATGCCAAGTGGTGACAGGTCTAACAAAAATCAATCAGGAACTGCAGTTCAAAGCCATCAATGCAGCATAATTTCATTACAAGACCAGAGGCTATCATTATGCAGTACACCTTTTAATGCCACTCCTGCAGTAGTGCAAGGAATTACATACTATCATAATAGCCTCAAGAATCCAGAATAGAACCTTCCCCAACACATAAATACACTCTTAACGGAATGTTCTTCCTTTTTAAAATGCTGCTCCTGGGATAGTTGAGTAGCTATATATTTTGTTCTCATATATGGTTTCAGGATGCCAGGAATTAAGAGTGGTTGGAAGTTTCCTATTTATGGCAGCTGCATGTGATGTTGGATTGAAGTGGTTTATATGAATTTATTTTTACCAGAGTACAAATACGTTTTACTTTGTTTAAATATAGTACTTCATCATTTAACATGTATTGTAAGGTCAGGTTTCAGCGTACCTTTTTTAAAAATTTAGAGCGCGAGAGGGGGAAATTTGGTTTATATGACGTGCAAGCTGGTAGTTTCTTTTCAGCATGTGTGGAGTTCCAGGTATTTTTCCTTGATGCAACATGCATTTGGCTGGTGTGTGCAGGGTTTTCTGTTGGTTGTGAAAGGGTTGGTTTGGTTACGTATTCTTGTGCGTGCTCTTGCAAGATTTGGGAGCCATTTTAGATTGGGAGGTTTCTCATTGGATTATATGGAGCTGTGAAGACGCGATTTAGCATCCAAAGCAACTGACATTTTGTGGCATGAGTTGCTTTGCCAGTTGATGTATCAGGCAGTTCATTGTTTGTTAAAGATGTGAAGTGGTAGTTCTTTTACAGGATGGATAATTTAAAGAGTTGTTATCAGAGAATGATAATGAGGAGGAAGGGCACTGAGTAGAGAGGCTAAGTCAAGAGCCCAAGAGCCTTTTAAAGGATAAGGCCCATATTTAAAAGAAAATGATGGAGCGCGACGCTGCACCAAAATTGCCAGCGCTGCACTCCGTAATTTTCACAATGCAGGGATGCACTATATTTAATTGAATACGGTGCACCCCTGTGTTGTCCCCTGTGCTGGCACTAAGTTAAGCTGCCTGCGCAAAAGCAGGCATCCTTTCACAATTGTGCAAGGATGTCTGCTTTGAGGGGTTTGATTGTTTATGTGTGGGAAGGTATCCCTTCCTGCACATAAACAATCACTAATGGCTATGTGGCACTTCTGTGTGTTCTGCATTCCGCAGAACACACAGAAGTGCCAAAGCGTCATTTTGAAATTATTTTTTATGTGCAGGAAGGGACACCTTCCCACACATAAACAATCATGTCTGGCATTTTGCTCTTTTTATGCATGCTGCATTCTGCACCATGCATAGAAAAAGAGAAAAACGAGGAGAAATAAAAGTATTCCTCCTCGTTGCGTCTTTCTAATGCCATCCCTGGGGTGGTGTGAGATATTGGCGCTACCTCAGGTTTATGAAATCTCGTAAATCTGAGGCAGCATCAAAATGCAATGGGTGTTGCTGTGGCACGCCCACAGCAAAACCCATTGCACACTCCTCTGACGCAGAAAACTGCATCAGAGGGGCCCATATTTACAAGAAGGCGTAATGCCACACAAAGTGGTGTTACACTTCCTTGTAAATATGGAGCAGAGGTTAGCGTTGCTGGAGCATCACGTAAAGTGACCCTCCTGTGGCGCTAGGTGCTTCTAAAATATGCCCCATTGTTCAGCAAGAGATGATGAACACAAGCGGGTCAAAGTACCTTAAAAGGGAAAGAAGATCTAAGTACCTTAATAGTGAAAGTAGATTTCAGTGGCTATGTGAAGAGAGGTGTCCTTAGTAGCATTCAGGAGAAGGTTGTCCTTGGTGGCACAATGGAGTAGCATTTTGGTAGCGACACACAAGGTTTATTGAATGAGGGTTTGGAAGACCAGTTTTTACAACATGAACATTTGTAAAGAGAAGATCAAAGTTTGAATGGATATGTGCTGGACTTGCAGCAAGACCATGATTTGAGTGAGGATTTGTTTGGTGAAGAGGTAGTGGCTTCCACATCGAAAGATGAGATAAGGAATCTTCTGGGGGAGGAGATGTTTTCTTCTAACAATGTAAGGCACCCTAGGAGTGCAGAATGGTGGCCTTTAAAACATGTGACATATTTTATAAAATAAATGGTTCAAGAATCCTTTGGAGAAAGAAGTCAGGGGTGTTATAAGGACAGAATTTTCCAGACCTGTAATAAATGAGAAGGTCTGTTACACACCCAAACTTGATCCTGAATTGATAAGTTTTTATTTTCAAAATGGGAGGAGACCTACGTAAAAGGTTTGAAAGATTTTTGAAGCCAGGATAAACTGCTGGATATATGAGGTCAGTTGGCATGGATTTTAGATGTGGTGGTGTCGTAGGCGAGACTGCTGGTTTTGGGCAGCAGTACCACTGTGTGTAGGGGAATGAGTTGAGCCCACACCATCTGGCTGCTCTCGGCCTAACCCTTTCAGCCAGGAAGCAGCACCTCACCCAAACCTAAAGTAAATGTGATTTGTGGCAGCCTGATGCATGACACTCTCTGACTCCTCAGGGAAATGGTGGTTGGCAGATCCTGCCCTTTTCTCTCATTTGCACAGGTCGCACAAACACATAGGCAGAGAAAAGATGCAGGACAGTTTTCAATGCAATTATTGAAAAGACTGCAATCCATGAAAAAATACATGAGCTGCGATTATTAGGATGATTAGACATAGCACAATAAAAATGGTGCCATAAGGGGAAAACAAATACACAATCCCAGCATAATGGAACAAGGGAATGTTTACAAGCACCTATGACTCCCTACCTACACTTCTAAGCAAGAGCATAGCAGTGTTAGCCCATCTCTGCCCGTACTCAGTCCATGGAAAGAACACCTGCCCCCATGCCTGAAAATAGGGGTCTGCCCTTGGTCTCCTTGGTTGCTTGTAGAGACAGGGCTGAGGTCAGCGAAGTTGCAATGAAGTGGTACAGCATAGGATGGCTCCTCTGGCTGGAACTACCTCTCTAATCCTCTTTGGCCTGCATGATGTTTTTATAACAAAACTTGTTGTATTCGGAGAACCAGGCCTGGCGTGATCATGTGTCTAAGTGTCAAGGTTGGCTGCACACTCTTGTGCCAGCAATACTAGATAGATTATCATGTACATTCTTGAGCAGCCTTTGGCAGAGGAATGCAGTGAAATGTCATGTAATGAAAGTAATAAAAACATTTTTGCAAAATAGCAGCTGATTAGAAAAATAAAATATCCCCGCTAAAAATCCAGTTATGCTAAAATGAATTAAAATGAATAAATCAAATGCAGCATGTAACTAAGTAAAAGGCCACAGGCCTGAGCTAAAATAGGTAAATCAAAATCAATCATAGATTTGTAAAGCGTGGCTAATCACCCATAGTGTCTCAAGGCGCTGAATGTAGGCGTGCTGCTCAGTTGAAGAGCCAGGTCTTGAGGTTCTTCCTGAACTGTTTCAATGATGTGGTCTGCCTGAGGTTGAAGGGTAGTGTGTTCCATGTCCAGGCTGCTAAGTAGGAGAAAGAACTTCCTCCTGCTGTACTTTTCCAGATCTTGGGGACGGTTGCAAGGGCGAGCTGGGAGGAATGAAGATTTCTGTTGGATACATAGAAGGTACGTAGAAGATGACGCGGTGGTTGAGGTATGCCTGTCCTATGTTGTGCAGTGCCTTAAAGGTGTGGATCAGTAGTTTGTATGTGATGCCCTTGTTGACTGTGAGCCAGTGTAGGTCTCTGAGGTGGGAGGAGATTCAGCTGTGTCGGGGAATGTCCAGGATGAGTCTGGCTGCTGCATTTTGGACTCTTTGTAGTCTTGATTGAAGTTTCTTGGTGATGACAACATAGAGTGCTTTGTCATAGTCCAGTTTGCTGGTGATGAGTGCATGGGTGACTGTCTTTCTTGTGTCGGGGGTAATCCATTTGAAAATCTTCCGCAGGAGACAGAGGGTGTGGAAACTTGATGAAGAGGTGGCGTTAACTTGGTGGGTCATCGATAGAGTGGAGCCCAGGATGATGCCCAGGTTGTGCACATGGTCAGTGGAGGTGGGGGTGTTACCCAGAGCATTGGGCCAACAGGCGCTGTTCCAGACAGAAGGGGTGGAGCCGATCACGAGAATCTCTGTCTTGTCCAAGTTGAGATTGAGGCAGCTGGCCTCCATCCAGGCGGCTACTGCTCTCATCCCATTGTGGAAATTCCTCTTGGCTTGAGCAGAGTCCTCAGACAGGGAGAGGATCAGGTGGGTGTCGTTGGTGAAAGAGACTATGTTTAGTTTGTGTTGTTTGATGATCTTAGCGAGCGGGGCCATGTAGATGTTGAAAAGCATCGGGCTGAGTGAGGGTCCTTGTGGCACTCCACAGCAAGTGTCTTTAGGTTCTGACGTGAACAGTGGTAGTCTGACCCTCTGTATTCTTCTGGTGAGGAAGGACCTCATCCAGTTGAGGGCTTTGTCTCAGATGCGAGTGTCGTGCAGTCTGTCGCAGAGGGTGGAATGGGAGACGGTGTCAAATGCGGTGGAGAGGTCAAGGAGGATGAGTGCGGCAGTGTCTCAGCAGTCCAGTATGATGCGTATGTCATCTGTGGCTGCTAATAGTGCAGTTTCAGTGCTATGGTTGCTTCTGAATCCGGACTGGATGGGTCTAGAATATGGTGTGTCTCGAGGAATTCGGTGATTTGCTGGTTGATGGCTTTCTCTATTACCATAGCTGGGAAAGGGAGAAGAGAGATTGGTCTGTAGTTGTTCAGCTCCCTTGGGTCAGTGATGGGTTTCTTGAGTAGCGTGCTGATTTCAGCATGTTTCCAGTCTGAGGGGAATGTGGCAGTCTCGAAGGATAGGTTGATGGTTCGGCAGAGCTCCAGTGCTATGGTGGCGCAAACCAGGTTGAGGATGTGATGAGGGCATGGACCCGAGGGTGCTCCCGAGTGGATGGAGTTCATCAGTCTTTGGGTGTCCTCTATGGTGATAGGGGTCCAGGATTTTAATATCTGGTGAGGTGCTAGGTTCGTGGTAGTGAGCAGTGCTGGCGGGCTTTGGTTCCTGAAGCCTTCATAGATGCACTGAATCTTACGGTGAAAGAAGGTGGAAAGGTTGTTGCAGAGGTCTTGGGAGGGAGAGATGGATGAGGTGTCTGCCCAGGGGTTCATGAACTCTTTGACGATGGTGAAGAGCTCTTTGCTGTTGTGAGTGCTGGTGTTGAGGCGTGCTTGAAAGGCGGCTTTTTTAGCATCTTTGATGTTCTGGTGGTGCGTGGTGACTGCATTTTTGTAGTCTGTGCGGTCCTCAGTAGATTTGCTGATCCTCCATTTATGTTCCAATCATCTGCAGGCATGCTTGAATTCCTGTAGGTCTGGCGTAAACCACTTGGGTGCTTTGCTCTGTTGATTCCCTTCTGATTTCCTTCGGGGGGCTACATTGTCGGCGCAGTTTTAGAGCCAGCTGTGTAGGTTGCTTGCGGTTTTATTTGCATCCGTTTTGTCTGGTGGAAGGGAGTGGGTGAGAGCGTTAGTGAGCTAGGCTTCTGTGACTTTGCCCCAGCCTCTGCTGAGGGTGTGGGGGGTGTGGTGGCATGCATTGTTCTTTGTGTAGGTAAAGTGGATGCACTTGTGGTCCGTCCAATGGTGTTCGGAGGTGTCTGACATGGTGATGGTGTGCCCTGCTGAGAAAATGGGGTCGAGAATGTGTCTGGCTCTGTGGGTGGGGACATTGGCGAGTTGTTTCAGGGCAAGAGTTATAAGGTTGTCCAGGAGGTTTGACGTGTTGGGGTCATCGAGGGTATCAAGGTGGAAATTGAGGTCACCAATTAGAATGTAGTCAGAGGAGGTGAGTGCTTGGGGGGGTGACAAAGTTGGCGATGTCTTTGCAGAACTGGGTTTGAGGTCTGGGTGGCCTGTAGATGAGGGTGCCATGTAGGGAGGTGTTTGGGTTGGTCTGGATCTGTAAATGTAGGTGCTCGTGCATTGACTGAGACTGCGACTCGATGGTGGTAGTCAGATGGAGGTTGTTCTTGTAGATTATAGGAATGCCTCCTCCAGGCTGGTTGGCTCTGTCCTTTTGGATGATTTTGTAGTTGTCTGAGATGGTCGTAAGGATGTCTGGGGCAGCGGTGGGGGTGATCCAAGCGTCCACGAGGAAGCGACGTCCGGGGCTGTTGATTTGAGGAGGTCCTGGGCTTCTACAGTGTGCTTGGCGAGGGAGCGTGTGTTGAGGAGTTTGCACTTGAGGTGGCTGTCCGAGCTTGGTGCAGGATCGAGGGGTGGTACTTGGAGGGTGCTGGAGCAGGTGCGGCAAGAAAAAGGTCTATGGGTGTTCCTGTCGTCGGCTTGGTGGCAGGCTTATGATCTTCCTGGGTTAAGGGCGCGTAAAGTGCTGGTGTCGAACTGCCGTTGAGGATGGTGGGAACTAGGGTCCATGGCACTGGGCGCAGTACAGGTGCACACAGGTGCAGATAGGTGCTTTGGGGGGAGGGCGGGACTGCAGGGGCAGCAGCAGTACAGGGAAAAAGCAGGAGAAAGAAAAAGAGACAGAAAAGAAACAGAAGTGAAAAAATAGAAGTAAAGGCAGAAGTAAAAAGGTAGGAGTAAAGAGAGGCAGAAGATACTTACTTTTAGTTGGCCACTAGGCCACCAGGGAAAAGGTGCATGCAGAAGCCTGCAGGTGGAGGTGGGCCTTGAACTGAGAGTTCAGTTTGTCCTAAGCAGTGGCAGCAGCAGCAGCCAGAGGAGCTGCACTGGGGAGGACAACAGACCAGACCAGGAGGTCAGAGGAGTTGCCCTCACAGCACTGTGGGCACCATTAAGAAGGGGAGGGAGGCGGGGGTCCTGTCAGCTGGGAGACAGGAGGGACGGGAAAAGCGCTTCGCAGGGGTGTGGGGGGCGGGACTGCAGGGGCAGCAGTGGTGCAGGGAAAATGCAGGAGGGAGAAAAAGAGAAAGAGACAGAAAAGAAATAGAAGTGAAAAAATAGAAGTAAAGCATCAAGTAAAATGGCAGGAGGACAGAGAGGCAGAAGATACTTACTTTCAGATGGCCACTAGGCCACCAGGCCACCAGAGATGATGCGAAGGCAGGATCCTGCGGGTGGAGGTGAGCCACGAACTGAGAGCCAAACAGGCTCTCAGTTCATCCCAAGTAGAGGCAGCAGCAGCAGCTGGAGGAGCTGCACTGGGGAGGGCAACAGACGCTGACCAGGAGGTCAGAGGAGTTGCCCTCACAGCGCTGCATTCACCATTAAGAAGGGGAGGGAGGAAGGGTGTCCTGTCAGCTGGGAGGGCGGTAAAAGCACTTTGTTGGCGAGGGGGTGGGGCAGCAGGGGCGGGGGGAACACACAATAGGGAGAAATAGAGAAAGAGCCAGAAAAGAAGCAGAAGTGAAAAAACTGAAGTAAAGGCAGAAGTAAAAATGCAGGAGTAAAGAGAGACAAAAGATACTTACTTTCAGATGGCCTCTAGAACACCAGGGATGAGGAGCCGGCAGAAGCCTATGGGTGGAGGTGGGACTTGAACTGAGAGTCAGGCATGCTCTCAGTTCATCCCAAGCAGAGGAAGCAGCAGCAGCCAGAGGAGCTGCACTGGGTAGGGCAACAGACGCTGCTCAGGACGTCAGAGGAGTCGCCTTCTCACATCGCTGCAGCCACCATTAAGAAGGAGAGGGAGGCGGTGTGCCCAATCAAGGCTCCAAAATGGACCAACAACACCCTCCCCATTGTCAGAAGAAAAGTGCAAGGCCCAAGACATAAAATAACAAAACTTCAAAGCTAAAACACTCAGGGCCACATGTACAAAGCTTTTTCCTTGTTGCAAACGGCCAGATTTGCAGAATCAGGCTGTTTGCGACAAGAAAAAAGTATTTTGGTATGTACAGACCCTATTTTGCGATTCAGTAATCTATTTACAGAATTGCAAAATATGTTTGCGAGTCGCAATTAGGAAGGGGCGTTCCCTTCCTAATTGCGAGTTGCAGTGTAATGTAGACCGTGAATGCAGTCACAAAACAATTGCAGTTAGCACCAATTTCAAATTGGTGCTAATCCATTCGCAAACTGGAAAGGGTCCCCATGGGACCTCTACCCCTTTGTGAATACATGCGAAAATATTTTTCAGAGCAGGCAGTGGTCCCACAGACCACTTTCTGCTCTGAAAAAATGAAAAGAAAACTTTTCATTTTTGTTTTTGAAATGCATTCCTTTTTTCTTTAAGGAAAATGGGCTGCATGAAAAAAAATATATTCTGCTATATTTAAAAGCAGCCACAAACATGGTGGTCTGCTGTCCCCAGCAGGCAACCACCCTTTTGAGTGCAGCCATTCCGAATGGGTCGCAAATTGCAACCTACTTCATGAATTTTAATGAGGTGGGTCAATTGTGACCCCACTGGGAATCGCAAACACTGTTGTGCATTTGGTATTGCGACTCACAATTTGCGAATCGCAAAGATTCACAAATTGTGAGTCGCAATGCCAAAGGGTTATACATCTGTCCCTATAAGCTCACTAAATTATACATAAAGAGATTAAAATGTCAAAGTTGACAAGAAAGGCAGGCTGATAGGTGGGCCAAATTAAAGGACAATGTAAAATGTATACCAAAAAACTCCAAAGGTCAACAATTTAGCAATATTTATGATCCTTTAAGAAATTTCCAATCTCATCAATGGAGATAGAAGCCAAGAAGAACCCCACTCCAGCAGGCGATAAGGTGACCAGCTAGTTAGAGGTAAGAGCACACATGTGCAGGTGTCTTAGCAATGGATCAAGATGAGGGGCAGCATTCCGTGCAGTGCCAGATGTAGAAGGAGTCATGATGTCCACAAGAGGTAGCTCATAGGATGCCTTGTGTAACAGCTGCAGTCTCAATGGGCATGTCTGTGAATGAACCCTCATTGAGAACATTACCAGATTCGTGTCCAAGAAAGGTACAGGCTGCACAGCAAGACACAGTTTTGGTGCGTATTTGAAGAGGCACCACAAGCCAGGGAAAATTGGCTGCACACAAGTGAGGATTGGTCTGAATGACAGTGACCATTTCAATTCCAGTTCTTCCAACATTAAAGCTCCAAAATACTGCATCATGCGGTCACTGCACAGGTGGGCATTTGGGAGCTCCAGCACTCCGCCTTGTTGAGATGGGACAGCCATTGCGGATCAAAAATAGCAACAGCAGGATACTGCCAATTAGCCCCAAAGTTATTGGGAATCCACCAAAGACACTCGAAAATAGTGAGTGGATGGCTGAAGGTATAACTCCAAACACAGTGTGGAAAGTGCTGGAGAATCCAGAACCAACAACCTTAAAAAACTGCACAATTCCAGCAGTAGTTGATGTATTAAAAGCCCTGCTTATCAGACTGTATCTCTGCAGATAACCTTGCTACTTGTGGTTCATAGGTCTCTCTGACTGTTGTCCAAGCCACATGTTTTTGAAACAGAAGAGCCTTTAGACTGCTCAGCTTGTCAAAATACACATTTGAAGTAGCGATCTGAGGCCACTATTCTGCTACTTTTATCTCGTGCCTGTGGGTGGGGGGGAATAACACATTGCCCTAGCAAGTCACAATTTGAGAAACTGAAGTCACGTAGGCGATTCCAGGTTTCATATCATAGCAGCCTTTATCACTTAGCATCAAATAACTTCCATTAAAAAGTATCTGAAACACTGAGAAAATTAAAGAAATAGCAGTACCATTCAGATAGCAAGCCAAGTTCACCACAGCCGCATTGCATGTGCCGTGCACGGACATCTGTTTACAAATCATAGAATGACTCACAGAAGTCTCACATTCGCTTCCGCTTAAAAGAGACCTCTGTCTCGCTGCTCAGACTTTGTATTCGAAGGGTAACTTCCACACCTCATGGATGTAACTGCTCAAATCTGCCTACAGGAAAATGTTTTTAAGACGAAGTGAACTGAAATGTTGAAATGGGCAGAGTAATCACTCCATGTATTAACTATACTGAAGATGGGATTCCCGCCACAGTTAAAGGTAACTTTAAAAAAAATAATTATGTTAAGTATGATGTAACTTGCCTCCTTCTTAGCCATTATCTGTTGATGTCATGTCAAATTAAATGCAGCAAATAACTCCTTGGAGTTAATATGCTGCCAGGGCACATGGCCACTTTTTAGAACTTGCAACGTCCAACCTAACTACATAATGGACTTAAGCTGACTCTGTCCATGATATAAAGGTAATGTCGTTCCTAATAATGCCTCTTTCAGATGACACAATATTATTTAGTGTGTAAATGCGATTGGACAATGTGTTCATACCATTATAGACTACGGCTAGAACCTTCTCCATATTTTCCTTAACAACCTGTCTTACACATGAGCCTTCTTCCATTTGGGAAAGCTCCTATATCTCATTCTATGTGGCATATAAAAAACAATTTAAGCGTGGCTTTCTAGGCCCTAACATGGAATCTTGTAAGTCAACATCCTCTGAAAGGAGACTAAAGTGTTCTTTTAAAGCTGTTAATGTGGAAGAGCTGGGCACAGTTTCCTCACACTATATGGTGTGACAATAGCAGTGTCCTGTATAGTGATGTAACAAGTGTCCGGTCGGCTCACTCTAAAACTGCATGTGGAGTTTACAAAATGTGCATGACAATCATTTGTGTCCACTGGCCACAAAAACCAACCATCGGGGCGTGAAAGTGATGAATTAAAGGTACCATTCTGAACCCAATTATTGAGATGTTCTTCAGTGACATTTATAAGATTTTACCAATTGTCAAATTTTGCGAAGTTGGGAATACTGGGTGCATTCAGCTCTTTTATGTTTGCTAACTGAAAGCAAGTTGTTTGCTGGACGGTATCAT
This sequence comes from Pleurodeles waltl, assembly GCF_031143425.1. Taxonomy (NCBI): domain Eukaryota; kingdom Metazoa; phylum Chordata; class Amphibia; order Caudata; family Salamandridae; genus Pleurodeles; species Pleurodeles waltl. The sequence goes on along the minus strand of NC_090447.1, from coordinate 1,272,973,176 downwards.
TTAAACGAGATCATTTGTAAAGGAATAAGGCACGCTCTAAATAAAGCTATCCTACCCTATATTTGCCAATTTGGTGTTCGCTACACACTTTTTAAATCAATAAAAAAAATTCAAAACTCGTAGCCCTCAGTAGTCAATAGAGAAACAAAGGAATCTGAATAAATCAATTAGGTGTTGGTTGGCAATATTTTTCTTGCTTTGGAGGGAGGTAATTTGAAATAATATGACTCAGCCTCCTTAACATCATGTCCAGACAAATATGCAAACTTGTATACATATGTTTTCCCCACTGGTGGACTTGTACAATGTTCCCATTGTGTGTAATTATAAACTAATCTTGGGGTAGTAGGTTGGTGCTGAAAACAATGTCCATAATGATGATAGCAGAACATTTCTCCATAATTTGCAGTTGTCATATAAACATCTCACTTTCAAATACAGTATAATATTCAAGCTCAGAAAGCATAGAATCAACTGTTTTTACATCCCAGTCATCAGAAACAACCCCTGGGGTAATAACATACTTCATATAGTTTGAAAACATATAGAAGTTGAATGACTTCTGTAGGGCCCAATATATCATATGGTACTTTATCCACACAATCCCATTAGGAATTGGAACAGCTGAATGTGCAAATCTCTTCGGACCCTATGCGATGATAGGTGAGGTGTTAACATCTGATCCACCAGTTCAACAGCAGAGCATTCAGGAAGGTATTGGCCATGTATCAGCAGGAAGAAAATGATGTCAAAACCAATCCACAGCAGAAAGGGAAGAAAGGGAAGCAGTGTAAATAGTAGCCATAGATAGTACCATGCACAAACCAATTAATTGTTTCTAAACCAGTTGAAAAGCTTATGTGCTCTTGAGACAGGTGCAGTTGCTGATGCTGAAGAGTTTGTAGAAAAATCATCAGTAGAAGTCTGTGAAAACACTGGAGCCAGTGCAGAACTGGTAGGTGGACCCAATGTCAGTAGCTCATAATAAATGATGTCATCAGTTTGTGTTGCAGTAGAGTAGTAGAGATCTATATCTTGGACCTTTCTTGTCAGTGAAGTGGTGACAGGAATGAACAAAAGTTCATTCTCCACCCTCTCCAAGCTCCAGGATACAACAGTGGCACTGTTAAGCATTGTAGCATTGTTTAATGCTTGAATAGATATATTCCATGGGGTAGTGAGAGACAAGGGAATTACCCAAGAAATCCTCTTCATCTACTGTGCAGGATTGGCCACATGGTGTGATCTGATGTTGTCAATTGAAACAAAGCGGTTTTCTTTAGAACCAGGCAGTGGTGGTGAGATGGTAGTTCTGGTACCCTGTATTCCCAGGACCCGAACCGATACTCAATATGATGGACCAAACTCCTTCTTTACAGCAATTTTCTCACGCACTAGATATCCAACTTTAGGAATCCAGCTGGCAAATCCCTCATTCTCAAGATGGCATCATATGTAGATGAATATTCATCATAGAACTGCTGTGTTTCCTGTAAAACAGCAACACGTTCATTTATGTCAAAAGGTGTTTCTGCTGCCACTGTGTCAGGGCCATCAATATCTGGGACATACAAAGGTACCCCAAACAAGACTTCATAAGGACCTTCTGGGCAGATTAGTTATTGTTCTCTGGATGATATATATGTGAGAAAGCCTGCTTTGACTAGAACATAATACTCTCACTGTTAAGGATTGCTTTAAGTCTAATTTTTTCTGCTCCACGACCGAATTTCCCTCAGGATGGCATGGAGATGAGAAATGGAGTTGAACCATCGTTGCCATGGTGTCCCTGAATGCCATAGAGGCAAATGCAGGGCCTCGGTCTGTGTGGAATGCTGCAACAGCATATATCCAGATGAAGACTTGAAAATCTTTAATAACAGTTCGAGAGTCAGCCTATGGTTGTGGCCATACACACAGAAATCTGGAAAATTATTCTACAGTGACTCAGATGTATTTGCATGCACCATCTGGTTGTGAGTGACCGCAGTGGTCCAGGTATATACATTGAAGTGGTTTGTTGGCAACTAAGAGGGGTGTCTGTGTTGGGCGTTTGATGATGGACCCATTAATTTGTTGGCAGATGTCACAGCAAAGGATATTCTGTTTGGTCTGTTTGTATAGACTCAATAGAGTTTTTGCAATAAGGAGATAGTAGCCACCACACCAGCATAGGCAGAAGCAATACCTTCATCCGCTGCTTTGATGAGATCCAATCTCTGGCCGTGGTTGGGGATCACATGATGACACACCTCTGGAATTGTTGGAAATGCAAAGTTTTGGGCACTTAAGTGGTAGGAATATTAAATAAGTTATGTATTTAGTAAGGGCTTGCTGTCAGCCCAAACTTTCACAGCAGCCAGTGTTTCATCATCCAGTCTTGCATGAGAATGAGGAATCACAGCAACAAAAACCTTAGCTACTGCAGATTTAGCAGCTTCATCAGCCAAAGTGTTTCCTACAACATGTATTCCAACCTGTTGTTGGCCCAGTGTATGAACTACATGGGCCTTTGGCAGCTTGTCTTTATTATCTTCTACCCTCCCCCACAGGAATTTGTGTTTGGTGGTGTAAGGAAATGACTCCCTGTTGCAGTTACCCCCACTTTTTGCCTGATACTGATGCTGACTTGACTGAGAGGTGTGCTGGGACCCTGCTAACCAGGCCCCAGTACCAGTGTTCTTTCACCTAAAATTTACCATTGTTTCCACAATTGGCAAACCCCTGGCACACAGATAAGTCCCTTGTAAAAGGTACCAGTGGTACAAAGGGCCCTGTGACCAGGGAAGGTCTTTAAGGGCTGCAGCATGTGTTGTGCCACCCTTAGGGACCCCTCACCTAACACATGTGCACTGCCATTGCAGATTGTGTGTTGGTGGGGAGAAAAAGGCAAGGTTGACATGGCATCCCACTCACGGTGCCATGCACACAAAATACTGCCTGTGGCATAGGTAAGTCACCCCTCTAGCAGGCCTTCCAGCCCTAAGGCAGGGTGAACTATACCACAGGTGAGGGCATGGCTGCATGAGCAATATGCCCCTACAGTGTCTAAGTCTATTCTTAGACATTGTAAGTACTGTGTGGCCATATTAAGTATATGGTCTGGGAGTTTGTCAAAAACGAACTCCACAGCTCCATAACGGCTACACTGAATACTGGGAAGTTTGGTATCAAACTTCTCAGAATAATAAACCCACACTGATGCCAGTGTTGGATTTATTAAAAAATGCACACAGAGGGCATCTTAGAGATGCCCCCTGTATTTTACCCAATCCTTCAGTGCAGGACCGACTGGTCTGTGCCAGACTGCTGCTGAGAGATGAGTTTCTGACCCCCTGGGGTGAGAGCCTCTGTGCTCTCTGAGGCCAGAAACAAAGCCTGCACTGGGTGGAGATGCTTAACACCTCCCCCCTGCAGGAACTGTAACACCTAGCAGTGAGCCTCAAAGGCTCAAGCTTCGTGTTACAATGCCCCAGGTCACTCCAGCTAGTGGAGATGCCCGCCCCCTGAACACAGCCCCCACTTTTGGCGGCAAGTTCAGGGGAGATAATGAGAAAAACAAGGAGCGGTCACCCACCAGTCAGGACAGCCCCTAAGGTTTCCTGAGCTGAGGTGACCCCTGCCTTTAGAAATCCTCCATCTTGATTTTGGAGGATTCCCCCAATAGGATTAGGGATGTGCCCCCCTCCCCACAGCGAGGAGGCACAAAGGGGGTGTAGCCACCCTCAAGGACAGTAGCCATTGGCTACTGCCCTCCCAGACCTAAACACACCACTAAATTCAGTATTTAGGGGCTCCCCAGATCCAAGGAAATCAGATTCCTGCAACCTGAAGAAACAAGAAGGTCTGCTGACCTACAAGCCTGCAGAGAAGGAGGAAGACGACAACTGCTTTGGCCCCTGCCTTACCGGCCTGTCTCCAACTTCGAAAACCTGCTCCAGCGACGCATCCGACAGGGAACAGCGACCTCTGAAGCCTCAGAGGACTGCCCTGGACTAAAGTACCAAGAAACTCCAGTGAACAGCAGCCCTGTTCAAAACCAGCTACTTCTTTGCAACAAAGAAGCAACTTTCAAAGTCTGCACGTTTCCCGCCGGAAGCGTGAGACTTCACACTCTGCACCCGATGCCCCCGGCTCGAGATCCAGAGAACAAACACCTCAGGGAGGACTCCCCAGCGACTGCGAGCCCCTGAGTAACCAGAGACGAGCTCCCTGAGCCCCCACTGCGACGCCTGGAGAGAGAATCCAGAGGCTCCCCCTGATCGCAACTGCCTGTAGCAAGGGACCCGACGCCTGGAACCAACACTGCACCCGCAGCCCCCAGGACCTGAAGGAACCGAACTTCAATGCAGGAGTGACCCCAGGCAACCCTCTGCCTAGCCCACGTGGTGGCTGCCCCGATAAGCCCCCCTTTGCCTGCCTGCACTGCTAGAGTGACCCCCGGGTCCCTCCATTGTTTCCTACCTGAAACCAGATGCCTGCTTTGCTTACTGCACCCGGCTGACCCGGTCCCGCTGAGGGTGCACTTTGTATGCCTTCTCATGTTCCCCCCAGTGCTCTACAAAACCCCCTTGTCTGCCCCTTGAGGACGCAAGTACTTACCTGCTGGCAGACTGGAACCGGAGCACTCCTGTTCCCCCGTAGGCGCTTATGTGTTTTCGCCACCTCTTTGACCTCTGCACCTGACCGGCCCTGAGCTGCTGGTGTGGTAACTTTGGGGTTGCCTTGAAACCCCAACAGTGGGCTGCCTATGCCCCAAACTTGAGACTTGTAAGTGTTTTACTTACCTTAAAACTAACCTTTACTTACCTCCCCCAGGAACTGTTGATTTTTGCAGTGTCCATTTTGAAAATAGCTTATTGCCATTTTTACAAAGACTGTGCATGATATTGTTTTCATTCAAAGTTCCTAAAGTATCTAAGTGAAGTACCTTACATTTAAAGTATTAATTGTAAATCTTGAACCTGTGGTTCTTAAAATAAACTAAGAAAATATAAATGCCTATTGGCCTGGAGTAAGTCTTTGAGTGTGTGTTCCTCATTTATTGCCTGTGTGTGTACAACAAATGCTTAACACTACCCTCTGATAAGCCTACTGCTCGACCACACTACCACAAAATAGAGCATTAGAATTATCTACTTTTGCCACTATCTTACCTCTAAGGGGAACCCTTGGACTCTGTGCACACTATTTCTTACTTTGAAATAGTATATACAGAGCCAACTTCCTACAGGTGGTATTCCCTTTTGAATCTCTGAATCCGTTTAGGCACCGGCAGTGTAAGAATTAATTGAAACACTAGACACAGTAGTAAAAATCACACACAATCAAAGTAGAAAGTTCAGGATCCATGTGTTCCAGTGCCAAAATCAGAGACTTGAACTCTGCAAGCTGTGTGGTGCACTCCCGTAGGGTCTGCATGTAGGTACGTTGAGGGTGGAATTTACCATCCCTCATTACTCCTCAAACAGCTGCGCAAGCAGTGGAGTATTGGTATTTAGTACCTACAGCTCGTTGTGCTGAACCAACAGTATAAATGCTGATTCTATATTGTCAAGAGGCAAGCTGTCAGTGGACATGAGGTACTCAAGTTCATATTAAAGGAATTCTTGAGTCTGAAGTTTTGGATTGAAAATATAACCAACATCAGTGGCTGTCAAAGACGTCTCTCATTGAATCTAACATGGATGTTATCCTTTTGTGTTTGGAACACTTTCTTTTGTGACAGCTTCCAGGGCTGGTATTGGGGTAATGACAATAATGCATTTCCCCTGGGCAAGTGGTCACTCCTTAATGACAGATATCTGAACAGCAGTCAGTATTTTTTCTGTTGGTGCAAAATGTTGTTCTGTATTGCAGTACAAATGTGATTTGTATGCTTTGAGGACCATGTCACCCTTGTTAAATGTGACATAGGTGAACCCGATGGCACCAGGAATTACTCTGATAACCACATTTGTTTTGTTGTCACGTGTGTGTAAGTGTTTTGCTTCAAGTATGTCTTGTTGTAATGTTCTGAGAATGTGTGTATGTTTGGGTGTCAATGTTCCGGTGTCCAATGTTTGCTTGAGAAATCTGGATGAATTAAGCCATAAAGAGGTTTTATGCATTGCACCTATTCAGGAATGTAAGTCATGCAAAATTAAAAGAGCCCAGTACTGACTATAGCTTTCTGATAGTATTTGGAGGTTGTAATTGTGTGCATTTTTCTTGAGAGTGATCTGATAATTCATACCCTAAAAATAGGACACTAATAAAAGCTATTTAGTTTTCTTGATATTGAATTTATAGCATTGTGCAGCGAATCCCAAAATGATGGGAACCACCCGGCTAAGCGTGCGTTGAGGTCATCACTTGTGAGATACATATCACCCACATATCTAATTTGTGAATTTCAGTTAGGAATTTGCAAATTAGGTAATGCAAGCCCCAGGGTGCTTGGGGCCTAAGGCTCCCTCTGATGCACCCCCAAAAAATATTTGTGGACATGTGAAGTGCACACATGCCTAGGGGCATGTGTGCGCTACATGTCATTTAAAAAAATGCATTTATAATGCATTTTTAAAAATTGCACATGCTTACCACCAAGTTGGATTTGATGGTAATTGCATTTCCTAAATGTCCAATTCGCATTTATGAAATGCTTGATACATTTGCTTTGGAAATCACAAATAGGAATTCCCTATTTGAGATTTCCAATTTAGAGAATCACAATTTGCAAATCTATAAATGGTGTCACAATTTCAGGGAATCGCTATTTTAGCAATTCCTTGAAATTGCATTGCAAATGCCTTTCATACATCTTAAAAGGCATTTTTGCATTCGCAAATGGCCAAATTTTGCGATTCGCACCGTTTGTGAATGCAAAAATGTTTGATACATCTGCCCCTAGGGTTGTTACTAACTGCTGTTCTGTGTGCATTCTGTATGGCAAATGTGTGTGTGTCACTGTTTAAGTGTGTGTAATCTAGCACTATTCTATATGAATGAGCTGGTTTTACTACGGGAAATAAACGGGTATTCATTGCAAAGATGCATGGTTCGATTTCTCCCTGGTGTTCAAGTTGTGTGAGAATTTCTTTCACCAGTGCTTTAGTCTCATCTTTAATTGGATACTGAGGGGGGATCTGTGATGTAGATCATATTGAGAATGCATGGTAGGGGGAATCTTTAACCCACCCTACAACGTTGCAGTACTGCACTGGAGCTTGCACCAATGCCCATTCTGTGGCATAAGCTTCTTTTACTGTGTCTGGAACTAGGACTAAGAGAGAGGTGAAAATGACATATTTCCCTTGTGGGAGCGCGCAGACATAGTCAGGAGACCAATCTTTTTCAGCCAATAATTTATCAAAATTTAGTGTTAGTCTTCTCCAGAAGATTACTTTAATGGTGCATTCTCTGTCTCCCTCAATCTATATATTTTGTTTGTAAACCTTGTCGGGTGGAGAGACATGCCTGTCAGCTGTTTTGACCTCAAGGAAGTTGTTAGTCGTGTCAGATCCAGAAGATCGATAAGATTCTGGCAACATATCGTGACTTCTGCTGCTCTGTCTAGCAGAGTCACTACCCACGAACTAATCTTTAATAGTGTTCTTAATATTTTTTACATGTTTGGCCGAAATGACCATAACCTTTTTCTTTCCAAATTTAAGTTTCTGAGGGGGCCTTGTCTAAGATGGAGCGTGAGTAGGTTTGATCTGTCAGAGCTCCACCAATTGCTTACTGCATGGGTGGACACTGACCTTCTGTGGGCTACCTTCTGCTGACATTTGCATCCACATGGGCTCTTCCTTGCTGTCAGTGAGCAGGGGACTTTGGATGCTGTGGAGCTGCCTGTGGACGAGATGGATTCAGGAGCAGGCACAACAATGAGGACAAAATGGAGTGCACTGCGGGGCATGAACGTTGAAACCTGTTGCAGGGATGTCACACAGTAGGACTGCCTTGTATTATTGACCCTGGGGGACGCCAAGTGTGTTGTGACTGCTGACGCTTTCTTCCTGTGGACCCCTGCTGTCCCTCTGTGGTTTCCTGTGCCATGGAGGTAGATTACTGATATCGGCCCACATCTGCAGCCTGCACTGGCAGCCTACGACGTATCAGGGAAAGTGGAAGGAGGAGGGACTATCACGGACCTTCTGTGACCCCCTCCCACTGCAAGATTGGCCTGTCCTGCTTTCTGGCCTCCCTCCTTTGTTTGTTTACCTGCGGTAGCCACAGACTTTATGGGCGGAAACAGCAGCCCACACCAGGCTGGATGCTTTTCCTATGGGCGCCGAATGTCCCATCTGCAGCACTTTTAGCCCTGTGGCAAGCTTTACACCCCGACTCAGGTTTGCCACCCATAGTGGGGGCTGCATAGTTCACGCAGGTGCGCTGTGGGTCCCTCCATAACAGACCTTCTGCAGTCCTTCTTGTTGTTGGGGCAGCATGTCCTGCTACCTGGTCCCTCTCTCTCCCGTGGTACAGTCATCACTGGGAGCATCTAATGCTAATTGCTGAGCTCCGTGGGATACATTTGATCTGGGGTACGATTTGCCTCCCCTTCTCTGACCTACCACCCCCTAAGACAGGTGGCTGAGCTTTTCTCCATCTGAGGACCCACTGGTCCAGCCTGTGAACTCGGTTAGCAGGGATCCCACACTGCAGATTGACAACAGTGGAAGCTAGTCCAGATGCCTACATCTGGGCCAATGCTTGGTTGGAATACTTGATGGACCCCTTGCTTCTGCTTTCTCTATATGTCCCATGAGTTGCTCAAGCTTGGAAAGTGAGAGGCTCTTGGATTACCCCCGTAACTTCCTGGTAGAACCTTTCCAGGGCACATTAGTGCTCCATGTGCCCACGTGTTCCTGGGGGGCATATCACTACCTCTGATGCCAGGACTGGCCAGGGAGGTTTGAGGCCCTTGACTTGCTTGCCATGTGGCTCTGGGGAACACTTAACCATGTCCTCCAAACGGAACATTAAAAAAGATGTAACATTAAAAGATCTGTTTCACAAGACACAAGCGAAGAAAACTGACATAGTAAACAAGGCATCCCCGAATTTGCCACCCCCTTATGGACCAGCAAGAGATGGCACACAAAGGGGTGAGGCCCCTGTCACAAGGGCATTCTGAAGCACCTGTTTGGAGTTCTTAGAGATTACTTTGCGACTCTCAAACAGAACATAGCCACGGAGGTAAAAGACCTCTGATGTGAGATTGGCGACCTGGGCCAACCCGTAAGCTCCCTGAAACAGTCCTATGACTCTCGGGAGGAGGAACTGGATGGACACTGCTGAGAAGTTCTGAAGCTGCAGGGCAGAAATCAGGAGCTTCGTTATTAGTTGGAGGACCTCAAGAACAGGTCTTGGTGCTCACCTATACACATCAAAGGGCTTCCATTACAGGCGATATTTGGCAGTCTGAAGGAGTTTGTTACCTGCCTTTTTCGCCATGTGGCTCCAGCACTGGCAGACTAGGAAATCATCCTCAATCATACTGATCAGGCAGACCGCCCGCTAGTACCCCTGACCAGGCCCACGACATCCTGACGTGCCTTCACTATTACAAAAAAAAAGAGATCATATGGCTGCAGCACGAGATAAGTCTGCCATAGAGTTTGAAGGACTAGAACTGTGGTTGTATCAGGATCTCTCCCTAGTACCTTTACAATGTTGAAAGGTCCTCTAGCCTTTGATGGATTCCCTGCAGAAGAAGGGCATCAGATACAAATGGGGACATCCCTTTCGCCTCCTGTTTATCTACCAAAGCAAACTGCATAGTGTCCGCACCCTCGAGGAAGCACAATTGTTGGAAATGTCCACATTGGTAGGGGACACTCAAGCCTCTTCTCTCCCACGAGACTCAGCCACTGCCACTCAAGATCTGCATTGTTCTAGCCACCAGAGAAAGAGAAAGATATGCAACCCTTGGAGACCAAAAGCTGTGAGCTACGGGCAGCACTGCTCAGGCAGTTACAGCATCATAACAAAAGCAGAAAGTGACCACTGACTTCTTTACCGGCTGATCTGACCCTCCATGTCAGGCTGGCGAAAGGACCCCCAGAACTTACCCTCCTGGTTATGATCTGTCAAGCACAGCAATTCCTCCCCCTTTCTTCATGATGTTGCTTATAGTGGCGGAGTTCCAGAGACATACCGAAATGAAGATCAAAGAGATTTGACCCTTGCCAACTAATTCTTAGTGTTCCCAGGCAGGGAGCTTCCTTGTTGAATGGTTCTTTGCTCATTTCTCTCCCTTTCCCTCCAATTCCCTCTGTCTACCCTTTCACACAAATGACATCATGTATTAACGACCCAGGTTCGGGCTGGTTAATCCTCCCACTTGCACATGACCCGCATCAGCTTACCACGCACACATAAGTAGATGATTACTGTCCTCAGCCTCAATGTTAGGGGTCTTAATGTTCCAGTGAAGCGCCTGGCACTTTCCCACATATACACTTTCCTCACAACCATACAGAAGCCCTTGAAGGAACACACAAGAATGTACATGGGAAGGGGAAAATGAGCGCACCTTACAGACAGCGAGTAGAATAACATCCTTCACTGCGCCCGTGCCTTGGCTCATAACACTAAGAGTAAAGAGATGTTTTTGTAGATCACCCAGTACTGGTACTTCACACCAGCTAGAGTTGCCCAGTGAAATGAGAGTAAAGATAGCACATCCTGGTGCAAGTTCAGACAGATAGGCACCCCTACATACTGCCTTGGCAATGCCCCAAAATTAAGTCATTTTGGGAGGAGGTGCTGACTACAGTGAACAATTTGTTTGATACGGGCATTCCCAGGTTTCACAGCTATGTTTTGCTGGGCCTCCCTAATCCCTTGATACACCTTCTGAAATCTCCTAGGGGAAGGGCAATCACCTTGGTGCTGGGAGCCACCAAAAGGTTCTCCTTTCTAAATGGGGCACAGATGTGATCCCCGTGCACCTGGATTGGCTGCACAAGCTTTGGGAACTACTGGTACTAGAAAAATTGACTGCTGTGGTGACCCACTCTTTACCCTTATTTGGCAAGACCTGAGGACCCTGTATATGCTATCTCTTGGATGAATTCTGAGAATTATCATACCCGCTATATCTGCAGATCCTTTGATTGACCCACCCAGATCAGGACCCCTCCACACCTCCTTCTTGATGTACTCTTATTCACATGCACTTTCCAGCTAAAATGGCTTTGGGACTGGTGTCTAGTCCCTTTTCTCTCCCCTTCCCCCTCAGCTGTTCCAAAGGTTTCTGAAGAATGTTGTGAGTCCTTTTTCAGCTTCACATAGTCACTTATGTGTTCTGACCGCCCTCCTCTTTCACTCCATTTATCCATTGTGTCCTGAAAGGAATGAGATGAGTGACTGTCAGTTTACTGGTATCTGTCAGGAGTTTTTAAAGTTTCCCTATTTCTAAAGTTATATCTTTTTTCTGAGGTCTCCGGTTGCAAAGATTCTCCTCTTTGGCTTCTTCTGTCTTTATTAGATTTTTGTTTATCCCAGCATTTTTTAGAGCTATCCTGTGCCTACTTAGTACCTTCCTTTCTAAAAGTACTCCGTATTTTTGGTTTAGTTTAGTTAGCCCCTAAACTTCCCTACCTCTACTAGTATACGTTTGTAAATAATCTTTAGCAGCTCGTGTTCCTGATCCAATTGAGGAATTTCCTAGAGCTGCTGGCGAATTGCCAGTGCTGCTGCTTCCCCTTTAATGCTGCTTAAAATAATTGAGGAGACTGTGTTGAAATTGTGCATCAGTTTCATCCCCAAATCCAGGGCAGTGGCCACCCCGTGTTAATTTTGAATCTGTTTTCACACTTCTGGAAGATTTGTAACCGTCGGTGTACCATGCGTAGTATATATTGCAGCAAAGACTGTGCCCCAAAAGGCACAATCCTCTATAGAGGGAACCATTCCAAAAGGCAAGCACATTGTGAGAATTCTATGTTTATCTTGAGTTCCCATATGGAGAACCACTGCTTCCAGCTGGTTTGTTTTTGTGCAAACTGAATCTTCTCCTGCTCAGTAGGTGCATTTTCCATTATTGAATGAACAGTTTATAGCTGGAGCAGTCGTCTCTGGAGTGGTGTTTAAGGTCTGCATTAAAATTGTATTGTGCCTATATATAGCTATGAGATTATTGTATAATCTGCGTACTTTAGATGCTTGCATAGCTTGTACATTGGGATGTGGTGTGTATGTAGCAAATGTTGGCCACGCAGGTCTGTCATTGCTTAGGGGGACCTAATCTAACTAGTTACATATTACACGTGGGAGGGCGCCATTAAACCAATCATGGTGTTCTTGGTAAGTTAGAGGCATCTCTAGGTATTGGTTTGCTCTGTATTGTTGTGGTACATTGCTATTTTGTATTTGTGAAATGTGTTTGAGTGCATTGACTGCTGAAAAATTGACCCATGAATTTAACATTTCTGTTCTGTATGATCAATCCAAGAACATAAAATCGCTACCTTAATTAGCTAAAGGAAACTGCGTGACAGGTCAGCTATAGTTTTCTGCGATATTTACTGGTTGCGCGTTAGCCATATCTGGAAGAATGGGATCAGAGTTAGGAACACCAATGGGGGAATCCTTTTAAAGGTCAAGCTTAAACAACCTAGAGCTTAAGCTTGGTGCTAACTATTTAGCTGAGGAGGTCTTTCCCTAATATCATAGTAGTTAGGGCACCTTTAGCTTGTTTGAGAAAGAGATACTCAGGAGAACTGTATAATTAGTGCCTTACCAACGTTGGTGGTGCCGTGTCATAGGACTTTTGTCATGAGGACAAGACTGCTGCTTTCGGGCTGCAGCACCACAACGCGTAGGGAACTAAATCGAGCCCACACTATCTGGTAGCTGCCGGCCTAACCCTTTTGGCTAGCTAGAAGCACCTCACCCAAACCTAAAGTAAAGGTGATTTGTGGCAGCCTGATGCATGACACTATCTGACTCCTCAGGGAATTTGTGGTTGGCAGATCTTGCCTTTTTTCTCATTTACACAGGTCTCACACACACACATAGGCATGCAAAAGATGCAGGACAGTTTTCAATGTAATTATTGAAAAGACTGCAATCTATGATAGAATATATGAGCTGTGATTATTAAAATGATTAGACATAGCACAATAAAAATGGTTACCATAAGTGAGCAACAAATAAACAATTTCAGCATAATGGAACAAGCGTATTTCTACAAACCCCCTATGACTCCCTACCTACACTTCTAGGTAACAACATAGCAGTGTTAGCCTATACTCAGTCCACAGAAGGAATACCCGCCCCCATTCCTGAAAAGCAGGGGTCTACCGAACGTCTTATTGGTTGGTTGTAGAGACAGGGCTGAGGTCAGCAAAGTGGCAATAAACTGGTACAGCATAGGATGGCTAGAATGACCTCTCTAACCTTCTTTGGCCTGCATTGTGCAATGAGAGTAATAACAACACTTTCGTAGAATAGCTGCTGATTAGGAAAATAAAACATCCCAGCTAAAAAGGCAGTTATGCTAAAATTAATTTATAATGAATACATTAAATAAAGCATGTAACTAGGCTAAAGGTCACGGGCTGCAGACCTTAGCCAAAATACATGTGCCCAAGCAAGGCTCTAAAATGGACCCACAACAGCGGTAGGAAGCCTCTCATAAGCGTATTCCAGTAAATTTGGAATTATTTAGGGGATGGAGTCAGAGGGCTCTAATGCTGGCCTAAATGCAGAACAAAGAAAAGCAGTTCAGATCAAAATAAATCCAGAGGTCCCAAAACTATTTTGATCAACAAAGCAGAGGAAGAGGATTCCGCCTGGAATGGCCTTTTCCCCCCAGATGGGAAGAGTTTTGAGACCTAGAGGAATACAAGGCCGAAGTCAGGGAGGCGCAAGAATGCAAGGTGAGTACAATGACTAATATGGATTTCTTTCCACGAAAGAATAGGTGGTCATTTGAAACATATCCAAATTTGGGAAAGTATTACTCAAGATCCTTGGGTTTTAGAGACACTTCAGGGCTACAAAATAGAATGTATGGAAGTACCAGATCAGACATGAGAGCCAAGAGAATTGCTTTTAAGCAAAGAGAAAGAAAAATTAGTGAACAAAAAAATAAGGTCAATGCTGGAGAAAGTTACAACTGTATAGGTAAGAGAGGAAGACAGGAGCTTTGTAAGTATGCTCTTTCTTGTGTAAAAGAAGGACAAAGGGGGGCGACAAATCTGAGAAAGTTAAACAAGATTTTACTATATAGGCATTTCAAGGTAGAAGGTATCCATGTTTTAAGAGATATATTTTTAAAGGAGGACTGGTTGGTAAAATTAGACTTAAAACATGCATATTTTACAAATCCAGTGGAGAAGATCAGCCAGACATTTCTGCAGTTCAGATGGCAGAATCATCTTTACCAGTTTCTATGCCTTCTGGTTATCTCACATTAGCACCATGGCATTTCACCAAAGTGCTGAGGGTGGAAGTGTTGTTTGTGAGGGAGAGAGGAATTCACATGATTATTTATTTAGACAACATTTTGGTGATGCAGAAGAGTTTGGAATAACTTCTGAGAGACTTGAAGTTAGTGCAAGATTTATTGGAAGGTTTCATTGTGAACAAGGAGAAATCAATTTTGACCCCTCCAGAGGCCTTGGAATTTCTGAGATTAGACATAGACACTGTAAATCTAATGTTATCACAGCCAGGGAGGAATGTGAACAGAATTAAAAGAGATTTGGTAGGTCTTGAGGAAGGAGTGTTTGACTTTCCAAGATCTAGCAAGGTTCATAGGTTTATTATCCTCTGCGATACAGGCTGTGTTTCCAGGTCCATTGCATTATCAAGCACTGCAAAGGGTGAAAGCAGAAGCATTGAGAAGGGACTTATGGTATGGCATCATGATATCCCTAGATCAGGAAGCGAAGATAGTGTTAAGCTGGTGGTTGAAGAAACTAGAAGCTTGGATTGGACAAGCCATTTGTGGATGCACTCCAGATTTTATTTCAGAGAAGTTTGACAGGTTGGGGAGCCAGCTTCGGTCATCAAGAGACTGGTAGATTGAGGTCAGGCGTAGAAAGAAAACAACATATGAATTGTTTAGAGTTGACGGCAGGACTTTATGCACTCAATAGTTTCAAGGATGTTTTGATTGAAGGTGCTGTGGTATTAAAGATGGACAATGTTTCTGTGGTGACTGTTAGCAGTATAAATCAATTAGGGAGCAGCAGGTCCCATGGATTGTCGGATTTGGCCACAGAAATTTTGAATTTTTGTTAGGAACACAAAATAAGTTTGAGAGCAGATTACTTGTCTGGGAAGGAGAATGCAACTGCGGATTGGAATTCAATATTGCTGAAAGACTTCAGTGATTGGAGGTTGGATCCATTTTGTTTCAGGAGAATAGACTGGGAATGGAGTCCATTAGAAATAGATCTATTTGTGATCAGATAAAAAGGTATTGCAGTTGGAATCCGGATCCAGGTGCATTAACACTGGATGCATTTCTACAGAGCTGGAAGGAGAAAGGAGCATATGTTTCCCATGTTTGCAATGATCTAGAAAGTTTTGCAGAAGGTACGGAGAAAGAGGTGTCAAATATTGTTGGTAACTCCATTTTGGGTTTCACAGGCATGGTTTCCGATGGTCATAGAGCTGGTGTTTAATGTACCTTTTATGATGCCTGCAAGAGAAGGGCTTCTGAGCAATGGGGAAGGAGAAAAGCACCCGCTGGTGGTGTCAAAGGTGTTGAAACTTTTTGTTTGGAGGATATCAGGAGATCTTCTTGTTTCTTCTGGCTTTCAGGAAAGGCTGCAAAATTACTAGAGGAATTGTAGGTCCCACGAACTAGACGTGGGTACAAGGGAATTTAGAGAGTATGGGTACGTTGATGATGGAGAATAATTTGGATTCGCTGGAGGCTCCTATAGTAGAGGTCATTAATTTCCTAGTGGAACAATTTGACTTTGAATTGTTATAGGTCAGCAATTTCAGCAAGGCATAATCTGGTAGATGGTAAATGTGTAGGAAGGCATGTTTTAATATGCAGAGTTTTGAAGAGTATTTAGCTAAGAAGACCTCCTTCTTTGAGGTATAAAGTGTTACAGAATGTAAACTTAGTTTTCTCCTTATTCAGTTCATGGCTGAGTAATACATTTCTAGATTTGTAGAGACTCTTTATGAAGCAGGCTTCTCTTTTTTGTTTGATCTCTTGCCGCAGGGTCCCGGCTGTGATAGCATTGGAGGTAAGTTGTAGGATTTATGGTCCAAATGGAGTAATGTTTGAAATATGAAAAAGAACAAAAATTATGTCAGAGATGATTGTCTATCCAAAATATGAAAAATGCAAGAAACTTTTGGCCTCATTTATCAAGACGTGGTGCAGTCCTGTGCCAAATTTGGCAGCACTGCGCTTCATCACCTCAGAAACGCAGGGATGCACCACATTTAATACTATATGGTGCACCTCTGTGTTTTCCCTAGCGCTAAAATTAGCTGGCCAACGCAGGGACCCTTGAACGATAGTGGTGGCGTTAGTTTTTTGGCGCTGCCTTAGGTTTACGAATCCTCATAAGTCTGTGGCAGCGTCAAAATGCAATGGGTGTTGCAGTGGAACACCCACAGCAACTCCCATTGCGTGCACCTTTCATGCAAGGTGATGCATGTAAAACGGCCATATTTACAAAGCGGCATTAAGTGACACAAAGTGGCTTTACACTGCTTTGTAAATATGGAGCAGGGAATTGCTCTACTGCAATGCCAGTAAAAGTAACATTCTGGTGGCGCTATACCCTTGTAAATGAGGGCCCTTCTGTGGTGGAATGTCTGAAAGTGCATGAGACTAAAATGGAAGAACTTATAGCAGACAGAGAGAGTCAGTTATTAATTTCATTTGTAAAACCTTTTAAAGGAGGGACCTCAGCAGCTTTTGCTTTTGTCACCAGGCAGGTCACTCCCCCATCTGCCACGCAGCCCCCTGTGGGTTGAACCTCCGTTGCCGCTTTTGCCTCCTGACTACTCGCTCCCTTTTTTCTGTACCCCTGAGCTTGGCTTCTGTGCAACTTCGTTTTTTCATTCTGTGCCCCTTTGTTTTGCTTTCTGTACCCCTGTGCTCTGTTGTCCCTCTCCCGCCGTCTTTTCCCGCCGTTTTTTCCCCCGGGTTTTTTCCCCGGGTTTTTCCCTTGCTGCTAAGCCCCTGCTGTCCCGCCCCCTTCACTCCCATTGGCCGCCCCGCTCCCACCTCCCAGCTGCTCCTCCCTCCCTCTGCCCTCATATGGAGGCCGCGAAGCCCGACTGCGCCCGTCCGTGCCTGGACTGCACCCAGCACCAGAACCCCTGGAACCCGCACCCCCGCAACACCAGACTGCACTCTGACGCAAGCACCCTCCATGCACTCAACACCAGACGAGACCACCCCTGCTACCGGGCCACCCCGAAACGCACCCAGGGGCCTTTCACCTGCCGGAACTGCAGATTCACCAGCATCTAACCCTCCACACCACCAGCCAGAGAACCCAACCACCTCCGCTGCATCCTCCTCAACACCCGCTCCACTCGCAAGCATGCCATCAAACTTTGGGACCTCCTAGACTCCACCGCCCCCGACGTCGCCTTCCTAACGGAGACCTGGCTGAACACCACCTCATCACCAGACATCGCCATAGCCATCCCACAGGGTTACAAGATCTCCCGCAGAGACCGCACCAACAGAGTGGGAGGAGGAATAGCCATCATCCACAAAGACTCCATCAAAATCTCAACGAACACCGATGACCCCCTCACCACCGCCGAGCACATGCACTTCCAGATACACACCGACCCCAACACCACCCTCAGAGGAACTCTCATCTACAGACCTCCCGGACCCCGCCCACAGTTCAGTGACACCATCGCCGACCTCATCAGCACCCACGCCCTCGCTTCCACGGACTACATCCTCCTCGGGGACCTGAACTTCCACCTCGAGAACAACAACAACGCCAACTCCACCGCCCTGATCGACAACCTTGCCAACCTCGGACTCAAACAGCTCGTAACGACACCCACTCACGCCGCTGGACACACGCTCGCCCCATCTTCTCCGCAAGCCCCCAAGTCTCCTTCAACCACACCACCGATCCACACTGGACCGACCACACATGTGTCCAATTCACCTTCAGAAAACCCACCACACACCACCGCACCCAACAGCTACCACGCCGCTGCTGGGGCAAGGTCACCGATGACCAACTGACTACCGCCCTCGCCCTGAGACCACCCACCGACCCCACCGACCCAGACACCGCCGCGACCAACCTCACACAGTGGATCAACAACTGCGCCAACACCCTCGCCCCTCTCAAGACCTTTACAACCAACCACACCAACAAGAAAGGCGCCTGGTTCACCGAGGACCTCCGGATCTCCAAGCACACTTGTCGGAAGCTGGAGAAGAAATGGCTCCACGACCAAACACCAGACAACCACACAGCCCTCAAGAGCGCCATCCGCAGACATCACCAACTCATCAGGACAGCCAAGAAGACCGCCTTCAAGGACCGCCTAGACAACAACGCACACAACACCAAAGAGCTCTTCAGCATCGTGAAAGAACTCTCCAACCCCAGCTCCATCACCAACGACATCCTGCCATCTCAAGACCTGTGCGACTCCCTGGCCACCTTCTTCCACCGCAAGATCATCGACATCCATGACAGCTTCAACCCCGACCCCCCCCGCACTCACCACCGAGTCCACCACCCCTGCGACTACCACTCGCAGGCAGTCGCCTGACCGTCTGGTCCAGCGTCAGCGACGAAGACACCATAAAAACCATGAACTCCATCCACTCCGGATCCCCATCGGACCCCTGCCCTCACCACGTCTTCAACAAAGCCAGCGCAGCTATCGCGACCCACCTCCGGAAAACAATCAACTGTTCCTTCGAGACAGCAACCTTCCCAGAAAGCTGGAAGCACGCCGAGATCAACGCCCTTCTGAAGAAGCCGAAGGCGGACCCCAAGGACCTCAAGAACTTCCGGCCCATCTCCCTACTCCCTTTCCCGGCAAAAGTGACAGAGAAGATTGTCAACAAACAGCTGACCCGCTACCTCGAAGTCAACAACATCCTGGACCCTTCCCAATCTGGTTTTCGCAGTAACCACAGCACCGAGACCGCCCTCATCGCCGCCACTGACAACATCTGGACCCTGATGGACAAAGGAGAAACAGCTGCCCTCATCCTCCTGGACCTATCAGCAGCCTTTGACACGGTCTGCCACCGCACCCTATCAGCATGCCTCCATGACGCCGGTATCCAAGAGAAGGCCCTGGCCTGGACCACATCCTTCCTCTCCGGCAGAACCCAGAGCGTCCGCCTCCCACCCTTCTGCTCTAAAACCACCAAGATCATCTGCGGCGTCCCACAGGGATCCTCCCTCAGCCCGACACTGTTCAATATCTACATGGCCCCCCTCGCCCACGTCGCACAACAACACAACCTCAACATCATCTCCTACGCCGATGACACCTAGCTGATCATATCCCTCACCGAAGATCCCCACACCACCAAAGCTAACCTCCACCGAGGAATGAAGGCCGTAGCGGACTGGATGAAGGACAGCAGACTGAAGCTGAACTCAGACAAGACGGAGGTCCTCATTCTCGGACCCACCCCATCAGCCTGGGACGACTCTTGGTGGCCCACGTCACTAGGCACAGCCCCGGAACCCACAGACCACGCACGCAACCTGGGGGTCATCCTCGACTCCACTCTCTCCATGACCAGGCAAGTCAACGCCGTCTCCGCGTCCTGCTTCAACACCCTCCGTATGCTCCGCAGGATCTTCAAATGGATCCCCCTCGACACGAGAAAAACTGTTAACCAGGCCCTCATCACCAACAGACTCGACTACGGGAACGCCCTCTACTCAGGAATTACAAACAAGCTCCTGAGACGACTCCAACACATCCAGAACGAATCAGCCCGACTCATCCTCGATGTCCCCTGCTGCAGCCACATCACACTCCACCTGAGAGGCCTGCACTGGCTCCCCGTCAACAATAGGATCACCTTCAAGCTCCTGATCCACGCACACAAAGCACTGCACAACACCAGACCCACCTACCTCAACAACCGACTCAGCTTCCACACCCCCACCCGAAGCATCCGCTCAGCCAACCTCGCCCTCGCCACAGTCCCCCGCATCCGAAAAAACCACCGCCGGCAGCAGATCCTTCTCCTACCTCGCCGCCAAGACCTGGAACACTCTCCCCACCATCCTACGACAGACCCAGGACCTGCTGGCCTTCAGAAGACTCCTCAAGACCTGGCTCTTCGACCAGTAGCACCCCCCTCCCCAGCACCTTGAGACCCTCGCGGGTATGTAGCGCGCTTTACAAATGCAGTGATTGATTGATTGATTGATTGTTAGATGGGTCAAATGCACTATGGATCAAGCAGGAGTTGATTTACAGAGGTTTAAAGCACACTCAATGAGGGAAGTGATGGAAAGCAAGGCTTTTTTGTCTGGTGCAGGATTAAAAGACATTATGAAGGTTGCTGATTGATTGAATGCTGTCATGCTTGTGCAACATTATTGAAAGCCAATTGAGCATATGTTGAATGTTGTGTTGAAGGGCTACCAACATGCATAATGATAGCCTCCGGGCTTGTAATTGAATGACGATTCTCCAACTGAAACTCTACCATTCAGAGGTGCCAAAGAATTCCATGAGAAATGTTAAGTGTCTAAGAGAAATGATCAAAAATAAAATGGGAGTAATGATGGTAATTTACAAAACTGTGAGCAACAGGTCCATATGTTCCCTACATACATGAGGTAATGGCAAAGTATACCTAAGTTGTAAAGCCTTAAAGCAGGTGAAATAATGAAATTAGGAAATGTTTTGTTAAATAACCTCCTTGAGGTTTTTATTTGCCCAGATATACTAAAATGTTGTTTGTATCTTTTTAGCATCTTCAGAAGCAAGTGAAGGAGACATTGGCCAGAAAGGCAAGAAAGCATCTGGCCACTGTGTGTTGGGTAGAGAAACATTAGACACTGACGGAGACAGAGACATGGAGGGTGAGGGGACTAGCTTGGAGGCTGTGAGCTTGACATCTTTTTCAGAAACCTCCACAAGCAATCAGTCCCTAGTGGTGGCGTGCCCTACATGACCTGTTCCATCTGCATCCTTGTCGGCCACCCAGATGCCCATCTCAACCCTCCCTCTTGCTGTACCCCTAGTTGCCCAAACGCACCCCCTAAAAGAGCTGGGGTCTCCTTTGCCAGAGGCACCTCCTTCCCTGCCACTGTCCCCTGGGCTGTGCTCAGTGATGAGGCTATTGATATCTTAAGCAGCATCTCTGTGAGCCAGACATCAATTGTGAATGACATCCAGGGGCTTAGCATTCATAGTTATATGTCTGACATCTAGAGATAGCTTGCGAAAATGGCCTTTGCACTGACCACAGCCCCCTAACTGTCCCGACCTTGTGCCCCTGTTCTTGTCCCTTCCTCATCCTAAATTCCAACTCCCACCCCAAACACACCTATTTGCATGCACCCACTCCAACAGCCACAAGCAGCACATCCACACCGACACATAAACACAAACACACAAAGAAACACAAACATGCACCCATTCAACATACACACATAACTGACACTACACCCACAGGCACAACATTCACCATACCCATCACCACACCCACAAGCACCACCACCATAACCACAACACCCACCACCACAGACACACAACCACACAAGCATACCCACAATGACCTGCATAAGCACATCCACAACTACCACAAATGCAACATTTACCTCAACAGTACACTCATCCATATAAACAGGCTAACCTACACCTACATGCAAAACAACACCCACCAAACCCAAACGCTCACAGTCACCACAATACAAAACACCTACAACACCACACACATTTCAACATACACAAGACACATATGCATCTGCAAAATATACAGACATATGCACCACAACAGCACCAACCACCGACACCACCCACCTCAACAACATACTCATCCAAACAGACACGCACACACAGAGAAAAGCACACTCAAAACAACACCAACCAAACACAAATGCTCATACTCATCCGAACACCAAACACCTTCCAAGAAACATACACCCAAACAGACATCACATATACCAGACCCTCATGCACCTGCAAAACTGACACACACACACTTCACCCACTCCAGCTCCCTCTAGCACCCAAACGCAACCCTCTCCACCCTTCCTAACCCTTCTCCTCCACCTACATGGATTTCATTCCTGTCCTTGACCCCTGTGAGGCCCAAAGTCACCCCTCCTAAGAAGGATCCATGAGGTGCCTGCTTTGTGCCCACTAGATGCCCCTTTCTGTAGAGGTTATCCTTGGTAG
Organism: Pleurodeles waltl; assembly: GCF_031143425.1. Lineage (NCBI taxonomy): Eukaryota > Metazoa > Chordata > Amphibia > Caudata > Salamandridae > Pleurodeles > Pleurodeles waltl. The sequence continues at coordinate 1,272,950,823 of NC_090447.1, read as the reverse complement.
TGTGACAAGAAGGCATGTTTTTGGGCAAGAAGCCAATCATTGCTGCTGTATATCCTGTTTTGTTTTGAAATGATGATTTCTTATTTAAAACACTTAAATGAGCGGAATAGCTCCTTTACAAATAAAAATATTTTATTTTTCAAACAGATTGTGCTGACATTTTTACTTTGAAATCCTTACTTGATCACAATGTTATTTATGACCATGTAAGCAACATAAGCTTAATTTCATTTCTGTGACTATAAAAAGGTTTTCTCATGACACATTTGTACAAGTCGTACATCAGTGAGGGACATTTTAATTTTGGTACAAGTATTCTTCATGATAATGGACACTTACACCAAAATTAATCATTTTTTAATATTTGAAACTTTTTAATACAGGTTTGTTTCTTTAAAGTTCTTAAACAACCATGTTACACACTTATGCATTGCACATTTTGATGATGTTGCTTGTCAGTATTCGTTAATAATACACAAGTCCAGACCTAATGTAAGCAGACAATTCTGATGGTAGCAGTTAAAAAATCAGATACCTTCAGTTCCGGAGATGGCGGGGTTGATTTGGTTGTGGTCAAGCAGCAGCAGCAAAGGCAGGACTTGTATAATCGCGTTCAAAGCAAAAAGTGGCAGTGAAAAGATGAAACATTGTACGTTTTGGGCTTATAACCCTTCCAATCTGCCAATTTAGGTGTGGAGGTTTAGCTGCCACAGTTGCATCAGTAGGAACGCACATTGGTATTGGCCTGGTGGTAAAAGTGGCTGTGGTCCCGCTGCCAGCTGCTTTTGCCTATGATACGGATGTAAAATTCTGGCAGAGATGGCAGGCTGCCGACAGACTATCATCTGAGGGTCTGCCAGCATCTAAATAGAGCAGGCAGTACGCCTAGTAGGCAGACAGCTTTTCCAATGGAAAAAAGACAGTGGAACCAATTCCACCAAAATATAAATCGGGCCCTTAATGTCCCATTAGGGGGTATATTTAAGAAAAAGTGGTGCAAGAGCAGGAATGTGCCATATTTAAGGCAATACAGCGCATTCCTGCCCATTCCCATGCGCTAGCGCACAATGGGTTGCCTAACCCCAATGCAGGCACCCTTGCACCATGGTGCATGGCTGCCTGTGTTGCATGCAGGTGCCCCTTTCTGCACAAAAACAATCCTGAGAGACTTTTTCTTCTTTCTATGTGTGCTGCAGAATGCAGAGGAAACAGAAAAAAACAAAGAGAAATAAAGATATTTATCCTCATAACACCTCTCCCGGGGCCTATGTCTTTGGTGCATTCCTAGGTTTACCTGTTGTTGTAAATTGGAAAATGCATCAAAATCAATGGATTTTGTATGGGAACACCCATGCTAACACCCATGAAAATGCCTCCCTGGAGTAAAACATTGCAGCGATTATATATATATATTTATATATATACACCACACAGTATCCAAGTAATGAGGATAAACCTGGACTCAGCAAAAGGTTGCAAACGTCTATCATGAGTTGATGAGATTAGCAAGGAATGTTGTTTTTTATTTTACTCCAAGATGGAGCCTAGACTGCCATGAGGTGCTCCGGAGCACCAGCACTCTTGGGTGTTCGTGATATATATATATATATATATATATATACATGCAAAACAGAAGAGAGAACTCTAGGTAGTTCCTAAGTTTAGATGGCGAGCAGCTCCAGTAAGAAGCACCCTGCAACACCAGTGACAGTTTAGATTTGCTCACCTCAAATGTTTGTTTTTCTAGCAAGTAGAAAATGACAAAGGTGGTCATTACAACCCTCACGGTCGGTGTTAAAGCGGCGGTAAAACCGCCAACAGGCCGGCGGTAAAAAAAATGGAATCACGACCGTGACGGAAACCGCCAACAAAGACAGCCACTTTAACACTCCGCCTGCCACGGCGGTACAAACAAACAGCGCGGTGGTCACCGCCAACAGACAGGCGGGAGACAATGTACCGCCCACACTATTACAACCCAGCAATCCGCCACCTTTTCCGGGGGCGGATTCACTGCGGATACAAACACAGCAGAGAAAGGAATTCTGAAGGGAAAACGCTCACCTCTACACACCCCACGAGGAACAAGGACACCATGGACCCGTAACTCCAAATTCTCCCTGCGATAGTCTTCCTGCTCCTCTACCAGTAGCACGAATGCAGGCGGCAAAGACCACGGTGAGTACTGCACCTATGACACAGGGGAGGGGGGAGGGAAAAAACAGGGACACACACACACAGCACGCAACACCCCCACCCTTACCCACTACAACACACACACTAATGCATATTGATATATCACAGTTACACCCCCCACCCCCCCAGAAGAATGCAAAGACAATAGAAAATGAGTGTAACCATTGTAATATATTAAAATCAAGTATGCAAAAATATATATATATACACCATTTACAAAATATATACCAAGCATAGTAGTCCAGGTAGTGCTCCAATTAAGTCCGTGGAACACTGGGCCCACACGGTATTGGCGAGGCCCACACAAGATCCCCGACCATGACGGAGAGAATACTGCAGGGGAATCAGAGAGCAAGAAAACAGGCACCTCAGGGGGAGGGAAAGGGGGGCCCTCAGCCAGTTGAGTGCACGATGCCAAATCCACGAGGGGACCACATGCCCACTGTACAATCCTGGGGAGTGCAAAGCAACAGTCTCTCAAGTCTCTACAGTGGATGGATTGCCCACTGTTCCATCCTGGGGAGTGCAAAGCCACAGTCTCTCAAGTCTCTACAGTGGGTGGTTTGCCCACTGTTCCATCCTGGGGAGTGCAAAGCCACAGTTTCTCAAGTCTATACAGTGGGTGGTTTGCCCACTGTTCCATCCTGGGGAGTGCAAAGCCACAGTCTCTCAAGTCTATACAGTGGGTGGTTTGCCCACTGTTCCATCCTGGGGAGTGCAAAGCCACAGCCTCTCAAGTGGATAACAGTCTCCACTGGTTCTGGAGGGGGCATGGTGCCCAGAGTGCTTCATCCTGCTAAGGACAGGGATAGTGGATGGATCTCTCCACTGGATCTGGATGGGGCATGGTGCCCAGAGTGCTTCATCCTGCTAAGGACAGAGGTAGTGGATGGATCTCTCCACTGGTTCTGGAGGGGGCATGGTGCCCAGAGTGCTTCATCCTGACAAGGACTGAGGTAGTGGATGGATCTCTCCACTGGTTCTGGAGGGGGCATGGTGCCCAGAGTGCTTCATTCTGCCCGTGACGGACTCAGCAGTGTCAGTGCCCTTGGCGCTCATGAGCCAGCGGTGTATGAGACGGCAGTGCCCTGTTCAGCGGTGCTTGAGACGGCGGTGCCCTGTTCAGCAGTGCTTGAGGCGGCGGTGCCCTGTTCAGCGGTGCTTGAGACGGCGGTGCCCTGTTCAGCGGTGCTTGAGACGGCGGTGCCCTGTTCAGCGGTGCTTGAGGCGCGGTGCCCTGTTCAGTGGTGCTTGAGATGGCGGTGCCCTGTTCAGCGGTGCTTGAGACGGCGGTGCCCTGTTCAGCGGTGCTTGAGACGGCGGTGCCCTGTTCAGCGGTGCTTGAGGCGGCGGTGCCCTGTTCAGCGGTGCTTGAGGCGGTGCTTGAGGCGGCGGTGCCCTGTTCAGCGGTGCTTGAGACGGCGGTCTCCATTGCAGTGACTCAGCTGCTGGCGGACCTTCATGGCCCAGCGGGGCTTTTGCTGACGGACCTTCATGGCCCAGCGGGGCTTTTGCTGGCGGTCCTTCATGGCCCAGCGGGGCTTGTGCTGGCCGTGGCCTCCTGGGCAGCTGGGCTGATGCTGGCGGAGGCCTCCTGGGCAGCTGGGCTTTGTGCTGGCGGTGGCCTCCTGGGCAGCTGGACTTGTGCTGGCGGTGGCCTCCTGGGCAGCTGGGCTGGTGCTGGCGGGGGCCGCATGGGCAGCTGGGCTGGTGCTGGCGGTGGAATCCTGGACAGCTGGGCTGGTGCTGGCGGTGGCCTCCCAGGCAGCTGGGCTTGTGCTGGCGGGGGCCTTCTGGGCTGGTGCTGGCGGTGGCCTCCTGGGCAGCTGGGCTTGTGCTGGCGGTGGCCTCCTGGGCAGCTGGGCTGGTGCTGGCGGTGGCCTCCTGGGCAGCTGGGCTTGTGCTGGCGGTGGCCTCCTAGGTTGGTGCTGGCGGTGGCCTCCTGGGCAGCTGGGCTTGTGCTGGCGGTGGCCTCCTGGGCAGCTGGTCTGGTGCTGGAGGTGGCCTCGTGGGCAGCTGGGCTTGTGCTGAGTGTGGCCTCCTGGGCAGCTGGGATGATGGCGGTCTTCTCCGCCGTGCTGCTCTTCCCAGACTTGCTGACCTTCTTGTGCCCCTTCCCCACCTTGGAAGGTGTCACAGCTGGCTCCACACTCCCATCTGTACCCCTAGGAGCGGCTTTGGTGGCAGGAGTCTTCCCCCTCTCCCGCCGGGCACTGGCCCACTTCTGATGCTTCACAGGTGGGGCACTGTCTGTGCTTTGGCTCCGTGCCACACTGGCTGCCCTAGTGGCCGGTGCACTCCACATTCCGGTGACTACAGGCACCACTGGTCCCGGAGATTTTGTGGCTGAGGTGCTAGTTGGGGACCTAGGAGACGGACGGGGTGGGGGAGGTGTGGGAAAGAGGTCAAGGTTGGACAGGAAACATTTTTTGGACACACTGGGACGGTTAGTTGAAGGGGGTTTGGGAGTGGAGGAAGAGGTTGTGGTTGTAGGAGGTGTTCGTTTGCTGACTTTGGGTGAAGGTGCATGCGCTGGAGGCTGTTGTGAGGTGGATGGCTGTTGGGTGGGTGTGTGTCTGGGTTTGTGTATCTTCGGAGGGGGCGTCACAGACACACTGAGAGAGGACACAGGGGACATGTGGTGGTGACTGCACGTGAGCGGGGTGTGGTGGTGGGTGTGCTGGAGTGGTATGTAGTGGCTGTAGAGGTAGTGCATGCAGGTGTGAGTGTATATGAGACAGGGAGGGAGGAGTGAGACGAGGAGGAGGGGGTCACAGTGGAGGCAGTGGATGTTGCTATGTCTGCATGTGTGTGATGCTTGCGTGAGTGCCTGTGGGATGTGTGGTGCTTATGTTTGCCTGAGCTTCCCTTGTGTGTTGACGTGTGTACATGCTTGTCTGTAGGTGTGCTTGGGATAGGCTGAGGTACAGGGGATTGGGTCGGGTGGAGGAAGTTGGAGGGGGGAGGCTAGACACAGGGACAATGGCTGCCATCAGTGCTGAGGCCAGAGTCTGAAAAGCTCGCTGAAGGGCCGCCTGACCAGAATGAATGCCCTCCAGGAATGCATTTGTTTGTTGCAACTGCCTTTCTACACCCTGGATGGCATTCAAAATGGTAGACTGCCCAACAGTGTGGGTCAATGGCCTCCTCACTGAGGGCAGCAGGGGTGACTGGGGCAGGGCCTGAGGTGCCTGGGGCGAAGGTGATGCCCACCCTCCTGGGTGAGCGGGCACGGGGCGATGACTGAGGGGCTGCTGGGAGGGCGGTGCTGGAAGGGGGGTGGCTGCTGTACCTGTAGATGGGGGGGCACGGATGTTGCCGCCACCAAAGGGAGCTCCCATCAGAGGACGAGTCCGTGTCATTGGTCTCAGCTCCTGTCCCCGCCGTGGAGCTCCCCTCGCCCTCCGTCCCACTGGTGAAGTACGATTCCGTAGTGTGGCCCTCCATGGCCATGTGGGATGCAGCCCCCTGGTGCTCCGGTGCCACTGCTCCTCTGCCTGATGATGCTAATGCACACAAGAACAGGGAGACCACAAAAAGGGGGGGGGGACAGAAGAAAGACATGAAGAGTGCATGCATTACCGCTACAGTTGGCGGACACGACAGACACAGCAGCCCCCTGCACTACGCCGTGCTCTTGGGCTCCACTGTTCAATTCCTGGGAAATGGCCTACAAGGCTATGGACGACATCTGCACATATAGATGACACAGGGGCATGACTAGGTGTACTTGGCCCTCTACAGTGGTGGGCTGGGGTGCCACATGGCTGCCTTACGGAAGGACCTTGCCTACGGAACTCGCTCTGGCCTAGGGAAACCCACAGCCCACCTCCCCCACCTAGACCCCTCCACTGCGCGCAAAGTCAGCAGAATGCGAGTATACTCACCCTCTTGTGGCTGCTGTGATGCCCTCAAGCGCCCATCCAACTCCGGTGTGCCACCGCCAGGATCCTGAACATCAGGGGGCTCATGGTGCGACGGGCACCCCTCCCACGTTGGGAGGCCATCCCCAGCTGAGCCTCCGCCGTCTTCTTGCTCCAGCGGCGAATGTCCTCCCATCTTTTCCGGCAGTGGGTGCTCCGTCTGTGGTAGACCCCCAGGGTCCGGACGTCCTTGGCGATGGCACGCCAAATATATTTTTTCTGGTGGGCGCTGACCTACATGATTTGTACAGGGGGAAGAGAAAGTTATTACCAACTGCACTGTCAAAGTGATTGGCCCCCATCCCTACCCTTGCCATGTGGCACATGCACTCACCGTTGTTTCATGCACGCCGCACTCTCCCCCCTTCCTTCTTACATCCACCACTCTCCACACAGGCATAGCCCATACATCATGCTCCCAGTGTACCAGGTATCGAGTGAATGAACAGATAGAAAATGGCGGTCACGTCCGCGGCAGTGCGTACCGTCACCGCTGGCGTTTATCGTCATTGGCTCCTGGGACTCATAGGGTCCAATGTTAACCAATGCAGCATTGCGCCACGATCTTCGACCGCCTACTGCGATGGTGTACAACGCCAGCGCAGTTACCTCACATCCCATTGTCCCACTTTACAGGTCAGGCAGTTGCCATTTCAGGGGCCCACATTGCTTCATTTTCAACTGCGTCACACATACCTAGGCCTAGACTCAACACACATACAGGCCACTTTTTGATTATGAATGGTGTTCTGTGTAAGCTGTGGGGACGTACCTCTGAGTTGTTTGACTCTGTGCTCACTGTTGTCCTTCATAGGCACCGTCCACTGGGACATGTGAGGAGATGGCAGCATCCTCCAGTGTACCGACCATTGGTGGACCTGTCGAAAGACATGTGATAATCACATACAGGCTTGACCATGCCACAATCCAGGAACTGTGTACCCAGTTGGAGCCAGACCTGATGTCAGCTATCCGCCATCCCACAGGAATCCCCCCTCAAGTGCAGGTGCTGTCAGTACTCCATTTCCTTGCAAGTGGGTCATTTCAAACAACAGTGGCCATAGCATCAGGGATGTCCCAGCCTATGTTTTCCAACGTGTTGTCCAGAGGGCTGAAACACATGCGGAGCTACATCGTTTTCCCTCAGGTGGAGGATTTGCCTACAGTGAAAGATAATTTCTATGCCCTGGGACATATCCCTAACATCATAGGTGTCATTGATGGGACACATGTGGTTTTGGAACCCCCCCACAGGAGTGAACAGGTGTACAGAAACCGGAAGAGTTATCATTCGAAGAATGTACATATGGTATGTTTGGCAGACCAGTACATCTCCCATGTGAATGCCATGTTCCCTAGCTCAGTGCATGACGCTTACATCCTGCGGAATAGCAGCATCCCTTATGTGATGGGTCAACTTCAGAGGCACCGTGTGTGGCTATTAGGTGAGCACATGGAAGCTAGTCAGTGGGAATGGTTGTCTGGGTCTGGGGATATCCCTCCAGGTTAGTGTGTGTCTAACAGTTGTCCTTCGCCATTTGCAGGTGACTCTGGTTACCCCAACCTGTCATGGCCACTGACCCCAGTGAGGAATCCCAGGACAAGGGCAGAGGAACGCTACAATGAGGCCCTTGGGCGAACTAGGAGGGTGATTGAGCAGACCTTCGGCCTCCTGAAGGCCAGGTTCAGGTGCCTCCATATGACAGGTGGTTCCCTATTCTACTCACCAAAGAAGGTGTGCCAGATCATTGCGGCCTGCTGTATGCTTCACAACTTTGCTTTGCGACGACAGGTGCCTTTTCTGCAGGAGGATGGTCCAGATGGCGGTGTTGTTGCATCTGTGGAGCCTGTGGACAGTGAAAACGAGGAAGCAGAGGAAGAAGACATGGACAACAGGGACTCAGTGATCCAGCAATATTTCCAGTGAGACACAGGTAAGAATACAAACCTGCCTACTACATGTACTTAAACACTACTACCTCTCTAGCGTCTGTTGTTTTCACCCAGTTTATTGTCACTGAGTTGTCACTTTCCCTTACGATTTCACAGATGTGGGTCCCACTGTGTGACATCTGCTTTGATTCCTCATGGACTAGAGCTGTGTGACATAGGTATGTTGACATTACCAATGAAAAAGCTTTTTGCCACAGTTATTGCTAATACAGTATTCCGAAATCACAGACAGACTCCAGATTGCTTTGTGCTTTAGGGGTGTTTATTTAAGTGCTCAATATTGGAAGGGGTTGTAAAATGGTGAGGGGTGATGGCTGAGGAATGTCCATGGCAGAGTCCAGTCTATTAGTCTCACAGGTGCATTGCCCAAATGGGCATAGGAAGTGGAGCTGAGGCAGTTAAAGGATGGACAGGGTGACAAAGTGGGACAGTAGGATGACAATCAGGGTGGTCTCATTTCTTGGCGGGGGTCTTGGCATCGTTCTCTGTCTTTGTCCTGGATCTCAGGGACCGTTTGTGGGGTGGTTCTCCCTCTGCAGGGGGTGGGGTGCTGGTGTGATGGTCCTGTGGCTGTGCCTCCTGTCCACCAGCGCCGGCTGAGGTGGTGGGCAGTTCATCGTCCAGGCTAGTGTCAGGGGCCCCTTGTAGTGCCACAGTGTCCCTCCTGGTGTTGAGTACTTCCTTCAGCACCCCTACGATCGTGCCCAGGGTGGAATTGATGGTTCTGAGTTCCTCCCTGAAGCCCAAATACTGTTCCTCCTGCAGGCGCTGGGTCTCCTGAAACTTGGCCAGTACCGTTGCCATCGTCTCCTGGGAGTGGTGGTAGGCTCCCATGATGGAGGAGAGGGCCTCGTGGAGAGTGGGTTCCCTGGGCCTGCCCGCCCCCTATCGCACAGCAGCCCTCCCAGTTCCCCTGTGTTCCTGGGCCTCCGTCCCCTGGACTGTGTGCCCACTGCCCCCAGGTCCCTGTTGTGTTGTGGTGGTGGGTTAGCCTGTGTTCCCTGTAGTGGTGGACACACTGCTGATTGACGTGTCCTGGGGACGGAGGTATGGGCCCGCTGGGTGGGTGCTGTGCTGGTGTTTCCAGAGGGGGGAAGCTCTGTAGTGGCCTGTGACTGGGTGTGGGGAACCAACTGTCCCGAGGTCTGCGATGGGCCGGACTGGTCATCTAGATCCAGTTGGACAGAGGTGCTGTCATCACTGTGGGCCTCTTCTGTTGGTGGTGTGGACATATGTGGACCCTCCTGTCCGGTGATGTTGGGTAGGCGTCCTGCAGTGGTATAAAGGCATGATTATTGCATCTGTGTGTGTCAAGGTGTGCAATGGGTGGGTGACCGTGTACCCCAGTGCTAGCATTCCTGTGTGGGACCTTGTGTGATGATGGTTTAGGGGGGTGTTTGGGTATGTGCAGTGGGCATGCTTTAGTGATGGGTGTCCATGCTTTGCTGTTGCATGCACGGCTTGGTGTTGGGATGGGTGGGCTGTGATAGTGGGACATTTGTGAGGAGTAGGAGTGATGGGGGTGAGGGTGGGGTATGTGATGGCATGCAGGTAGTGTGGAAGATTTCACTTACCAGAATCCATTCCTCCACCTACTCCTGCGAGGCCCTCAGGATGCAGAATCGCCAAGACCTGCTCCTCCCATGTTGTTAGTGGTGGGGGAGGAGGTGGGGGTCCGCCGCCAGTCCGCTGAACCGCCAGGTGGTGTCTGGAGACCACAGAACGCACCTTCCCCCGTTGGTCGTTCCACCTCTTCCTGATGTCCTCCCGATTTCTTGGGTGCTGTCCCACTGCATTGACCCTGTCCACTATTCTTCGCCTTAGCTCCATCTTCCTTGCAATTGAGGTGTGCTTCACCTGTGATCCAAATAGCTGTGGCTCTACCCGAACGATTTCCTCCACCATGACCCTGAGCTCCTCCTCCGAGAACCTGGGGTGTCTTTGCCGTGCCATGGGGTGGTGTAGGTGATGTGTGGGGTGGTGTGTGGGGTGATAAGTGTGCTGATATGTAGTGGTGTGTTGTGTGAGGTGCGTGGAAGTTATGTGGGTGATGGTGTTGTGTGCTTGTGGATGCTAGTGTTGTTGATGGTGGTGTCTCTCTCTGGCTTTCGTTCGTGATTTGTGGTCGTAAGGGTTTGTGGGTGATGTGGGTGTGTGTTTTATATTGTATTGCGTGTGTGGGAGTGGTGTGTGTATGTGTATCAGGTGTGTGTATTTCGAATTGTCCAATGTGGCTGTGTTTTGGAGATGTGTGTGTATTTTGAACGCGGCGGTGTGTACCGCCAATGGAATACCGTGGTTGAAAGACCGCCACGTGGATTAGTAGGTCGTGATAGTGTGGGCGTATTTCTGTTGGCGTGATGGTGGAGGTTTTGTTTTCGCCAGTTTATCACTGACCTTTGGTGTGGCGGACTTCTGTGGGTGTCTGAATTTTGGCGGATTCCGAGCAGTGGGTCATAATGACCGTGGTGAAATTCCGCTGCTGTGGCGGTGTGTTGGCGGTCTTCTGCACGGCGGTAAGTGGCTTTTACTGCCAATGTTGTAATGAGGGCCAAAGTCTTTTGCCATTTATATAGCAAAATCTTTAAGCATGGGATTGGCCCAGTGCCATCCTTACCAGTCCTAAGCTTAAAAACTTTGCGAGAAAAACAAACCTTTGAGGTGAGCAAATCTAGAGTGTCACTAGTGTTGCAGCTTCTTACTGGAGCTGCTCTCCACCTAAACTTGGAAACTACACAGGGTTCTCTCTTTGATTTTGCATAATTTATGCATCACTCTAACCCTGAAAGGGCTTTGTTTTGACTTACACCAGGTGCTCCCTTGAGTCTGGACACAGCTAAACTTCTCTGAAGAGATGTAATGACATTGAAACACATGTCAGAGGTTGTTTTCGGTAATTCCAGGTTGACTTGGATGGTATTTTACCAGCCTAAAACTGTAACACTGTGCCTGGAGTGGTGAAAGGCTTTTGTCATTTTACAACTCTGCAAGGATGGCACTGCGCCAATCCTATGCTTAAAGGTTTTGCTCTACAAATGGCAAAAGACTTTGTCGCCTTCTAGCTGAGCATGGATGGCATTGTACCAATCGTATGCTTAAAAACATTGCTAGTAAAATAGACATTTGAGGTGAGCAAATCTGAAGTGTTGCTGGTGTTGCAGGGTGCTTTTTACTGGAGCTGCTGCTTGAACGCATTTGTTGAAACGCTCTCTGTTCAAAATGTCCTCGCCGGCCCCTCACCGGTAAACACGATTGTTCATGTACCTTGATGAAGCAGCTTTCCCAACCATGAATGAATTTGATAAAGGTAATCCACAGTAACCCCTTGTGGATTCCCTGCTCCTCTGTTTTTATTTATGTGATTCCTTAAGGGCTAAATAAAATGTTTTCACCTTTGCAATTTATTTCAATTGCTCTTGGGCTACAAATGAGCCCTTAGTGCATGCTGCACTCCCTCCTCTATTCAGTAATTTTTTACTGTATCAAGTCCTTAATCTAATTTCAGCACTTTTTCAATCATGGGCGTAACCTTATTTTCACTTTTTGAGTTCATAAAATATAAATTTACACCAACTTTTTGAGATTTGGCTGAGTGTTGTTTTTGTCCCTTATAGACAACCAAGTACAAACTTTGCAGGTAATTAATATATACTTTTTGACCTACAGTGGTTTCTAATAGTCCTAAATTGTGATATCTCTTACACAGAATGTTAATGTTTCTATGCAGCACGTTCCTTTTTCTGATGTTTCATTATTGCCCTGTCCTAATGATGACCTGTTGAATCATGTAAGGTTGAAACACAGTCAACAATATATCAACTGGAAAATAATTGGATTATAATTATAGAGCAATTGCATTTTGTTGAATTATTATTTAATTATAAACATTGCTAGAGGTAGTATTTCTTTCTGGCATCTCTTCTTTTTTCTGAGTAAACTCCTTTCACTGTTTTCACTTTTTTGAGCACATTCTTTGCACATTACACTAGGGACAATTTTTCAATGCTGCTAAAAAAATAAAGTCATTAAATATTTAATATATTGCACTATTCTCTGTGGTTCATATTTCTCTTTTTTCTCTTTATGATTGTATGAATTATTTTATGTCATGTTACATTTATTATTGTTGCTTTTGATGAATACCTCTGGGACTTTCTATACCCAGGTCTTTGGAGGTTTATGGGTGACTCCTGTTGTTCATATGGCTCCTGAGAACAGGATCACTCCTTTGTCTTCTTAATAGGAATACAATAGTCCTCAGACAGCAATGTTGAATGAAACATTTTTATCAAATATAACATTTACCATCCTGAGCTTTCTCACCATTCATTTGCCTTTATGAAAACTGCATCTTAAAGTATAAGCTTCTACATTACCTCACTAAAGGAGCCTATTTATTATTCTAGTGTTTGTTGCGTAAGTAGAAACATTTGAGGAGTTAAATGAAAACACTTTAAACAACTCTTATACAGTATGAAAATATGTTTATCGTAAGATTTGGAAACATAACATTTTATATTCTTAAACCAGGTCAGCTTGTCAGAAAATGTTGCTTCAGCTATTCAGGCCTAATACATGTAAAAATGACTGCCTACTACATTTCCGTGCTCTTGAAAGCATTGATTTTGTTTTAAGTCCTACATGTTAATTATGCACGTTATTGCATTAATTTGCTTGACATTAGAACACTTTTGTACAGCAAAAGACTAACAAAGCGTTAGACGTGTCACCCATTGATCATGCTTCCAGAACAGAGCCCCATCATGTGCTGTACGCAGGCCGCCATCACAAGTACTCCCGAGACCGAACTGCTATTTGAAGACTTATCTCCATTATACATCTCATATGTTGCCTGCAACAAAGACAATTTTTACTAATAACTATGGCATGAAAACTACACTGTAAGCCAGCGATGCCACCACAACTCATCCCTCAAGGACAAGCCTACTCCACCTTCATTCTCATTTATACTCGGCCACACCAGCACCTCGCCCATTGTGCGCTCCTGCAGAGTTAACGATTCCGCATGAACACACAATGGTTTGCCATCATATTTAAGGAAAACCGCATCTAAACTAAAAAATGTGGTTTTCTTTTGGTTTTCTCCTCCGCACGTTGGTGCATTGAGTTTGCAGATAATCACAGCAACTCATGCTGTTGAAAGCTCGCGTGCATATGCACATGCGTTTTAAAGGATGGTGGCATTATGGCAAGAACTCGTACCTGGGGAGAAAGGTTTGAATCTAAATATCAGCTCAACATTCTTTAAATTGGGCAAATCTATCTCATTGTGCCTAAAAAATGAAAGTGACTCTTCATGAAATAAACACACGCCACTCACTCTATGATGAAGCATAAAAAGCCTCTTTATTGGGACATGTTTTGCAGTAATATAATAACTTCAGTTTAACCTAACATGAATGTCCACTTATTCAAAGTATCAACAACCTCCCTCATTGTTTCATTCATCCTTCCATCTTCCTTCATTTCCCCATTCTCTCTCACTTACCCTAACAGACTTCCTCCAGTGGAGCCTTCTTGTGCTGTTGCAAAGCCCTACACACTGTCTTCACTTTCACTGTGCTCTCACCTTCCCCTCCCAGGGGTGGTGCCACCCGCATCTGACTCACCATTTTCCCAAACTCGTACTGCTTACAAACTATGTTACTACTGTGGCATAGCTTGGCCACTATCCTGCTCACCGACTCTTCATCTGCTGGGCGGGTGGGTAGCAAAAATAAACAAATCTACCCTGCCTAAGGTGAAGAAGTCATCCCCTGCTATATATATCCTCCTTCTAGAGCCCACCCTACCCCTGACCTAATCTGTCCCCTAACCCGGCCTGCTCCAATTCACAAAGAAACTCAGGGGGAGACTGTCTTTGTCTGTTGCTCCCCTCCCCCGGGGCCTCTTATCGTGAACACACACCACTCCACAATGAAGCATAAAAGGCCACTTTATTAGGACAGGTTTTGTAGTGATATGATAACTTCAGTTTAACCTAACATGAGCGTCAACTTATTCAAAGCATCAACAACCTCCCTCATTCTTTCATTGTCCTTCCATCTTCATAACATTTCCCCATTCTCTCTCACTATCCTACCAGATATCCTCTAAAGCAGCCTCCTTGCCCTGTTGCAAAGCCCCACACAACATCTTCCCTTCCATTGTGCTCCCATCCTTCCCCCTCAAGTGGTGGCTCGGCCTGCATCTGACTCACCATCGCCCCAGACTACTTCCAACCATGAAGAAAGCTGGAGTGAATTTTCCTACCCCTCTCATTTCACTGGAAACCTTGTACCGCCCCTACTCAGACACCCCTGTACCAAATCTTCTCTTACCACAGTTTCCCCACCATATCCCATATTTCCATCAAGTAATAAGCATTTCCAAACTGAGACAAATGCACCCAACCATTGCAAAAAAACTGATCCTCCTCTGTAATGCCACCAAGAAATATCACCTTAATGCCAGGTGCCATACAAAAAAACCCTAATTGCTCTGTTGAGCTTCTTCCAGGCTTTATCAATCACATGATGTTTTAAAGCCCCATGCTTGTGTCTCCTGGGCACAAACACTGTCCACAGCAGTCATATCCCAGCAAATTGCCTCTTAATCAGTTGGAGATCCTACTTCATGTGCTTCAGCAATGCAAACCAGACAACATAACCAAATCACCTTCCCCCAAGTGTATAAGCAGCATGTCCGGGCATCTCCTTTGTGTGACCAGGCTCACCAAAAAAGGCAAACGTTACCTCATCTCATCCCTTTCTTTTACTGCCATTTCATCTCATGTCTGCCAATGGTTAGTCCAAGGCTCTGCCTATAGATCTTCTGATCTGTGTACGTGGCTACCCATTGCACAAAAAAATGTTCTACAGTCTATCTCACCGTCTTACACAACCCTGGACCTCTAACACACTCTACAGTGCGAAACAACATTGTTAGTAATGCTCTCCGTCACTAGCCACCCATTACAGTCTAAATGCACTCTTATTTATGCATGTAGAGCTCACAGCACCTAGTTCCCCAACAACCTATTCGCCTAATGGGACCCTACACCCACCCCAACTGGGCCACCCATATATGGGGCCACCCATATACGGAATTAGTGTGTCTCAAACCTAGAGAGGTCAATACACCTGCCGCGGTTCACTGCGCTACCCCTACAGAAGGTGTAAAGCTGTTACCCTCTGCCCCCTGTCATGAGAAAGTCTTGTCTGGCCTGTGTCCAGGCAATATGAAAAGCTGTTGCCATTCCCACAACGGACAAGCTTTTTGCTTGCCCCCTTTCACAGAGCCACACCCATCACCCTCCCCGCTTGATCATTTTTAAAACTTCGTAACCATATCTTCAACTGCCGCTGCTCCAGCTGAATCTCGCTATACCATACTCCCATCTTCTGCTGTGATCCCTGCAACTCAGAAAACCTAAATGGCCCAAAAAACATCCACAGCATGCACAACCTGAAAAACACCACCTCCAAACGGTCATAACAACATACCAGCAATAAGTCCAGTAAACATAACAACAACTCAAACAGTATGACCTCCCTCAGTCTCGACTCAGTGTTCTGCACTTTATCCCATCCTTTCATGATCCTCCCTAGGATCTCGCTCCAAATCGGGTCCATTTCCCATTACAATTTGCCATAGACCGAAAAAAAAACCAGCCACTTCCCCAGAGATAGTCATAGGGGATAAACCCTTGTCAATCAAACGCAAAAGAAAAATGATTACTCTTACTTGCCTGCTGCCTTGTTCCTGATCTGTAGCCATCTTTGAGCTCTGCTCAAAACTCCTAAATTCTCTTCAAGCCAGCTGATAACTGCTCACTATTGAAACAACTAAGGCGTGCTCAACCAGACTAATCGCTCTCATTCCACCTACCCCCAAATGACAAGTGGGAGCTGTCTTCCTTTCCTCTTCTCCCTGCACCAGCTGATGAAATCTCTGCCACTGTGAATGAGATATGGAATCTGCTAAATTTTTGTTCCCCGAGGTACATGCTTTGCTCAGAAGACAATGTTCCTCTATAAACATTTTAACAAAAATTGTCACCATAAGCGCAGCAATCTGAGATCGTGAGCCTTCTGCCTGTTCAAAACCACCACAGACATGTTGTCCACAGTCAATAGCACCATTTTGTTGGCCAACTTCCCCCGCACCTGATGACCAAACACCAAAGCCACCTCCATAGGGAAGAATTACAAAAAGGCAATGCTTCTCCACTGTCTTAGTCAGTGGTCAGG
This sequence comes from Pleurodeles waltl, assembly GCF_031143425.1. Taxonomy (NCBI): domain Eukaryota; kingdom Metazoa; phylum Chordata; class Amphibia; order Caudata; family Salamandridae; genus Pleurodeles; species Pleurodeles waltl. Next base: position 1,272,934,499 of record NC_090447.1, on the reverse strand, counting down.
CCACATTTCTGAACACCACCTCCCCTCCCCTGAAAAGCCAAAACCATGCACCCCAGCTGCATCTGAAAAACAATTTGCCCTGCCATACTGTATCATCATCCAACAATATGGACACACCATTTAAATCCTCCAAAAATGTCCTCCAAATGCATAGGTCTGCTCTCACTCAAATACACACCCTGTGATTGGCATACTCACTCCAGAAATAGCCATGCCCCGCCTCCAGCAAAAAATCCTACCGCTCGACCAAATCTGCAGGCAAAGTTTAACAAACCCATAAGCTGTTGTATGTCCTCACGCCCAACTCCTCACCCACTATCACCACATGCAAGAATTGATGAATATCATTGATTTTAACTTGCGCCAGTCCTGCCAGCAATGTCTGTGTATCCCACTCAATCCCCAAAAAGGCTAGCACCATAGTCGGCTCCTCAGTCTTTTCTGGTGCTAAAGGGACGCCAAATTCCTCTGCCAGCTCTCAAATTGTTGCAAAGACTTCAAGCACTGTGTAAGGAAATGCCTCCTTGGCATGGTTACCCCCTGACTTTTTGCCTTTGCTGATGCTAAGTTTTGATTTGAAAGTGTGCTGAAGCCTGCTAACCAGGCCCCAGCACCAGTGTTCTTTCCCTAACCTGTACTTTTGTTTTCACAATTGGCACACCCTGGCATCCAGGTAAGTCCCTTGTAACTGGTACCCCTGGTACCAAGGACCCTGATGCCAGGGAAGGTCTCTAAGGGATGCAGCATGTCTTATGCCACCCTTGGGACCCCTCACTCAGCACAGACACAGTGCTTGCCAGCTTGTGTGTGCTGGTGAGGACAAAACGAGTAAGTCAACATGGCACTCCCCTCAGGGTGCCATGCCAACCTCACACTGCCTATGCAGTATAGATAAGTCACCCCTCTAGCAGGCCTTACAGCCCTAAGGCAGGGTGCACTATACCATAGGTGAGGGTACCAGTGCATGAGCACTGTGCCCCTACAGTGTCTAAGCAAAACCTTAGACATTGTAAGTGCAGGGTAGCCATAAGAGTGTATGGTCTGGGAGTCTGTCATGCACGAACTCCACAGCACCATAATGGCTACACTGAAAACTGGGAAGTTTGGTATCAAACTTCTCAGCACAATAAATGCACACTGATGCCAGTGTACATTTTATTGTAACATACACCCCAGAGGGCACCTTAGAGGTGCCCCCTGAAACCTTAACCAACTACCCATGTAGGCTGACTGGTTTTAATAGCCTGCCACACTCGAGACATGTTGCTGGCCACATGGGGAGAGTGCCTTTGTCACTCTGTGGCTAGTAACAAAGCCTGTACTGGGTGGAGATGCTTATCACCTCCCCCTTGCAGGAACTGTAACACCTGGCAGTGAGCCTCAAAGGCTCACCCCCTTTGTTACAGCACCCCAGGGCATTCCAGCTAGTGGAGTTGCCCGCCCCCTCCGGCCACCGCCCCACTTTTGGCAGCAAGGCCGGAGGAGATAATGAGAAAAACAAGGAGGAGTCACTGGCCAGTCAGGACAGCCCCTAAGGCAACCTGAGCTGAGGTGACTTTGACTTTTAGAAATCCTCCATCTTGCAGATGGAGGATTCCCCCAATAGGGATAGGAATGTGACCCCCTCCCCTTGGGAGGAGGCACAAAGAGGGTGTAGCCACCCTCAGGGCTAGTAGCCATTGGCTACTGCCCTCCCAGACCTAAACACACCCCTAAATTCTGTATTTAGGGGCTCCCCAGAACCTAGGAACTCAGATTCCTGCAACCTAGGAAGAAGAGGACTGCTGAGCTGAAAAACCCTGCAGAGAAGACGGAGACACCAACTGCTTTAGCCCCAGCTCCACCAGCCTGTCTCCCCACTTCTAAAGACACTGCTCCAGCGACACTTTCCCCAGGACCAGCGACCTTTGAATCCTCAGAGGACTGCCCTGCATCTAGAAGGACCACGGACTCCCGAGGACAGCGGCTCTGTTCACCAAAGACTGCAACTTTGAAACAAAGAAGTAGCTTTGCAACAACTCGCGTTTCCCGCCGGAAGCGTGAGACTTGACACTCTGCACCAGACGCCCCAGGCTCGACTTGTGGAGAACAAACACTTCAGGGAGGACTCCCCGGCGACTGCAAGACCGTGAGTAGCACCCCCTGAGTCCCCACAGCGACGCCTGCAGAGGGAATCCCGAGGCTCCCCCTGACCGCGACTGCCTGCTCCTCAGATCCCGACACCTGGAAAAGACTCTGCACCCGCAGCCCCCAGGACCTGAAGGATCCGAACTCCAGTGCAGGAGTGACCCCCAGGAGGCCCTCTCCCTTGCCCAGGTGGTGGCTACCCCTAGGAGCACCCCCCTTGCCTGCCTGCATCGCTGAAGAGACCCCTTGGTCTCCCATTGAAACCTATTGAAACCCGACGTGTGTTTGCACACTGCACCTGGCCGCCCCCACGCTGCTGAGGGTGTACTTTTTGTGCTGACTTGTGTGTCCCCCGGTGCCCTACAAAACCCCCCTGGTCTGCCCTCCGAAGATGCGGGTACTTACCTGCTGGCAGACTGGAACCGGGGCACCCCCTTCTCCATTGAAGCCTATGCGTTTTGGGCACCACTTTGACCTCTGCACCTGACCGGCACTGAGCTGCTGGTGTGGTAACTTTGGGGTTGCTCTGAACCCCCAATGGTGGGCTACCTTGGACCCAAACTTGAACCCCATAGGTGGTTTACTTACCTGCAAAAACTAACTAACTCTTACTCCCCCTAGGAACTGTTAAAAATTGCACTGTGTCTAGTTTTAAAATAGCTATATGTGATTTATGTGAAAAGTGTATATGCTATTTTGATTATTCAAAGTTCCTAAAGTACCTACCTGCAATACCTTTCATTTGAAGTATTACATGTAAAATTTGAACCTGTGGTCCTTAAAATAAACTAAGAAAATATATTTTTCTATACAAAAACCTATTGGCCTGGAATTGTCTCTGAGTGTGTGTTCCTCATTTATTGCCTGTGTGTGTACAACAAATGCTTAACACTACTCCTTTGATAAGCCTACTGCTCGACCACACTACCACAAAATAGAGCATTAGTATTATCTCTTTTTGCCACTATCTTACCTCTAAGGGGAACCCTTGGACTCTGTGCATACTATTCCTTACTTTGAAATAGTGCACACAGAGCCAACTTCCTACACACTGTCCAGAACACCTCCTACCAACAAACAAAATTATCCAAATAATGTGTCACTTCTCTTTGACCATTCTCCTGAAAAAGGCCCACTGCAAGAGCATACTAAAGGCTTTGAACAAGGCACAGGAAATTGCATAGTCTATGGGCAAAACCTAATCTGCACAGATGCCCACCTCAAAACGCATGCCCAGCAGGGAGGCGTCAGGCAGGTGAATGTGTAGGAGCCATAAAGCTGAATAGATGTCACACATGGGCAATTCTGACCCACTCCCACACAGGCGGGCTAACCTCATAGCATCATTAACTGATGCATACCAGCCTTGTGTCCTCGGCGACAATGCAATCATTCACAGAACCCCGCTTCTGGCCAAGATAAGTGAGGTATCACCTGTACTCCCCCTCTGTTTTCTTTGAAGCCGCCCACACCCCGTGGAGATATAATCAGATCCGGCATGGCCCAGTCACAGATGGAAACCACTATCCCGCCCTCATCGACTTCCTTGTCCAACTTTTGCCGACCACCTGCTGCAAGGCCTTTGCTGAACTTAAGGTATCTGCCCTCCGGTGCTCCTGGGGCTCGTGGTAACCCAAATGAAAAACCTCTGTGACATTCCATTCCAGATTCAAAGCAGTCTCCCTATCTGGGTAGTCCTACATCCATTAGACCAATTTCTCTACTCTGACTGAAGCTGGAGCCCTTGCGGCCAACAGGAGTTTGATGTCCCCTTCCGCGTGGTGGCCACCACTGCTCTGCGAGGGTTGCCCATGTGAAATATTGCGCAATTGGGTGTCTCCTCCGATGCCTGGAGCAATCATGCTTCAATTTACAAAACTGTCTTGCGCAAAAACCTTTGTTAAAGTTCAGCACATCCTTACATCAGCACCTGTCTTTTTTGGCCCCTAACTACACCGTGTTGGGCGGGGCACTGCTAAGAAGACTGATAAGTGACTGGCAGGCCACTCCCCATGTGCGTTGTCAGTGGCAGTTGTGAGGAACCCATCCACTGCAATCACAATTCTGATTTCACGCCCCCTTCAAGATTTTGCAGGATTAATACTGACTTGGGCCCCACACTCTTCATCATAGCTCAACATGCATCTGTGCCTTCTTTATAATGTCCCTGTATTTGAATAAGGAGATCACCCTGTCCAAATGATTCTCACCATATATGCGGCGTATATTAGGAAGGCTGACATCCAATTCTGTCTGTTAATGGGCACCCCGTGCTACTTTGTCAATTCCCATTCTTCCTCCTTAGAGCCCTCCTTAGTTTGTATGTCCCTATGCAATAACTTGAATACATCCATGTATTCATGTTTCCATATCCTATTCTTAGTATTGATGGATATGTGGGAGCCCAAAGGCATTGCCAAGCCCATGTACGGGAGTTTCTTTCTGTGATGCTCCCCTACCTTACTGTCATCCCATTCCTTGTCTTTCGCTGTGGTGCCCTCAATGTCCTTTGCATCCTCTCCCCCTTTATCGCCAGCCTTCTGCGTCTCTGTTGTCACCAGTCCCTCAGACAGTGTCACTTCCATTGTGCCCCCAACTAGGTCAATCACCCCATCCCCTTACATAGCTTCTCCCATTTGTCCTCAGCATCATTCAGCTGCTGACAGTCCTCATGTATTTATGCCTCTAAATCCACCCCTGCCCAACCGCTGGCCTTGCCCCAAACATTCCTGCCTGTGCCTATCCCCAGTCAAAAAGACACAATGCCTTTGTCTTCCCTTACTAAGGAGTCCTCCCTTCTCTTCCTAACAGTGCTCTTATTGCCAGAACCGGCAGGAGGCTCCAAAAAACCTCCACTTCGAGGCCTGCAGTAGCCTCTCTGCAGGCCACTCCTTCTTCTTCTCCTCTGCACTACACGCAGGGTTTGACGCTTCAATAGAACCAGCCGGTGCAACTGCTGGCAAACCAGGCCCCCGTCCCTCCCACTCACAGAAATCCTGACCATCAAAAATGCTCTGCCTCAACTTTACGGGACGTTGCTGGTAACTGCAGCTATTCCCTGCTGCTTCTCCCCACTGTGACGGAAGCAGTGGTTTAACCAGGGCCACGCCTTCTTTGTGTGTGTCTTGCCCTGGCGGGAAGGCCACCACGGCTGCTGCTACTCCGCCCGGTGCTGGTCACATCAGTCGCACCATAAAGACCCAGGCCTGGTCGAGTACACCAGGCCTAGTTAGGTCACCTTTCACAGCCGCACATAGCGTGTGGAGAAAGAACTTCCCTCCCAAATGCACTCTCCTGCATGAGGCACCTGCCTGCACCCTAAAAAACATTTCCACGCAACTGCTGAAACAAACATTTTTTATTAAGGCTGTACCTAAGCACAAATAAAGAATCGTACCCTGCCAAAGGTGAAGGAGTCGTCTCACAGAGGATTACCCTTCACCTTCCCCCTATTTATATACCTTCCCCCTAGAGCCCGCCCCTAACCTGACCCCTCCCCTGTCCTGCCCTGCTCTAATTCACAGAGTAGCCCTGGGGTTGACTGGCTTTGCTTGTCACTCCCTCTGCCCTGGTGCCCCTTCATTGTAATGTAATTGATACTTGTTGTGTTGTCGATAGGCTAACCCACCTGTCGTGATTATGACAGGGGGATCTTAGTGGTGTGCCTTGCCCATCTGGACATGATGAAAATGCACATGACGCTGGCTGGGAAGTTAATAAAAGGCCTGGGGGAAGGTTCCTCGAGGCCAGAAAAGTAACAAAGGTGTTGGTGTCTAATTCATATGCAGCGCATTATAAAGACCCCGTGCTGCACCTCTCAACAAATTAGCAATGAGGGAAGTTGGAGTTGCCTACCCATGTGTTCACGGCTTAGTGCTGCCAAAATGTCCTGCCTACCTGGCCCGGATGTGTGCCTGTCTCGCTGTGGCATGTCTTTGGAGTGCTGCCGCTAGCGGGTGTCGTGAGGGAGGAGCTGCTGGCGTTTTCCTCTGCAGCCTGGAGGAGTGTTGCGGTACAGTGACTGCACCCTGCAGAATGTGGGTCAGCGGCCGCCTGCTGGGGAGCTAGTATCCCCACCACGTGGCACAAAGCAACGGTATGGTGTATGGAGAATGCGGTCCCGCCCCTTTACAATATGAAAGACAGCGCCCTACTCCCTGGGGAGTGCAGCACTACCCGCCTAAGCAAGCAAAACATACGTGTTCCAAAATCTGATGTGGAAAATACCTTGTTAGCAGGCACTGAGGCCAAGCCTGTCTATACAAAGAAAAAAAAAGGAAGACAAACAAAAAGTTACCAAACAACCAGTGGGAGATCCCTTGCTAGTCCTCTCATCAAACGGATTCTGCCAGCCTCCCTGGTATCAACCATAACTCACGCAAGGAGACATACAGAGATCAGTCAAACATGCAGGCCCAGGACTGTGAGAGAGGATAGCCTGTCACTGCAACCTCGGATGAAGCAGCTGTAGCAGCCATAGTTGACACACCTCTCTTAGCCACTGTATTACAATCATGCGTCCATCCCAGCCCTTGAGCCCTTAAATGTCGAGGGTCCTCCATCAGCACAGCCCGCCAGTTGGAAAGACTGGGTAGAGAGACTAGAAAACTACTTTGCAGCAGTGACGTTGGATAACGACAGACGTTGCCCCATGCTCTTACTTCTAGGTGGTGCCTCTATTCACAAACTAGGAAAGTCAATGGTCACAGAAGGCCCGCCCTACACTTACCAGTCTCTAAAAAGGGCCAAAACAGTACACCTTGAACCCCTCATGAACCTGGACTATGAGCAGTTCCTACTGCAGGCAGCTCCCTGACGAGTCCATTGGCACACGGACAAGAAAAGGACTCATGAAATCAAAAGCCTGCTGCAAGTCAACGAACGTGATACCTGTGGGGAGGGCCGAACACTCATCCAGAACCACATCTTGCTAAAGGCAAGAAATGTTCTAACTGCAACAAAATGAACCACTTCGCCAAGGTGTGCCGGTCTTCTGCACATCAAAAAACAACAGAGACCTAAGCCAATCAATCTAGTACAGCTACTGGTTACAACGGGGAGGAAGACAACATGGATGATGATGATGATACTGAGAGAACAGTCCACATTCCTGGACTGTTCTGCACACCATGAAGCCAGGAGGATACTCCCGAAGATGCACACCAAAGTGTACCCTTCTTCTTTTGGGCCACCAGGTTCCTCCTCTAATCGACACCGGAGCATCCATTAATATCCTGGTGCAATCAGTACTACAGACCATTCCCATACCATCACACCTGCACCCCACCATCACTCATGTTTAAGCTTTTGTGTCTTTGACAACCTTACCACTGGCAGAAGTCTTCCAGGACACTATTCAGGGGGTGCTAGCTGAACTGCAAAGAGTCATCAACGTCAGCGATGACATCTTGGAACTCACACCTACCATCGAGTTACACCTTGACCATCTGGAAGCAACCTTCAAGCGACTAAAAGAAAGTGGTCTCACTCTACATAGAGAAAAATGTGCATTCTTACAGAGGGCGATTGCCTTCTTTGTCCATCGATTTTCGGGAGAGGGAGTCATGCTCAATCCAGTAAAGGTGCAAGACATTCAGTCAGCATCAGCCCCCACCAACGTCTCTGGTGTCCGAAGTTACTTATGGATGGCCACCTATTGCAGCCCTTTCATCCAGAATCTCACTGCCTTGACTGCCCCATGGAGAGAACTAACCAAATCCAACACCATGTGGGGGTGGGACCTGTTGGAAAGTACCCTCTTTTTGCCATGTTTACCTCCACTTTTTGCGTGATGTCAGTGTGTTTTTGACTGTTTTCACTGGGATCCGGCTAACCAGAACCCCAGTGACTGTGCTATCTTTCCCTAAATTCAATTGTTCATGATTTTCACACTGCACAATTGGCATACTGGTACCCCCATGTAAGTCCCTAGTATATGGTACCCAGGGCATTGGGGCACCAGGGGTCCTCCATGGGCTGCAGCATGTATCAAGCCACCCATGGGAGCCTATGCAGAACCTCTCTGCATGCCTGCCATTGCAACTTGCGTGAAAGGTGCACCCTTTCACTACAGGTCACTGCACCAGGTCACTGGTAGGCCCTCTGAGGCCAGATGGCAGGGTGCAGGTACATGTGTGTGAGGGCACCCCTGCATGAGCAGAGGTGCCCCCACGAACTCCAGCACCATTTTCCTGAACTACATGAGTGCAGGGACACCATTTTACACGTGTACTGGACATAGGTCGTTACCTATGTCCAGCTACATATTGGTAAATCCAAACCTAGGCATGTTTGGTATCAAACATGTCAGAATCATACCCTAATACTGTTGCCAGTATTGGTTGCATGATTCCATTCACTCTGGGGGCTCCTTAGAGGACCCCCAGCATTGCTCCTACCAGCTTTCTGGGGTTTTCCGGGCAGCCCAAGCTGCTGCCACCCCTCATATGGGTTTCTGCTCTCCTGCTGCTTTAACAGCTCAAGCCCAGGAAGGCAGAACGAAGGATTTCCTCTGTGAGAGGGAAGCAACACCCTCTCTCTTTGGAAATAGGTGTTACATGGCTTGGGAGGGGTAGCCTCCCCAAGCCACTTGTGTGCTTTAAAAGGCACATTTGGTGCTCTCCTTGCATAAAACAGTCTGCATCGGTTCAGGGACCTCCAGTCCCTGCTCTGGCGTGAAACTGGAAAATGGAAAAGGGAGTGACCACTCCCCTGTCCATCACCACCCCAGGGGTGCTGCCCAGAGTTCCTGCAGAGGGTCCCTTGATTCTGCCATCTGGAATCCAAGGTGGGCAGAGGCCTCTGGGAGCATCTGAGTGGCCAGATCAAGTAAGTGACATCAGAGTCCCCTCCTGATAGGTGGTCACCTGGCTAGGTGACCAATCCCCCTTCCAGGGCTATTTAGGGTCTCCCTCTTGGGTGGGTCCTCAGATTCGACTTGCAAGATTCCCACAGAACTCTTCTACAATCTATACTTTGACTTCTGGTCACTGGAATTGAGAATAGACCCTCCAGGAACCAACAATCTGCATCTACAACAAAGACTCTTCTTGCAAAATTGTTTCCAAGGCTCCTTCCAGCTTTTGCAACATTTCCCCAGCTGTACATCCTGTGAGGGTGGCACGTTTTCAGCCTGCATGAGAAGAAAGAAGGAATCTCCCTTGGAGTGAAGGAGTTACTCCCCTGCATTCATGCACACACCAACTGCAATGACGACCAGCTGTGTGGATCGCCTCTCATCCTGAGCTGTGTGGATCCTGCATCACGTGTTTTAGTCTGGAGTAGTCCTCTTAGTCCTCTCTGCCAGCTGTCCAACTTTGGTGGAGGTAAGCCCTTGCCTTCCTAGGTAGGACAGTACCCCTGTGCACTGCATCTCTTGCAGCTACCAAGGCTTGTTGGCATCTCCTCCAAGTGATCTTCAGACTCCTTCTAGCCTTACCCCCAGCATGCTTCTCCGGCGGCGTGGCACCCTTCTCCAGTTGTGCTGCCTGGGCTCCTTTGCAGCTCTTGGGCCCTCTTCCAGTGGGTCTCCTGTGGGGGCTGCCTTTTCTTCTGTGGACTCTCTGCCTTGCTGAGGGTCCCCTGTGACTCCCCCCTGTGGGTTGAGTCCTCCTTGACCTTGCTGGTTCCCGGCAGCTCCAATTTCTTCCCAACGGGACTCTTGCCTTTGCCAAGGCTCGTTGGTGGCGTTTCCACACCACAGACAGACTGCAATGTTCCATCCAGCATAAGACATTAAATGCATCCTTCAGGAACTTCTTCACCAACTCCAGGGCTGCATTGCTGACTGTCTTCGTCCTACCGTCGACCAACTCCTGCAAACACAGACGGGTGAGTAGTAGCTCCTGCCACCATCGGACACTCCTGTGATTTCTGGACTTGGTCTCCTTCCTTTTCAGGTATTTCTCTTCAGGGATCCACTGATGGTTTCTTGCAGATTTGTCTGGGTGTTGCATTATCTTCTTTTTAGTCCTTGTGGGTGGTTTGGGGGAAATCCAGTAACTTACTCCTTTCTTCCTGGTTGCTAGGGGGCACTGTCATACTTACCTTTGGGGTTTCCTAGTTCCCTTAGCTCCCCTCTATACATTGCACTTACCTGGGCGGGGTCCGACATTCGCATTCCATTTTTTTAGTATATCGTTTGTGACCCTTTTAGGGTCACTATTGCCTACTGCTATTGCAGTGTTTTCTACTGCTATTTATGCCTATTTCTGATTACTAGTATACATATTTAGTGTGCTTACTTACCTCCTATTAGAGGGTAGCCTATCTAGTGTTTTCAGTAATTGTGTCACTAAAATAAAGTACTTTTATTTTTGTAACACTGAGGCCCTTATTAGGAGTCTGGCGGTCCTGGGACCGTCAGACTCGGGTGGGGGTCAGATCCCCACCAAAGAAGCGGTCTGGCCACCACATTATGACTGTAGTGGACCCGCCATGGTCTGACCGCCGGTACTGCCAGGTTGCCACTGGTTGACAGCCTGGTGGGGCCGGTCGTCTTAATCCGCTAGGGCAGCGCTGCAAACAGCGCTGCCCTGGGGATTAACAAGTCCCCTCTCTGCCAGCTTTTACATGGTGGTTCCACCGCCATGAAAAGTCTGGCAGAGACGGGGTACCGGGGGCCCCATGGGCCCCATGGGGTCTCCTGCACTACCCCTGCACTTGGTATGGGCAGTGCAGGGGCCCTCATGGACAGCCCTGTTGCGCTTTTCACTTCCTGAATTACAGGCAGTGAAAAGCACAACAGATTCTGTCGAACCCGACGCACAGCAACATTGCCGCTGGCTTGATTATGAGCTGATGTCAATGTTGTGGCCTGTTTCCCGCTGGCCCAGCAGAAAACTTGTAATAGGGCCTGCAGTGGAAAACCAGAGTGGCGGTTTTCCATCCCAAAGAGTTTAGCGGGCAGCCTCTGCTGCCCGCTAAACTCATAATGAGGGCCTGAGTGTTTTCTTTCAAGTGTGTAGATGCTGTGTGACTACAGTGGTATTGCATGAACTTTGCATGTCTCCTACATAAGCCTTGGCTGCTCATCCACAGCTACCTCTAGAGAGCCTGGCTTCTAGACACTGTCTACACTGCACTAATAGAGGATACCCAGACCTGGTATAAGGTGTAAGTACTTTAGGTACCTGCCACACAAAAGGCCAGCTTCCTACAGGGCCCTGACCAGCATCGTTCCAAGCCACCAAAACGGCTCTGTCCGAACACACCATGATGGTCTACTTTGACCCCAACAAGGAATCAGAGCTGTTGGTGGATGCGAGTCCCACTGTTCTAGATCTGTCATGTCTCAGAAGCAAGGCGATGGCGAGTGGGCTCCAGTGGCCTATCCAAGCCGCGCACTCATGGATACCAAACAATGATATTCCCATATTGAGAAAGAGGCCATTGCTGTCCACTGGGGCTGTTGCCACTTCCGTTTGTACCTTTATGGTCAGCCATTCACTGTTTATACGGACCGCAAGCCGCTTATACCCCTTTTCAATGGCTCCTCATCTAAACCACCTCCCAGGATCGAGAAGTGAATCCTACAAATGCAGGACTACCGCTTCTCAGCAGTGTATCGACCTGCGCCCAAAATCTTACCACTACTACGGCTTGTGAGACCGGCCATCCCGTGCGACGCCTCTGATACTGAAGATGTAGAAAAGTATATGTGTTTGATCGTGGAGTGATCAAGGCGTCTCCCCATTTCTCTTGATGAGTTCAAAGCAGCAGCTGCAGATGAGTGTCTTCAGTTAGCCATCTCTGCTATGGCCTCTGGGAACTGGCATCAACTTCTCCACAACGTGGCTGGGAAAACTGCAGATGCACGTCTGACACTGTCTTCGTTACATAAGATCAGACACAAGTTAGCTGTATCCCTAGGAGGATGACCTTTTGAGAGGTCCACTGCTCAAGATTCTGGTCTCACTACAGAAGCAAGTAGCGGTACTGGCCCATTCATCACACAAAGGGGTGGTCAAGACAAAACTCCAGGCTCAGAAGTAAAGTGTGGCTCTCGGGACTGGACGATCAGGTTGATTGCGCAGTGAGCCATTGCTCGATATGCCAAGCAGTTGGTAAGGCCTCCCCCGCTTATCATCATGGAAACTATCCCTTTAGTACTGGAGCCACTGGCAACTTTAGAAGTTTACCCGATGGTCGCCACATGCTCATGTGATTGATGACTTTTCAAAGTATCCGGAAGTGGAGATTATGGACTCCATTACAGCCTCACAGACTATTCCCCATTTGTAGAAAGTAATGGCCACTCACAGGCGACTGAATCAACTCCGAACTAACAATGGGCCTTAGTTCTCCAGTCAGGAATTCGTGGAATATTGGATTTCTCAAGGTGTTGCTCACAGGAAGATCACTCCTCGCTGGCCCCATGCCAACGGAGAAGCAGAACGCTTCATGAGAACCCTAAACAAAGTCCTAAGAATTGCTGTGGCCCACAATCAGAGTATAGATTGTGCGATATATGCTTTGCTCCGCGAGTACCAACGCACTCCTCATGCCACCACCGGAACACCACCTAGCACCTTATGCATGAACCGGAGGCTGGAAGACACCATCCCTCATGTGAGAGAATCCTCCAGGGTCATCGACCTAGCAGCTGAAGCTTTATTGAGGTGGGGGAAGCCTACATGATCACATGTCAAGGAAAAGACAAGCCAAACAAAGGGTCCAGGTTGGTGATCTAGTCCTGGTATAGAATTGACCATCTGGGAGAAAATTCTTGCTGCTTTTTAAAAAGGAGCCATGGGTTGAAAGCGTCATCAAAGATACCATGGTCACAGCTCATAAAGGCCAGGAATACATCACAAGAAACATTTTTTTTTAACTCTTCCGGCAGCCTTTCCACAAGACTGGGGGAGCTGACAGTGCCCAAAAAGGTGATCAGGGTGCAAATGATGAAGATCGAGCTGATGACCAGCCTGAGACAGTTTCAGTGTCACCTGGTCGATCACCGGACAAAGCTGAGGGTCAGTCTGTTGGGTTGTGTCCTTTGTGCCTCCTGCGCGACCGCACAATGGAATGTGGAATGTAAGGAATGTTGAATGTTGGTTTGTGAATGTGGGTTGTGGGTGGCAGTTGCAACGGAGGAAGGGAAGTGGGCGGACGGAAGGAAAAGCTGTTAAGTTATGACTCAATAAAACTTACTTCAATCAAGAGTGTGCCCGGATCCAATACTTTTCAGTGGCGACGAGGGTCCTGCTACATCTTCCGGTGGCCGCATGAAGATTGTGTCTGCAGCTTTTCCCTCCATCGGTGTTGACGTTGCTTCTCAGTGTCGTCGCACTGTCGTGGAGGTTCGCACTACTTCCGAGGGGAGAGGTTACCCTTGTGGGGAACTGCCGCCGCTAGAAGAATTTAACATTTGAGGATCCTTCCTCTCTCTCGCGTTCATCATCACGCATCTAGTGCGCGTCCACCACGTTTTGTGTGCATTCTCAGCGGCCATATTGTTGCGTGTCACGGTGACACGCACACCTTTGGTGACCATTTTGTATTTACGCAGCGGCCATATTACTGCGTGTCACGGTGACACGCACACCTCCAGCCGCCATTTTAAGATTCTAGTGATGCGCACACCTTGAGAACGCGTATTTTGCACCGCCCACTACTTTGTATTAACTACAGCGTGTCACGGTGGCACGCACACCTTTTCTTTATAAAGGAAAAAAAAAATAGAAAAGATCACTTACAGAAACGTTTATTCAGCGCGCCACGGTGATGCGCACACCTTTATTTCTGTTGAAGGTACATTTGATCGTGTGCAATTAGTGGCACTTTGCTGGCTTCATTTTTCTTGTAGCTCTATTTTCACCATACTTATAAGTGTTGTTACCCTGTTACTCAACACCTGTACTCTGTTACCTATTTACCAGTTTTAATTTTACTTCACCCTGTTGTATTAATAACCTGTATCCATGCAGCAGTCCATTACACCACCGCCTCCTTTTGTTCCTAATCCGGATGCTGATTGGGAACAGTGGAAAGAGGCATTTGAGTCATATTTAGATGCTCTTGAGGGTGAAACTTTCACTCACAAGAGGAAATATGCAATTTTAAGACATTGCTTTGGCAGTGAAGGGCGGAAAATTTTAAAATATATTCCTAAAGTGCCAGTATTAACTATTGAAGGTGAAGGTGATGGTGCTGAAGATGAGTATAGTACTGCTATTAAATCTATGGACGTAAGATTTAAGAAGTGTAGAAATGTTACTCTGGAAAGGCACAAGTTTTATAAGAGAGAACAGGTCGAAGGAGAATCTGCATCCAGTTACGTCGGTGCTTTGAGACTGTTGGCAGTTTCATGTGAGTACAAAGAATTTGAAGAGGAAATGATAAAGGATCAGCTTGTGGAAAAAACCAACAACAAAAAAGTACAAGAAGCTTTATTATCTACACCTAATTTAACTTTACAAAAGGCATTGGAAATTGCCACCAGAATAGAAAGTACTGTTGCATTCATGGAACAGATGTCGGTTTCTGAAGTCAAGAATCACACTTCACATTCTGATGTATTTGCTATAAAACCAAAGTATAAGAAAAATAACAAGAAGGGTGAGGGTTTACAATCTACTGGGACGAAATCTGAGAAGAAACCTTTTAAGCCTTTTGAATGTTACAGATGTGGTAGCACTTCTCATTTGGGCAATGCTAAGTTTTGTCCTGCTGTGGATAAAATGTGTGCTAAGTGTTATAAAAAAGGCCATTTCGCAAGAGTTTGTAAATCTAACAAGGCTAATAATGCTGATAGATCCAACTCCAATCGGGTTAACAGCGTAGTTACTAATAGTTGTGTTTCTTCCAGCAGTGATGAAGGGGAAGTGTTTTTAGTACAAGACAATGAGAGCGTTCATAAGAAAAGACCATTTTGTTCAGTAGAGATTAATGGAGTCCTAGTCCACATGATGGCTGATTCTGGGTCACCATTCACACTCCTGAGCGAGAGTAAGTGGAACAATCTGTTTAAAGTCCAAGGGGCCATTTTGAATCAATCTTATATTCGGCCTATTTGATATGGTGGAAGTTCCATCGAAGTGCTCGGAGAATTTGAAGCTGAACTTAAATTTAAGAACAATACCATATGATCGACTGTATATGTTGCTAAAGATGATGCGTGTTTATTAGGCTGGTTTGATCAAGGTAAATTAGAATTGATACTAGATCCAAACAATCCTGAACAAGTCTTACTGAGGGATGAGTTCTTACAAGTGTCTACCGTTATGAGTGATAAATGGGAAGTGCGTTACCCTGAAATTTTTACAGGGGGTGTGGGACTATATAAAGGATTCGCTCATAAAATCAAGATTAAGAAGGACGCTCAACCCAAGGTTCATAGAGTACGGAAAGTTCCCTTCACTCTTAAAGATGATTTTAAGAAGGAATTAGATAAATTGTCTTTTCAGGGCATAATTGAACCACTTGAGTCATCTGATTGGGTTGCTCCTGTAGTTCTGGCTCGCAAATCAAATGGTCAGTTGCGTATGTGTGTTGACTTACGCGATCTTAATGATCAAATTTGGGTGGATCAATTTCCCCTTCCGAACATTTCTGAAATGTTATCTTCGATTAAGGGTGCTAAGGTGTTTTCGCTACTCGACATGACATCAGCATATCATCAAATTAATTTACATCCAGACTCTAGACACTACACTGCTTTCATAACACCTTTTGGTTTATTCCAGTTTAAACATATGCCGTTTGGTCTTGCATCTGCGTCTGCTGTCTTTCAGAGGACTGTTGATAGCATGTTTAGGGAATTGAATGGTGTTAAGGCCTTCCAAGACGACATTTTAGTTTACGGTAAGGATGAGCAGGAACATGATGAGCGATTAAGTTGTGTTTTAAACACGTTAAAATCAAAAGGGGTAACTTTAAGTTCTACTAAGTGTCGTTTTGGAGTACCTACTGTTAATAATCTGGGTTTTGAATTGTCGGCTGATGGCATCAAACCCAAAGGATGTTTAGTTGAATCTATCCAAAATTTTGGGAGTCCAGAGAACAAAGACCAATTGCGGTCTTTCATGGGTTTGGTAGAGTTTTACGCCCGATTTTTCCCGAATTGTTCAGAGAAAATGTATAATTTAAGGAATCTTTTAAAAAAGAATGTCAAGTTTATATGGGACGAGCATTGTAATAGTGAGTTTGAACATATTAAACATGAGATTGCCCAAGCAATTCCTTTGAAACCGTTTGATACTAAGGATCACACCATCATCATGACAGATGCCAGCCAAAAGGGGTTGGGTGCTGTGTTATTACAAAGGAGGAATGGCAGGAAAGAAGTGGTGGCATTCGCTTCACGGAGTTTGAAGGGCGCTGAAGCGACGTATTCAGTAATTGAACCTGAGGCTTTGGCGTGCTGGTGGAGCATTAATAATTTTAAACAATACGTTTGGGGCTCAAGATTCACAGTGAGAACAGACCATAAACCATTGGTTCAATTGTTTACTGCCAAGGGTGCTGAGAAAGCTACTCCCAGGATTGCCAAGTGGCAATATTGTTTGTGCGATCATAATTTCAAGGTTGAATATGTGCCGGGTAAAAAGAATATTTTGGCCGATTGTTTGTCTAGGTTGCCTAGCACGAATTCGTTGAGTGAATCTTTTGCTGAAAATGGTTCCAGGACCGATGATAATGATATTGTTGTTTGCTCTATCAACAAGCAATTGGATGGTGCGCTGAATGAACAAGAGTGGAGAAACGCTTGTGAAGATGATCACGAAATGAGATTGGTTATGGATGCCGTGATTTCTGGTTGGTCGCATTGGACCTCTGACGAAGAGATAAGGAATAAGTACAAACATATCTTTGATGAGTTGTTGATAGTTGGAGGTTTGTTATATAGGTCCAATCAGTTAGTTGTGCCATGTGGGATGAGAAACAAAGTTTGATTCTTGGCACATGGAGGTCATATTGGGATGCGAGCCATGAAGCGCAGGATAAGAGAAAGTTTTTGGTGGCCAGGAGTTGACAAGTGTATTGAACATTTTGTGAGGGATTGTATATATTGTGCTTCCAGTGATAAGTCCCAGGTTACAGTTCCGAGCCCAATTGAAGCAGTGTGCGTGCCAGACAAGCCGTGGAGTAAACTTGCAATTGATATCATTGGCCCAATGGTGTTGTCTCATGGGATCCAGGAATATGGGATGGTTTTAATTGACTTCTACAGCCGATGGCCCGAAGAGAAATTTGTGAAGATTTCTGATACAAATAATGTGGTCCAATGGTTAGAAGAAATGTTTGCTAGAGAGGGTATTCCCGATGAAATCTTGACAGATAATGGTCCTCAATTTACTTCCTTGCAATTTATGAAGTTCATGCAACTTTTAGGAATCAAACATGTGAAAACCTCGTTGTACCATCCAAGAAGTAATGGCCTTGTGGAGAGATTCAATAGAGTCCTGAAGGTCAATATTCAGTTGTCCAAAGCAAGTGGACTACATTGTAAGTCAGAATTGGCAAAATTATTATGGGCAGTACGCACTACGAATAATTCTGATACGCATGTTCCACCGTTTGTTTTGTTGCGGGTCGCATTCCATCCTCAAAATTGTCAAAGGAATGGATGGGTCCTTTTAGTGTTCCATGGTACAAGGTTGACAACGTGGCTGATAAACGCATGACTGCTCAACAGAGGTACACGTCTACTTCTCAAAAAAAGCGTTATCGCAAATGTGAGTGGAAGGAGGGTGATTTGGTTAAATTAAAATATCCGAGGGTTATGGTCAAAGGTATGTCCAAATTTAGTGGTTGGAAGAAAATAATTCAGGGTGATAGTGCTGTCAAATTGGACGATGGCAAGTGGTGGAACAAGAGCAATATATCTGTACCGAAGATTGGTGATAAAGATTGTGAACTGTGTGTAAATGTCAATAAGCGGATCGTGAACGACAACGTTCCTAGATCATCTGTTCCGTGTGTTCGTCCTTCCAGAACTGTTAAAATGCCCAAAAAATGTGATGACTTTGTGATGTTGTTAAGCAATACGTCATGATGTAATTGTTCTTTTGGGTGCCATGACTTTAGGACATCCTTAGGAATGGAGGTTATTAGATAACTAGATTTATTGTATAGAAATATTGTTTTGTTTTTACCAAATAATATAAGGGAGAAGATGTGTTGGGTTGTGTCCTTTGTGCCTCCTGCGCGACCACACAATGGAATGTGGAATGTAAGGAATGTAGAATGTTAGTTTGTGAATGTGGGTTGTGGTTGGCAGTTGCAACTGAGGAAGGGAAGTGGGCAGACGGAAGGAAAAGCTGTTACGTTATGACTCAATAAAACTTACTTCAACAAAGAGTGTGCCCGGATCCGATACTTTTCACAGTCCCCAACCGGGGCAGAGTCAGAGCTGACAAGAAGCGAACAGCATAGTTTACTGGTGCAGGAAAGACACCGGATCAATAACAAACACCCCTTCACCTCAGAGACAAGGCATGGACTGTACAACTTGCGCCCATGAGCAGAGACCTCTACGCGACTACAAGGATTAGTACAAGGCTGAGCACCAAATTGCTGGGTATCAGCAACCTTACATACATTTGACAGTGACTGTGCCTCATCAGTGCATTTTGGAGGCTTTCCCCCAACTTCTTCCTCTGTGTCTAGTTTTACAAATTTGTTTTGTGTGTTTGTTATTTTTACCAGGGTAAAGGAGGAATGTTGTGTTGGCTATGGACTAACCCATCTATCGTGACAGGGGGATTTTTGTGGTGTGCCCCGCCTGTCTGGACATGATGAGAATGCCCATGATGCTGGCAGGGAAGTTTATAAAAGGCCTGGAGGAAGGTTCCTCAAGGCCAGAAAAGTAACAAAGGTGTCGGTGTCTAATCCATGCTCAGCGCGTTATAAAAACCATGCGCTGCGCCACTCAACAGTACTCTTGTTGTCATGTCGAGTTTTTATTCTATAAAACTGCAAAAAAATGCTCTTCATTTGTGAAACCCTGCTGCAGTGCAGTATCCTTGCCCTGTTTTGGGCTGAACCTGGTAAGCCTCTTAGGTCAGGGTGTATACTATAAGTATTGTTGGTACTGGGGCATTAAAACCGCCAACTCAAAGCAGCAGAAAAAATGCTCTTTCTGAGCTTTGTAGGAGACACCTTCTTCTATAAATAGACGAGAAGATGATGTGAAGGAAAAAATAGACACAGTGTCCATTGTTTATCTGCATATTATCTCCACTTTTTTCTCCAAATTACATTAACTTTTAGAGTAAAAAAATTAACATTTAGCGCAACTGTGGAATGACTGACAGGCTCATTTATACTTCCTTATTTTGAGCAAAAATGTAGTGATTATGAGCAAAAAATGCATTTGAGATCACATTCTTTCCTTATATTCATAGCCTGTTGCGCTAAAAGTGCTTTCAAACTATTTAAGTCAACAAGGGAACCTAAGTATCTAGACAGACCAAGGGTATATATATTTTAAAGAGAACAAAAATCCCTTACAACAAATACTCAAACTATAAAAACATAAAAATACAATGGGTTCTATGTGTGATCATAACATTTAATAATTTATTCATAGAGAAATTATTATCCATTCAAACAAAGCAGAAGGAAAGTGTGGTTTCCAGGCAAGCTAGATATCATAGAAGCAACATTATATCATTTGAAAACAGCAACTACATATACGATTCATTAATTTTCCATGGTAGTGTAAAATGATAATAGATCAATGTATAGTACAATGACTCAGGCAAAAAATCAAGGACAAACGGGAATTTAGATATATGTGTCAAATAAACATGATACCCATACTCATACAAAAAACCTTATTGAGAATATACATGTGAGTCAAGGTACAGGTGTCGACGGTTCGATCCCAAAGCCTAGATAAATGGGATCATCATCGGGACAAAGAAATTAAGCCTGAGACGAGCAAAGTACGTCAATTGTGATTCTATGACAGCTGAAAGAAGAAAGAGAAAGGTAAACAGGGAAACCAAGGGAAAAAAAACAGGAAAAGGAAAAGGAGGGAGAAAAAACAAGGGAAACGAGGTACATAGTTAGTACAATTAATAAAACATTAGGACAAACGTCTTTATTATTTACAGAGAGAAAAATATGTAAATGTAACAAGGGTTAAAGAACAAAGGGCCATATGTACGAATACATTTTCCCATTGACACAGAATGGGTGAAAACCTTTGATACATCTGGCCCCAAGTTTGGTGCCCGAAAGGAATTGTGTTGTAATAGTAATTAGAGTGGAGACAAGCAAGCGATGAAGAGAAGCTCATGCAACTTATCTAAAATGTAAACCAATTAATGTGAAGTAATGTGCGTCAACCACATTAAGAGAAAGAAGAGAGTGCACAGCCCACTCACACAGAGATTGCTGATCAAAGAACCCGAAAACAAAAAGAGTGAAAAGTCTAGATGGGGCATGCACAGGCACCAAGAAACATTCTGTAAATATAAACCACACAACCAGAGCTCACCTGATTGAAACAAGATCTAACTCAAAAAGCAATACATAGTAACTGGGGAAGGAAAAAGGGGCTAACCGATTTCACATTGGAAGGCAATAGAGGAAGCAAGTCCTTTCGGGCACAAAACTTAGGTCTTTGCACTTTCAAACTAAATATTTCAGAACTAGTGAGGAAATCATAGGGATAATGTGCAGCTTCCCCGCACATTATCCCCTTATCACCTATTTATGAAAGCGGGGATAGCTTCCTTATATTTGTAGGACTGCTTTTTCAAAATGCTAGCTTTTAGCTGGTGGTTCAATAAGGACAACTGTAGTTTGAAAGGAGAAATGTAAAAAATATCCTAAATTACTTTCTTCTTCAACACAGAAAATTCTTATAAAACTAAAACATTACAAGTTTTCATGAGCTGGGCTCAACCTGTGAAATAAAGCAATGTGTTTAATTTGAGCCGTGGTTTCCTGTGCTCGGGACCAGCACTTAATTGTCGACACCAGCATTTATAATAGTCTGCCACATGGTGGCACTGCTTGTCTAACTTAGAGATGAACACAACAACAGTTGTTTGTTAATTCAATATACCATAATAAAAATCACTAATACCTGCCTCCCAAGACATTCTTATAGCTTTGGGGCCTGGAATAGTTTGAATTGTCACAATTGAAGGTGTGTGATGCTTACTAAATGTGCTAGTACTGTTATTGGTAGGGCTGACAGGGACAATGGGTGGTGGAAGCTGCAGCGGCCTCTTGACAAGAGTTCTGGCATCTATTTTTTTATAAAATTAACCACTGCTGCCCAGCCTACAAGAAAGTGCAACCAGACTACTGAGGTGGCACCACTGCAAGCCAGAGTGAAAAAGTGGCACTGGAGTCAGACTGCAGAGGTGGTGATGAAAGCCGAGATAGCACAGTAAGCCAGACTGTGAGGGAACACTTGGAGCCATACTGCCAGCTTGGCCTTGACAGCCAGACTGCCAATGTGGCACTAAGAACAACACTTCTGAGGGGGCAGGGAGGGCCTGACTGTCAAGTGGCACTAAGAGCCATACTACGAGGGCCACTCACAGAGCTAGACGGTAAAGGATCAAGATTGCCTCGGTGGTACAGAAAGTCAGACTGCTTAGAGTGACACTGACAAACTGCATGTGGCACTCACCCAAGATACTGATGGAGTACTTCCAGTTCCGGCACTGAGAGCCTGACAGTGCAGTGGTTATGGCTATCTGACAGCTAATGTGCCAGCCAACTAAGGTGAAACAGAGTTAGACTACCAAGGTGGAACAGATGGCCAGGCTGTGAGTTGATACTTACTTTAGCCTATGTGTTGGCACAGTGATCCAGGTTGCAGAACAGACCTGTCAATGTTACATCTACAGCCAAACTGCCAAGGTGGTACCTAGCCAGACTGTTAAGTTGGCATGGAGAGAGAAAGCCTGCCAACGTGTCACTGTGAAGAGAACCAGAAACTGATTCCAGGCTGGAACTGAGCAATTCTGCCAAGATGGCACAAAGCATAAGACTGCTTAGGTGACATTGAGAGCCAGTCTGTAAAGTGGCACTGAAAGACTGGCTGCCAGGGTAGTACTCAGTGTGAGACTGTGAGGTGTCTCCGAGAGGTATCTGATTGAGGTGGCAACTAGATGCCAAGATGTCATTGGCAGATCAGCTTCCGACCTGTTACTCAGAGAAAGACTGTCTGAAGGGGCACTGACAGCCAAACCACTGAAGTGGTAGTGAGATTCAGACTGCCAAATAATTCTCATCTAAAACCTGACTGGAGTTGGCAGCAGGAAACAGACTGCTGAGGTGGCACTTGAACTAATATACATATATAGAGGTTTGCATAATTATACCCCTCTTGAGTCTGGGCAATCTAACAACTTGTGAGAATACAATGCTGTCTATCGAGGGATCAGTAAACACACATCATTTGTACCAATTAAACATCAATTATTATTGTCCTAATTTTATCTTTTTTTTTTTTGTCATCAATCCCAATATTCACCAATCACCACTCTAAATTCTTGTTATAAGCAATTCCCTTAAGATCACCTGTAGTCTCTAAAAACAAGGTACAGTCTTTACATAATCTTTATGCCTTAGTTTCTTGATGGCTGTTATCCACAAATGTTTAGCAAAATCCAGGTCTTTCTGTGCAGGTAGTCCGTTACACAAACATCATTTAACGCAGTTCACTGGAATTTTTTATGCTGTAGAAGCATAATCAATAAGGACTCCTAATATTAAATATTCGACGTGTTTTGGCCTCTTTACTTCTGACCTCTTCAAGAACCATAAAGAGCATGTATCTCTTCCCTTAAAATAAAAACAAATGCCCATCACAAAAATGGATCTAACCAAATAAATCTCACTATTAAAACAATATCCATTATATACATACTCTTATATCAAAAGTCCAGATCGCGAGGTGGCACTGACAGTGAGACCCATACTGGAAAATGGCATTGAAAGCCAAACTGCCACGGACAATGTGAACTAAATTGCGGAGATGACCCCACACTGCCAGCCATGGTGAGAGTGAAAGCTGGACTGCAAAGGTGGTACTAACATGCACACCAAGGTGGAGCTGAAAGCCATTTTATTTCCACCAGGAGCTAAACAGCTGAGGTGGAACGAGGGGGTGGCCTCCATAGATTGCACTGAGAACCAGACTGCTATAGTGGCATCTACAGGCTGACTGTCTAGGTGGCTCTTAGAAGCCGGGTGAGCTAGACTGCATGTCAGTGCAAAATTCCCAAGGATTGAACAGAGAACCAAACTTCCATACTGCCACTCAGAGGCTAACTGCCGAGGTGACTCTGAGAACTAGCCTGCAGAGGTGGCACTGAGACTCAGGCATCTCAAATGGTACTGCCTCTTCATCCTACTCTCCCTTTTTTGTTTTTCTCTCCATTGCCCTGTATCTGAGTCTGCTGAGGAAAATAAGTGCCGGTCTCCAAAAATGAGTGCAGGCAGGCTCCATCTGCAAACACAAATTTGGCCCTGGTCAGATAAAGAACCAAAAGGCAACGCATACTATTGTGTGAAACTCTTTAAAAACTGAAGGAAAACTAATAAAATTAGAAAAAGATATCAGTTGAAACATGGTGAATACTTCTGTTTAAAGACACCTGTGATGGACTGAGATAAACATGTTTTCCTGCAGTTTAAACAAAGGGGCAGATTCACAAGCCTCTCGGGCTGCCTTAGCATCATTTTTATGATGCTAAGGCAGCGTTAAAGTGGCTATTCCCTGCACCATACTTACAAAGTGATGCAATACATGCATTGCTCCACTTTGCAACCCCTTGTGCCACATTATGCCCACGCCAGGCCTAATGTATGCAAGGGGGCGTTCCCACTGAGGGAGGCCTGAAAAAATGGAGCAGTGAAATTTACAAGATTTTCACTGTGCCATTTTTTCTGTCATTTTTAACACTGGCTCAGGGCAGGTGCTTAAGTGACGCACCCATAATAATCTATGGGCCTCCCCTGCACTAGAGCCAACATTTTGGCTGCTAGTGCAGCAAAGTGCCACAACAGCGTCAAAGGTGTTGTGGTACGACTTCCATGGTGTGCCTTATTGTAAATATGGAGCAACCATGGTGTCGTTAGGGGGGACAAGGGGGATGCAAGAAAAGTAGCGCATCGAGATGCAACACTTTCTCGTAAATATGCCCCAAAGTATTCGTTTGGGTTTCGTTTCGAAGACTGGCCTTGTATGGACTCACGGCTGAGATGCTCCACTTAGAACTCCCACACGGGATCCATTCTGTGATACTTTCATTGAGACATTTGTTGAATTTTATCCGAACCGATTTTTTTTATCATACTCTCCATGTGTTTCCGCAAAAAAGGAAAGTATGAACGAGGGTGTATGTGTTCCAAGCCAGCCTTTCCTCCCAGTATCGAACATGCCCACAGAGTGATTTGAAAACCAAAAACGGAGATTCTTATCTGTTTATCTGGGGAGTTTTCTACAGGCCGTGTGCTCCCAATAAATGCAAGTGCCCCTTTAAATCTGTTGCGAGAAACACAGATTTCCTGCATCTACCCAGCCTTACAGTGGAGAGCAAAACAGTTTTAAAATTAACTTTTGCAAAACTGCCATATACATTTTGTGCACCAACTAGAAGGTAAGGAAAGAATGCAAATTAGCATAAAAAAACCTCCGGGCAGTTGTATCCGACAGAAAATCGGTAAACCTTCTAAACGAGGGTTGGCTGGGATTAATCATTTGTGCAATAAAACTTTGCACGCCCTACATGACTTCAGCTTTAAGCCTTGTTACAAATTCTCGACGCAATGGACAGAGCTCGCAAAATATTAGCGTTGACTACACTCTCCTGTGCAGTCTTAGTACAGTATTGTTGCACTGTTTAACAAATAATCCAGAAAAATCTGGGCTGCACTTAAAGCAAAGCCATATTCACAGCTACATTTAGCAAAACAAGCATTCAGAGAATTCCCACCGTAAGCTGCTGAACGGCACACATCCGGGGAGACAAGCACAGCCAACAAATGAACTGTGACACCCGGCTATCAAATGATTTATAGCGGCTCAGTTTTCGTTTATAAAACTGTCAAAGGTGTGACTGATAAATCCTGATATATGCTAAATTCAGTGGCTTATGATAAAAGTTGCTTGCCAGGCGGCGACAGCTGGCTGCCTCAGCAAACATGTCATACAACTACCTTCACCTCAGAGGAATGCTAATTGTCGTTTGATGCAATAAAGTCTGTTTAAGGTCCAAAGAAAAAGCAAATGTACTTCGTTGTAGCATGCAGAATGCATGTAACAATGCAGGTCCCTGCTATTACAGCTGCTCGTGTGTACATTTGCTTGGCTACAGCAGTATGCATGCTAATGATCTGTAGAAATGGCCTTATGTAGCATCTGTGCCCTTCTGGCTTCAGCATCTCAAAATGGCCAAAGAGCGTTGCAAGAGAAAGTTATTGGAATGATGTTCTCATCTCACCACTGGAATCCTAAAGCATAGCAATGTAATGTGCTCTTGAACAAGTTACAGGATAAATCTTCAAGATATACAGAAAGTAGGCTCGACAGAGGCCAGAATTAAGGCTAGGTCGAATGATGGAACTGGAGAACAAGAAATATACTAAGGCCCATATTTATACTTTTTGACACTAAACTGCGCTAACGCAGTTTAGCGTCAAAAAATTTAGCGCCGTCTAACACCATTCCGAAGCGCCATGCGGGCGCCGTATTTATGGAATGGCGTTAGCCGGCGCAAGCAGACCGGCGCTGCCTGGTGTGCGTGGAAAAAAACCACGTAGACCAGGCAGCGCCGGCGTAGGGGGAAAATGGCGCTAGGGCGTCTTAAAATGGCGCAAGTCGGGTTGACGCTAAAAAATCGTCTTAACCCGATTTGCGCCATTTTTTCGACGCCCAGACGCCATTTAAATGACTCCTGTCTTAGTAAAGACAGGAGTCATGCCCCCTTGCCCAATGGCCATGCCCAGGGGACTTATGTCCCCTGGGCATGGTCATTGGGCATAGTGGCATGTAGGGGGGCACAAATAAGGCCCCCCTATGCCACCCAAAAAAATGTGAAAAATATAAAAAATTATACTTACGTGAACTTACCTGAATGTCCCTGGGGTGGGTCCCTCCATCCTTGGGTGTCCTCCTGGGGTGGGCAGGGGTGGCAGGGGGGGTCCCTGGGGGCAGGGGAGGGCACCTGTGGGCTCATTTTGAGCCCACAGACCCCTTAACGCCTACCCTGACCCAGGCGTTAAAAAGTGGCGCAAATGCGGGGTTTTTTGACCCGCCACCTCCCGGGCGTGATTTTTGCCCGGGAGTATAAATACGACGCATTTGCGTCGCCGTCATTTTTTTAGACGGGAACGCCTTCCTTGCATCTCATTAACGCAAGGAAGGCGTTCACGCTAAAAAATGACGCTCTTTGCCCATACTTTGGCGCTAGACGCGTCTAACGCCAAAGTATAAATATGGCGTTAGTTTTGCGCCGAATTTGCGTCGAAAAAAACGACGCTAATTCGGCGCAAACGGAGTATAAATACGGGCCTAACAGTTTTAAAATGTGTACAAAAATAACAAATACACTGCTTTATATGGGGACCTCCTTCTTTGGAGCTTTCCAGGATTATAATGGAGTCAGGATTACAAGACCATAAAGACATCCCATGTGGGAATTCGTTCGAAGGTTGCTGGGGTTAAATGACTCCAGTTGTGACAACGGGATTCTTTTACCTTTGGTGTCCTGGGCCACCTATCTATTTGACGAAAACTGAGCACCCAGGGCACCTCTTTACCATTGAGACTGACGATAGTAAAGCAGAACAATCCAAGGCCTATTCAGGGAGTGGTGTGGTGCAAAGACTTAGAACTGAGCAGGGAGTACAATAAACAATGAATTGAGCAGTGTCCAACCACTATTTTTACTTTGACAGCACGCACAGATCAACAATACACCAAACAATGGAACAGGTACAAAGAAGCAATACCCATATCCCCGTAGCCCACACTGATCTAGGGATATGTATTCATGTCTTGAATAGTGTGTACCCCATACTGTAGAGTCCATTCTTATGATATTCGAGAGTTATCAAAACGTACGAGCCCCTGCCTACTGTCACTAAGCAGGGTTATCACAATGTACTAGCCCCAGACTAATGTATTTGACTCGGCAATGCAGGAGCCTCCACTCTGTTTGTCACAATCAGGTGGGAGAATGCTCCTTTTGGGAACACGTCTCCTGAGCAACTCAACTGTGTGGTTTCCCCGCGATCCCAGCTGTTGCAGTGCATGGTCATTTCAAAGAACCCAAGGTCAAGGGCAGAGAGTCTTCCTAATAGTGTTATGCTGAGAGGAAGAACTTGCACATTACAATGAAGCCGTCCCTGCCTGGCCAAGCTCAATGCCATTCTCAGACTCCACTATCTTAATCAGTACCCCACCCAAATAAATGAAGAGTCTACCCAAGAGCTGTTCTTGCCGCACAGAGGTGGAGGTTTGGGGGCACAACCTTGGGGCTGGGCTGGAGTTCATTAAGGGAAATGTGGTTCTAGGGCCATACACATAAATACATTTAAACTGCATAAGTATAACTACAACTTCTGTGTAGTCTTTTACGGTTTGCAGAGTTCAATTTACATAAGCCACAGCCACACCTTCAGGCCAAATGTGGAACACTGGGAGCTAGGAAAAAAAGAGGCGGCAATCCTTTCTCTGGTCCACACTCATGTGCTCATTATGACTTTGTGGGTCTAAGCGGGTGCGAAAAGACCAGAGATGGCGGTCTGAAGACCACCATATTAGGAGTCACCAAGAGAACACCACCCAAAAACAGCCAAAAATCCAACAGCGTCAGCCTGACCGATGGCGGGAGTGAGGTGGTTCCACCACCAGCACCGCCATGCCGACAACATCCCACCCTCCATATTACGACTCACAAATCAGCACCGGGGTCTTTGCACAGTGGTAATCCATTGGCGGTCCAAACTGCCGATGTCAAAAAACGCACCTCCACCAGAACACAACAGCACATTGGACAATATGAATACCCAACACCTTATACACATACACAATGCACACACCTGATCACAGCATGCATTGTATGGATAGTTGTATGGGGCTCCAGATCAACAGGTCAGTACAACATTTGATTTATTTCATCTCGGGTGGTGTTTGACAGCAAAAGTGTGTGCATATTGAAATGGGATGTCTGAAAGGTGGAACTGCATGCTAACCATGTATGTGGTGTACAGTGTACTGGCTATGTGCATGTGTTTTGTATGCTGTCTGTCGACAAATGCTGATGATGTTTTTTATCATCTACATGATGTTCTCCTTTTTTCTGTATCTCCCATGCAGGTCAGCACCCATCAGAAGAAAGGGTTATTGGAGAGCCATCTCTAAACAAGTGTAGACCCTGGGGGTTCATAGCCGGCAGAGCACCCACTACAGGAAGTGGTGGGAGGACCTGAGACACTGGGCTTGGAAGATCGCCCAATTAGGGACGGTCTCCCAACGAGGACGGGGTGTCCGTTGGACCCTGACCCCCCCTCAATGGCCTGCATACTGGTGGTGGCCTACCCATAGTTGGATGGGCACTTGAGGGCAGCACCCCAACATGCACTCACACATCTTCCATTCCCTCTCCCTTCATCTCTTCCCCCTCCTCCGAAGAAACACAAATGCCTTCACTCACCTACCCAACATACACACACAAGCACACATTGCACACACCTGCATCCACATCTAGCACACCAACATGTCATACAACCACTCCCTCTCCCTCCCTTCCTAAACCTTTCGATCGCCCCTGTGTCCCTAAGAAAGTCTTCCTTGCCTCCCTTGACCTGTTCCTACTCTTGTCCCACCCCGTGTTGCCCCTAAACATCATGTCCCCCTGCCCCTACCCAGCACTTCCACCTCCCAGTCCTCCACGGCCACCCACTAGTGCCCATGCCCCTCCCCCTGCAAAACACCAACCCCCACCCCCACCCAAATCTAAGATTCCTACTCCTTCCCCAAAGTCCAAACACCCTTCCCCACCATCCAGACCGAAATCTAAAGCCCCACCCCCTCCCAAACCCCAAGCCAAGGACCCCCCCCTCCAAACCCAAGCCCCCACCACCGCACCCGCCCCTCTACCCCTGAGGTGCCTGCCTCCCCCATTAATGGCCCTTTAATGTGGAGGCCTATTTGCAGTCAGAAGTCAAGTTGGGGCTCTGGAATGTGACCTATGTGCCTAGGGCACATTTGGACAGTGGACTGGCAGGTAGGCCCATTTTGTATATAGTTTTTAATCTGTGATTACGTGGAATACATCTGCCCACAGAAATTGGGTTGTCAAGGTGAAGTACGTGTCCTAGTTTCCTTCTACATAGTGGTGTGATATCTGTGTGCTACGGTGTGTGTTGTTTGTATATGGGCTTTGTCTGTGTTGTTGCAGACGCTGGGTAGATGACTTGTGCCATGTGCATGTTGTGATGTGTTTGTATGCCGGCTTGTGGCATTGTATGGTAGTGGTGTGTGAGTCTGTGTGTATGGTGCTGCATCTGTGAATTTCTTTGTATGGTGGTTGTACATGGCGTCTCACCTGTGTCATTGTTTGGATGTCTGTTCGGTGATATTGATTGTGTATTCTTGCTACGTACAGCTTTTTGCTTGTGTGGTTGTGTGGTGTTTATTGATGTGACTGTCTCTGAATGCATTTGTGCATTTGTGATGTTGTTGTGTGTTTGTGGGGTGATGTGTATGGATGTGTATGACTGTGCTGGTGGTGTGTGTGTGCGTTGTGCTGTGTGTATGGCACATGTCTGCTTGGCGTGGTCTGTGTATTTGGTGTTTGTGTATTTTGTGTGTGAGTGTGTGTGTGTGGCCTTTGCTATCTGTGCCGGGTGAGTGTGTTGTGTGTGTGATGCTGCCTTTCCCTACAGTGTGTGATAGGCGGGGTTACTTACGGTTGCCATCTTCGTCATTGTTACTGGTCCTGAAGGCGTATGGCGAGATACTACGCTGGGAAGACTTGCAGTTCGCTTGCCATGGTGGCCGTGGACATGTCTGTTTGCCTGGAGGTGAGTGTCTCCTTTCATACTTTTGGTTTCCATCAGGCTTTTCGTGGCGGTCGGACCACCCCGGAAATCCTGTTGGTCTGCTGACTAGTAATATGGTGGGGGGTGAATTGTTTCCCGCTGGCCTGGAGACGGCTACCGCCGCCACCAGCTCCGACCGCACTGGCTGTACTGGCGGTAAGCTGGCTGTGTTGTGTTGGGTTCACCGCCATAGTCATAAGGATAGTAGTCTGCACTGCCAGCCTGGTGGCAGTCTCACTGCCAGCATGGCGGTCCAGTTTCCACCAAACTCCTAATGAGGGTCTGAGTTGTGACGATAGACAGTTCTTTGTCCTTCTTGCACAGTAGCTTAGTCACCACCCAGGTAGACTTGAGTCTCTTCTTTTTGACTGCTTCCTATCACAGAGCTACAATTCTAGCACCCCTTTCCAAACCAAACTTACTTTTTCCCTTAAAGCAAGGCAGGCATTTCTTCAACCACAATTCTGAACTCAACTTCAGTTCTCAATTTGACAAGGAGAGCTAGTATCAGAGATTCTAGGCCTGCAGCTCAGTAGTTTTCTCAACCACACTGGAGTATGGTTCCCTTCTCTGGTAAATGGGAATTCCTGGCAGACTGAGCAGGGCAGAGACCTAGAATTTATTTACAGGCTGACCAATTGCCCCTGTGCAATGTTCAAATTTGTGCTCACTCATCCAATCAGATTCTGAATTCCCCTCCCACATGATCTGGGCATGCCAGTGGTCTTCCACATGAGCCAAACCATTCCCAAGGATGGCATCAGGCGATGCTTCTCTTTCTGTGAATTAAGGCCAGACAGCCCAAGTCCAGCCACGTCTATTGTTAAGTATATGTGAACAGGAAGAAGGGGTATGTATGTGTGTATATGGTATTTCTATAGCCCATAACTAGCCAAAATGCAGCATAGTGGACAACCAATCAGGATTTATAAAGCGCAGAAAATCACCCGTGAGGGTCTTAAGGTGCCGGGTGCACATGGTCAAAGACAAGCATAAAGTCAACGAGCAAGAAAAGAGGAAGCTGGAAGTGCCCTGATAAGGTACAGCAGCTCCGACAGACAGGTTGGGGAGCAGGCACAGGCCTACAGTGCCTTTTGGAGCATGGAGCTAGCCCACTCTAGCCAGTCAAGACGCTTTACTCATACTGCTTAACAGCATAACAATATCGTCTTGATTAGGTGAGGAAGTTGACTGTAGACTTTGTGCTTCAAGGACGTGCTGCAGAACAACAGGGACGTGCTGAGGAGCATTGAGTAAGGTAAGTGATTTTTTAATATTTATAATAGTGTGTGTATGTTATTGTGTATATTATGTGTAGTTTTGTGTGTATGTGTTTTGCGCCCCTCCAATGTGATTTTCCACCAACTTCCACTGATCAGGTACAGGAAGCAAAACTACAAAGGGGAGGATATGACACCTCACTCTTCAGTAGATATAAATTTTAGCTATGCTGAAACTGAGGACAGAAAAATGAATTTTCCAGGACCTGCTCTAGGTTAAAGAAAGGTCCTGGGAAAACTCAGGTAAGAGCCATGCATTTTGAGTTAAATTTTACACAAAGGAATCTCAAAATGGCATCTTTTGTTAACCCAGCCAAACACATACAGTTCCACGCTCATCTTACTTCACACATACAGAGTGTACATGCATTCTCCATTTGTATCCTACACTGATGGAGCAAAGAACACGGGGAAGTAAGAATGGTAAAACCTTTTAACAGGAGAGGCCAGTAGACCCCTACCCGCTAAGGGCAACAAATAAAATTGCTTTTTCCTTCCCTATAGGTCAATTCCGCCACCACTGCAATTCTCTCTCAGCCTTGTGAAAAGACAGTAGTCACTCTACCGAAAAGGGGTGCCCTAAAAAGTCTTATACCAGTGTCCTTGACCTCAGCTCAACCCAGGGGAATGGGCCATGTTCTCCAGGGGCCAAGCAGAGGATGTTTGAATCCGCAGTATAGTACAATGCACCCACTGTCAAGCGTAAACTGTAAGGGTAGCATGTATCAGAAATACTGAATACAGATAGCCACTTATATTAAACCACCTCTTCACAGGAGGCCCAGCATTTCATCATCCAGACTAATAGATGAAGACATTTGAGAATGCTTGAGGAGGCAGAAGCGGCAGAAGAAAAGGGATAGAATCTGCCAAGGACATATCTGACCTGTCTGCTGTGAGAGGAAGCACAACAGGTCAACATAGAACTATGAAGATCAACTTCATCCTTTTCAACTATCATTTTTTCAGAATCAGAGGGATGAGGGAAAATCATACAGAAGGCAACTGGTCCATAAGAAGACTACACCGACTTTCTTTCAACAAATGGGAGGAATTTCCAACCATGTAACCAGAAGAAGAGCATTTCATTCTAGAGCAAACAGATCCATCGCAAGAAGCAGGGCTCAATTGAAAATATTTGAAGAAATAGAGACATACATTGGGAAAATATGACTAATAAGATAAGAATCTCCATTCTTTTTTTGTGTACATTGATGCAAAAATAAAAAACATCTGCAGACGTCCACTGACTTTACCAGCATTCTAGCATAGGGCTGAGGCTCGTAACCTCCAAAGCCACTGATAGGTCATTTATGTCCCCACAACCCTACTTGCAGAGAGGAGTGGTTTGTTGTAAGTGCTTTCCTAAATGGATTTATAATCCAGATCGACTTCCAAGGAAGCTGTTGTGGTTTACTGCAGTGGACCTTCCTTTGTTCCAGGAATGATATTCCAATCAGCTGATTTGTGCCCATGCACATGCTGCAGATTTCTGTACTGTAACGTATTATATTTCCCGATTTATTTTGAATTACTTAATTTCAAACTTTATGACCCGAGTTCCCTTTCTATTCTGGAAAGCATAGAATGAACATCGACACTTTCAAGTGCTTTAGAGACTTTCTAAGCATTCACCGCAGTAATGCTTTAAACGTAGTGTGTTCGAGAGACCTGCCCATTTATATTTGAATGGATCTCTCTTCTAGATCTGAAAGCTCCACCTGTAAACTTGGTGTGGTCGTTTTTGAATAAGAGCCCAGATGATCATACTTTCTTGCTGGATTTATCCTCAGCTTGTGTTACGCAGGATGTGTCTCACAGCATGATAGTATACTTGTAGGGGATTGTGCATCCAGGCCAGGAGGCTAGATTTATCGGCACAGATTAAACAGAGTAGCAGTGGAGTCGTGACCATGTTTACTCAATGGACATCTGGAGAAGCTTGTTACATTTTAGTGTCCATGCCACTGGTCTAGCTAACGTACAAAGTGGTGACAGAAGTCAGTCCTATGTCACCCTTCGATTGTTCGGGAATGGCCTAATTCATTGTTCATCGATTCTGGTTCAGACTTAATTAGAGAAATCTAACAATCTTAAGTGGTAAGAGGCACACCTCACACTCCACGGGTTTCACCCACAGAAGTTCATACTCCAAGAACTACAAGAGGATGGGTTTATCAGCTGGAATTCTTTGCAGATGATCATGACTTTAGAAAGGTGCCAGTAGTTTAAAAAAGTGGAAAGACAAGGACAAATGAATAGACCTCTACTGGGAAACTGTTTGAAACACTTGGGTCAACAGAGACAATCAATGGGCAGTGCTTGGATATCAATATCGTTTTAAGTGTTGTTTTTTAATCTAGGTGTAAAAAATATTGAATTAGAAAATACTGCTGCATGTAATATTGTTTGTGTTAATTAGTATGTCATTTATTGTAGTGTGTTTGTTTCTATATGTTTATTAATGTTTGTATTGGTGTTTTAGTAAGATAATTTACTAATAAGGAAATTGTTGAAATGTGTATTCTTAGTGACATTACTGTTGGGGTGGGTGGAATTTTAAATTTCGCTGGCAGAATTGGAAAAATTTAGTAATTCTACGTTTTTCTTATAACCCTGAATTACTCATATATTCTGCTGCTCCGCAGGTGGAATTAGTCAGCACTGTTTGGTTTATATACAGGGCTGGAAGAGGGAGCAGTCCCTCTATGTTTAAAAATCACTGCACATTAAACTTTAATCTTATATACATAGATGGACAGCTCCCTCTTCTGGCCCTGTTTAAAAACCACTGACTGCACTGCTGTGCATACCCTCAGCACCCTTACATACTCAGAGTACATAAGACTTATATACCCTGAGTATGTAAGGGCGCCAAGTGGAAATAGTAAATCTAGCTCCTTTAGTGCCCAGCACCTTCTCCAAATTGATATAGATTGGGATGTGAATACTAAGGGCCTGATAACGAGTTCGGTGGAC
This sequence comes from Pleurodeles waltl, assembly GCF_031143425.1. NCBI lineage: Eukaryota > Metazoa > Chordata > Amphibia > Caudata > Salamandridae > Pleurodeles > Pleurodeles waltl. Next base: position 1,272,900,087 of record NC_090447.1, on the reverse strand, counting down.
GGTTTGGCCCGTCTGCCGAACTTCTGATGGGGAGGCTGCTGCCATAGTGACCACCTCCCGGCCGGGCCCATTACGAGTTTCCCACTAGGCTGGTGGGCAGAAACCTGAGTTTCTGCCCGCCGGCCTAGTGGGAAACAACCTACAGCATTGTCTCCGGTTCGTAATCGAGCTGCAGCAATGCTGATGCAGGGTGCACAAGCACCCTTGCAATGTTAAATGTCTGCAAAGCAGACAGTGAACATTGCAACGGTGGTGGCCAGGGGGCCCCCGCACTGCCCATGCCAAGTGTCCTCTGCACCCATTCTCTGCCAGCCTTTTCATGGTGGTGTTACTACCATGAAATCCCTGGTGTAGAACGAAGTTATAATCCCCAGGGCAAGCAGCTCTGCCCTGGCAGATTAAGACTGCCACAACCCTCAGACCGCAAAGACAACTAATCCTGGCGTAGCTGGCAGTCCAACCGCAGCACGACTGCTGTGGTTATAATGTGACGCTTTGACCGCCACATTTATGGCGGTCCATACGCCACCGCGAGTCTGGCGGTCAAGAGACTGCCAGACCCGTAATGACCAACTAAGTGTCACCATTTTAATGTCCAGCTCCTTCGCCAAATTGGCATAAATTGAAGTGAGAATAGTAAATGTCACCCTCATAGTGTTCAACACTTTCCAGAAATTGATTTAAATAGGAGTGGCAATAGTAAATGCTGTCCTTTTAATGCCCAACCCATTCCCCAAATTGGTATAGGTTGGAGTGGGAATAGTAAATGTCTCCCCTTTATTGTCCAACACCTCCCCAAATTAGTTTAGATTGGAGTGGAATAGTAGATGTCACCACTTTAGTGTTCACGGCTTCCCTAAATTGGATTGGATTGGAGTGGGAATAGTATATGTCACCCTTTTAGTGTCCGGCACCTTCCTCCAATTGGGTTAGATTGAAGTGGGAATAGTAAATGAATTGTCACCCCTTTAGTGTCCAACACCTTACCTATATAGGTATAGATTGGAGTGGAAATCGTAAATGTCATCCCGTTAGTGTCAAACACCTTCTCTAAATTGGTATAGATTGAAGTGAGAATAGTAAATATCACTCATTTAGTGGCCAACACCTTCCAAAATTGGTATAGGTTGAGTGAGAATACTAAATGTCACCCCTTTACTGTCCAACACCTTCCCCAAATTGGTTTAAATTGATGTGGTAATGTATTGGCCATTGTTATGTACTGGGCATGCATGTTTGGTTATGGTTTAAATCCAAGCACACAAGTATGTAGCGAACTGTACCAGTGGAGTTTCTAAGACAGCAGGTTTGTTCCTGTTGGGATCCAGGCTGGCAGATCATGACATGTGTGAGGTGTAACGTGGAATAAAAGTCTTTGAACCTAGCTGTGATGGAGATCTGTTCTTCATCACATTTGGTGGCAGGACTTGACGATCCTCTACCGCCCCTGATGCACAGATACTCTTCGGTCATAGCGGTGTTTTCACAGCTGCCTGCTTACTTTTCCCAAGCGTCTGCATCTGTAACCTGTTGACGGCTATTAGGCCAATATTTTCCTAATTTGACCTGTTGCGCATGTCTGGCGCATCATTTGATGCCTTTTTGGGCTACTATTAAGGTACAGTTTAAGTGCCGGAGGCGCTCGCATAACGAATCTCCTAGTGCATCTTTTGGTTATGCCCAGCGCTCTGCACAAAGCCACTTGCCCTGATGTGCTGCTGCACACCCAATCAAGCTGTCACGTGTTACACGTGGTCGTCATATTGTATTGGGCATTATCGCTTATAGACACAGCTCTCGTCCCCATGTTACGATGCCATACGTGGCAACCATATTGTGTGCACTCCTCACCAAATCACTCAATCACCACCATTCTTAAGTCAGCCTGGCAAATCTTCAATAAAATGGGTTCAGTGGTTCAGACTATTTGAAAACCATTCAATCACTATAGGTGCAAACAGTTATAGTCCTGCATGCAAATTTTCCCTATTGTTTGGTACTTTGGGCAGACAGCCCAGCAAATTTTCGACAGTCTGCCACCAGTACCTGCACCATAAGGGCAATGTGGAGATGGCCAATTAAATGTAAATTTAGAAGCTATTGCAAGGATGCGTAAATAGTTTTCTGATGAGCCTAGTATAATGCTTGAACAACACAATGTTTTGAAGCGCAAACAGAAGGCAGAGAAAAATGTGGAGGATTATGTTCCATCCCTTACAGTGTTGGCAGCGACTTGCGAATTTGGACCCAACCTTGATATATACATTCAAGACCAGTTTGTATTTAACTGTTCGATAAGGAAGGTCCAGGAGAGACTTTTAAATTGCAGGAATCCAACATTAATAGAAGTTATTGACCTGGCCAAAAGCCTCAAGACGTTATTCATTTCTTCTAAAATACTCCATGCTGAGTCTGTGGTCAATGTAATGTTGTCTTCAAATGAGGAACACATGTAATCGTTATGCTCTATTAACACCAAAGGAAAAACAACGAGAAACACTAACAACAAACACTTTAGCTAATGCTATAGGTTGTTTCTAAAAGTCACCTGAGCCATTTTCTGTCTGTCCTGCAGTTGACAAGTGTGTTTATTGTGTAAATAATGAGATCACTTCCAAATTGTGTGCAAGAGTCTAAAAAACCCAGTGAAAGTGTTGATGTAGATGTAGTTTCATGAGCAGAATCACTTAACAATGTTATTCTTACATTAGACTCTATTGCTCAAGGTGTGCCTGTTAAGGGACCACTTTGGGAAGCTATCATTGATAAGGTTCCATTACAAGTTATTTTGGACTCTGGATTGTAACTATTCTGAGAGATACCACTTTCCTTGAGTATTGGGACAACAATATCACACAGTCACCCATGGATATAAACCCCAAAGCTTTTGGGGGAAAATACATTGAAATGCTGGGCTACTTCAACTCCAATGTATCTTGTCTTGGTAGAGAAACCAACAGCTGTCAAAGGCAGCAACATCATTAGGGTGGCAGGCCCTAGCCAAAATGGGTTTATATTTGGTCCTGGGTTCAAACAATCTGGTGGTAGTTGGAGATATTCCTGTATTCTCTGTTGGTGGTTATGGGGCAGGCATGTTTTGGTATAGTTCAAATAAAGGTACGTGAGTGTGTAGCAAACTGTACCAGTGTGGATTCTAACGCAGCGGGTTAGGTGCTGTCAGGATCCAGGCTGGCAGGTCGTGTCACATTGCGGGCGGTGTGATGAGGATTAAAAGTCTATTAACCTACCTGCTGTGGAGGACTGTTCTTCATCACAACTGGAATGGTAATAGTAAACGTCACCCCTTTAGTGTTCAGCACCTTCCCCAAAATGATTTAGATTGGAGTGGAAATAGTAAATGTCACCTGTTTAGTGTATAATACTTTTTAAAAATGGATTACATTGGAGTGTCATGATTTATTTTTATTATTTGATTGTGAAATACTTTGTTTAAATTGCAATTATATGTAGTAGAAATAGTTTGTTTTATGTAATTAATATTGCTGATGTTTAGTAGTATAAAATATAATTTAAAACATTGTATGATTGTAATAAGTACAATTAATAATTATATATTTTAATAGAATAAAGACATATAACACATTTTTCTAATTTATTTAGGATGTCAAAGTTCTTATGCATATTTTTCGATTTTTAAACATTTATGTTTCAACTTTAAAATAAGCATTTAATTACAAGATAAATAAATATATATTTTTTTATTATTAAACAAAAATGAAAATCATATTCAAATATTATGTATGGGATGTTGTACATTTTCCAATTTTTTCGATTGTTTAACATTTTTTAACATTTCTTATATTGTTTGATATACAAATTCTCAACATCATTTTAACATATGCTTTTTCAGTATAAATTTAAAAAATGCATATATTTTATACTATTATTTAATTTGAACTTCACAATTTTGTAACATTTTTACAAAATGTTTCATGTTTTGCATGTTTAATAATTGTTAGCATTTTTTAATACATTTATTCAACATTTTTTAATAATGTCCCAGTTATTTCTATGGGAAGATAGTCCTTTTATTATTTTCATGTACCTGACTTTTTTCACTGCTACCTTCTTTTTTGCAATCTATTTGTGTAATTGTTAGTCTATTGTTGCTGTTCGTAGGAACAGATAAGTCCTTTTCTTTTTTTATGTTTTTTAAGGGTTTTGAGAGCAGGTGGTTTAGGGGGAAGGTCTAGAGGTTAATTATAGTGTTGCTTGTGGGTTTTTGTAGATTTAGTTGTTTTATTATTAGTGGTTTTCACTAGTTTGTAGTTTTGGATTTGCGAACACTGTTTTAATAAGATATAATTGTGTTATGTTACATTGTGTTATTTTACTTATTTTATGATGAATAAGTGCAATGTATATATATGTTTTTGGGAATGTAATGAGTTTTGTGGGTTGGTTTTCTTGTTAACTTTACAGATTTTTGTGTACAAACGTGTCCTAGGAGCATTGGGAATTACCTTTTTATTTTAAAGGAAATCACTTTTGGCTTATAATAAACTAACATTTCTTAATGTGATTTCCCTTTTTTCGGGTTTCCAGGAATGTTTCTGTTTTTAAACACGTTTTGGAATTTTTATGGTTCCTAGATCCTTTGGATTGGTTTGAGGGATGTCTATGGGATCTGTTTTGTTTTTGCATTTTTTGATAGATTATTATTTTTGACCACATTGAAATAGAGGTAGATCTGCACCACAGAACAGTAGGTCTTATTTATTTAATTTCTTTTGGGTGGGAAATGTTATGTTTTATTGTTTTTGTAAATATTATGTGACTGTTACTTGGAATTGTGTAGTTAATGTGCTGTATATATTTTACGAGATGAAGTGAGTTTGTTCTTTAAGCTTTTTGGTTGGTGCGGTTTATATTTTTCTTGTAAATCATTTATAACATATTTTATTACCTCAGTCTTATTTAATATTGGAGTTTTATTTAATGTTTAGACTGATGTAATAAAATATTATGTTTATTATTTACATAAACTTGATTTGTAATATTGGTTTAGATTTTGGGACAGTTTTTTGGGACTTTCTTAGGTTACTATTTATTTTATAATGTGCTTTTGGCTATTATTTTTAAGTAATCTACTCCTATGTTGTTTATGAAAATTTGACTTTAAATTGTAGTATATCGTATATTCTTTTAGTTTGTTTGCTACATTTGAGTGCAATATAGCTAACAGATTGCTCCATTCGTAGTGGTTAGTAGTTTGCTCTCTTTGTAATGCTTCTATAAATGTATAGAGTGTAGGTTGAGTTCTGTCTAGTGTGGATTGAAAGGCAATGTGCCATCCATCCCCGCTTTGTTTGTTTTTGCTTCCTCTGCCAAGGTGCTGTCATAGACATTCCACCATGGTATTTAGAATTTAGGTTGGCATTTGTGCCTGGAGCGATGCAGTCTACCAACCCAAACATCTTTGAAATAATTCATTCGGGGGCTTAGTTTATCTTCCTTTTGTTGGTAGAAAGACCTTTCTATAAGTAAATTGCAGTGGTTAGCCACCTCTGTGACAGAGACAAAGGCTGGTGCTATCATTTTTTTATTTCAAAGGCAAATTGGCTGTTCATAGAATAGTCTACACTTTGTGCAGATTGTTGGAGGTGCTTTGATTGAAATGGTAGTAATCGCTTGCATGGTTGTGTGGGAGTAATTTTTTTAAATGGTTCGAATTGTGGCTTGCTGAAAGTCTATGAGTACTTTATTGTGGATAGTAGTTATTTTTTATGTTTAATGCAGTTTAAGAGTTTGTAGTAAGTGTTCCTCTGTTTATTTGGTGGCTGCTGCTTTGGGTATTTGGTAGTAGGGCATATATAAAAGGGATATTTGTGTTCTGGTATTCACCATGTATGATGTATATCTGTGTGAATGATTTGGGACATATTTTAAAAGTCCCAGCCATCATCCAGATTTGACAATGGCTTAGATTTAGTAAATTATCTGCTGTGGGGAATATTCTGATTTGTTTATTATTCTTTAGATTGTCATATAAAAGGAAAGGTTTCTCATTATGTGCCATTGTTCAATGCTCAGGCATTTCTATGTCTTGGTATCTTCTGGAGGCAGGAGGAGTATCGCTGGTGTCTTTTTTAGTTCATGCAAATAAACGTTTGAAAGTGGGTATAGCTTGTAGCTGGCCTGTGATGAGTTTGGGGACTTTAGGGAGTATGGTGGTCATTACAACCTCGGCGGTCTACAAGACCGCCGAGGGACGCCGTGCGGAAGAACGCCAGTAGTGGCGGTTTGCCGCTCGGCGTATTATGACTGTTGGCTACTCTCCGTCCTTTTTCCGATGGAGAGCCGCCAACAGCCATACTGGCGGGCGGTGGGGAAGTGGAGGTTGCTTCTGTTGGCGGTGTGGTGTCGGCGGAGCAGCCCCCATGGCTCCCGTCCCCTCCGGGAGGATCGACGGAACAGGTAAGTCGATCGTCCGTTAGCGGAGGGGGGTGGGGGGGTGTTGTGTGTTGTGTGGGTGCATGGGGGTGTGCGTCTCTGTATGTAGAGGGGGTGTGTGTGTGCGTGTATGCTTGCGGGGGTGTTGCATGTTTTGGGAATGAGTGCGTGTATGTCTGTGGGTATGTCTGTATGGATGTGTGCGTGTATGTTTGTATGTGGGTGTGCGTGTCTGACTGTGTGTGTGGATGTAGGCATGTATGTCGGTGTGTGTGCGTGTGTGTGTTGGTGGTGCAAGCGTGCGTGTCGTGTGTGTGAGTTCTGTGATGTTGGGGGTCGGGGTGGGGAGGGGGCCCTTCCACCTTTGGGGGGTGGCAGGGGTGGTGGGGGGTGTAGGGGAGGGAGTCGGGTGGGGGTGGGTGGTGGGGGAGACCCTATCAGTGCCAGGGAAGGAATTCCCTGGCACTGATAGTGCTTACCGCCATGGGTTTCATGGCGGTTCCAACTGCAGGAAATCCACGGCGGTAAGCCGGGTCAAAATACCGCCGGCTGTATAGTGACGGCCGCCGGGCTGGAGACCCAGGTCTCCAGCCCAGCGGTCGTCTCCGCGCTGGTGGGCGGAACGGAGAACCGCCATGGTCGCTTCTCCGCCTTCCGCCTTCCGCCTACCGCCTTCCGTCAGGGTCATAATGACCCCCTATGTCCTTTAGGATTTTGTTTGTGGGTTGCTAGGAGCTAGTGCCTACCTATTTTATATCCTGCAATACCTCCTTTAAATCTATTTCTGTCACATTTTGAGAGTGGTTGAGTTCACTTACATTTGTTGTGGCCTTTGCATACCGTTAGAATAATATTTGCTACATATCCAATTTAAATTTTCTGTCAAGGCATTTTCTTGGTTGTAAGTGTAGCCCATGTAACATAGTAACTGCTTTCCTTTCTGGGATGTTACATATTTGGATGTTTTGGTCATTGTATCTGAAAATAGTGTAATAGTATAAATATATACAATATTGTAAAGTTAATATTTTTGTTATTTACATTTAAAATTATGCAACTATTATTTTTAATACTTAAATGTATGTTCCTTTTAAATGTTTCATGCTCTTTTGCAGCTTTTCCGTTGGAGGTGTCCTAAGGTGGAACAGGTGTTTTCTTTTCTGTTGAAAGAAACAAAAGGGTCAGTTGCATTTTAAATGTTTATTTGTTGGTAGTTTTTAGAGGTTGAGGTTGTTAGGTTTATTTTTACTCGCTATTGGCATGTGTTTATATCTTTGAATAAATGATGTATACCTATGTTACATACTACGCTGGTTTGGACAGTAGTTTTTTTTCTGGCAGCTTATCACTTTTTGAAGTTGTAGTGTTTTCTTTTCAGAAATAAATGTAAAGAGATAGTAGTTGGAGAGTGTTTCGGTAATTGTTTTTTGTGTTACATGTTTAGGTTTATTTACAAGTAAGCTTTAGTTTAACTATAAGTTTTACTTATTTGGTTAGGTAGTTTTTGAGATGTATGCATTTCTTCTTTAACCCCTTCGCTGCCAGGCCTTTTCCCCCTCCTGTGCCAGGCCTTTTTTTGCCTATTCGGGGCAGTTCGCGCTTAGGCCCTCATAACTTTTTGTCCACATAAGCTAACCAAGCCAAATTTGCGTCCTTTTTTTCCAACATCCTAGGGATTCTAAAGGTACCCAGACTTTGTGGGTTCCCCTGAAGGAGGCCAAGAAATTGGCCAAAATACAGTGAAATTTTCGTTTTTTTCAAAAAAATTGGAAAAAGTGGCTGCAGAAGGAGGCTTGTGGTTTTTCCCCTGAAAATGGCATCAACAAAGGGTTTGCGGTGCTAAACTCAGCAGCTTCCCAGCTTTCAGGAACAGGCAGACTTGAATCAGAAAACCCCATTTTTCAACACGATTTTGGCATTTTACTGGGGCATACCCCATTTGTGCAATTTTTTGTGCTTTCAGCCTCCTTCCAGTCAGTGACAGGAATGGTCATGAAACCAATGCTGGATCCCAGAAACCTAAACATTTCTGAAAAGTAGACAAAATTCTGAATTCAGCAAGGGGTCATTTGTGTAGATCCTACAAGGGTTTCCTACAGAAAATAACAGCTGAAAAAGAAAAATATTGAAATTGAGGTGAAAAAACCATCAATTTTTCTCTACGTTTTACTCTGTAACTTTTCCCTGCAATGTCAGATTATCGAAAGCAATATACCGTTACGTCTGCTGGACTCCTCTGGTTGCGGGGATATATAGGGTTTGTAGGTTCATCAAGAACCCGAGGAACCCAGAGCCAATAAATGAGCTGCACCCTGCAGTGCATTTTCATTCTATACCGGGTATACAGCAATTCATTTGCTGAAATATAAGGAGTAAAAAATTGCTATCAAGAAAACCTTTGCATTTCCAAAAAGGGCACAAGATAAGGTGTTGAGGAGCAGTGGTTATTTGCACATCTCTGAATTCCGGGGTGACCATAGTAGCACGTGAATTACAGGGAATTTCTCAAATAGATGTCTTTTTTACACACACTCCTATATTTGGAAGGAAAAAATGTAGAGAAAGACAAGGGGCAATAGTACTTGTTTTGCTAATCTATGTTCCCCCAAGTCTCCCGATAAAAATGGTACCTCACTTGTGTGGGTAGGCCTAGCGCCCGCGACAGGATATGCCCCAAAACACAACGTGGACATATCACAGAAAACAGAGCTGTTTTTAGCAAAGTGACTACCTGTAGATTTTGGCCTCTAGCTCAGCCGCCACCTAGGGAAACCTACCAAACCTGTACATTTCTGAAAACTAGAGACCCAGGGGAATCCAAGGAGGGGTGACTGGCGGGGCTCGGACCTGGTTCTGTTACCCAGAATCCTTTGCAAACCTCAAAATTTGGCTAAAAAAACACATGTTCCTCACATTTCTGTGGCAGAAAGTTCTGGAATCTGAGAGGAGCCACAAATTTCCTTCCACCCAGCGTTCCCCCACGTCTCCCGATAAAAATGATACCTCACTTGCGTGGGTAGGCCTAGCGCCCGCGACAGGATATGCCCCAAAACACAACGTGGACATATCACAGAAAACAGAGCTGTTTTTAGCAAAGTGACTACCTGTAGATTTTGGCCTGTAGCTCAGCCGCCACCTAGGGAAACCTACCAAACCTGTACATTTCTGAAAACTAGAGACCTAGGGGAATCCAAGGAGGGGTGACTGGCGGGGCTCGGACCTGGTTCTGTTACCCAGAATCCTTTGCAAACCTCAAAAATTGGCTAAAAAAACACATGTTCCTCACATTTCTGTGGCAGAAAGTTCTGGAATCTGAGAGGAGCCACAAATTTCCTTCCACCCAGCGTTCCCCCACGTCTCCCGATAAAAATGATACCTCACTTGCGTGGGTAGGCCTAGCGCCCGCGACAGGATATGCCCCAAAACACAACGTGGACATATCACAGAAAACAGAGCTGTTTTTAGCAAAGTGACAACCTGTAGATTTTGGCCTGTAGCTCAGCCGCCACCTAGGGAAACCTACCAAACCTGTACATTTCTGAAAACTAGAGACCTAGGGGAATCCAAGGACGGGTGACTGGCGGGGCTCGGACCTGGTTCTGTTACCCAGAATCCTTTGCAAACCTCAAAAATTGGCTAAAAAAACACATGTTCCTCACATTTCTGTGGCAGAAAGTTCTGGAATCTGAGAGGAGCCACAAATTTCCTTCCACCCAGCGTTCCCCCATGTCTCCCGATAAAAATGATACCTCACTTGCGTGGGTAGGCCTAGCGCCCGCGACAGGATATGCCCCAAAACACAACGTGGACATATCACAGAAAACAGAGCTGTTTTTAGCAAAGTGACTACCTGTAGATTTTGGCCTGTAGCTCAGCCGCCACCTAGGGAAACCTACCAAACCTGTACATTTCTGAAAACTAGAGACCTAGGGGAATCCAAGGAGGGGTGACTGGCGGGGCTCGGACCTGGTTCTGTTACCCAGAATCCTTTGCAAACCTCAAAAATTGGCTAAAAAAACACATGTTCCTCACATTTCTGTGGCAGAAAGTTCTGGAATCTGAGAGGAGCCACAAATTTCCTTCCACCCAGCGTTCCCCCACGTCTCCCTATAAAAATGATACCTCACTTGCGTGGGTAGGCCTAGCGCCCGCGACAGGATCTGCCCCAAAACACAACGTGGACATATCACAGAAAACAGAGCTGTTTTTAGCAAAGTGACTACCTGTAGATTTTGGCCTGTAGCTCAGCCGCCACCTAGGGAAACCTACCAAACCTGTACATTTCTGAAAACTAGAGACCTAGGGGAATCCAAGGAGGGGTGACTGGCGGGGCTCGGACCTGGTTCTGTTACCCAGAATCCTTTGCAAACCTCAAAAATTGGCTAAAAAAACACATGTTCCTCACATTTCTGTGGCAGAAAGTTCTGGAATCTGAGAGGAGCCACAAATTTCCTTCCACCCAGCGTTCCCCCACGTCTCCCGATAAAAATGATACCTCACTTGCGTGGGTAGGCCTAGCGCCCGCGACAGGATATGCCCCAAAACACAACGTGGACATATCACAGAAAACAGAGCTGTTTTTAGCAAAGTGACTACCTGTAGATTTTGGCCTGTAGCTCAGCCGCCACCTAGGGAAACCTACCAAACCTGTACATTTCTGAAAACTAGAGACCTAGGGGAATCCAAGGAGGGGTGACTGGCGGGGCTCGGACCTGGTTCTGTTACCCAGAATCCTTTGCAAACCTCAAAAATTGGCTAAAAAAACACATGTTCCTCACATTTCTGTGGCAGAAAGTTCTGGAATCTGAGAGGAGCCACAAATTTCCTTCCACCCAGCGTTCCCCCACGTCTCCCGATAAAAATGATATCTCACTTGCGTGGGTAGGCCTAGCGCCCGCGACAGGATATGCCCCAAAACACAACGTGGACATATCACAGAAAACAGAACTGTTTTTAGCAAAGTGACTACCTGTAGATTTTGGCCTGTAGCTCAGCCGCCACCTAGGGAAACCTACCAAACCTGTACATTTCTGAAAACTAGAGACCTAGGGGAATCCAAGGAGGGGTGACTGGCGGGGCTCGGACCTGGTTCTGTTACCCAGAATCCTTTGCAAACCTCAAAAATTGGCTAAAAAAACACATGTTCCTCACATTTCTGTGGCAGAAAGTTCTGGAATCTGAGAGGAGCCACAAATTTCCTTCCACCCAGCGTTCCCCCACGTCTCCCGATAAAAATGATACCTCACTTGCGTGGGTAGGCCTAGCGCCCGCGACAGGATATGCCCCAAAACACAACGTGGACATATCACAGAAAACAGAGCTGTTTTTAGCAAAGTGACTACCTGTAGATTTTGGCCTGTAGCTCAGCCGCCACCTAGGGAAACCTACCAAACCTGTACATTTCTGAAAACTAGAGACCTAGGGGAATCCAAGGAGGGGTGACTGGCGGGGCTCGGACCTGGTTCTGTTACCCAGAATCCTTTGCAAACCTCAAAAAGTGGCTAAAAAAACACATGTTCCTCACATTTCTGTGGCAGAAAGTTCTGGAATCTGAGAGGAGCCACAAATTTCCTTCCACCCAGGGTTCCCCCACGTCTCCCGATAAAAATGATACCTCACTTGCGTGGGTAGGCCTAGCGCCCGCGACAGGATATGCCCCAAAACACAACGTGGACATATCACAGAAAACAGAGCTGTTTTTAGCAAAGTGACTACCTGTAGATTTTGGCCTGTAGCTCAGCCGCCACCTAGGGAAACCTACCAAACCTGTACATTTATGAAAACTAGAGACCTAGGGGAATCCAAGGAGGGGTGACTGGCGGGGCTCGGACCTGGTTCTGTTACCCAGAATCCTTTGCAAACCTCAAAAATTGGCTAAAAAAACACATGTTCCTCACATTTCTGTGGCAGAAAGTTCTGGAATCTGAGAGGAGCCACAAATTTCCTTCCACCCAGCGTTCCCCCACGTCTCCCGATAAAAATGATACCTCACTTGCGTGGGTAGGCCTAGCGCCCGCGACAGGATATGCCCCAAAACACAACGTGGACATATCACAGAAAACAGAGATGTTTTTAGCAAAGTGACTACCTGTAGATTTTGGCCTGTAGCTCAGCCGCCCCCTAGGGAAACCTACCAAACCTGTACATTTCTGAAAACTAGAGACCTAGGGGAATCCAAGGAGGGGTGACTGGCGGGGCTCGGACCTGGTTCTGTTACCCAGAATCCTTTGCAAACCTCAAAAATTGGCTAGAAAAACATATGTTCCTCACATTTCTGTGGCAGAAAGTTCTGGAATCTGAGAGGAGCCACAAATTTCCTTCCACCCAGCATTCCCCCACGTCTCCCGATAAAAATGATACCTCACTTGCGTGGGTAGGCCTAGCGCCCGCGACAGGATATGCCCCAAAACACAACGTGGACATATCACAGAAAACAGAGCTGTTTTTAGCAAAGTGACTACCTGTAGATTTTGGCCTGTAGCTCAGCCGCCACCTAGGGAAACCTACCAAACCTGTACATTTCTGAAAACTAGAGACCTAGGGGAATCCAAGGAGGGGTGACTGGCGGGGCTCGGACCTGGTTCTGTTACCCAGAATCCTTTGCAAACCTCAAAAATTGGCTAAAAAAACACATGTTCCTCACATTTCTGTGGCAGAAAGTTCTGGAATCTGAGAGGAGCCACAAATTTCCTTCCACCCAGCGTTCCCCCACGTCTCCCGATAAAAATGATACCTCACTTGCGTGGGTAGGCCTAGCGCCCGCGACAGGATATGCCCCAAAACACAACGTGGACATATCACAGAAAACAGAGCTGTTTTTAGCAAAGTGACTACCTGTAGATTTTGGCCTGTAGCTCAGCCGCCACCTAGGGAAACCTACCAAACCTGTACATTTCTGAAAACTAGAGACCTATGGGAATCCAAGGAGGGGTGACTGGCGGGGCTCGGACCTGGTTCTGTTACCCAGAATCCTTTGCAAACCTCAAAAATTGGCTAAAAAAACACATGTTCCTCACATTTCTGTGGCAGAAAGTTCTGGAATCTGAGAGGAGCCACAAATTTCCTTCCACCCAGCGTTCCCCCACGTCTCCCGATAAAAATGATACCTCACTTGCGTGGGTAGGCCTAGCGCCCGCGACAGGATATGCCCCAAAACACAACGTGGACATATCACAGAAAACAGAGCTGTTTTTAGCAAAGTGACTACCTGTAGATTTTGGCCTGTAGCTCAGCCGCCACCTAGGGAAACCTACCAAACCTGTACATTTCTGAAAACTAGAGACCTAGGGGAATCCAAGGAGGGGTGACTGGCGGGGCTCGGACCTGGTTCTGTTACCCAGAATCCTTTGCAAACCTCAAAAATTGGCTAAAAAAACACATGTTCCTCACATTTCTGTGGCAGAAAGTTCTGGAATCTGAGAGGAGCCACAAATTTCCTTCCACCCAGCGTTCCCCCACGTCTCCCGATAAAAATGATACCTCACTTGCGTGGGTAGGCCTAGCGCCCGCGACAGGATATGCCCCAAAACACAACGTGGACATATCACAGAAAACAGAGATGTTTTTAGCAAAGTGACTACCTGTAGATTTTGGCCTGTAGCTCAGCCGCCCCCTAGGGAAACCTACCAAACCTGTACATTTCTGAAAACTAGAGACCTAGGGGAATCCAAGGAGGGGTGACTGGCGGGGCTCGGACCTGGTTCTGTTACCCAGAATCCTTTGCAAACCTCAAAAATTGGCTAGAAAAACATATGTTCCTCACATTTCTGTGGCAGAAAGTTCTGGAATCTGAGAGGAGCCACAAATTTCCTTCCACCCAGCATTCCCCCACGTCTCCCGATAAAAATGATACCTCACTTGCGTGGGTAGGCCTAGCGCCCGCGACAGGATATGCCCCAAAACACAACGTGGACATATCACAGAAAACAGAGCTGTTTTTAGCAAAGTGACTACCTGTAGATTTTGGCCTGTAGCTCAGCCGCCACCTAGGGAAACCTACCAAACCTGTACATTTCTGAAAACTAGAGACCTAGGGGAATCCAAGGAGGGGTGACTGGCGGGGCTCGGACCTGGTTCTGTTACCCAGAATCCTTTGCAAACCTCAAAAATTGGCTAAAAAAACACATGTTCCTCACATTTCTGTGGCAGAAAGTTCTGAAATCTGAGAGGAGCCACAAATTTCCTTCCACCCAGCGTTCCCCCACGTCTCCCGATAAAAATGATACCTCACTTGCGTGGGTAGGCCTAGCGCCCGCGACAGGATATGCCCCAAAACACAACGTGGACATATCACAGAAAACAGAGCTGTTTTTAGCAAAGTGACTACCTGTAGATTTTGGCCTCTAGCTCAGCCGCCACCTAGGGAAACCTACCAAACCTGTACATTTCTGAAAACTAGAGACCTAGGGGAATCCAAGGAGGGGTGACTGGCGGGGCTCGGACCTGGTTCTGTTACCCAGAATCCTTTGCAAACCTCAAAAATTGGCTAAAAAAACACATGTTCCTCACATTTCTGTGGCAGAAAGTTCTGGAATCTGAGAGGAGCCACAAATTTCCTTCCACCCAGCGTTCCCTCACGTCTCCCGATAAAAATGATACCTCACTTGCGTGGGTAGGCCTAGCGCCCGCGACAGGATATGCCCCAAAACACAACGTGGACATATCACAGAAAACAGAGCTGTTTTTAGCAAAGTGACTACCTGTAGATTTTGGCCTGTAGCTCAGCCGCCACCTAGGGAAACCTACCAAACCTGTACATTTCTGAAAACTAGAGACCTATGGGAATCCAAGGAGGGGTGACTGGCGGGGCTCGGACCTGGTTCTGTTACCCAGAATCCTTTGCAAACCTCAAAAATTGGCTAAAAAAACACATGTTCCTCACATTTCTGTGGCAGAAAGTTCTCGAATCTGAGAGGAGCCACAAATTTCCTTCCACCCAGCGTTCCCCCACGTCTCCCGATAAAAATGATACCTCACTTGCGTGGGTAGGCCTAGCGCCCGCGACAGGATATGCCCCAAAACACAACGTGGACATATCACAGAAAACAGAGATGTTTTTAGCAAAGTGACTACCTGTAGATTTTGGCCTGTAGCTCAGCCGCCACCTAGGGAAACCTACCAAACCTGTACATTTCTGAAAACTAGAGACCTAGGGGAATCCAAGGAGGGGTGACTGGCGGGGCTCGGACCTGGTTCTGTTACCCAGAATCCTTTGCAAACCTCAAAAATTGGCTAAAAAAACACATGTTCCTCACATTTCTGTGGCAGAAAGTTCTGGAATCTGAGAGGAGCCACAAATTTCCTTCCACCCAGCGTTCCCCCACGTCTCCCGATAAAAATGATACCTCACTTGCGTGGGTAGGCCTAGCGCCCGCGACAGGATATGCCCCAAAACACAACGTGGACATATCACAGAAAACAGAGCTGTTTTTAGCAAAGTGACTACCTGTAGATTTTGGCCTCTAGCTCAGCCGCCACCTAGGGAAACCTACCAAACCTGTACATTTCTGAAAACTAGAGACCTAGGGGAATCCAAGGAGGGGTGACTGGCGGGGCTCGGACCTGGTTCTGTTACCCAGAATCCTTTGCAAACCTCAAAAATTGGCTAAAAAAACACATGTTCCTCATATTTCTGTGGCAGAAAGTTCTGGAATCTGAGAGGAGCCACAAATTTCCTTCCACCCAGCGTTCCCCCAAGTCTCCCGATAAAAATGATACCTCACTTGTGTGGGTGGGCCAGGTGCCTCCAACAGAATAAGGCCCAAAACTTGTAGAGATACAGGGGATAGCACTGCGAGTTTATAAGGACATATTATTTTATACATCTTTAGACTGACTCTGCTTTGGGGACCCACATACGTGAGGTGTCATTTTATTTGGGAGACTGAGGGGAACACTGGGGAGTAGGAATTTTGTGCTGGAGTGGTGATCGTACGAAGAAAAGTCAGGAAAATATGCTTTTTTTAAGCACATTTTGAGGTTAACAGAGGAGTCTGGGTAAGAAAATGTTGGGGGATCCACGCAAGCCACACCTCCCTGGACTCCTTGGGGTGTCTAGTTTTAAAAAATGTCTGGGTTTGGTAGGTTTCCCTAGATGAAGGCCGCACACAGGACCAAAAACATAGGTGCCCTCTCCCCCCCCAAACACAGGTAGTTTTGTAATATATCGTTTTGATGTGCCCACATACGTCCGTGATGTGCCAAACACTAAAATTTTTAAAAGAAACACACTTAGGTTATGTGAAAAAGACCCCTCACCCACCAACCAAGTTGGTGGCATGCTTCATCATCGGGGTCCCACCTGAGGCACCTAGCGTGTCATAGGTGTGCTGCGACGCCTGATTACAGCGGAGCAGGTTTGGTCATTTTTACCACACATACTGGTTGGATTTGGCACGAGGGTGAGTGATGGTTCAGTGGATCAAATTTTACTAACAAGAGCTTTCACAAAAATGAAAAGCACTGTTAGTAACTGAAAGGCAAAAAACTGAACCAATGACTCACAGCTCGTGAGCTGTAAAGCCGCGACAAGGCACCAACCGCTTTACAGTCCATTCACACAACTTTCATACATGACACACACAAGGCCATTCACACCGCCAGCCACGGGCCCAGCACATTACAACACTCACATCGACAGACAGCGCCACTCAAGGGCCCATCACTTACATACGCCCACATGCCTGATACAACAATCACACCAGCTGATGGGAGTGTGTGGACTGGTGTTTGGCTGGCAGTGTGTTGCAGTAGCTAACATCAAGTCAATATGTACAGTCTCAGCCAAGCCCCACTCCACACACAATGGCATCATATATATTTTTTTTTTTTAAACAGAGGAACCCCTAACTAAGTAGAAAGAATTACAAAACAACAAACACAAAAGCTCTAACTAAGAACATGACAGAAATGCTAACCATGAAACTAAACACATGAAAATACAAACCAGACATGAGTTTACACTCATGGTTGTTCCCAGAAATTCTTCTGGGTGTGGTAATTCTTAAAACAAGCACCGACACACAGCCCAGGCTTTGAAGGACAATCTGGGCAGTACATTCGAGACTCCCTCCGGATACCTCTTCGAAAACACACTCTACATTTCTTAGCTGGAAAGTCTTTTTTGGGTGTGGGAGGAATGTGCTCAGCAAAGTGGCGATCTTTCAATCTAGCCACATCCTCCACCACTGCTTCTCTAGGAACTCTGGCCTGTTCCACCACAATAAGGCTCTCTATCACTGACTCCTGAAATTTCACAAATGTCATCTTTGAGTCTGGAGACCTATCCCTAAACACAATAAAAGCATTGAAGGTTGCTAAGTGGAAGAGGTGAAGTGCTAACTTCTTATACCAAACATAAGACTTACGAATAGCAGTATAAGGTTCCAACCTCTGGTCAACTCTATCTACACCTCCCATGTGCTTATTATAATCTAAAATGCACACAGGTTTGCGCACTTCAGCAACCTGGCCCCAAACAGTCACAGGGGAAGTACTCTCATCATGGATGGTACTTAGCATGTAGACATCCCTCTTGTCTGAAAATTTCAAAGCTAGCAGCTCCTCGTTCCGCAAGGCACAGCACTGTCCCCTCTCAAGTTTTTTACAGACAAGCTCCCTTGGATAGCCTTTCCGGTTAGAACGGATTGTGCCACAAGCAACTGTGTCCACTCTAAACAATTCCTTGAACAACTGCACACCAGTGTAGAAGTTGTCTACATACAAATGGTGACCTTTGTTGAACAGTCGTCTACCAAGATCCCACACAATTTTCTCAGTAACTCCAAAAGTGGGAGGACAACCAGGGGGGTCAATATTGGAATCCCTACCAGTGTACACACGGAAACTATACACATATCCTGTCCTACTTTCAGACAGCATATACAATTTAATTCCATATCGTGCCCTTTTGCTAGGAATGTACTGCCTAAAAACCAAACGACCCTTGAAGAGGACCAAAGACTCGTCCACACTTAACTCTTTGCCTGGAACATAGACCTCCGAAAACCGATCTACAAAATGATCAAGGACAGGCCTAATCTTAAAAAGACGGTCAGAATCTGGGTGATCTCGTGGCAAGGCTAATGCATTGTCAACAAAATGCAGCATCCTAAGAAGAAGCAAATACCGATTACGACTCATGGTAGCTGGAAATATAGCTGTTGCCATCAAGGGACTAGTAGACCAATAAGAAGCCAGTGAAGGCTTCCTTATCAACCCCATCAAAAAAGTCAAACCCAAAAACTTTTTTATCTCCTCCAAATTTGTGGGAATCCACTGGGCAGCTCTAGAGTGTGGCCTAAGTCTAGCAGCGTTGTCCCTCAAATGCTGCTCCGCATACAAATTAGTCTGCTCAACAATCTCTTCCAAAAACACATCATCCATGAATAACTCAAAGAAATTGATAGGCATAAAGTTCTCTGTATTGGCGTTACACCCCGGGAGACCAGTAAAGGCAGGCAATCCTGGCTGCTCCATGTTTGGGGCAACCCAGACATCAGGTCTTATAACGGGAAACCTTTCAGCCCCAGGTTGCTGCACTATTGGCACATCAATGTCCTCCTCTAAAACAGAACCTTCATCTGCACTGAGAGTGGCTTCATCATCAGAAGATTCCCCTCCAACAGAAACATCACTGCCAGAATCTCTGACTTCCTCCTCTGCCTCAGATGCAGAGTCCGTCTCATAGTCATGATCAGACTGTGACTCAAAAAGCATACCAACCACCTGCTGAGCGGTCATCCTGCGGCTAGCCATGATCTCTCCTGCTAAAATTAACTGGACAAATTCACCACCAACAACCAGCACTGTGTAAGACAAGTAACAAAGTGTAGCTTTGTTAGTAAGAGTTACAAACTCAAAAACTATACCGCTCACTTGCCTGAAAAAGCTTGATTCACCAGCAACTACACAGCAATCACCAATGATATCCCACTAAAAAGAAAGAAAGAAAGGCAAATTAGAAATAAGACAAAACAAATATCATTGTGCACAAACCTAAGGACAATTTCACACACAATCCTGCATTTAGTACACCCCCTACAAACATGTCATTCATGCATGGCAACAATATTCCTTTGGAGTAAATTGTTTTTACTTACCTAAAACATGCAACTGTGCAAACTGCAGGTCAACCACCGCCAAAACCGCAAGGAGCCACAGCAAATAAAGCAAAAGCTTTGAACTAGAACAAAAAGGAGGAAATTTTTTTTATCACAAATGCAAAGACTTCTTCAGTTGACAAACACCCCACCATCAAACATTTTAGAAATTGGTGCCTAAGTGGATTCTGTCATAGGGGCAGATGGGCCTACTAAAAAAATAGGCCTGTCTGCCCCAAGGAAGCCAGAAAATACCTTTAGTACTGTGTCCCCATGGAGAGCGACCCTTGCCAAAGGGGACAGCCCTCAAACAAAAAAAAACAAAAAAAACACACACAACACTATCCCTGGTGCCTAAGTGGCTTCTGCCCCCTTGGGGGCAGGTGGGCCTAAGAAAATAGGCCCATCTGCCCCCAGGGGGTGTAGAAATGGCCAACAGGTCAATGCCCCCCTTGGGGGGGCGCCCCGTGACCAAGGGGACGCCCCCCCACAAAAATAAACAAATAAAAAAAAATCCCTGGCGTTCTAGTGGTTTCTGTCCCCCTTGGGGGCAGATCAGCCTAAAAATAATAGGCTGATCTGTCTCCAAGGGGTGCAGAAATGGCCTGGGTACATGTGCCCCCAAAGTGGGGGGCGACCCTTGCCCAAGCCCCCCCCCATCCACTAACACACACACACACACACACTATCCCTGGTGTCTACGTGGCTTCTGCCCCCATTGGGGGCAGGTGGGTCTAGAAAAATAGGCCCATCTGCCCCCAGGGGGGGCAGAAATGGCCAACAGGTCAATGCCCCCCACAAAAATAAACACATAAAAAAAAATCCCTGGCGTTCTAGTGGTTTCTGCCCCCCTTGGGGGCAGATCAGCCTAAAAATAATAGGCTGATCTGTCTCCAAGGGGTGCAGAAATGGCCTGGGTACATGTGCCCCCAAAGTGGGGGGCGACCCTTGCCCAAGCCCCCCCCATCCACTAACACACACACACTATCCCTGGTGTCTACGTGGCTTCTGCCCCCCTTGTGGGCAGGTGGGTCTAGAAAAATAGGCCCATCTGCCCCCAGGGGGGGCAGAAATGGCCAACAGGTCAATGCCCCCCTTGGGGGGGCGCCCCGTGCCCAAGGGGACACCCCCCCACAAAAATAAACACATAAAAAAAAATCCCTGGCGTTCTAGTGGTTTCTGCCCCCCTTGGGGGCAGATCAGCCTAAAAATAATAGGCTGATCTGTCTCCAAGGGGTGCAGAAATGGCCTGGGTACATGTGCCCCCAAAGTGGGGGGCGACCCTTGCCCAAGCCCCCCCCCATCCACTAACACACACACACACACACACTATCCCTGGTGTCTACGTGGCTTCTGCCCCCCTTGGGGGCAGGTGGGTCTAGAAAAATAGGCCCATCTGCCCCCAGGGGGGGCAGAAATGGCCAACAGGTCAATGCCCCCCTTGGGGGGGCGCCCCGTGCCCGAGGGGACGCCCCCCCACAAAAATAAACACATAAAAAAAAATCCCTGGCGTTCTAGTGGTTTCTGCCCCCCTTGGGGGCAGATCAGCCTAAAAATAATAGGCTGATCTGTCTCCAAGGGGTGCAGAAATGGCCTGGGTACATGTGCCCCCAAAGTGGGGGGCGACCCTTGCCCAAGCCCCCCCCCATCCACTAACACACACACACACACTATCCCTGGTGTCTACGTGGCTTCTGCCCCCCTTGGGGGCAGGTGGGTCTAGAAAAATAGGCCCATCTGCCCCCAGGGGGGGCAGAAATGGCCAACAGGTCAATGCCCCCCTTGGGGGGGCGCCCTGTGCCCAAGGGGACGCCCCCCCACAAAAATAAACACATAAAAAAAAAAACCTGGCGTTCTAGTGGTTTCTGCCCCCCTTGGGGGCAGATCAGCCTAAAAATAATAGGCTGATCTGTCTCCAAGGGGTGCAGAAATGGCCTGGGTACATGTGCCCCCAAAGTGGGGGGCGACCCTTGCCCAAGCCCCCCCCCCATCCACTAACACACACACACACACACACTATCCCTGGTGTCTACGTGGCTTCTGCCCCCCTTGGGGGCAGGTGGGTCTAGAAAAATAGGCCCATCTGCCCCCAGGGGGGGCAGAAATGGCCAACAGGTCAATGCCCCCCTTGGGGGGGCGCCCCGTGCCCAAGGGGACACCCCCCCCCACAAAAATAAACACATAAAAAAAAATCCCTGGCGTTCTAGTGGTTTCTGCCCCCCTTTTGGGCAGATCAGCCTAAAAATAATAGGCTGATCTGTCTCCAAGGGGTGCAGAAATGGCCTGGGTACATGTGCCCCAAAGTGGGGGGCGACCCTTGCCCAAGCCCCCCCCCATCCACTAACACACACACACACACACACTATCCCTGGTGTCTACGTGGCTTCTGCCCCCCTTGGGGGCAGGTGGGTCTAGAAAAATAGGCCCATCTGCCCCCAGGGGGGGCAGAAATGGCCAACAGGTCAATGCCCCCCTTGGGGGGGCGCCCCGTGCCCAAGGGGACACCCCCCCACAAAAATAAACACATAAAAAAAAATCCCTGGCGTTCTAGTGGTTTCTGCCCCCCTTGGGGGCAGATCAGCCTAAAAATAATAGGCTGATCTGTCTCCAAGGGGTGCAGAAATGGCCTGGGTACATGTGCCCCCAAAGTGGGGGGCGACCCTTGCCCAAGCCCCCCCCCATCCACTAACACACACACACACTATCCCTGGTGTCTACGTGGCTTCTGCCCCCCTTGGGGGCAGGTGGGTCTAGAAAAATAGGCCCATCTGCCCCCAGGGGGGGCAGAAATGGCCAACAGGTCAATGCCCCCCTTGGGGGGGGCGCCCCGTGCCCAAGGGGACGCCCCCCCACAAAAATAAACACATAAAAAAAAAACCCTGGCGTTCTAGTGGTTTCTGCCCCCCTTGGGGGCAGATCAGCCTAAAAATAATAGGCTGATCTGTCTCCAAGGGGTGCAGAAATGGCCTGGGTACATGTGCCCCCAAAGTGGGGGGCGAACCTTGCCCAAGCCCCCCCCCATCCACTAACACACACACACACTATCCCTGGTGTCTACGTGGCTTCTGCCCCCCTTGGGGGCAGGTGGGTCTAGAAAAATAGGCCCATCTGCCCCCAGGGGGGGCGGAAATGGCCAACAGGTCAATGCCCCCCTTGGGGGGGCGCCCCGTGCCCAAGGGGACACCCCCCCACAAAAATAAACACATTAAAAAAAATCCCTGGCGTTCTAGTGGTTTCTGCCCCCCTTGGGGGCAGATCAGCCTAAAAATAATAGGCTGATCTGTCTCCAAGGGGTGCAGAAATGGCCTGGGTACATGTGCCCCCAAAGTGGGGGGCGACCCTTGCCCAAGCCCCCCCCATCCACTAACACACACACACACACACACACACACTATCCCTGGTGTCTACGTGGCTTCTGCCCCCCTTGGGGGCAGGTGGGTCTAGAAAAATAGGCCCATCTGCCCCCAGGGGGGGCAGAAATGGCCAACCGGTCAATGCCCCCCTTGGGGGGGCGCCCCGTGCCCAAGGGGACGCCCCCCCACAAAAATAAACACATAAAAAAATATCCCTGGCGTTCTAGTGGTTTCTGCCCCCCTTGGGGCAGATCAACCTAAAAATAATAGGCTGATCTGCCCTCAAGGGGGGCAGAAATGGCCCTAAAAGACATGCCCCCCAAAGGGGAGCGACCCTTGCCCAAGGGGGCGCCCCCCCATCCACTACACACACAATCCCTGGTGCCTAAGTGGCTTCTGCCCCCCTTGGGGGCAGATGGACCTAAAAAAAATAGGCCGATCTGCCCCCAAGGGGGGCAGAAATGGCCAACAGTTCTCTGCCCCCTTGGGGGGGGCGCCCCTTGCCCAAGGGGGCACCCCCTCCCAACATACCTGCACAGAAAATATAAATCCCTGGTGATCCAGTGGTTTCTGCCCCCCTTGGGGGCAGATCCGCCTAAAAAGTAGGCCAATCTGCCCCCAAAGGGGGCAGAAATGGCCGTAACTAATTGCCCCCACAAGGGGAGCGACCCTTGCCCAAGGGGCCGCTCCCCGCCAGCAAGAAACACGAGCAAACAACAAAAAAAACAAATCCCTGGTGTCTAGTGGGCATTCCTGCTGCCCGATCGCAATGCGATCGGGCAGCAGGAATGCTCAAAGAGACACCGGGGGAAAGGAAAAGCCTTTCCTTTCCCCCGGTGCCTCTTTAGCCCAAACCCCCCACCCACCGGGAAGAGGAACTCACCTCTTTCCTCGTCGCCGCACAGGAAGCAAATGGCTTCCTGTGCGGCGAAATCCCCATATTGAAGTCAGCGCGCGATCGCGCGCTGACGTCATTATGGGGGGGTGGGGGGGTCGGGGGTGGAAGGGGAAGGGCTTCCCCTTCCATCCCTGACTTTGGGGGGGTGGGGGGAAGCACACAGAGGGAGCGAGAGCGCTCCCTCTGGGCTGTGTGCCGAGGACGTAGTGGTTACGTCCTCGGCACAGCAGCACTGTGCCGCAGGACGTAACCACTACGTCTGCGGCACAGAAGGGGTTAAGGGTCTGGCAAGAAAATCCAGCAGAGTTTTTTCTTCTTGCAGCATTTGACATCTGTGAAGTAGTTAGTTGATAAAATTAGTGTACCTTTTATACTGTTGATTTAATTGTTTGTCTGATTTTATTGGATAAAGTTGTTTATAGTTTGATTTTATTGGTTAGTATAGTTTCACTTAGATTTTTTATCAGTTATGTCCTTCTATTGTAAATGCTTATTTAGGTTTTATTTATAATGTATGACATATAGTTTGAAATATATCTATATCTATATCTATAACTATATATATATGTGCGTGTGTGTGTGTGTGTGTGCGAAAGAAGTTGTCCTCAGAAGAAAGTATACTCCCAAACTGGGTTATTGTTTATTGTGGAAAGCAAGCAACTTATGCAGAATTCTTTAGCATTTTCATTTCTCCAGGCCTAACGCGTTTCAGACATAGCCGTCCTCGTTCACAGGCCAAATGCATGGGTTCAGCATATTAACTGCAGACACCTGATCACTCAGTTAAATACCAATTCTACCCCAGTGCGCCTCTGAAGTGAGTTGCAAAGTGCATCTTGGTAAAGGTGGTCCTGCAGGTTTTTATTTCATCCCCAGTGGGTTGCTGAAGCCAAACAAAATGTTATTTCACAGTTAATCACCCCAGTGGGCAAATCCAAAGTAAAATTACCAGGTTTTGCTTTTTTGGGGGGGATTTTCCCACTGGATCCCACATAGCCCACAAAGGGCTGAAACAAAAAAAAAAAAAAAAAAAAAACCCATAGCTCAGTGTGAAGGTTGCAGATCTTCACACTGAGCTACGGGGGTTCAAGTGCAGCTGGATTAATTTCCTTTTTAATAAAAAAAGTATACTTTTTTAAAACTTATTAAACCTTTTTTTTTGTTAAAACCAACAAAATTATCTCATTCTAAGTATACGAGATATAAAAGGCCAAAAAACTATCTGCCTCTCTCACTTTCTTTCTCCCTTTCTGTCACTCTTTCAATCAATTTCTCCCACTTAGACATTTACGCACCCACTCGCAGACCCACTCAGACACACACACCCACTCACAGACCCACTCTGACACTCACACAACCACTCACAAACCCATTGACACCCTCATGCAGCCACTCACAGACCTGCACACACACTGATGCACCTACTAAAACAGTTATGTACGCACTCTCACACCCAGACAGACAATCTGACAGCCACCCTCACCCCCAGATACACCCTCTCGCACCTATTTTCACACCCAGAGAAGCTGCACCTTACTCCTGCCACACATGCGAAAGGGGGGTGCACAACGTGGGTTTGGGTGGTTAGTGGGTGTTGGCCACAGGGTCTGGCTGCAGGGTGCGCATGAGTGAAGCACGCACACGGTTGGGTGCTTATAGGGGGTTGGCTCCAGGGCCTGGCCAGAGGCCAAGCCCTGTGGCCAACCACCACCATGAATGGCGGAAGGCCGTGCGTGGCAGTGGTTGGATTAACGTATAGTTGCAAAATTACTATGCGTTAAAAAAACATAGAAAATCACTGAAAAAAGCAAAGGTTACAGGGAGATTATAGTTAGACTCACATTTTAAACATCCAAAACAATAGAAATTCACCAGTTAAAGTTGGGTCTTACCTCAAGTAACTATAACTCGTGCCCTTAGATAACTATAACTCACTCCCGCTTCATGCACTGCTAATTATTCCAAAAATGACTGCACTCATGACATCTTTAATAACATTATTGATAACATCAATGTAATATTTGCAGTAAAAAAAAAATATGAAAAAACTGTGCATGGCGGGGTGCGAGTTAGAGTTACCTTAGGGCATGAGTTATATTTAATTGCTGTAACTCTAAATATAACTTGGGAATTTCTATGGATTTTGTACATTTAAAATGTAAGCCTAACTATAACCTCCATGTAACCTATGATTTTTTCAAGTGAATGTATATACATGCAATCCTGCTCCCCAGGGTCCGGAAGAACAAGAGCAGCACTCCTGACGATGTCAAGACAATGTCGTTTATTTGAAGAAAGTGGCAGAAAACTTCAACATGTTTTGGCCAGAAACAACCTTGATCATGTGATCAATAGAGAAGCAAACTACACAGAAGGTTTAAATAAATTATGCAGCAACGAAATGTGAATTATGTGGCATGTGTGGCATTATTATCTTGCTATTTTTACATTTTAATACACATTAATACTAAAGGGACACCAAAGTTATCGTCAACTTTCCTAAAGTTTTTAGAACCTCAACCCACTTTTTACAGCCCACCTTGCTTTAAAGGACATGAGATGGGCAATGTTTTAATGTAACTAAAGCATCATGTGGTACCCCACTGTCATTTACAGGCAGCACATTTTCCATTGAAATGGCCAATAAATATGCACAGACATACAGTTAAATTGATAAAACAATATTGCACAAAAAGGACAATGTGTGCAAATGACCAAGTAAAGCATCTTGATTTGTTTTGATCCTTTTAAAATCTTGGTTTCTATCACATTCCCGATTCACAAAAAATGTGCTTTATTTTTGCTTTCCTAAATGCTGAATGTGTACTGTTCATTTACAGGTATTTATATTTTGTTGTGTGTTCCAAAAAATGACATCCTAGAGCCTTTCCTTGTACCCCAACTAGATTGTTAAATAATTCACTTTACTTTTCTTACTCTGGCTGCAAAGTAACAGGAGTTTGTAAACACCAATCTCATGTTAAAAATTAGCAGCAATTTGTCAGAAGGCAACCGGAGGAGCTCCTGGTGGGGCAACGCCATCCGGCACTGTCCTGCTTCAAGCCATCCAACTCACCGAAGGGGTTAAAACAATTATTAGGGGGTGGTGTATTGTGGGGACTGTGTGTTTTCGCCAGACTCTGGTCGAGCCTGTTGCGGCTCAGGCAAAGACTCTTAGAGATGTCGAAAGGAAGAGACTCAGGAAACCTGAACTGCAACAAACACCATTATATGCAAAAGAGAAGCTTGTGGAGCACATGGAACGGCTCAGCTGCATCGACTATAAAGAATATATGGTGAGAGCCCAATGCGAACTAGCTAAATCAGGGATGCGGTAGGCATGGTTGGCTAACCCTACTGAGAAAGGCACATAATTACTAGAACTTGGAAATGCATAAGGTTCCAGCATTTATAAACAGGTAAGCATTAATTATATTTTTCTCTGTTGCTGCACTGCCCTGAACACTGGCAAACTCCAACATAAGTCACACAGCATACAAGACTATCTTGGAGCCCTACCCATGCCTCTACTCACTTTAGATGAAGCTGAGATGCTAGGTGGTGAAATAATAGTGGAGGAATTTAATTTGTCAAGAAAGAAATGGCCTGAGGAAAAGTACTGGGGTCAGATGGATTGCTGGTAGAGTTCTAAACTGCCTACATTGAACGTTGGCCCTGCAGCATATAGTGATCTAAAAAGCAGTGAGAGAGGGACCTTCCTGACCATTGTCAATGAGGGAAGCATTGGTAAGCTAACTTCTTAAAGCTGCAAGAGCTCAACATGATGTGTTGGCGTAAAGGCCATAGTTGATGTTGAATGTTGATCATAAAATACTCTGTAAGGTTTTGGCTTCTCTGCTGTTTTTATATATGCTTATACCAAGCGGGGTTCACACCTGCTTGAAATACTGCAATAAATATAAATAGGTTACTTGTCATACTGATGAATTCCCCGAACATTAGTGCAACTGCTTTAGTGAAGTCAGTTGACATTAAAATGGCTTTTGATAGCCTGGACTGGGCATATCTGTATGCTGGCATGGATAAAATGTGTCTGTGTCAGGGATTTATCATACTGACTAGACTTCTATATTCGGACGCCACAGTGAGAGTAAAAACAGGCAGTGTGATTTCCAACACCTATAAAGTAGAGTGAGGTACTAGGCAGGGATGCCCACTACCCCAGCTGTTATTTGCTATCACGGAGGAACCACTGGCATGTAGGGTGCAGCTGGGATAACATTATACAGGCATAACAGTCTGCGATACAGCACACCATATAATGCTGTATGCAAATGATATGCTGATTTTCTTAAAGGATAAGTGGACAGATCCGGGGAAGGCTATCTGATTGCTAAACACATTTGAAGATATTTCTGGTTTAAGCCCATGCTGGGAAAAGACTCTCCTGTTTTGAGTTAGACCTTCAAAGGATGGAAGCCCAGACACACAGGGTCTGATTTGTGAACCAACATCACAAAAATAGCTAGGGGTCTATATATACAGATATGAATCTGACATTGCAGAGGGTACTGTGGGAATGCTGTTACCGTACTGTGGGATGGGATAGCATTTTGGAAATTTCTCCAGATATTGATGACGCGACAGATGGAGATTACTGAGATGGTGATGTTACCTAGACTACTGTATTATTGTGTTACATTAACAGTGATAATTCCATGAAGCAAATTCAGAGAACTGGATGCTTTACTCACTGATTTAGGGGCTGCTTAAGAGCTTGGCAGACGGAAACACCCATCCGTCAAACTCCCAACGGGGTGGTCACCACCATGCGCTCGACCTCCCCACCGGGCCCATTATGACTTTCCCACTGGTCTGCCCGCGGAAACCAAGGTTTCTGGGGGTCAGCCTCGTGGGAAAGGGGCTACAGCACTGCCGCCGGCTCATAATAGAGCTGGCGGCAATGCTGCCAATTGCAGGGGGCACCAGCACCCTCGAAATGGGAAGTGCAGAGGATCCCCTGTGGCCCGCTGTACCTGTTCTCTGTCAGCCTTTTTGTGGCAGTGGTACCACCATGAATAGTCTGGCGGAGAACAAGGTTGTAATCAGCAGGGCAGCACTGACTTCAGAGCCGGCCTGCTGATTGCAACCTGCACTGCTGTCAGCCCATCAGGATCTGTGATCCTTGCAGGGATGGCAGGAGGTTGGCGGGTCTGCCCTCCAACCTCGTAATGTGGCAGTCAGACTGCCACAGCTGCGGTGGTCTGGCAGCCACTGCGAGGATGGTGGTCTTTGGACCGCCCGGCTCGTAATCTGGCCCTATATGTGGAACAGGGGCAGACGATGACAGCACTACCAGCGACTGGTGACAGATGGCGACTGAGACATATTAGCTGGCAGCCCAAACACAAAGGTTTATGAGGTGGGTTTATGCTAGGAACATTGGAGAAACACTGGTATAGGCCACTACCCCACTAGTTCCCTGGGTGGATGCAGATACTATTGGAGTCTAAACAAACTAGGGTGGAAAACCGTGGTTTGATGACAGTGATCAAACATTGGTGGATTCGCAGCCTATGAAAAACCCAAATTGAGCCCCCATAATCTCCTGATATTACCTTGCAATATTTGTTTGTACTGTCTGTCCTCCCACACAAGCTAGTGACTGGTCTAAAGGGGAAATGGAGAGGGTGATCGGACAATGCCAAACAACATCAAAGGTGCCGAATTATATGTTCCTCTGTGGGCAAATATAAAGCCATCACGGGCCTTTACTGGGTTCTGAAAGCTGAAATGACTGCTCCTTTGAACTCACTGAATGACAACTGGGCAGTGGATATTGGAGCTCCTATTGGGGACAGAGACTTGGTAAAGTTGTTAGATGGGGTCTCCAGAAATATGCAGTCTGAGTTAATTAAATTATATTTGATCCACTGGGCATATTTTACACCTGGCAAGGTCAATAAATTCTTCCCACATGCCCAGGCTACATGCCCTAGATGTGGTATGGTGGGGCAGAGATGTTTCACATGGCTTGGGATTGCACACATATTTCTGTATATTAGAGACAAGTTGTTGATTTTAATAATGATACCAGAACCCCAAAATAGCATTTTCCCACAAGACGGGTCGGTTGGGTGTGTACCCATGCCACGTCAAATGTAAGCCTATGTCCAAGTTCATTGATTTGGCTCTGATTCTGGCCAAATGCCAAATCACTCTCAGATGGAAGCCGGCAGGGAGTCCATGGGTAGCCAGGTGGAAAAAGGAGCGTATCAGGTGGGCTGAATGTCGTGTTGATATGAATTGTGATGTCACTCCAGAATGTATATTTATTGAAGGGATAGAGAACGTTGCAAGGAGGTTGAGGGAAAGCAGCACTGCGGTGTGTGTTGTCTGCTGTACGCTTTCCTGTCAGGGTCAGATGCATCTGCAATAAACCCTGTTTAATTAATTCTACGATGTACAGCTATCATTACACAGAACATCAAAGTGTCACCCTCTATAGGGAAGCTAAGAGAGGCAGGAGTACCCTGGGAGCTGCATGGGCCTGGGAGGAGCTGCTGGCGGAGATGAGAGCGAAAAATGGCTCGTCGGCGAGCAGTTCACTCTCTCTATAGTTTGCGGCCAACATACAGGTGGGAGACCGCATCGATACCTACAAACAAATAGCCCAAATAGTTCACATGGGTTTCCCCTCTATGATCCACTGCTTGGAGGAGCATACTTAATGTTCACAGTAAACAAAGCAGACTGAAACCTTCCTGCGATAGAGAATATAACAATTCTCAGGCCGTATTTATTCACAACCATATAAACACGACATAAAAAACATCATCATATGTACAGTATTTCCTTTTCATCCTTAAATTTCCATAATTATTTACAATATGCATCTCAAATAGTTTATGTTCTTTAAAAGGAGTCATGGTTAATCACCCACCAGGCACCTGCGGCATCATCTGTAAACTGGGGGCCGTGTTCCCCCCAAAACCAATTACGCTTCACAAGGCGAGACTCACCTGCCCCCTCAAGATAGAGGGTTCGCGGGCCAGCATGAAAACTGTCCCCCAATCCAACCATGCCAGAGCCAACACTCAGCATGGGATCCCCCCTGGCACCCAATGGGAATGATACTGGGCAACCGGGCCATACCTTGGTCCCCTGGCGCAGTCTCATCCCCCCAAATTGAAAAATTCCAGGGCCATGTAATGGAGTACCGTGGGGGGAGCTATGGACATTCGCGGTAGCGGTCGCCCCGAGCCCCTTTCCTACACCCACAGCACCGCCACCCTGGTTTGAGCCAAAAAGCTCCTGGTACCGTCTTGAGTTCGCCTGCACTAGTATTCTTGATGCCAAGGTTATCCACCTGTTTTGTGCCCAAACATGACTCCTTCCCTCCTAAGGTCTTCCTAATCCTGCTATTCTTTGGGGATGGGCGGGCGGGAAAGAATTCCTCCAGTCCTCTGGAAGAGTGCGTCTATCGTCAGGGGCAGCCCAGGGTCAAGAAAACAACCTGACCCTAGAGGTACTTGAGTCCCCCTTTTAAGCTAACTCGGGCTGCCCCTGCTGGTCACCTGTGAGCCCCCACCACACCCCCTTCCGCCAATCGGCTCACCCCTTGGGGTGAGTGCGATTTTTTAATATTTTTGCTGCAGCCACAGTTGGGCTGCCGGCTGAAACCGGTCCGATCTGGCCCACACCTGTATTGGGGGTGCGCTATGCCTTGGTGCGCTCCCCCTGCCCACAGGTGGGGGACCACATCGATACCTACAAGCAAATAGCCCAAATAGTTCACACTGGTTTTCCCCCTGTGATCCACTGCTTGGAGGAGCACACTTAAGGTTCACAGTAAACAAAGCAGACTGAAACCTTCCTGCGATAGAGAATATAACAATTCTCAGGACGTATTTATTCACAACCATATAAACACGACATAAAAATCATCATCATATGTACAGTATTTCTTTTTCATCCTTAAATTTCCATAATTATTTACAATATGCATCTCAAATAGTTTATGTTCTTTAAAAGGAGTCATGGTTGTCCACCCACCAGGCACCTGCGGCATCATCTGTAAACTGGGGGCTGTGTTCCCCCCAAAACCAATTACGCTTCACAAGGCAAGACTCACCTGCCCCCTCAAGATAGAGGGTTCGCGGGCCAGCATGAAAACTGTCCCCCAATCCAATCATGCCAGAACCAACCCTCAGCAAGGGATCCCCCCTGGCACCCAATGGGAATGATACTGGGCAACCGGGCCATACCTTGGTCCCCTGGCGCAGTCTCATCCCCCCAAATAAAAAAATTCCAGGGCCATGTAATGGAGTACCGTGGGGGGAGCTATGGACATTCGCGGTAGCGGTCGTCCCGAGCCCCTTTCCTACACCCACAGCACCGCCACCCTGGTTTGAGCCAAAAGGCTCCTGGTACCGTCTTGAGTTCGCCTGCATTAGTATTCTTGATGCCAAGGTTATCCACCTGTTTTGTGCTCAAACATGACTCCTTCCCTCCCACAGGCCTGGTTGTTTGGGTAACCAACCAGGCCTCCCCCTGAGGACAAGAAGCTCAGTTCTGAGAGAGACACTGTATTGAAAATGCTACCAGGTTCTCAACAAACACAGTATGACCACCATCCGACAGGTGTACTCCATCTTCATGAAACATTGCCTCCCCTTGAAGGCACCCGTGCCCAACAGTCCTTAGCACTGATGTGTTCAAAATCCGTTTCATGAGGCTGTTCAGCCATCTGGCTGATTCATTAAGGGCCTTCGCTGAGCGCCCCGACCTCCAAATCCGCCTAGGAAAATATGGGACCATGCTATGACAGCCCCTGGACACCATTTTGCTAACCAGGAGATCTCCACCATCAAGTTCTCAAAAACCGATCTCCTCCCGATTGTTGCCAGATCATTGCCTCCCATGTGAAGGATGATGAGCGCTGGCGGTGGCAGCCGCCGTCACAGAACCTCGTCAACGAGCTGGCAAAGACCATCAAGGCACAGACCCCCTCTCACTATCCAAAGAAACCAGAGACCTGCATCCTGTGCCCGACTGCGATTCAAGTTGAAGAACGGCTGCGCCCGATGCACAAAGGAATGCCCAATAACCCAAACACTGGCGGGAGCCATGTGCCCAAT
Source organism: Pleurodeles waltl (assembly GCF_031143425.1). Classification (NCBI taxonomy): domain Eukaryota; kingdom Metazoa; phylum Chordata; class Amphibia; order Caudata; family Salamandridae; genus Pleurodeles; species Pleurodeles waltl. The sequence continues at coordinate 1,272,867,221 of NC_090447.1, read as the reverse complement.
GGTGAACTGAGAGGTTCTGAGAACAGAAAGGAAAAACCGTTACACATGAGGTCATTGGCATGCGTCAAAAGGTGTTCCTAGATCATATGGAGGCATACATAGCACTTATAGCAATCTGACTTCCACCTCCCAATCCCTTTTACCGTCTCGGTATTGAGCCCTGCCCCGCTGCCGATGTTGCTGCCCCTAACCTAAAGGAATGGGAACTAAATTTGCCATGCATGCCAATTGCCAGTAAGGCCCTCTGCATTACTTGGGAAAACTGATAACTAGTAAGTGGGACCCCAGATGCATGGACCAATAAAGAGGTGGAAGAAACCTGGGGGTGAATCTGCAAGTACTTTTTAATTGCACGTACTGGGCAACCACTGAAGTCACCAGCCCTCTCCAGTATTAACTGTTCGTCCCTTCCTGTCTGGTCTGTCTTGGACCGTGGTATAGTAATTACCAAATCCCCCCTTTCCAGAAAACATGAGTCACCAAAATTCCGCCGTGAATGTCCTGCTTAGACCTGGCCACAAGTTCTGAGACTCGAAAAGCTCCGTAAAAGGCAAGCGCGAAAGCTGCTGAGAATAGAGTGGACTCAAAATCTGAGTCACAGATCCCAGTCATGGCCCCCAGTCTGGCACTCGCAGCAGATTTACCCTGCCCTCGCAAAAGCTCAAGAAAACCCAACCAACTACTCAAGGAAACAGGCTGCGCCAAGGGGTCGGCAGATGTGTGATTTATGTATCTATGAAATGCATTCTCATATGCCCTTCTTTTTTTTGGTGCTAGGCTGGCTGCCACTAGTTCCGACAAGGGTGAGTTCCAAGATTCCACAGTTGTCCCGGGAAATATGTGGGCTCCAACTCGGCCCCTGGGTGGAACTGCCGAAAATCCTGTAACTTGAAACGAGACAATGCATCAGCTGCGTTATTAAAAATACCTGGAACATGTTTTGCCTGAAAAAGAATGTTATTCTGCAGACAGATCAACACCAACTCCTTCAACAGTCTTAACACCCTTCTGAACTTAGCTTGTTGAAAATTAATGCTTTGGACCACCGCCATGTTGTAAGACCAAGAAACCACAGATTGATTGCAAAGATGGTCTACCCATATGTGTAGTGCCACCACTATGGGAAATAACTCAAGGAAGGTGATGTTCTTAACTAACCCGGATGTCTCCAAAGCCTGAGGCCAGGCCTGTGCACACCACCTGGTACCTAAAATGGCCCCGAAACCACTACTACCCGCCGAGTCAGTAAACAAACCGATTTCCTGATTGGACCGCTGAGGGGCCGGCCACACCACTGAGCCATTGAAATTCTGGAGGAAAGCCAACCAAATCCTTAAATCATGCCTTACTTCATCAGACAACCGCGTCCTATGGTGCTTCTCCTTTAGACTGAGCAATAGAGCGTGAGAAAGGGCGCCCCATTGGAATGATCCACAAGGCAAAATTAAGTTGACCCACCAATATCTGTAACTGATGCAGGGTGACTTTTCTGGCTGCCAAACAGTTTTCTAAGGATGCTCTGAAAGCCATTACTTTATCCTGGGTCAATCTGCACTCCCCTCTCGCCAAATCTATTTCAATGCCCAGAAATATCAAGGATGTGGCTGGACCTGTTGTTTTTTCCTGAGCTAAAGGGATGCCGAAATTATCCATCAGAGACTTGAATGCGATCAAAGACTTAGCACACCTATCTGACCCGCTTGGTCCTAGGAACAAGAAGTCATCTAGATAATGAATGACATTAAGTGACTCTGAAACTTGTGTAAAAACCCACTCTAAGAAAGTGCTAAATTGCTCTATAAAAGCGCAGGAAACTGAACAACCCATAGGCATGTATTTGTCATAAGAGAACTTCCCTCTGAATTGGAAGCCCAGCAGATGATAATCATCAGGGTGAACAGGTAAGAGTCTGAAGACTGATTCTATATCTACTTTTGCCATGAGAGACCCTTGGCCCAGTTTCCTCAATAAAGTCAAGGCGCCATCAAGAGATGCATACTTGACTGAGCAGAGGGCTGGATCGATTGCGTCATTCACAGAGGCTCCGCGAGGAGCGGAAAGATTGTGTATCAAACGAAATTCCCCAGGATCCTTCTTGGGAACCAACCCCAGGGGGGAACAAACAAAATCCTTTAATGGGGGGCTGTCAAATGGCCCAGCAATCCTATTCAAACCAAAATTCCTTCAATATCTTGTGTTCAGCTACCTCCTGTGCCATGTCTAAAGACTGCTGATTTTTACAAAAATTTGGGCCTTGCACCCCTGCAGCTGGGATCCTAAAACCATTGCGGAAACCTTCATACAACAATTTTGAAGCGTTTCGCCCTGCATACAAATTAAGCCAAGGGTTCATAGCCAAGAGAGAAACAGGTGAAGGGGGCCCTGGGACCAAGAAAACATTATCCTCATTTCTGCCCAACCTTTTCTTCGGATTCCTTGAAACATTTGAACTCAGGATGTCCTGCCGTACCGCAAAAGGAGCAATTGTGCTTGGCCAACATAGGATGCTTCTACAGAAGCTTCAACCTTTGGGACTAATGTTGATATCCCTGTCACATTCTGACAGATAGCTGGAGGGTACCATTCAATGATGGCCTCGGCATCCCTTGGCCAGTCAAACCATGATTACACTTGAAACCCCCAGTAAGCAGTGGGGCTATTAGAAAACAATGTATTGGTTGGTGCCTGTCTGGCACCATGTTGGACCGTGGAGGAGGGGTGGGGATACGTTGGGAGGACTGGTTCACAAGTAGTTTAACTTTGCTAATGTGGCAGCACACTAATTGCGAGATCACATTATTAACCTGCTAGACAAAAGCACACGGATGGGCCATTCTGTGTCATACTTATTAATATGTCCTGTCAGGCCCTTTAACATTCATGACTCCGAACAGTTGTTCCAATGGCTATCACAAATGTATTGTCAGTTATGCTGACATGTACTGCGCTTATTTTGCCAATGGAAATAAAAACGTTTTCTCAAAAAAGTTGCTGTTTTCCATAAGGGTAAAAAACACACAACAAAGTCGCACGAACTCCTTGCAGAAGACTGGTGTACAAGTATACTCGTAGACAATAATGCGTCCAGGGAATAAATGTATTAGGCAGAAGTTACAGGTACAAAGTTAAGTAGCACACGTATGTAACCCCCTTCTCTCACTTTCAACCGCCACCGAGTGTCCCACAGAATCTCCCACTCCCGAATTCTACCACATTCCCCATTATTAACTACACAGTATTCTGTTGTTGAGGTAAAACATAACAACTGGTTGAAAGAAAAAAAAATCCCATTCAAGAGTAAATGATGATTTTCAGCAAGACATTTTCTACTCAAACCAGTTTGGCCATGGGCAAAGAGTAAACAGTGTTTCATATTACACGAATTTTTGAAAATTGTGTGCATTTCGTGTAACACAAAAATCTGCAATTACGCAAAATTATGCTGGTGCATGAAAATAATTCTACAAGCCTGTTTGGCACCTAATTAATACCCGAATACATCATCTAAGAGCTCGAAATGACAGGTTAGCTTTTCCCAAGTGTCTACCCCTGTTTTTATGCATCTATTGATATAAACAGCACAAACCAAGCTATAAAGCAACAACTCGTCTATGTTACTGGGGGGGCGGGACGTATGCAAGGGAACACTGTACATTACCAGGGAGAGACTCGTGTACATCAGGTGGGGATGAGATCAACATATTTCACGCGTGTTTTTGGAAGCACATGTTTGCCCAGACTCACATGATGCTGAGTCAAAAGAGGCCGAGATTCTAGCCAGGAGTCCGACCTAGGCAAGTCAAGCGACTAGACCACATCTCCTTCCATCCCATATGTATGGTCACGAATGTTACATTTTGTTAGAAACGTTTGACCCTTTTCAGCCACAACCATTTTTTAATCTAAAATGTATGTACCAGAGAATGAATTATGTGGCAAGTGCCACAAATCCATTATTAGAAGGTAGTTATTGTGACCCATGAATCACATAATCAGAGTGGCTTTGAAATTAGATGACTTGTCCAGAGAAGAAAAAGGAGCGTACTTCAAAACTTTGTAGCAGTCCAGACAGAACATTTTCATCTGCATATTTAGCCTGCTGCACAAAAAACCGAAGTCGGCTATCAGCTGAAGTGCAGGTGTAGGAACATCCTGTAAACTAGGTTTGCACTCTAGTTCTTTTTTAGGAATGTGGTTATCTTCACACTCAGACAGGTGTCATGTAGAACCCAGAGACATGCTGCAGCCGCAGTTAGATTCAGCCACTAAGGTTATTCCGGATATATATTGATCAGTTAGTAGAAAAACAACATGCAGCAAGTTGGTATTGGACAATTTACAGGCATCCTCTTAAGGAATCCACACATTGGATATGCCTTAGCTAGGGTAGGCTAGAGGAATTGAGATACATGATCTTTTTAATATGTAATATAATACTGTCCTCATTTCTGGCAAGCACGTTTGTAACAAATGAAAGACCACTCGTCCATCGCGGAATGCCGAACCACTTATGCTAGACCCTCCAACATTTAAACGGGAACCACATGGTAAAATCATTCTCAGGAAGCGCAGTCAGAATATGGAACTCCTTACCATCGGGCTTATGTACTACAACTTCGATCAGTGTTTTTAAAACTAAAGTGGAAGCCCTTTTCTTTCAAAAATATTTTTATTTAAGCCTTCCTCTCGAACTTTGAATGAATAATCAGCACATTTAAGACTTTTTTCACTATCTCCCTTTCCCTAGACTCCAGCGGGTGCTTAGCACCAGTCAAAATCCTGTTGGGTAAAGTCTAGGATTGCTGTAAGTCAGTGCTTTAAATGGAAAAATAGAAGTACAGGTACTCTGTACCAGAGTACCTGCTTGTTTCTGAGAAGTGCCGGCACTCTCCAATTAAAAGTATTACGTTTTTCTTGAGATGTGCCGGTACTCTCCCTCTCAAAATAAAAAAGTGCCGGTACTCAGTACCGGAGAGTACCAGCCCATTTAAAGCACTGATTGATACTTTACTTCATGCTCGTTGCCTAATGTAACTCTTTGACCTATGTAATGATAATCTTATGTAGTATTCACTTTCTCTTGTAAAGCGCTCTAGCGTAGATAAAATACAGTATGTGATCCAGGAGGCCTGCCCTAAGTACCCATCTTGAAAGTGATCCTGCGCAGCCGTCCAAGGATCATCATGTCAAAGGCCCTCCATCCCTAACAACCGAGGGAAAGCGCCAGGGGTGAAACACAGACCCCTGAAAACCATGCAGAGCAGGGAGACCCTAACCCTTCAGGGGGCCCCCATAACCCTTCAGGTGGCCCCCATTAAACCAATGGCAAGGAATATCTGTAAGATATGGGAGACTCAAGCTCCCCCTTCACAATCTGTGGGGGGTCAGGCGGAATCATTTTACGTTACCTCACTAAAAAGCGTGTTTGAGTGTTCACCTATAGGTGGCTCGGGGGGGCCAGTGACAGCCCCCGCCCCTTACATCTTCCCAGGCCTAGTATCGTTCTGTGTGCTCTTGGTATCTGCGTCCGCGGGCTAAGCACAAGGCGCTGCATTGCCGCCCTTTGGTTACTGATTAATGTCGGCAGCTCTCCCATAATGTTCACGTCTGGCTGACAAGGATTTCAAAATCAATAACAAGGGGGCGGTAAATGTGCCTGTCTGAGGAAAACAAGCTGTGCTGCTCCACACGCAGCATCAGGGCTTTGAGGCGACGAGGTCACTACACTGTAAAGGCTCTGCACGAGAAGAGGCCTCGCCTCAACTACCGACACCATGCAGTCATATTTAGGCACACACAAACAGACGACAAACGTAGGCATCTTACACTCGGCACGCTTTGAAGCACGAGAAGTTGCCCACCCGGCCACACATGCGCACGGGCAGTTAGGGGCACGCAGCAGATACATGCTCATAGGCGCACATCAGGGGAGTAAATGAAGCCCCTCCACGAGGGAGGGAGTTGGGCTACCTTTCAAGTACCCCAACTCTGTCAAGGGGCCCTATTTTTCTCACGGTCACGGTCAATGTATATCTGTGAGATATTGCAGATTTTTATCCTGCAAGGGTCCCTTCATTTTATGTCACTACAGTACCGCACATGCAAGTATAACTTGGATCAAATGCAGGCATATATGCTTAAGAACACTTACGCGTATACACATGCAAACCTCTCAAGTCACACGGGGGCAGATGTCGAAACGTAATCTGTCGCGCACACATGCGGAAAGGAACATAGGCCCAGCCAGCACCCGCACGGTTACAGGCACACACACACAGGCACTATTTCAAACGCAAGCAGTTGTGTACTCTGAGGCTCGCGCATCCTCTGGTACGCACAAAGGCATCGTCACAGGCAACCCAACAGGCGCGTTCTAAGGCCACGCACGCGCATTTACAGCCAGATGTACACATACTCAACCCACACCCAAAAAGCGATGCATGTACGCACGTGCACATATTCAAACATCAGGTGCGTAGTTTGGTCAGTGTAATTGGGCGATGTGAGGTTGTGATTTCTCAACATCGAGCTGGACATCACAGGACAAGAAGAGGGCTTAATGGGAAGGGGAAGGAGAGAGAAATGAGGGATACTTAAAACGCAATATTTTTCAAACTAATCAGCATTTTTTTTAAGATATTCAAAACCTAGTGAAGAGTGTGTGTGATTTTGTCAGTAAGGGCATGTAAAAAAAATAGATGAAATCGATAAACACAACATTACTCGAGTGAAAGTATTTGTACACAACTATTTACTAAATAATTTATTTTTTAGCGGGATATAACAACGCCCCCTCCCCCCGAACTACGCCCCTGTCAAACATGTATGCAGCCACATATGCCACATATCCACACACAGTCGCCCAGGCACATATTCACACACACAGGCATATAGACGCAATCTGTAACAGGCACATGCTGAGACACGCGGTTACACACCGACAACAACAACACACAAAAATATACAAACGCCCAGATATATTTAGTTACACAAAACTGAAAAACGAACACACCCACAGAGACGCACAAGGCCGGCCAAAATAAATAACGAGAAAGTCAAAGAGTAAAGTTATTTTTGTGCGAAAGGAGTGATGTGGTCGAGGCCACAAGAGGGATTCGTAGAAAGACCTGGTAGATGTTTCGTCTACTTAACACCAATTTAATAAAAAGGCTCCCGAACGTTTGTCCAGCGATTGCAAAGACAGTTATCTACCGCTCTCGACTTCCGCTAACGAATAATGGTTTAAATATGTCCACCTTGGAGTGACGCGCGCTGTATTCGTTGACCCGCCCTTTCCGCCTTTATTCGAACTATATCGTCAGTCGAAGGACATCGACTGACAGCCTGAAAATATTCCCTCATACTGCTTTTTAACAGCCATATGAAATACTGTAGTGTCGTTCAACACATCCAAAATGTCACTTCCCTATGTAACATTCATGTATTTTTTCCGTTAAAAAAACATTACTAATTATAAATTAATGTGCTCTTCGACTTTTATACAGCGCACCCCAAGTTCCAACGAGTTAACTAGTTACGAAGCGATTCCGAGAGACTATTATGTATTGTAGAGAAGGCGCTGTATGCGCGGGAGGCAGGTTCAGACATAACTACAGGATCCCGATGCGATGGGAAGAAATGAGAGGGTGAATATTATATTTTCATGTAACTATCCACAGCTTCAAACTTATTAAAATGCATCTGTCTATATCTGTAGATGGATGGATGGATGGGTGGACGGGACGCACTAAATATTTACAAGATCTGGTCAGAATTACACGATTATTCGGATACAGTGCTGCAGCTGGGATTAGACCCGTCTCTAGTCGCTACAAATGGTATTTAAGAAGTTGACCACCTCTTGGCCCCCAAAAGGAGATTTAGGAGCAGCGGGGACATTTCGTTTTCTGACGCTGCGCTTTGAGCCAATAAATTACAATTATCTTCTTGAGAAGGTGCGGTTCCGCACCTGGTTCTACCGCACCCCTCAAAGTACTGTCAGACCTGTGACACATTGTGTGAGCGTGAGCAAATGGTAACAATAAATCCACAAGAGACGAACAGTTTTAATTAAAAAGGTTCCTTTTAACTGCTGCTATTTTTTAAATTGATTCTATTGTGTTTTTGCAATCGGAGCAATAATAATAATAATCATTCATTTATTGTTATTATCATGACTGTTATTAATATTATAATACTGATGACAATACGAGGCACCGTTATTATTATTATTATTATTATTATTATTATTATTATTAATAATAATAATAATAATAATAATAATAATAATAATAATAATAATAATAATACTAAAATAATATTTTAAATATTTATAATCGTAACCATAATAATAACAACAATAATAATAATAATGATATATCATATAAAAAAAAGATCTCACATCCTGAGCGAAATAAGAAGATATGAGATATAGATATGTTTTATTTATGCTTGGGTTTATTTTTTGCAAACGGCGTATCGCAATACCCCAAAGAACTGCAGAGCTGCATAATAATGCACTGGTAAAAATCCAGTTGACCAATTTCGAATGGCTATTATAAGACCCTACGCTGAACAAGTGCGAATAAACCCCAGGTCATAGCAGCTGCCTCCTGGGACCAGCTGTGGTTCTCTGTTTCTTACAATCGGGTTCATGGGTTATTTTTCTCACTAGAGTTCCTCTTCTTTCTTTCCATTTGGCATGTGTTGTTTTATGTTAAAACACCCGTTGTGTAACCAGGGTCCGATGGAGTCCGTTTATAGCTAATCACCTTGAATTCTAGCAATTAACGCACCCTGGTCTCTTTTCGAATAAGCTGGGTTTTTAGAAAAAAAAAAAAAGTTTTTATTTCTTTTTTATCAAAGATAAACTCCGCCAGCATCAAATATTATTGTTTGGCTATTTCTACATGTACATCACCTGTCACTTTTATTCAGCGGCCTTCACTCATAAAGCATCAGTAAACGTGTTTTTGTAACCGAGGTGTTCACCCAGTGCCCAGGGGCTGGAAGCCGAGCAAGGATGCCACCGGAGGGTCGGACGACAGGAGGCGTCCCCCCGGGACCTGCGCTTCTTATAGCAAAGTAATCTTATCCCGCGAGCACCCCTACGTGTTTCTTTTTTTTATCAGCGGTCCCTGGTTTTGAGAGGTAAACGCTCTGTTCCCAACAATATCGCTTCAGCCGTGCACACCGCTCATAAATTGCGGAAAGTGGCGACGGTGTTGCGTTACTGGCAGAGCTGCCGACTTTGACGAACCAGGTTCGAGTCTCGGCTTCGGCTCAACGTCCAGTGATTTTGGGCAAATCACTTAATCTCCCCGTGTGTTAAGATTAATGTTACCTGGTGTAATGTACCTGATGCTCCTGTAAAGTGCTCAATTATCCTCGGGTGGAGTTCGCGCTGTATGAAATTAAAAAAATACCTGCCAACCCCAACCTGTGGTCTACAACCAGAACATGTTTATAAACTGATGGTGACCGCGCCGCGTAAACCTTCCGACACCACGCAGCGATGAAAAGAAACACATCTGTATAGCAGTCAGGAACTCACGAAACATACGTAAGTGGGGCACAGAATCGTGGCCAGGTCGTCATCGTTGATATAAGGACCGTACGTCACTCATGCCTCCAAACGATAAGCTGAGAAATAAAACAGAGCAAGTGTGAATGGTCACTTTGTGTCCTTGTGCGGACGGGAGGTCCCGTCTACTCTGTCAGGGGAGGAGGAGGGCTGGCGCTAAACGGTGCTGCAAAGGTTTAATATAGTGAGTGCAGCTGGGATTATACAGCTAGCAAGGGCCATAATATGCGGCAAAATTGACACAATTAAGCAGCAAACAAAGGTAAATTATTCAACGTCTTGTGGCACAGTCTATGGCAGTTTTATTTCGCTGTTTTGCCTATCAAATACCCATTTGCACTGGGCGAAAGTTTCTCCTCATTAGCAGCGGTTAATACCTGCCTACAGCAATCAGCAACTTATAGGTGACTAGTTATCTTTTTCAAACAGTCTGCTGCCCCCACACAGCACCTCATGTGACACTTTTTTAGTAACACTCTGTTTGTTGGTCTAGAAACATTTTTGTTGAAACTATAAAACTGTAAAACGGATGATGTGTCAAGGGAAATATGGCCAAAATAATGTGGAAAATGCAGGGCTTCAGAATCACATAACTCCAGTGGCCCCGGATATGTGTTAAACGTTCACAGTTTCCTGAGGCCGTGTGGATTTGTTTGATATGGGTGTTCTGGCTCTTGGCCTATAAGGGAGGGTGCTCACATGTGGGATAAGGTGGCATGACCTTCAGACTCACCTGCGGTTTTGTGTGTTTTTTACCTTCAGTTAAGATATGTTTCTGGTCTTGTGAATTTAGGTTTCTGTTGGTCTAGTGTGAATTCTGCCCTTCTGGGCGATTTTCTTCCTGACATTGGCTTTTTCTTGCTCCAGTTGTTTGTGAGGTGTTCCCCGATTGCCAACCTTGGTGTGCAGTGCCTAGAATGTGAACCTTGGCTGGAATGCTGCCTCTCTAGCATTTTCACATGGGATAGTGATGAGAGGGCTGGTTTCAGAAAAAGACGGACTTCCATGACCCAGCCATGACCTGGTGAACCCTTGCGCCTGCAGTGTGGGACTATTTTTTAATATTTTTATCCAGGGCTGATATTTGATTTCATTCCAGCTCTGGTGTGAGTTGTGGAAGTGGTGGTGGTGTGGGGTGTGGAATGCATGCCAGATTCACAGTGTTGCCTGATGATTCACTTGTGCATGGTCTGAGTGTGTTTTTGTGTTTAGCATCACAAAATATAAACCACATGTGTTTCTTTCCCATTCTGACCTTGGTGAGAGACTGGACAGGCAAGTAGACTTCCAACAACACTTGGTAAGTGGGGGTCTTCGGTGATTAGTCACTCTTGTTGCAATTAGTCCTTTCACTGATTGATGTATTCATTTTTGCATCAACGCAGGATTCACTTTTGCATTTGGGTCAGTTGTAGCTGGAAATGGGCCTAGAAATTATACCATACATTAAGACACCAAGAATTCAAGAAACAAAGCAGCGTAGGCCCTAGACGGCTGCACTAGTGTGTAATGATTCAAAGTAACTTAAAAAGTGATCACCCCCCCCTTGGTTCCACTGCTCCAGAACCATTCTTCTTACAATTATAACAATCCAACAAGGAGGGAACTAGAATTTATACCATACACTAAAACATACAGCATCCTGAGATTTCAAGTCCACAGTCCTGGTGCTCAAAAAAAGGCATGCACTGAAGAAAATTCACTCAGCTAAATGCGACTGTTAAGGCGCCCAAGTGTAAATCCAAAACTACAAGTCCCAGAATGCATCGTGATGGTGGCTAAAAGCCAAGACTATCTGAAGGTGTTGAACAATAGGAGGGCCATAGAGTCACTATGAGGACTTAAAGCTGTATTTTGCTCATTGCAAGCGTACACTTCAGGCTTCTTGTGGATGTACTACATTTCTGTCTATGACTATTCGAAATTTGTAGATTAAAATTGATCTAAATCATTGGTTCTATTTAGATTAATGAAATATACATTTATCTCTGCTGGTTAACCTGAATATCTGGCATGATTTTAGCCATTGTGGACAGAAATTAGAGACCTCTGATTCACAAGACTCTTTATCAGTATTTCATTGTATTTCACTTACTTAGCCCCAGGGCTCAAAACACATTGGGGGTCATTACAACATTGGCAGTAAAAGCCGCCCACTGCCGTGCAGAAGACCGCCAATACACCTCCGCGGCCGTGGAATTCCGCCACAGCTATTATGGCCTACATCTCGGAATCCGATGAAATTCAGACACCCACACAAGTCCGCCACACCAAAGGTCAGTGTTAAACTGGCGAAAACAATTCCTCCACCGTCACGGCAACAGAAACACGCCCATGCTATCACGATCCACGAATCCACGCGGCGGTCTTTCAACCGCGGTATTCCATTGGCGGTACACACCGCCGCGCTAAAAATACACACACATCTCCAAAACACTGCCACATTGGACAATTCCAAATACACACACCTGATACACGTACAAACACCACTCCCACACACCCAATTCAATATAAAACACACACCCACATCACCCACAAACCCCTACGACCAGAATTTTTGAGGAAGCCGAGAGACAGAGAGCACAGTAATTGCGAACCCCACCACACAGAGGCACACAACACCATCACCCATACAACATTCCATGCACAAAACACCACACACCACTACACATCACCACACACATCAACACTTACACCACCCCACACATCACTCACACCACCCCATGTCACGCCAAAGACACCCTAGGTTTTCCGAGGAGGAGCTCAGGGTCATGGTGGAGGAAATCCTACGGGTAGAGCCACAGCTATTTGGCTCACAGGTGAAGCACACCTCCATAGCCAGGAAGATGGAGCTATGGCGCAGAATCGTGGACAGGGTCAACGCTGTGGGTCAGCATCCAAGAAATCAGGAGGACATCAGGAAGAGGTGGAACGACCTACGGGGGAAGGTGCGTTCCGTGGTCCCCAGGCACAATATCGCGATACAGCGGACTGGCGGCGGACCCCCACCTCTTCCCCCACAACTAACAACATGGGAGGAGCAAGTCTTGACCATCATGCATCCTGAGGGCCTCGGAGGAGTCGGTGGAGGAATGGACACTGGTAAGTCAAATCTTAACTATCATATCCCTCACCCTGCCTGCATGCTATCACACCCCCCCATCATTCGCCCCCTCCCCTATCACTCCAACTCCTCACTAATGTACTAATAACACAAACCACTCATCCCAACACCAAGCCCTGCATGACACAACTAAGCATGGTCACCCCTCACCAAAGAATGGTCACTGCACATACCCATAACAACCCCCTAACCATCATTACACAAACCCACACACAGGAATGCTTGCACTGGGGTACACGCACACCCACCCTTTGCACACCATTACACACACAGATGCAATAATCATGCTCTTATATCCCTGCAGGACCACTACGGAACGTCACCACACAGGAGGGTCCAGACATCTCCACTCCACCCACAGAAGAGGCCCACAGTGACAACAGCAGCTCTGCCCTACTGGATCCTGATGACCATCCCGGACCATCGTGGGCCTCAGGACAGTTGGTTCCCCTTGCACAGGCACAGCCCAACACTGACCTTCCACCCTCTGGTAACAACAGCACAGCACCCACCCAGCGGGCCCATACCTCCGTACCCAGGACACGTAAGTCAGCGGTGTGTCCACCACAACAAGGAAACCCAGGATAACCCACCACCCCAACAACAACAGGGACCTGGGGGCAGTGGTAGTGGGCACACGGTCCAGGGGACGGAGGCCCAGGAACACAGGGGAACTGGGAGGGCTGCTGTGCGACGGGGGGGACAGGCCCAGGGAACCCACCCTCCACGAGGCCCTCTCCTCCATCATGGGAGCATACCACCACTCCCAGGAGATGATGGTGACGGCCCTCGACAAGTTTCAGGAGACCCAGCGCCTGCAGGAGGAGTAGTATTTGGGGTTCAGGGAGGAGCTCAGAACCATCAGCTCCGCCCTGGGCACCATCGTAGGGGTGCTGAAGGACATACAGAAGACCATGAGGGACACCGTGGCATTCCAAGGGGCCCTTGACACTAGCCTGGACGATGAACTGCCCACCACCTCCGCCGGCGCTAGTGGACAGGACGCCCGCCACAGGACCACCACACCCGCACCCCACCCCCTGCAGACGGAGAACCACCCCGCAAGCGGTTCCTGAGATCCAGGAACAGGACAGAGCAAGATGGCAAGACCCCCGCCAGGAAATGAGACCACCCTGATTGTCCTCCCACTGTCCCACTTTGTTACCATGTCCATACTTAAACTGCCCCAGCTCCACTTCCTATGCCCATATGGGCAGTGCACCTGCCTCCACCATCACCCATCACCATTTTACAACCCCCCTCCATTTTTGAGCACTTAAATAAACACCCTTGAAGCACAAAACAATCTGGAGTCAGTCTGTGATTTGGTAAATTGTATTATCAATGACAGTGTCAAAATGCGTTTTCAACTGTAATGCCAACATACCTATGTCACACATCACAAGGTCATGAAGGATGCAAGCAGATGACACACGTTGTTAACCACACCTGTGAAACCGTAATGGAAAGGTACAACTCAGTTACCAAATACTGCTTCTAAATGACAGACAGGATAGAGGTAGACGTGTGAAAGTGAATGCAATTGTAAAATAAAATGTTCTCACCTGTGGTTCACTGGAAATATTGCTGTATGACTGACTCCCTGTTGTCTATGTCTTCTTCCTCAGCTTCCTCCTCATCACTGTCCACAGGCTCCACAGCTGCCACAACACCGCCATCTGGACCATCCTCCTGCAGAAAAGGCACCTGGCGTTGCAAAGCAAAATTGTGAAGCATCGAGCAGGCGATGATGATCTGGCACACCTTCTTCGGTGAGTAGAATAGGGAACCACCTGTCATATGTAGGCACCTGAATCTGGCCTTCAGGAGGCCGAAGGTGCGTTCGATCACCCTCCTAGTCCGACCATGGGCCTCATTGTAGCGTTCCTCTGCCCTGGTCCTGGGATTCCTTACTGGGGTCAATAGCCAGGACAGGTTAGGGTAACCAGAGTCCCCTAATAGCCACACATGGTGCCTCTGGAGTTGACCCATCACATACGGGATGCTGTTATTCCGCAGGATGTAGGCGTCATGCACAGAGCCAGGGAACATAGCATTGACCTGGGAGATGTACTGGTCTGCCAAACATACCATCTGTACATTCATAGAATGATAACTCTTCCGGTTCCTGTACACCTGTTCACTCCTGCAGGGGGGGGACCAGAGCTACATGGGTGCCATCAATAGCACCTATGATGTTGGGGATATGTCCAAGGGCATAGAAGTCACCTTTAACTGTAGCCAAATCTTCCACCTGAGGGAAAACAATGCATCTCCTTACGTGTTTCAGCAGGGCAGACAACACTCTGGACAACACGTTGGAAAACATAGGCTGGGACATCCCTGATGCCATGGCCACTGTTGTCTGAAAAGACCCACTTGCAAGGAAATGGAGCACTGACAGCACCTGCACGTCAGGGGGGATTCCAGTGGGAGGGCGGATTGGTGACATCAGGTCTGGCTCCAACTGGGTACATAGTTCCTGGATAGTGGCACGGTCAAACTTGTAGGTGATGATTAAATGTCGCTCCTCCATTGTCAACAGGTCCACCAGCGGTCGGTACACCAGAGGATTCTGCCATCTTCTCAAATGTCTCAGCTGACGGTGCCTAGGAAGGACAACAGCGACCACAGAGTCAACAAATTTGCAGGTATGTACCCACAGATACACAGAACACGACACCAAACACAAAACTCTTCCTGTATGTGTGTTGAGTGAAGGCCTAGCTATGTGTGACGCAATAGTAAATGAAGCCATGTGGGCCCCTGAAATGGCGGCTGCCTGACCTCTAAACTGGGACAATGGGATGTGAGGTATCTGCGCTGGCGTTGTTCACCGTCGCGGTAGGCGCTCGTGGACCGCAGCACAATGCTGCATTGGTTAACATTGGACCCTATGGGTCCCAGGAGCCAATGATGAAGTGCGCCGGTGGTGATGATACGCACCGCCGCGGACGTGACCGCCATTTTCTATCTGTTCAATCACTCGATACCTGATCTTCGACAGGAGAGGACCTACACTGCAAGTGCTGCTGTGACCTCGCTCTGGAAGAGACAATGGCTGCTGCGTCTGGGGAAAGGGCCCCTTCCTTCACTGCTTAGGAGTTGGAGAAGCTCGTGGACGGGGTCCTCCCCCAGTACACGCTACTCTACGGTCCTCCAGACCAACAGGTAAGTACACAGGGTGCACGTTGTATGGGCTATGCCTGGGTGGAGAGGGCTGGATGTTAGTTGGAAGGGGGCAGAGTTCAGGGAACATGAAGGACTGTGAATGCATGTGCCACATGGCAAGGGTAGGGATGGGGGCCACTCACATCGACGGTGCAGTTGGTAATGACTTCTCTTCTTCCCCTGTGCATGTCATGTAGGTGAGCGCCCACCAGAAGAAGGACATTTGGCGTGCCATCGCCAAGGACGTCCGGACCCTGGGGGTCCACCAGAGACGGGGCACCCACTGCCGGAAAAGATGGGAGGACATTCGCCGCTGGAGCAAGAAGACGGCGGAGGCTCAGCTGGGCATGGCCTCCCAACGTGAGAGGGGTGCCCGTCGCACCATGACCCCCCTGATGTTCCGGATCCTGGCGGTGGCCTACCCGGAGTTGGATGGGCACTTGAGGGCATCACAGCAGACACAAGGGGTGAGTACACTCTCATTCTGGGGACTTTGCGCGCAGTGAAGAGGTCTGGGTGGGGGAGGAGGCCTGTGGGTTTCCCTAGGCCAGGGCGAGTTCCGTAGGCTAGGCCCCTCCGTAATGCAGGCCATGTGGCACTCCACCCCACCTCAGTAGAGTGCCAATTACAGGTATACATGCCCCTGTGTCATCTATGTGTGCAGATGTTCCCCATAGCCATGTAGGCCAGATCCCAGGAATTGCATCTGTAGAGGCCAAGAGCACGGCGTAGTGCAGGGGGCTGCTGTGTCTGTATTGTCTGCCAACGGTAGCGGTAAGCCATGCACTCAATCTGTCTTTCTTCTGTCGTCCCCCCCCCCCTTTTTGTGCTCTCCCTGTTCTTTTGTGCATCAGCATCATCAGGCGGAGGTACAGTGGCACCGGAGCACAAGGGAGCTGCATCCCATGTGGCCATGGAGGGCCACACCACAGACTCTGAATACACCAGTGGGACGGAGGGTGAGGGGAGCTTCACGTCAGTCACCGGATCACCAAACAGCGACACGGACTCGTCCGCCGATGGGAGCTCCCTTGTGGTGGCGGCACCATCTGTGCCCCCCACTTCTACAGGTACAGCCGCCACCTCCCCTACCAGCACCGCCCTCCCAGCAGCCCCTCAGCGTTCGCCCCGTGCCCGCTCACCCAGGAGGGTGGGCAGCACCTTCGCCTCAGGCACCTCAGCCCCTGCCCCTGTCACCCCTGCTGCCCTCAGTGAGGAGGCCATTGACCTCCTCAGGTCACTCACTGTTGGGCAGTCCACCATTGTGAATGCCATCCAGGGTGTAGAAAGGGAGTTGCAACACGGTAATGCATTCCTGGAGGGCATTCATTCTGGTCAGGCTGCCCTTCATCGAACCCTGCGATCTCTGGCCTCAGCACTGATGGCAGCCATTGTCCCTGTGTCTAGCCTCCCCCCTCCAACTTCCTCCACCCAGACACAATCCCCTGTACCCCAGCCTATCCCAAGCACACCATCAGACAAGCATGCATACACCTCAACACACAAAAATAGCTCAGGCAAACATAAGCACCACACAACCCACAGGCACTCACACAAGCATCACCCACATACAGAAACAGCAACATCCACTGCCTCCACTGTGTCCCCCTCCTCGTCATCTCCCTCCTCCCTCCCACTCTCGTCTACACTCTCACCTGCATGCACTACATCTACAGGCACTAGGACTCACACCAGAACACCCAGAACCACACCCCACTCACCTGTACTCACCACCCCCACTACCATTTACATGTCCCCTGTGTCCACTCCCAGTGTGTCTGTGACGCCCCCTCCCAAAGTACAGAAACGCGGGCACCCACACACCCAACATCCATCCACCTCACGACAGCCTCCAGTACCTGCGCCCAAATCACCTAAAGTTACACCTCCTACAACCACCTCCTCTTCCTCCACTCCCAGACCCCCTCCAGCTACCCATCACAGTCTTTGTCAGCAACTCTTCCTCAGCAACGTTGACCTCTTTGCCCCCACCCCGCCCCTCCAATTGATAGGAGCCGTAGTAGCACCTAAGCCAAAAAAAGTCCAGTACCAGTGGTGCGTGTTAAAGGTGTGTGGAGTGCACCGGCCACCAGGGCAGCCAGTGTGACACGGAGCCAAAGCACTGCCAGTCCACCCCCTGTAAAGCACCTCATGTTGGAAAGTGGCCGACGGGACAGGGTGAAGACTCCTGGCGGCAAAACTGCTCACAAGGGTCCCAGGGGGAGTGCAGAGTCAGCTGTGACTCCTCCAAAGGTGGTGAAGGGCCAGAAGAAGTCTGCACAGTCTGGGAAGAGCAGCACGGCGGAGAAGGGCGCCATCCTCCCTGGCGGCTGGGACGCCACCGCCAGCAGTATTGTCACTGGTCCGGAGACCTCCGCCAGAGTCAGTGCCCAGGAGGGCAGCACTATTGTCACTGGTCCTGAGACCACCGCCAGAGTCAGGGCCCAGGAGGGCAGCACTATCATCACTGGTCCGGAGACCACCGCCAGAGTCAGTGCCCAGGAGGGCAGCACTATCGTCACTGGTCCTGAGACCACCGCCAGAGTCAGTGCCCAGGAGGGCAGCACTATCGTCACTGGTCCGGAAACCACTGCCAGAGTCAGTGCCCAGGAGGGCAGCACTATCGTCACTGGTCCGGAGACCACCGCCAGAGTCCAGAGTCAGTGCCCAGGAGGGCAGCACTATCGTCACTGGTCCGGAGACCACCGCCAGAGTCAGTGCCCAGGAGGGCAGCACTATCGTCACTGGTCCTGAGACCACCGCCAGAGTCAGTGCCCAGGAGGGCAGCACTATCGCCACTGGTCCGGACACCACCGCCAGAGTCAGTGCCCAGGAGGGCCCAAGCAGCCACAGCCCCGCTGTGCAATGAGGGACCGTCATGCCACACACCAATGCACAGGTCAGTGACCACCATGGCAAAGCACCACTGAACAGGGCAAAGCACCGCTGATCAGGGCAAAGACTGACATGGCAAAGCACCGCTGAACAGGGCAAAGCACCGCTGAACAGGTCAGAGACCGACATGGCAAAGCACAGCTGAACAGGGCAAAGCATCGCTGAACAGGTCAGAGACGGCCATGGCAAAGCACCGCTGAACTGGGCAAAGACCGCCATGCCAAAGCACTGCTGAACAGGTCAGAGACCGCCATGGCAAAGCACCGCTGAACAGGTCAGAGACCGCCATGGCAAAGCACCGCTGAACTGGGCAAAGCACGGCTGAACAGGTCAGAGACTGCCATGGTAAAGCACTGCTGAACTGGGCAAAGACCGCCATGCCAAAGCACCAGTGAACAGGTCAGAGACCGCCATGGCAAAGCACCGCTGAACAGGACAAAGCACCTCTGAACAGGTCAGAGACCGCCATGGCAAAGCACCGCTGAACTGGGCAAAGACTGACATGCCAAAGCACCGCTGGACAGGGAAAAAAACGCCACATCAAGCATCGTTATCCCAAGTGCAGCTGGGACAGTGACGGAACAGGAACCGTCACGGGGAGCCTGATGCAGTCTGGGCACCAGTCCCCCTCCAGAACCAGTGGAGACTGTTATCCACTTGAGAGACTGTGGCTTTTGCACTCCCCAGGATGTAACAGTGGGCAAGCCACCCACTGTGGAGACTTGAGAGACTGTGGCTTTGCACTCACCGGGATAAAGCAGCGGGCAAGCCACCCACTGTAGAGACTTGAGAGACTTTGGCTTTGCACTCCCCAGGATGTAACAGTGGGCAAGCCACCCACTGTAGAGACTTGAGAGACTGTGGCTTTGCACTCCCCAGGATAAAGCAGTGGGCAAACACCCACTGGAGAGACTTGAGAGACTGTGGCTTTGCACTCCCCAGGATACATCAATGGGCATGGAGCCCCATCGTGGATCTGGCGTGGTGCTGTAATCCGGCTGAGGTGCCCCACCTTACCTTCCCCCAGAGGTGCCTGTTGTATTTTTATCTGATGCCCCTGCAGTGTTCTCTCCGATTGTGGACAGGTATCTAGTGTGGGCCTCGCCCATGCATTTTGGGCCCAGTGGTGCACGGACATTGATATGTGCATACCTGCACTACTTCTCGTAATGTATGAAATCTGGAATGTGTATATCTATCTGTATATATTTGGTAACTGTATTTTGATACATTACAATGTTTGAACTGAATTCCTTTTGTCTTTGCATTCTTCCGGGGGGGGGTTGTGGGTTGTTAATGTGCTGTTTGGAAATGCATTGATGTATGTGTTGTAGTGGGTGAGGGTCGGGTTGGGGGTGGGGGTGTTGCATGTGTGTCCCCCTGACTTTTGTCTCCCCTATGTCGTAGGTGCAGTACTCACCGTTGTCTTCGGCGCCTACGTAGATGGTGTTCGTAGAAGAGCAGAAAGACAAGCGCAGGGAGTATTTGGAGTTCAGGCTCCATGGTGGCCTCCTTCCTCATGGAGTGTGTTAAGGTGAGCGTTTTCCCATTGCAAAAGCTGTTTCCGCCATGTTTTTATCCACGGTGAATCCGCCCCAGAAAAGGTGGCGGATTGGCGGGTTGTGATACTGTGGGCGGTACATTATCTTCCGACTGTCTGTTGGCGGTGACCACCGCGCTGCTAGTCTGTACCGCCGTGGTGGTCGGAGTGTTAAAGTGGCTGTCTATGTTGGCGGTTTCCACCACGGTCATAATTCCCTTTTTTTGTCCGCCGGCCTGTTGGCGGTATGACCGCCGCTTTAACACCAACCGCCAGGGTTGTAATGACCACCATTATTCTTTTTCATCATGTTAGAAATGGGGTCTCTAGTTGGCAGAGGTATACACCCTTGTCCAAATAGTGATCACAATCCTAGTCAGAATAACTCACTCACAATCCAAATTATCCTGTGCCCACCTTCTGGTAGCTTCAAGGCTAAACGTAGAAGGCAATGTGTAAAGTATTTCTTCAATAACTCATGCAATAACACAGTCAGAACACCACAAAAAACACCACACAGGTTTAGAAAAATATAGGATATTTATCGGATAACATTAAGGTCAAAACGATCCAGATTTGATAAGTACAAGTTGAAATATCACTTTTGTAATGATAAGAAGAGTCTTAAGTCTTTGAAAAGCAACAATTGTCTCTTGCAAGAACAAAGTACCTGGTATGCATCAAAATTACACGCACGGAGACCGCAGAGAAGGGTATGCGAAGAAAATGAAGAGTGTGCATTGGATTTCCGGGCGCACACAGATGCGTTGTTTATTTTCCACGCAACAAGGACTTTGCGTCGAATTCCGGCGCGCAAACTTGAATCCTCTTTGCGATGTGGGGTCTTTTGATGCCCAAGGACGATGCGTGGAAATCCTGGGCATGCAAGTCAAAGTAACAGGTGCTGCATCAATCCGGTGGGTGAAGCAGCTGGGTTTATGCCGCACGACAGGTACTACGTCAATTCCTAATGCAGGAACTCGGGCTGTATCGTCCCGGATCAGTGATGCGTCTATCTGGTGAGCTGAGTGTAGAATTTCCGGTCACAATGCTGGCGCTGCGTTGATCTCCATTCGGGGAGCCGGGCTGCATCATTCCAGTTCGGCGATGCACTGATTTTCTCACCGCTAGGCAGGCTGTGCATCAATTACGGCAGGCTGTGCATCGATTTTCGAGGAGTTCTTTGCAGAGATGAAGTCTTTTTGGCCCCGGGACTTCAGGAAACAGGAGGCAAGCTAAATCCAAGCCATTGGAGAGCACTTCTCTGCAGGGCAACAGCAAGGCAGCAGTCCTTTACAGCAAAGCAGTCCAGGTGAGTCCTTTGGGTAGCCAGGCAGCTTCTCTTGGCAGGTTGCAAGTTCTGGTGCAGAGTGTCTGTCCCAAGAAGTGTATAAGTTGGTAGTGTCAGGTACCCAGTGTAAGGAAATGGCTCCCTGTTGCAGTTACCCCCCACTTTTTGCCTGATACTGATGCTGACTTGACTGAGAAGTGTGCTGGGACCCTGCTAACCAGGCCCCAGCACCAGTGTTCTTTCACCTAAAATGTATCATTGTTTCCACAATTGGCACACCCCTGGCACACAGATAAGTTCCTTGTAAAAGGTACCAGTGGTACAAAGGGCCCTGTGATCAGGAAAGGTCCCTAAGGGCTGCAACATATGTTGTGCCACCCTAAGGGACCCCTCACCTAACACATGCACACTGCCATTGCAGATTGTGTGTGTTGGTGGGGAGAAAAAGGCAAAGTCGACATGGCATTCTCCTCAGGATGGCATGCACACAAAATGCTGCCTGTGGCATAGGTAAGTCACTCCTTTAGCAGGCCTTACAGCCCTAAGGCAGGGTGCACTATACCACAGGTGAGGGCATAGCTGCATGAGCAATATGCCCCTACAGTGTCTAAGTCTATTCTTAGACATTGTAAGTACAGTGTGGCCATATTAAGTATATGGTCTGGGAGTTTGTCAAAAACAAACTCCACAGCTCCATAATGGCTACACTGAATACTGGGAAGTTTGGTATCAAACATCTCTGAATAATAAACCCACACTGATGCCAGTGTTGGATTTATTAAAAAATGCACACAGAGGGCATCTTAGAGATGCCCCCTGTATTTTACCCAATTGTTCAGTGCAGGACTGACTGATCTGTGCCAGCCTGCTGCTGAGAGACGAGTTTCTGACCCCATGTGGTGAGAGCCATTGTGCTCTCTGAGGACAGAAAAAAAAGCATGCTCTGGGTGGAGGTGCTTCACACCTCCCCCTGCAGGAACTGTAACACCTAGCAGTGAGCCTCAAAGGCTCAGGCTTCGTGTTACAATGCCCCAGGGCACTCCAGCTAGTCGAGATGCCCGCCCCCTGGACACAGCCCCCACTTTTGGTGGCAAGTCCAGAGGAGAGAATGAGAAAAACAAGGAGGAGTCAATGGCCAGTCAGGACAACTCCTAAGGTGTCCTGAGCTGAGGTGACTCTGACTTTTAGAAATCCTCCATCTTGCAGATGGAGGATTCCCCCAATAGGATTAGGGATGTGCCCCCCTCCCCTCAGGGAGGAGGCACAAAGAGGGTGTAGCCACCCTCAGGGCTAGTAGCCATTGGCTACTAACCCCCCAGACCTAAACACACCCCTAATTGAGTATTTAGGGCCCCCCAGAACCAAGCAAGATAGATTCCTACAACCTAAGACGAAGAAGGACTGCTGACCTGAAAGCCCTGCAGAGAAGACGGAGACACCAACTGCTTTGGCCCCAGCCCTACCGGCCTGTCTACCCACTTCAAGAAAAATTGCAACAGTGACCCGTTCCCCAGGGTCCAGTGACCTCTGAAGCCTCAGAGGACTACCCTGCATCTAAAAAGACCAAGAATTCCCGAGGACAGTGGCCCTGTTCAAAAGAAACTGCAACTTTGCAACAAAGAAGCAACTTTTAAAGACCACGTCCCCGGCTCGACCTGCGGAAGACCAACACTACAGGGAGGACTCCCTGGCGACTACGAGCCCGTGAGTAGCCAGAGTTGACACCCCTGAACCCCCCCCCCAGCGAAGCCTGCAGAGGAAATCCAGAGGCTCCCCCTGACCGCGACTGCCTGCTTCTAAGAACCCGACGCCTGGTAAAGACACTGCACCCGCAGCCCCCGGGAGCTGAAGGATCCGACCTCCAGTGCAGAAGCGACCCCCAGGTGGCCCTCTCCCTTGCCCAGGTGGTGGCTACCCCGAGGAGCCCCCCCTTACCTGCCTGCTTCGCCGAAGAGACCCCTGGGTCTCCCATTGAAACCTATTGCAAACCCGACGCCTGTTTGCACTCTGCACCCGGCCGCCCCCGTGCCGCTGAGGGTGTACTTTTTGTGCTGACTTGTGTCTCCGCCGGTGCCCTACAAAACCCCCCTGGTCTGCCCTCCGAAGACGCAGGTACCTACCTGCTGGCAGACTGGAACTGGGGCACCCCCTTCTCCATTGAAGCCTATGTGTTTTGGGCACCTGACCGGCCCTGAGCTGCTGGTGTGGTAACTTTGGGGTTGCCATGAACCCCCAACGGTGGGCTACCTTGGACCCAACTTTGAACCCTGCAAAACTAACAAACACTTACCTCCCCCAGGAACTGTTGAAATTTGCACTGTCTAGTTTTAAAATAGCTTATTGCCATTTTTGTGAAAACTGTACATGCAATTTTGCTGATTCAAAGTTCCTAAGATACCTAAGTGAAATACCTTTCATTTGAAGTATTGATTGTAAATCTTGAACCTGTGGTTTTTAAAATAAACCAAGAAAATATATTTTTCTATACAAAAAAGCTATTGGCCTGGAATTGTCTTTGAGTGTGTGTTCCTCATTTTTTGCTTGTGTGTGTACAACAAATGCTTAACACTACCCTCTGATAAGCCTACTGCTCGACCACACTACCACAAAATAGAGCATTAGAATTATCTCTTCTTGCCACTATCTTACCTCTAAGGGGAACCCTTGGACTCTGTGCATGCCATTTCTTACTTTGAAATAGTACACACAGAGCCAACTTCCTACACCCAGTTTATATACCCAAAAGTGCCTTTGAAGTGGGGGAGACTTCAAAGGGTGGTTTTGAAGCGTACAAGGTCCCCTTTCAGTACAATCCTATCTGCCAGGGTCCCAGTAGGGAGTTTGGCAGTCCTTTGTGTGAGGGCAGTCCACTGTCCTTTGAAATGTAAGTGTCGGGCCCTCCACTCTTCCAGCCCAGGTAGACCCATTCAGTATGCAGATGTGTGCAGGTGTGACTGAGCATCCTGTGTTTGTGGTTGTCTGGTAGAAATGCACAAGGGAGCTGTCAACCAGCCCAGACGTGGATTAAAGACAGGCTGTAAGGCACAGAAGGATTTTAAGTGCAGAGAAATGCTCACTTTCTAAAAGTGGCATTTCTAAAATAGTAGTATAGAATCCAACCTCACCAGTCAGCAGGATTTTGTATTACCATTCTGTCCATACTAGATATCACCTGTCTACTCCTTTCTGATCAGAATCTACCACTCCAACAGTATACAAGGGTAACCTTAATGTTAGGCTATGAAAGGAGCAGGCCTCACAGCAGTGGAAAACGACTTCAGGGGTTTTCAACTACCTGGACGCATAAGACACCCAGGTATATGTCCTGTCTTTTACCCACACAGCACCCTGCCCTTATGGGCTACCTAGGGCTTACCTTAGGGGTGACTTATATGTAGAAAAAGAGGAGTTTAAGGCTTGGCATAAACTTTTAAATGCTGAGTTGAAGCGGCAGTGAAACTGTGCACACCAGCCTTGCAATGGCAGGCCTGAGTCATGGTTAAGGGGCTACTTATGTAGGTGGCAACAATCAGTGCTGCAGGCCCACTAGTAGCATTTAATTTACAGACCCTGGGCACATGTAGTGCACTTTACTAGGGACTTACAAGTAATTTAAATATGCAAACTGGGTGTGAGCCAATGTCACCATGTTTTAAGGGCGAAAGCTTATGCAGTTTAGCACTGGTTAGCAGTGGTAAAGTGCACGGAGTCCTAAAACCAGCAAAAACAGTGTCAAAAAGTGGAGGGAGGCAGGCAAAACGTTGTGGGTGACCACCCTAAGGCTGTCAGGTCTAACACATCAGTTTTCCAGTCACTCTTTTGTTAATCCAATCATACATTAACATTATTTGAGGTTAATGGCTTCCATCATCCCTGGCACCAGGAAAAAACAAATCGTAGACTTACTAATTTGCAAAACTGTTGGAATAATAAAATTACCCCATGACCCCATGTTCCCAGAGACCAAATCTTCTTGTCCTGGACTTTTATTTAATAAATCACTGCATTCTGGGGATTGTATTCTTGGTTCATCTCAATTAAATCAATGTGATTCAGTTTTGACGTAACAGTTTGCAGAAAGAACGGTTAGACCAATGTGTCCACGGTGGCATGGTCATCTGGTAACCTTATGCAAAGCTGCTCATAAGCAACTACGATTTCTATAACTTTTTGATGGTGAATATAGGTACTTATATGGAAAGTAAACACCTCTAGGATGAGATATTGGGATAAAGATGTCCAGCGCCTTTTATTTAACATAAGGCAGAGCTCTGTTTGATATTTCTGATTTGTGATCTTTCACTTAGGGTGTGTCAACATATTGGTGAAGGTGGTTCACTTGTGTTACTGATAACTCAAAACTTCAGTCAGCCTAGAATCAGGAAAATCAGGAAATCCAAGTACATCATTTTGTCTTACCAAATTGTACATGACTAAAAATTGAAACCTTGTCTGTGAGTTAAATCCTAGGTTTCACTGCTTGGATGCTAACAAGTCTGTGAGCCTGGTGATGAATGACGCAAGGGGCTCGTATTATTTCAGCATGCTGACGAGGAAAGTGCTAACTTTGAAAAAAGTGTTTTGAAAGCAGGACCATGTTTGCTAGACACTCTGCTGTGTTTGATCTGTTGTGCAATAACTTGATTTGGAGACTTCATATGCTCCAACCAAGCTGCCTCAAAACCCAAGTCCAGTTATTTACACAGAGGTGATCCACACTTTCTGCAAAGTTCTAGTTGTCTTACGGTTAGAACATGCCAAAGTCACAAGCTTAACTGTGCATAAATTATGTTAAGTTATTAACTACATATGATTCAGTAGTGAAGGATGAAACTGATGTAACCAGGGTTACAAATATCCAAATAGTTCAATTAAAAATGTCTAAAAATCTAAATCATCAACATAGTCCAATAGAGGTAGAAAGTAACTTAGGCAAACAAAAATGTAGCAGAGGCAAACTCGTTCAAAATAGTTTTCATAAAGTCTAAAGCCAAGTTTCATAAAGAGAATTCAACAGTATGCACTCATAGCGCTGTTCTTTTCCTCTTGACTAGATGGGCTGGTCACTACAAATACTAAGAACTCCTCATTAATCAAGGCCCTCATGGGATTGTCCCTAGGTGCAGATCTGTTAATTTGACTCCACTGATGACGATTCGCTGGATTTTGGAACAAAGAAAGGGAAGGGAAAGAGCTGCTTAGAGTAAGAGTTGCAGTCCAGAAGGGACTTCGGAAAATAAGAAGTCTGTAGTTGGAATGGAACTTTTACTTCAAAATGGTCAGTGAAGTGCCCCAAATGTTTTACTTAAATTAGAGAACTTTTGTGACCTGTGCAGTCTTCAAGAATTTAATAAGACCAATGGATCTATCCTAACTTTCAACACCACTCCAAGTTCACAATAGAGCACATGGAAATTTCACAAGATTTGCCCTTATAAGCTTTCTATTAGCATGTACCATTTGGTGGGTGGAAACATAGCTCAGCTGAAGCATTTTTATCCATTGCAGGAATAAATGCTCTTTGAGGCTGACAGACCTTTGGCCCCTATAAAAGGGTGTGGTAGAACCATACAACTCATGTTCAATATGGACCAATTAAGTTAAACAGTATGCTCGGTTTGGCCATACAAGGAAAAGTCCAGTCAGGACAAAGTTATTAAGACAGAATCACCAAGGTTTGCACAAGGCTACAAAACAGAATCAGGTAGGCTAACTTTAATAAAACTAAGCATGCAATGAGAAAAGCACAAAACATTATCGAATAAATTGTGACACAGAAAGTAAACGTTACTCAGAGTTAGCAAGCATCAGTCAGTTTCAAATCATTAAAGTTATAGGTTTCAGCTGAGCAAAGGGAAAACCCTACAATGGCCGAATTAAGTATTAACATGCGTAGGACGGAACACTTGTGGGCATAAGACAAAAAGGACAAAAAAAGCAAAAAGAATTTGGAAAAAATAAATCTCTGGCAACAACGTAGTAACTAAGTTGGGCAAAAATTAGGTAAAAAGGGAAAGTGTCAGCATTTCAGAAGCTCGACCAAGAGTCTTCTGAAAGGGGTTAGAAAGGAAATCACTAAGCCTCAGTGGGGCATCTCAAAGGGGTAAAGTAGAGAGGAAGATACCTCTCCAAGGGACTCAACATGTGTGGTTCTTCATCGGCCAGGGTCATGGAACTCTGGAGATCTGAGCAAAGTTCAACTGCTCAACATAATATTAAAATCCATAAAGCAATTTGATTCACCCTGAAAAGCAGTCCTTATTATGTTGAAGGCGCACTATCCAATAATAATCGATCACACGACTCCAGGAGCTGGCCCTCACAGAGTGGAATTCTGTAGAGCAGCCTGGAATGAGGATAACACCTAATGAGACCTTTCAATAGCCCAATGAAAAGCATGAGATCCCTTGGTCTACACCCGGGGGAGACAGTACGGAACCTGGGGACCACGGAAGTAGAGGGGACCAAACCAGCTGCAATAGAGGGCCCGGAAGAAGCCATAAACAATAGAAGGTCCCCCAACCACTAACTGCGGCAGCGACCCAAGGAGGGCAGAGATGGACCAGTGCCTTCCTAGGGGTCGACACAGAGAGGCAAGGGGTCTGGGGGACGTGAGGCCTGATTGCCCTCTTGACTGAGGAAGATAACCTGACCCAGTGATGCACTCAGAGAAACACTGCTAACTTATGAGGACCAAAGGGAGAGCAGGCCTTAGGAGGGGATGGTGGAGCCTGGAAACACCCAGCCAGCAAAAATAACTCTTGATTTTGGATCTGGTTTTAGGGATGCTTGGAGGAGAATACATGGCACAGAAAGGAACTACATTTGATATCAGCAGTGCACAAGTTGTATGCATGTTTAGACTACTTTCCCTTAGATGTCAGATTGATAAACAGATGGAGGAGATTGAGATAGGTTAGATGACCCTCTCAGACCATGCCTCATTGACAGTGACACTTGACTTCTATGCACCCTCACACAGACACTTGTTCTGGAAATTTAACAAGTATTTTTTAAGTGACCCAAATAATAGAGCCAAATTAGAATAAGATAATGGATATTTTATGCTGGAGAACAATACTCCAGGTATAGCTTGCACTATCCTCTGGGAAACTCTCAAAGAATACATATAGGGCACCTTCATAACGCTGGCCATCCAATGCAAAAAAAGATGCTTAGATAAAAGGTGTAAGTTACAACTTGCATTGATACAAGTGACTGACCTCCATAAACAAGTCTCATCTCATAGGAGAATGATCCATGCAGCCAGAGCTGAACTTAAAGCCCAAGACTGGAATACAGTGGAGTATGCCCTGCTCCGCACTGCACAAAACAATGCTACTACTCTGGCAATAAAGCAGGGAGGCTCCTGGCTGCATAGCTACAAGTTAGAACACCTGTGGGAGGATTCACAAAGTAGCCAACAGCAAGGAGGTCACAAACCAAGAAGACCATGCCAAAACAAAGGTGTTCTTCAACTTCTACCAAAAGCTATAGTCCAAGGAGCTGGTGAACCAAACAGAGGTCTCTCAGTATTTGCAAAGCCACTTCCCTAGATCCATCCCCAAAGGGTGGAAACAATCCTTAAACTCAAAGCTGGGTAATCCCCCGGCCCACATGGCTACACAGCTAACAATTAAAAGCTACTCTGTGCACCAGAGGTCCAGTTTTAACAAAGCAATTTCATTAGATTGTTGACTCAGCTGAACTCCACAAAATATGTGAAGTGCCAGCAATGGTCCTACCTAAACCGGACAAGGACTCAACCCTTTGCGTATTGTATTGCCCATCTCCCTCCTGAATATTGAACCAAAGCTTCTTCCGGGCATTCTATCTGAAAGATTAGGCTGCTATGTCCCAGACGTAATAACCATAGACCAGGTAGGATTAATTCAAGGCTGCCAGTGTGGGGACAACATGAAAAAGACACTCCACATGATCACGAATGTACAAATGAAATACAAAAACGGTCTACTCCTATCTCTTAGTGGCGAAAAGGTGTTCAATAACGTGGACTAGATGTTTATGATGGGAGTACAACAATGCCTTGGTGTTAGAAATGGGGTTTCTCGTTGGCTAGGGTATGCACCTAAGCCTGAGCAGAACCAGCCACTCTAGTCAGGGCGAGGGAGTTCCACACCCAAGGTAACCCCTGCTCACCCTCTTGGTAGCTTGGCACGAGCAGTCAGGCTTATCCCAGAGGCCATAAGTAAAGGGTTTGCACAACACAGACAACACACGTGGCACAATAAATACACCACAACGGAAACACAACAAGAAGTTCCATAAATATAAACTGCATTGCATAAAACATAATTAGACCAAACATGACATGTATCAGCAACACCCTGCTACACAAGCAATTGTCAGCACACCACACAGGTTGCTGGTACTCTGCGACAATAATAAGTAGTCAGATAAACATATAGGTTACTGGTATTTTGCAACACTAGCAGTAGTCAGGTTGTCATTATCACCAAAAAGGCACATGTTAGAATAAACACATTGCCAGGAATGCCAGGACATCCTCATGAACGCACATAAAATGACGTATTCCTATATGGCATAGGTCAGGCACCCACAATGCCCTGGTCAGGCTAACCTTATTATTAGAGAGGCCAAGACATCATCAGGAGTGCACATAAAATGAAACATTCCCATCTAGCACATGCACTAAAAACATTACCAACAAGGCTCATGTCATAATTACCACATTATCCTAATTGTCAAAACATCATCAGGAATGTAGGTAACAGAAACATTTCCGTAGGCACTTCATAAACCCACCCCAATACAGGTAATGCAGACTCTGAAATGCTAGTTAGCACAGCGAGGCAAAATGACCTAACAAATTAGAGCCTATCCCCCACGATAAGTAATGAGAAGAATAATCTGATGGGGAAAGGCATCATGTATAGGAAACAACAATGCTTTCTACATGGAAGCCATCGCGTACCTACGTTCCTTTTGTAAGTTACAGAGTGGAACTCCGCACACTACATCGGGGCCAGGAGCTCCTGCACTTGGGTGGCGTTCGGGCAGAAAAATTATCCTCAGTGGGAAGGGGTCTCCATTGAGGTTTCTGTCCCATTCGGCAAGTAATATCCCAAAAACAACATTGCCCCCGGGATCAGTGGTAATTCTACTTTTGGGTGGTGGGGGTCAGAAAACCCCACACACCTTCCATCCATTGAGGGAGACCTTGATCTGACCCCAAGCCAAATCTTTGCCCACCAGCTGCTTGCATCCACGTGGTGCAGCTGCTGTCACCGAAGTCTTGCTGCTTTGTGCCCGGGGTCTTGTCCAATCTGGGTGCGACTTCTTCTGGGGTACCTGGGTGTCCTGTCAGTGTTGACAACGTCTACCTCAGCTACCAAGCCCTGCCTACCAACTGCTGGTGTGAGCTATGCAGATCTGGGTAACAGAGGAGCTCTCCTGGCAGAGGGGACCAATGCGACCACTCACCTGGGCCCCAGGCAGTGTCACATCAACACGGCAGAAGGAATTAGAGGGTAGCCATCCTTGCCGCTCTGACTCCAGACAATGGGTGTCCGCTGGTCCCCTGAGGGCACTAACGGGGGAGCGCTTCTCTAATGCTCAGAGATCGGCAGCTGGCAGCCTCCTCTCCACTCTTCCTGCATCGGGGAGGAGGGGCCCACAGCCACAGGGACACAGGGCACTTCCAGGCACCAAAGGCAAAGCTCTCTTCGTAAGCGAGGAGCAAGGAGTGCTCTACTCGCACTGCACTCTGCCCCCAGAGGCACCACAGCGCTCCTACCACACTAGAAAATAAGACAACCAAGCGCTCTTCATGTACTAGTTTGTGTAAAGGGACCAAGAAGCGGGACACAGTGCTCACCAAACGCTCGACTCCTAGGGAGGCACCGGAGGAGACACGGGGAGGCAGACAGGCCAGCACACAACAAGAAGTTCCAGTGGCGGTTCCCTGTAGCTGCCCACAGAACCTTGGCAGTCCAGAGTCAGAGGAAAGGCTGGCAGCAGGGCAACATACAGAATTACAATCCAGATGAGTCCTTCAGGCCACCCAGCAACACCAGGCAGCAGGGCAACAAAAGAAGAGCAGTCCAGATGAGTCCTTTATGCAGTCAGGCAGTCCCTGTGGTACAGGTTCAGTCCCAAGTCCAAAAGTGCTCTAACAATTTAGGGGACAACCCCCTGTACTTATATTCATTTTGTGCAGCCTCCACAAGAGGGGGAGAAGGGATTCCAACCAACACTAACTGGTTCCAGGGATGTCCCCTTTCTCCTTCAGCACTGGCTCCAGACATTAGCTGGGGTAATCGAGCCCTTTGTTTGAGGCCACGTCACAGCTTTTACAAATGCAGGTGTGCACCGCCTTTCTCTCTCCCAGTCCAGGAAGACCATTCGGTATGCAGATGAACTCTTGTGACACCTCCACCTTCCCTGTGTACAGGCTGTCTGAGTAGTATGCACAAAGATCAGCTGTCACTCTGCCCCAGAAGTGGATTGGAGGCAAGCTGCAAAACACCAGTCATAAGCACAGAGAAATGCTCACTTTCTAAAAGTGCCATTTCTATAACGACAATAAAACATCCACCTACCTTAGTAACCAGCATTTCTCATTACCATTCCAACCATAGCAAACATGCCTACGCCACCCCTCATAGATCAGACAAGACCACTTAGGCATATGTTGGGTATTTCCAATGCAGTGCTATGAGAGAAGGAGTGCTCACAGTTGTAAGAAACTACATGGGCTGTTTGTCACTACTAGGACATGTAGTACATAAGGACATATGCCCTACGTTTTACATACACAGCATCCTGCCCATAGGGCTAGCTAAGGCCTACTTTAGGGGTGACTTATAGGTAGTAAAAAGGGGAGTTCCAGGCCTGGCAAGTAAATTTAGATGCCAGGTCCCCATGGCAGTAACTGCGCACACAGGCCCCGCGGTGGCAGGCCTGAAACAGGTTTGAAAGGCTACTTTTGTGTGTTGTGCAAGCTGCGCTGCAGGTCCACTAGTAGAATTTCATTTACGGTCCCTGGGAGAGGGATACCACTGTACAAGGGATTATAGGTAAATTAAATGTGCCAATTAGGTGTAAGCCAATCATGCCACGTTAAGAAGGGAGAGCACATGCACTTTAGCACTGATCATCAGTGGTAAAGTGCTCAGAGTCCTAAAGTCAACAAAAAGGTTCAGAAAAAATAGGAGGATAAATGCAAAAAGTTTGGGAATGACCCTGGTCAGTGTTCTTTTTAAAATGGATCACGGCAAACTATCCTCTTCCCACAGCAAGGATTAGAATGAATGGCACCACATCTTCCCCTATCATCACAGAGCGAGGAACGAGGTAGGGGTGTCCCTTAAACCCTTTGGGGCATATTTATAATGCCCTAGCACCACCTTGCGCCACATTAACGTCATAATTTTTTATGTTATTGTGGCCCAATGAGGCCGAAATCCCTGTGCTGTTTTTGCAGGGTGGCGCAATGCATGCATTGCGCCACTCTGTAACCCTTTGCGTTACATTATGCCTGCCCCAGGCATAAGGTATACAAAGGGAGCGTTCCCCCATTAGGGGAGCTGGAAAAATGGCGTAAGGAAATCTATGAGATTTCCTTGCACCATTTTTTACAGCACTTTTAACGCCTGCTCAAGAGCAGACATTAAAAGGGGGCTTCCATTCTTTCGAATGGAGCCCTATGTACTCTGCAGGAGTACGGAGTACATCAATAGCGTCATGAGAAATGATGCTATTGCCCCCTACCCTGCGCCATGGTGCGCCGTATTTTAAAAATGTCGCACACATTGTGGTGGTAGGGGGGTGCTAAGAGGCGCATGGAAAGTGACGCTGCACTCGGTGCAGCACCACTTTCCATAAATCTGCCCCTTTATGTTTGCTCATATGCTCTAACTATTTGCTAATGCAGTCAGACAGAATGAGGGGATTGAGCAGGCCTCCACTGGAAAAGAGAACTTCAAGCACAGAATGTTTGCTGATGACATCATGCTGTCTTTGACAGACCCTCTAACCTCTGTGCCCCAGGTAGTCGAATAATTCGGCAGATTCCAGTCAGTCTCCAATCTCAAAATTAATCTCACTAAATTGGTGGTCCACCCCTTACACCCAGTGCTACTTCAGGAGTCAGTGCTGACCTCATTTCGTTCTATCCCATGGTCTATAGGTTCCCTAACAAACTTGTGGGTTATTGTAGCCCACAACACATCACAGGTAATAACCCTAAAATTATGTGAAATGACTAAAAGACATCAAACGAGACTTCCATATGTGGCAAATAAACAGATCTCCTGGATAGGGCGTATGGTGGTAGTCAAAATGAGGATTCTCCTTTACCTGTTTCAGAATATTGCCTTGCAGCTCCCGCCTACAATGATCAAACAGCTGCAGTCTCTGGTGAAGTTATACATTTGGCAAAACAAACCACCCCACATCGCTAGCAAGACTCTCTACCACTCACTCAAACAAGGAGGACTAGTCCTCCCACATATATTATTGTACTTCCAGTCGGCTCAGTTTAGATACATTATTGAATGGGAAAGAAGGAAACAATGGTGCTTTGAGGACCAGTTAATCACTGCGAGCCCCCCATGGCAGGTCCCATGTCTTCAGATGTTACAGAGAAGCTGGAGAGTCTACTTCTCCCCAGTTTCCGGAGTGAAAATTGCAATTTGGGACAAGTTGGCCCTAAATCAGAGGTTTACAACCTATCCCTGCTCCATTTGTGTCAATATTTTATAACTCAGACTTAACTTCATCTAGAGAACTCTCAACTTTCAAAGCATTGAGGAACATACAGTGCCTTATGGTAAGGTCCCTCTTTATAAAAACAGATATTCTCTTTTGGGGAGCTTAAAATCAATTACATTTCTCAGAAATGGCCAGCTCGCTTCTTGTACACCAATTATGACACTGGCTTCCCCACCCTACAATGAAAGAAGGAGTTTCATGAGTTCTCATGGGCGTCGATAAGTGCCTTATGTACAGACCGCATGACAAAGCTTTAATATAGACATCTCATTGACTCTACCCCATGCAACAAGACACAGGGCAGAAGTGATGGGCGGCAGGGCTGGGGCAGAACTTGTCCCCTAGGCATTGGGAACACTTACATGACAAAGCCTGTGCCTTTGTGACCGATGCCTGATGCTGTGAAACACAATGCAAAATTCTGACTTATTGGTATAGGGCATCAGAGAAAGTTGGTAAAAGGAACATGATCACAAGTGATCGCTGCTGGAGATGGTGTGGAGCCTTCGGTATCCTATTCTATCTTCTATGGCACTGTCTCCAACACAGGGAGGTACTCGAGCGTTGTTCTGGATGATCTCAATATGGCCTTTGGCATGCACATCCCAAAGGACCCAGCCTAGTCTTTTTAGGGAGGCTCTTCTGTCTCACATATCACCAAAGTCTCATAAGAGTAAATAAATGGCTATGGTGCCAGGGATCGAGGTCTTGCTTCCACTATGGGAGAAGGACACACCTATAGAGATTGCTGCTTGGTTTAGGACACTGTAGGATATTCTGGCTATGGAAAAGATCTCCTTCACCATAGGTAACACCCTTAAAGCCTGCGAAACTAGTTGACAGACCTTCACACAGCTTCTAATTCATGAATACACAGAATTATCCTGTCGCAGGCACTTGAGGGCAATCCGCTTCATTGCAGAGGATCTATCTAGACTATTACTGACACAGAGACCCTAATGATATCTCTGGGTTGTACACACTGAACATAGAACACCCAGGAGGGAAACATTGCTCTAGACTTTCTAGCAGGGATGAGATCACACATTATGCTGATCGTTTGGTAGTTAGGAGGGAAGAGAAGAGGTATTGGTGGTTTGCAAAACATACAACCCATGAAAAATATTGTGCTCCTAGTCGGCCAAATGGCTGTAGACTAAGGTATTTGTATGATTACGAATAAAATCAGTTAACATTAAAAACACACTGTAGCCTAGAAGAATATGTATGTGAAGTTTTCTCAGTCATAAGGGGTATGGCCATATTTACTCGAGCTAATTTAAGGCAAATAACAAGTGGTAATCGACATTATAGTGACCCTACTATTCATTAGGTTCCCAAAGTATAGATTCACTGTAATAAAGGTGCAAAACTATGGATCTTTGTTGTCACAAGACCTAAAATGTGCGCATGGCTATCAGTCACACTTAGAAAGAACATTTTCTTTATATATGAGCTGCACACCAGTGAAGTGTATATTATTATTCATACAAATTAATATGTAGAAACACATTAAAACAATTTCAACCTAAATTGTCCATTTATTAAATATTAGTGGATGAGACATTCACCAACAGAAAAAGACTCATTAGGCATCAAGCAATACAAGTTTTGTTCACTAAGCAAGCTTCTTCAGGGCTGTTCAATCTACTGCAATCATCTATCAATCTTTCAGGTGCAACATCTCTCAAAGCCAGCATTTGTGGTTAGCAAGTCCGCGTATGCAACTAATACTGTCTTTCTCATGTATCACGAAATCTCTTGTTTTTTTGTACCGGTATGCCACCCACCCCCCAGAGGCATGGCGCGTTCCACAATGACAAGCCAAACTATGTGGAACAGGCTACCTGCAGCAAAACGTCAATGCACCATAGTTGATGATACATATTTACACGACTGGTTTTCCACACAGAGTTTTAACAAAGGTGTACATATCAGAGTCCTTATGAGTGGAAAAACAGAAGCACCAAAATAAAAAAATAAATAAAAAAAGAGCTTCAGAAGTGGAAGGCAGATGTCCTACCTGACCTCTCAGACTTTTCTGCTATATACGACTCAACACTTGCCCTTCCATCATTTCATGATATGTCTTTGGATTCTTGATAGTCATGAGACCAGACTGGGGGGTTGGCAAGATGGGAGAGGCAGTAGTAAAGACCAGAGAAAATAAGAGCAGTGATGAGAATCTTAATAGCTCGGAGCATAAGAAAGGGTTGATTGCTTGACTGAAAATCGACTTGGAAGAGACAGGATGACATAAAATTAAAGGAAGAGAAATTTAGAAGTGCTGAGTGATGGTATGAAAAATGACAGACCACGGTAAATTGCATTTGTGACCTACCTTAATCATTTGTTGTGTTTTACACAATTTTTGGAGAAATTGTACTGAAAAATGCACCATTTCACCTCTTTTTTACAACTATTTTCTGGAGCAGCTGGTGAACGCCCAACACCACTCGCAAGGACCAGCCTTATGTAAAAATTAATGAAAGTATTGCAATGTTTCTTGATTCCTACTTCAGAATCTATGCACTTTTAGCCTGTGTAGGTTAAATGTGTGGTGCGTAATACCCTATATTGTCCAATTATTTCAATTTTGTCTTTGAATGCCCCTCTCAAGACCTTTCCAGATTAAATTCTTGCTTCACTGGATCTGGATAGAGAGCAAACATTTCAAAACCAACATATCTTTGATGGGTGGAGGAGTTCTGGAAGACCCACTAATCTTTTAACTCTTTTAACAGAGGTGTTCATAGGACAAGTTCAGGTTAGAGTGAAAACTATAAATACGGTTCATCCAATAAAAAAGAGGGTTAACACAACTGCCCAAAGATGATCATTCTGAGGTGAAGAGTAGGGGCCATATGTTGCCCCTGCAGACATTCATCCCAAATCCCATTGTTTCTCCTATATTGCCTCTGTGAAGAAAACTCCTCCACTAAACCGATCTTTTTATTACTGTTTACCACTCCATTATGGAGACTGTGGATTACGTGGCAAATGCAGCAAAACTATATTTAGGCACAGATTGCAGAAGCCACACAGTTGCATAAAATCAGTGGTCCTGATTATAGTAGATTTAATGGAGCGCACTAACACATGAGGGTTTCTTGGCGGTATATATGACACATAGAAGAAGAGCTTAGCAAATTATACCGAGGCATGGAGTGAATCCCGAAAGGAAAGATTGTTTAAAATCATTTTCAAGTTGCTAAGGAAAGCATTTAAACACAAAAGGTACAATGGATTTTGTAGGGAAATTGCCAGGCTCCTGGGACCTCATAGATATCTAACGATTTTGGAAGAGGACACCTCACTAAAGATTCTTTGTGATGTGCGGCATCGTTGGTGTGATCTTCTCATCCAGGTAGGTGAATACCACTTAGATGGACTCGACCGTTACTGGGTGTGCAGTATAAAGTTTTTTTCTGGATATAAGCAGGGATCCAGATATTTAAAAATGTCTTAAGGTAAACCCAAAAGATTTCTATTTTATTAAGAATGTTCCCTAGACATAGTTAAAAAAATAGAACTGGGATTTTTATTAAAAGTAACGATTCATATATACTCTTTGATTTTGCCCCCGCTTCGGCCATTACTTGTGTCCAATTGGGACCTTGGCCTTCCGTGTGTTTTGCACATGCGGGCCGCAAGGAGCAGAGAGAAAGTACACTAATTATATGTTACTATTATGAGTGTGCATGTGATTCTGTATTCTGACAAGACATCTTCTACTAATAGTTATGAATTGCCTTCCTGCAAAAAGATGCATGTAAATACAAATTCAGAATATGGTACTGTTGGGGTGAAAATATCCTTGCATAGCTGTGGAGAGCATGCATACGTGGTCTGTACTGGACCCCTAAGAAAGTAATTGAAGGTCTTTATAGGTTTTTGATTTCCACTTTAGTGAACACAACAATTGTGCATGTTCACTAATGGCCTAGTGTGTAATGGTTTGAGGCCCCAGAACTTGGCTCTGAAGTTAGAAGGGGCACACACAAATGTCTACTGTCCTCTAGCTGAGAGTGGCTGACTGAAGTGACAGCTAATACTTCTACTCCATGGGATATTTTCTTTATGCCCTCTGACGGAAGATGCCTCCTGGGCTCCAATAGTAACTGTATTATTCTCTGCTCACTCAGAACCCCCTTTCAACCCCTGTGGGACATAAATGGAGAGTGCAGGTTTACTCTACATGTAGGTGATAGTGTGAGAATTGAGTGTGTGTGGTACTTCATTGAACAGGACTTGGAATCCATCTTTAAATTTCTGTGTGTGTGTGTGTGTGTGTGCAGTACTTAATTTGCATATTAAAATGTGCAGGTGCCCAAAGCTTTCCTCTGAAACACGTGGCTGGCTGCTGCACTGAAATGTGCGAGCACAGAACACTGAGGCAGCTTAATCCTAAAGCCATGTCAGGCCTCTTTAATCTATTTCTGTGCCAGCCCCCCCAAAAAAGGATCCGGTGCCTCGTACCCAACAGCAACCACTGGCTCAAATTAAGCAGTACGTGTGTGTCTCTCTCTCTCTCTTTGCATGTCAAGAATCAGTGAGTCTAGGTTTTAGCAACATCTCACCTACCTCGATGTGTTGCACCTGTTAAGTACTGGCTTGTATATGAAAAACACCACAGAATCTAGCCAGCAGGACCTGGCCAGTCCCAGAATATACGTCCCTTAGGCACAGTCCATCTTCGTGTTTTGGAAGGGGGATCACTTTTCTCATTTGCTCCCTCCCACTCATGCTGGGGTTGGCAGAACAATGGCCCTGCGGGACTGCCACAGAGCTTTATATGCGCACTTCACTTATGTCTCTGATGTGGCCAGGTTGGGTCTATTGCTCTTAGGAAACATCTAGAACTTACATCCATTGACACTTCTGAAGAATACACCAATGGGATTGCACCTATCTATGTTAATCATCCTGGAATCGGTCTACGGCATAGATTCTTACCTCATGCTTCCTTCCTGACTAAAGATAACTCGTTGCACATTCTTCCAGTTCTCTTAAATTGTAGCTCTCCCTAAACTCTTCAGAACACTGCACCTCATGAAATCTTTCCTGTAGAGAGCCATCCGGCCTCTCCTCTACATTGTATTGTGTTCTGCGCGTCCGGGAGGAGTGCGGAACCGAGCTGATAAATAAAGAGGGGGCTGCTCAGACGCAGCACTTCCCCAGTATCCAAGTAAAGTGTACGCGTATGATTTACAGCGCTGCTCCTAGGCCCTGCGTCTACACTGGCGACGAGGGGACCCATGAACCCAGCGCTGTGCAGGAACAGTTAGACAACGAGCACCGAGACCCCCCGGCCACACCCGTGACGAACGGCGTCCCTGCCCACCCCGATCGACGCCGGAAGAAAGAAACGCAGGAGACCTACCGGAGCGGGTCCGCCGCACCGCGCGAGGAAGCCGCTGTGCGCCCGCTGGGTCACACCCGGCGCGCGCTGATTGCCTCTGCGAGGGGGGTCGTCGACGGAGACCCAGGAACGACGAGGTGGCCCGACCTCGGACGGTGAGTCTATTTCAACACTCCCGTCCGAGGCCTGCGTGCACCACGTGGGGAGACAGGATCCACGTGTGCTCTCGGTTGCCGGGAGACGGCAACAAAGGCACACTGACACGCTCCCCGAGCGAGGAACGCCCTGAACTGAGTGAGCGCTTCTAACTAGGAGTCAGAGAACTCCGTGTGGAAAAAAAAAAAATATAGATAAGAAAAAAAAAAAAATTGCGGCAGTAAATAAAACACGGCGAAGGGCACAAAAGAAAAAAAAAAAAAAACAACAAAGTGAAACCCTAGAGAAAAAAAAAGAGAATTTACCAAGAGAGAATAAATAGAAAAAGAAGGAGAGAAAGAGAGGCCCCAATCACCAAGAACAGGAAAAAAGGGGGCATCAAAAAAAAAAAAAAAGTCTATATATAATAATAGTAATAGCAACAGTAAAGAACCCAAGAGACAGAACCACAGCAAAGACACTAGAGACGAAAAGGGGAATAATCACCCAAAGACACAGCCAGAAAGGAAAATGAGTGCTCCACAGCAAGACAACCCTCAGCCGCCTGCGCAAGCAAACACCAGGGCTCACTCCTCAGTCACTGCGCTACTGCCATTCAGCCAACTAATTGATCCGGCCACCGCAGCGCCAAGGTGGCGCCTGTGGCTCAATCGACTGGAAAATTACTTCTGCGCTACTAGAGAGACAGACGGGGCGGTACGCAGATCCCTCATGCTGCTAATGGGGGGAGAGGAACTGCAAGAGTTATGTGATGCACTACCAGACACAGGGGATAAGTCATATTTTGACGCCGCAGTCCCAGCGTTAAACAGACATTTTGACCCACAACTAAACTCAGACTACGAACGCTTCAGGCTTCGCCAAGCTCAACAAACTGATGTCGAGTCAATGGACATGTTTTACGCCCGACTGAGAAAACTAGCAAGCTCCTGCGTAAGGCTCAATCAGCCAGAAGAGATCAGAGCCCAGATAATCCAAGGATGCCGGTCCAACGCCCTGAGGAAACTTATCCTACGCCAACAAGGCATGTCTCTTGACGACGTACTGGTCCTGGCACGGTCACACAAACTGTCGGCAGTGCTGGCGGATGCCATGGCGGCAGCAAGGGGTCAATCGATGGCAGTTTTGTCTAGCACCAGACCGCTCCAAATAAAGGAAGAACAAGTAGAGGCCATTCAA
This sequence comes from Pleurodeles waltl, assembly GCF_031143425.1. NCBI lineage: Eukaryota > Metazoa > Chordata > Amphibia > Caudata > Salamandridae > Pleurodeles > Pleurodeles waltl. The sequence continues at coordinate 1,272,826,164 of NC_090447.1, read as the reverse complement.
GCGCGCCCATCGTCTGGGCGCAGGCCGAACTCGTTCAGGGCTAGTGAACGCACCTGTGGTAGCTGCGGGTATGAACACAGAACATCGACAGGATGCCCGGCAAAAGGGAAGACGTGTAACCAGTGCGGCAAAAACAACCATTTTGCCAAAGTATGCAGGTCAGGACGAAACAAGCCCACAGACCAGACGAGGAAAGACGCCAAAGTAAGGAGCGTAAGTAAAGGCAAAGATGACGGTACTGAAGACACAACTCAAGGAGTACCTGTCCTTGAAGAAGATGAAGATGAAGACATTTTTGTAATCTCATTCAACGGTGCAAGACAACAAAAGAAGCGATCACCACCAATGAGCAACATACAAGTCAACGGCACAGTAGCAACAGTACTTATCGACACGGGGGCGTCTGTCAACGTAATGGATGACACCCTGTTTCGACAGCTGGTCCCGACACCATCTCTCACCCCAACAAATACCAAAATATACAACTACGGAGGTCGAGAGCCACTGCCGCTGAAAGGCACGATAGAGGTGTCTGTGGCCAGTGGAAATGTCTCAACGTAAGCAAAATTTTATGTGGTAACGGGAGACAGAGGTACACTGCTGGGGTGCCATACCGCGGAGGAACTGGAACTGGTGTTCTTTGCACGACAAATATACGAATCACAGGTCGAACAGCTGGTTGGGGAGTTTCCGCAGTTGTTTGAAGGGTTGGGCCGGTTGAAAGGTAAACAAGTCAAACTTCACATAGACCCAAGCATCCCGCCAGTTGCTTTGAGACATCGGCGTGTGCAATTTCATTTACGACCAGCAGTAGAAAAGGAGTTGCTGTTACTGGAAAGTCAAGGAGTAATAGAAAAGGTAGAAGGACCAACACCGTCGGTTTCACCTCTGGTGATAGCACCAAAACCGAAGCAACCGGGTGCCATCCGTCTATGTGTGGATATGCGCATACCCAACAAAGCAATCAAGAGGGAGAGGCACATAACACCCACCATGGACGACATTATAGCCGATTTGAATGGAGCACAATGGTTTTCAAAGTTAGATCTGAACGCTGGGTACCATCAGCTAGAACTGGAGCCAGAAAGCAGGAACATCACCACGTTCTCAACGCATGTGGGACTTCGGCGATACAAACGGTTGAGTTTCGGTGTATCCTCGGCTGCCGAGGTGTTCCAGAATGCTATTCGAGAGACTTTGGGGGTCATTCTGACCCCGGCGGTCTAAGACCGCCGGGGCCAGGGTCGGTGGGAGCACCGCCGACAGGCCGGCGGTGCCCCTCAGGGCATTCTGACCGCGGCGGTTCGGCCGCGGTCAGAAGAGGCAAACCGGCGGTCTCCCGCCGGTTTACCGCTGCCCTTAGAATCCCCCATGGCGGCGCAGCTTGCTGCGCCGCCATGGGGGATTCTGACACCCCCTACCGCCATCCTGTTCCTGGCGGTTCGCCCGCCAGGAACAGGATGGCGGTAGGGGGAGCCGCGGGGCCCCTGGGGGCCCCTGCCGTGCCCATGCCAATGGCATGGGCACGGCAGGGGCCACCGTAAGAGGGCCCCGAAAAGTATTTCAGTGTCTGCTAAGCAGACACTGAAATACGCGACGGGTGCAACTGCACCCGTCGCACCCCTGCAACTACGCCGGCTCAATTCTGAGCCGGCGTCCTCGTTGCAGGGGCATTTCCTCTGGGCCGGCGGGCACTCCTTTGGAGAGCACCCGTCGGCCCAGAGGAAATGTCTGAATGGCCGCCGCGGTCTTTTGACCGCGGTGCGGTCATTCAGCGGCGGTACCCTGGCGGACGGCCTCCGCCGTCCGCCAGGGTCAGAATGAGGCCCTTTGTCTGGATTATCAGGAGTGATAAATCTAAGTGACGACATCCTCATACACTCGAAGACAAGAGACGAACACCATCGCCACCTGAGGGCTACATTGCAGAGATTAACAGAGGCAGGGCTTACACTTCACAGGAAGAAATGCGCCTTTTATCAAACGTCGGTGGAGTTTTTTGGGTATGTGTTCTCTAAAGAAGGACTGCAAGTAGACCCATGGAAAGCTGAGGCTATTCGGCAAGCCATGATTCCAAAAAATCCCACGGAAGTGAGAAGTTTCCTAGGCATGGCCACATACTGTGGAAGGTTCATTCCACAGCTCGCTACTATGGCAGAACCACTACGACAACTCACGAAGGGAGTACAGAGGTGGGAATGGAGCTCCACTGCAGACAAAGCGTTCAACGACATCAAAGCAGCCTTGCTGGATAAAGCAACCATGGCATACTTCAATCCCCATCGACGGACGGAGGTCGTGGTTGATGCCAGCCCCGTAGGACTGGGTGCTGTTCTCCTTCAAGAACAGAATCGCCAGGAATGGGTTCCAGTCGCATATGCCAGCAGGGCGCTGTCTGCAGTTGAGACCAGATACGCACAGATTGAGCGTGAAGCGCTCGCGATTCGATGGGCGTGCAGACACTTTCACTTGTACTTGTATGGACAAGAGTTCCAAGTAATAACTGACCACAAGCCTTTAGTGTCGCTGTTTGCTGGAGGTGTGCGTCTGGCGCCTCCATGAATAGAGCGATGGGCCGTTCTGCTTCAACCCTATCGGTTTACTGTAGTCTATCGACCAGGGGTCAACAACCCAGCTGATTACTTGTCTCGCCACCCATCTCCGGCAATGTCTGATGATTACCAAGAACAAGATGAGGAGAGTACGGAAGTGTTCGTAAACATGGTCGTGCAAGCAGCATGTCCCAATGCTCTCGGGATAGTGGACATTATAGATGCCACCAAAGCAGATGTTGTGTTGAATCAAGCTAAGGAAGCTCTAAAGCACAGACAATGGAAACACTTCCTGGAGAAGACGAAAACATCCACTCTGGAGCATAAAGAAATGATGCAGGGGATCTGGAGAGTGCGAGACGAGCTCTCCGCAGATGGTAAAGGCCTAATCTTGAGGGGAAGAAGAATTGTGTTGCCTCGGAGTCTGTGGGCCCGAGTGGTGGAGTTAGCTCATCAGGGTCATCAGGGTGCTGCCAAAACAAAAGCCAGGTTGCGTGCGAAAGTGTGGTTCCCTGGTATGGACTGTCAGTTGGATGAGCTGGTGGGAAAGTGTCATTCATGCATCATCACATCTGGAGAGCCACCTAGCTGCCCAGTTATCATGGAGCCTGCCAGTCAGAAGCCGTGGACGAAAGTAAGCATGGACTTCGGCAGTTTTCCGGACGGGAGGTTGACGGTTGTCCTTATAGACTAGTACACCAAGTTTCCAGTTGTTGAAGTCGTGTCCTCGACCTCGTTTGAAAATGTACGACCCATACTTCAAAGGACATTCGCTATGTTTGGGCTCCCGGAGGAAGTTAGGACGGACAATGGCCCTCCGTTCCATGGGCAAGAGTTCAGGTTGTATCTGGATGGGCTGGCCATCCATCATCGCAGGGTCATGCCCTATTGGCCTCAGGCCAATGGAGATGTAGAAAGGTTTATGCGCACTCTAAACCAAGCGCTACGGATAGGAGTGGAACAGCAAGAAGACGGAGAAACGTGTTTGCAGCAGTTCCTTAGTGCGTATCGCCAGACCCCACACAGCACCACAGGGTGCGCACCGGCTGCGTTGATGTTTAAAACTCCACCAAGGGATTGCATCCCGGCAAGTCCACACTGGGTGGCCCCAAAGTTAGATGTCCAAGCTACTCAGCGCCGTCGAGAACTTACTAACCGAAAGGCTACGGAGAAACGGCGAAGTAAGTTTAGAGGCTTTCAAGAAGGTGATCTGGTGGTAGTCAAAAGTCGTCGGTTTGGAGGAAAATTTCAAACAACATTTGAACCAGAGGCCTGGAAAGTAATCGGAGTGAAAGGTACCATGGTGACAGCGGCTCGAGGGAGGCTGAGAGTCACCAGGAATGTGTCACACTTTAAGAGAGCAGGAGCTGTGGCCCCGGAGGGGAACTGCGGAGAGGTTGAGGATGATTCTGGTGACATCCCGAGCGATATGGACAAGATGGAAAATAACACAGCATCTATCCCAGAAGGGCAAAGATCATCAACGAAAGAAGGGGAACCTGACGGGGTATCTCACAGAGGTGGAAGATATCATCTGCGGCCCAATCCCATGCCGAATAGTCAACTTAAAGACTTTGTGTGACCCCTATATTAGTCATTGGGTAACCTCTATCATTCTTCCACATTGTTGCTGCTAGTTGTTGTTTGAGTTGCAGGTTTCTACATTATGGACTATTGTTTGGGTCCGGTTAAGTGTATACATTTGGTTTACTGACTCGTGTGAAATAAAACATGGGAGGGATGTAGAGAGCCATCTGGCCTCTCCTCTACATTGTATTGTGTTCTGCGCGTCCGGGAGGAGCGCGGAACCGAGCTGATAAATAAAGAGGGGGCTGCTCTGACGCAGCACTTCCCCAGTATCCAAGTAAAGTGTACGCGTATGATTTACAGCGCTGCTCCTAGGCCCCGCGTCTACACTTCCCAGCACACTTTATCACAATTTTATACACGATAGGGATACCGCAGAAGGAATTTGAATTCACTCAAATTATTAAGAGAAAAAAATACGTGTTTTAAGGGAAAATGCTTTATGCCTTTAGACCATCTCTACTGGGCTATGCCACAGAACCTTGCCACGAAAGCCCTTGCAATAAGTAGCTTGGCAATAGGTCTGGATTTTCTCCATCACTGGTGTTACCAATATGTGGGCTACCAGTAACTTGAGGTGGGGAAAAGTCAGCCATTATGAGTTCCACCTGATGGTACATTAAGAAATGTGGAATTACAGTGGGACTCAGTATTTTCGTCTTCCGAATCCTTTCATTTTTCCCCAGATTTTCACATTGAGTTTTTGGCTGTGAAAGTAAAAATCTTATAATTCTGGTGAGGCTAGTAACAGATCATCCTCGGATTTGTGATGAAAATTGCAGATCTGATATTTCGCTGTCAAAATCAGTTCGAACATGGGAATAGTTTGCTATAGTACAGTGATACTCAAAGTAAGGCCCGGCGACCGCCCGCGGCCCTCCTAACCTTCTCATGTGGCCCCCAGATTAACAGCAGCACTGCTCTGTTATTTATTTCTGACAGCACTAACATTCACAAATATGTTATATAAATAAGGAAGTTTTTATTTACAAGCTAACTGGAGTAAGGTAAAATAAGCAAATAAAGTATTCTGCACCATTTAAACACCCACAAAGCCCCACTCCCATCCTGCTAGAATCAATGTGGCCCTCGGGCTCACCACAGACCATACTTTGTGGACCCCGGGAAAATGCTTGTGAGTATCTATGCTGTAGTAGATTCACACTGATTTAGCTCTGTCGCACAAATCTGGGGGGTTCTGTTATTAAACAACTCTAATCAAACCATTCATTTTCAGTACCCTCAAATGTACTTTGTGTTCTAATTAATAGGATATATTATTGCTTTATTTTATTGAGAAGAGGGACTGGTAATAAACTATTTTTATTTTTAGAAGTTCTTTGGGTCTGACTTTATGTTTTTTTATGTGTGTGGTTGTGTGTGTGAGTGTGTGTGTCATCCCATCAAACGTATCCCCACCACCACCAATACTTTATCAATCTATAAAAGCTCAACCGAGCGAGTTAGCTAATACGATTGGCACTTAAGCGCCATGCCCAGTTCACCAAGTTGCTGGGAGACATGGTGGTCAAGGCAGCAGAGAGAACAGGCGCCTTTCCCTTTCCGTGGCCGAGTCTAAGCCTCTTACCATTTCCCTATCGGCTGCCCATTTAGGCAGAATTAAAGAGAATTAAATGTAAATTGTGTAAAATCCGTTTACCTTTGGAGGAAGCAGTTCATTTATTGCAACGAGCTGATTTCAAAGAGCTAACTCCATTAAGGCTCGAGCTAATGGCACTAGCTAGAGATAGTAGGATTTGCTTTGGGTTTATGGCCTTTTTCTGTTGCTTGAAAGTGGCTCGTAAATACAAGGGCAGCCACCGTACAAGGAGCAGAAACGAGATGGAAAGCTGTTCTGGGTCAATGGTGGCAGCATGTATGTTGCAGGCAACATGGCGCCAGCCGCGCCACGTTTGAATCTCCTTCCCAACTCAAAATCACTTTGCACCTTTCTCTTGAGGTCTTTCCTTCATGTCAATTGGCTAAGTAACGAAATTCTCAGGGATAATGACGCTTGTTTCTTAGTTCATTAACACCTTCGCTGCCAGGCCTTTTCCCCTCAGGTGCCAGGCCTTTATTTTGGGCTATTTGGGGCAGTTCACACTTAGGCCCTCATTACTTCTTGTCCACATAAGCTACCCACGCCAAACTTGTGTCTTTTTTTCCCAACATCCTAGGGATTCCAGAGGTACCCAGACTTTGTGGGTTCCCCAGAAGGAGATCAAGAAATTAGCCAACATACAGTGAGAATTTCGATTTTTTAAAAAAAAAAAAGGGAAAAAAGGGCTGCAGAATAAGGCTTGTGTTTTTCCCCTGAAAATGGCATCAACAAAAGGTTTGCAGTGCTAAAATCACCAGCTTCCCAACTTTCAGGAACAGACAGACTTGAATCAGAAAACCCCATTTTTCAACACAATTTTGGCATTTTACTGGGACATACCCCATTTTTACTATTTTTTGTGCTTTCAGCCTCCTTCAAGTTATTGACAGAAATGGGTGTGAAACCAATGGTTTCACACCCATTTCTGATCCCAGAAAGCTAAACATTTCTAAAAAGAAGACAATATTCTGAATTCAGCAAGGGGTAATTTGTGTAGAGCCTACAAGGGTGTCCTACAGAAAATAACAGCTAAAATAAAAAAATATTGAAATTGAGGTGAAAAAAACAACACTTTTTCTCAGCGTTTTACTCTGTAACCTTTTCCTGCAATGTCAGATTTTTAAAAGCAATATACCATTACGTCTGCTGGACTCTTCTGGCTGTGGGAATATATAGGGCTTGTAGGTTCATCAAGAACTCTAGGTACCCAGAGCCAATAAATGAGCTGCATGTTGCAATGGGTTTTCATTCTATACCGGGTATACCGCAATGCATTTGCTGAAATATGAAGAGTGAAAAATAGGTATCAAGAAAAACTTTGTATTTCCAAAATGGTCACAAGATAAGGTGTTGAGAAGCAGTAGTTATTTGCACATATTTGAATTCCAGGGTGCCCATACTAGCATGCGAATTACAGGGCATTTCTCTAATAGACCTCTTTTTTACACACTCTCTTACATTTGGAGGGAAGAAAAGTAGAGAAAGACAAGGGGCAATAAGAATTTTTTTTGCTATTCTGTATTCCCCCAAGTCTCCCGATACAAATGGTACCTCACTTGCATGGGTAGGCCTAATTCTCGCGACAGGAAACGCAACATGGACGCATCACATTCTCATAAAGAAAACAGACCTGTTTTTTGCAAAGTGCCTAGCTGTGGATTTTGGCCCCTAGCTCAGCCGGCAACTAAGGAAACCTACCAAACCTGCGCATATTTGAAAACTAGACACCTAGGGGAATCCAAGATGGGGTGACTTGTGCGGCTCTCACCAGGTTCTGTTACCCAGAATCCTTTGCAAACCTCAACATTTGGCAAACAAACACTTTTTTCTCATATTTCGGTGACACAAAGTTCTGGAATATGAGAGGAGCCACAAATTTCCTTCCATCCAAAGATCCCCCAAGTCTCACGATAAAAATGGTACCTCACTTGTGTGGGTAGGTCTAGCGCCCGCGAAAGGAAATACCCCAGAACAGAACCTGGACACATCATATTCTCAGAAAGAAAACAGACCTGTTTTTTGCAAAGTACCTAGCTGAGGAGTTTGGCCCCCAGCTCCGCAGGTACCTTGGGGAACCTACCAAACCTGCACATATTTGAAAACTAGACACCTAGGAAAATCCAAGATGTGGTGACGTGTGGGGCTCTCACCAGGTTCTGTTACCCAGAATCCTTTACAAACCTCAAAACTTGGCCAAAAAAGCACTTTTTCCTCACATTTCGGTGACACAAAGTTCTGGAATCTGAGAGGAGCCACTAATTTCCTTCCCCCCAGCATTTCCCCAGTCTCCGGATTAAAATGGTACCTCACTTGTGTGGGTAGGCCTAGCGCCCGCAAAAGGAAATGCCCCAAAACACAACGTGGACACATCACATTCTTCCAAAGAAAAAAGACCTGTGTTTTGCAAAGTGCCTAGCTGTGGATTTTGGCCTCTAGCTCAGCCGGCACCTTGGGAAACCTACCAAACCAGCACATTTATGAAAACTAGACACATAGGGGAATCTAAGATGCAGTGACTTGTGGGGCTCTCACCAGGTTCTGTTACCCAAATTCCTTTGCAAACCACAACATTTGGCTAAAAAAACACTTTTTCCTAACATTTCGGTGACACAAAGTTCTAGAATCTGAGAGTAGCCTCAAATTTCCTTACACCCAGGGTTCCCCCAAGTATCCCGATAAAAATGGTACCTCACTTGTGAGGGTAGACCTAGTGCCTGTGAAAGGAAATGCCCCAAAACACTATGTTGACACATCAAAATTATCAAATACAAAACTACCTGTTTTTGCGGGGGTGGGGGACACCTGCATTTTTTGTCCTGGGCTCAGCAGCCACCTAGGGAAACCTACCAAACCCAGACATTTTTGAAAACTAGACACCAGAGGGAGTCTAGGGAGGTGTGATTTGTGTGGATCCCCCAATGTTTTGTTACCCAGAATCCTCAGCAAACCTCAAATTTAGCTAAAAAATCACGTTTTTCCCACATTTCTGTGTGGGATCACAACAAGGGACAAATTTCCTACCACCCAACGTTCCCCTCAGTCTCCTGGTAAAAATGATACCTCACTTGTGTAGGTGGGCCAAGTGCCTGTGACAGAGAAGAGCAAAAAACAGGTTGAAAAGGTGGAGGAACCAAAGTGGGTCCAAAAGGGCAGTTTGGATAAAAACCTTTTTAGGCTGACAATTGCTGCAGAATTTTTATTGGTATAGATGAGACAATGCTGGGTGGTAGGAATTTTGTGGATTCCTGCAGATTCCGGAAGGTTCCATCACAAAAATGGGGTGAGGGCATAACCAGGGCCATACTGGTTGGTAGCCACCACCCTACTATTTTATATTATTTTTTAATTACCTGGCATCTAGAATGCTTTCTTCCCCTCCCCCCCGGGAGTGGATCCGGGGTAATTGCCCCATCTGCCCACCGGTGGGCAGAACAACTTTTGCCCCATTTATTTGGGGTAGGGGTATGGCCATAGAGCCACCCTCTTATTTTGGAAAAAAAATCTTCCCTGGTGTCCGGTGGGCTTTCCGACCCCCTTGGGGGAAGTTGGGCCTTCCAAAAATAGGCCGATCTGCCACCGGGGGGGGGCAGATATGGCCAACAGTAATGTGCCCTCCATGGGGAGTGACCCTTGCCATAGGGGCTGGCCCCCCAAACAAAACACATAAATACACACACACACCAATCCCTGGTGCCTAAGTGGTTTCTGCCACCCCCCGGGGGCAGATCGGCCTAATAGAAATAGACTGATCTGCCCCCAAGGAGAGCAAAAATGGCCTAAAATAAATCCCCACCCCTTTCCCTGAAAAATCTTGAATAATTCTTAAACAGATTTTTGAAATACAGTTTTCCTTTAATTTAGTTTAATGTGGGTGATGTCTAAGAGTCTATTATTGGAAGATAAATGTCTTGTTTCTTGCAACATCCATAAAAAGAGTTTATTTTAGATCAAAACAGGACGTCATATATCAAAAATGGGAGCGATTCACAGAATTTATTTGCAGTAATATTAGTGAGCTGCTGCTGTGTTGCAGTATTAAAAACACATCACTAACCCTGAATATTGGATGCATACACATTTAGAATTTGGGCGAGTGTGTTGGCCAAAAAGGGCATGAAAGAGCTTCAATTGGTTCATAACTTCAAAGTAGTTCCCAACAGAGGCCCCCAAAATACTTTTGGCCCAGGGTCCCCAAAATCCTTAAGATGTCTTTGCTCGCAAGCACAGCAAGCACATCGGAGTGCTAGTTGGTGGCAGTATCATAGCTATCAGTCCTCAGGTGCTATGGACAGTCACAGTCAGAGGGGACTTGGAGATCCACTGATTCCTTTTGTCTCCATAACTTCCACAATTTCCTTCAAGACAATGATCAGCCTCCGCTCTCTCATTCCTGTCTATTCGTACCTCTCCACACTTGTACCCCCTCTGTATATGTCCTCATCCCTTTCACACCATCCCAAACCCACTGTCATAAACTATATTCTCAACCTCTGGTAACTCACTTGGTGAATAGTAGCAGCTGACCCACTCTTTCTGAAACTTCGCAATGTGTGGTAATTACTATTATTTTTCAGCTATGTCATTTTTGTAAATTGTTTACAACTTCCTTCATTGATTAATGTCACCCCTGCCTACCCCATGCTGCACTGCTGTAAATCATTTCAAAATACCATTACTAATTGTGATTTTCATTTATAACCAGTTCTTATTGAAAATTGTTTTACACTTCATTCAGTTTCGATAAAATAATTATGTTAAACTTTCACAGCCCTCCCTTTGAGTCTAGCCAATAAGTGCTCTTTGTATCATCCCCTAACAGCACAAATACTCTTGCAGCTGGTAGGGAGAACCAGGAGTCCTGCTACCATCCCATTAGACTCAAGCTGTCTCATTTCCTCTCTTTATGTATCCGTCAAAGACTGACTTTTTTCACAATGTAATTTTGTGTTGTCATTTTGTTTGTCAAAAAGAGCACAGTCATTGCCCTCCTGCCTGTGTGTATCTCCTAATGTGCTAATGATATATCCTTATTAACGTTCCTCATCCCAATACTTACTATTTCAGGCTGGCGGCCCGCCCTCCCCAGTGGCACTCCTACCAAGTACCAACCATTTTTGCTTTTCCTTCTTCAAAAATGCCTTTTCTCTCCCTTTTAATTAGATAAAGTTAAGTTTCCCATAATGTTGAAGTGCTCTTATAGTTGGGTGCAAATGGTAGTCCTAGCGTCACGTTTTAAACTTGAAAAATCACTTCAATTCTTCAATTACAGTTTACTAAACTCACTAAAACTTGCATCCTTGCCATTCACTGCTTATTGGTCTCACATAGTACATTAGTCATGACATTTTCAATGACATCATTGATGACATTACTGACGCCATCTCAAATGAAATAATTGATGACAATCCTGATGACATCAGTAATGACATCATCCAAAAGTGACAGTTTGGTATACGCTCACCATACTGGAATACCTTCAACTGATTTTACACAGCCTTTTTACTGTTAATGGATGTAAACCTTTCCAATATGCTTGGTCTTTTAAGATGTCTTGTGTGTGTGAAAAGAGTAAATTCTAACTAGTGAATTTCAACTGTTTTTTGGGGGGTTTAAAATGTGACATTATGACTGACATTTTCATAGGACTGTAACGTCACTTTGACCTTTGTTTTTTTAATGAATATATTGAGATAGATAAATAGATAGATAGATAGCCAGCCATCAGGCTGTGTTTGAAAGACAGATCCAGCTAAAAGTTAAGGTTAACCCCATTTCATAGGCCTTTCAGAAAAAGCAGTAAGATAAGAAAGGGGAACAGATTCCTTCAGGTATGGAATCATCACAGATGTCCTGTTCCTCTCCATCTTCTATTTCTTCATCCTGGTAATCTTCAGGTTGTCATACCAATTATGCCTGGGTCAGTGCTCCTAGAGGCAAATACTTTCAGAAAGAGGAGCTGAAGGATCTAGTTTAATATATTCCTAGCAATCCTTACCTTCCTTTGATGATGACCAGCCGTCAATAGTTGGTAGTTGGTTCAGACAACTTAACAAGTCTGTGGGTCCTAAGATTCCTGTGAATTTTTCAATTCAGAGTCTCTTAAAAAGGGACAGGTGAGACCCAGACAATGCATCTGTGCCAAAGTTCATGGGGTAGGCTATACTCTCCAGCAAAGGAAAATGTGGACCTGTCTCAAAAATTGGTAGTGGATCCCTGAATGGCTAATCTAATGGGTCAATCTGTAAAACTTCCAATGGATAATGGAAGATTCAGTAGATACAAGTGAACAGCTTTCATTGAAATGAACTTACTCTGGGTTGAATCTTGCCATGAGTTGAGGAGTTTATTTAGTCTTTACATCCCAGAAATAAGTTACATTTTCACCCTTAATCTATGGCCATTGAAAAGGGTGAGGATGTTTCACAATCATTAGCTGTTATGGAGTCTCAGGCCAAACATATGTCAGATATAACTTTCAATACCTTAAAAGCTTAATCAATGGCTGCTAGTAGTATGATAGCAGCAAGAAGGAATCTCTTCTTGAGAAACTGGAATATTGATTCAGCTCTGGTGATCAATTGTTTGGTGGAGAGCTTGAGAAAACACACTCAACTTCTCAAGGTTCAGTCAAGTGGCTATTCCAGGAACTAAATGAGTTCAGGGGCTTTCAAGAGATAAGAAAGAATCAGTCCGCCTCACTATGATGGGTTTCAAGGTGCTTCAGGGAAAGTGGGAGAAAAGCTGACATTCTTATCTCTTTCTTAGTATAAGAGGGTAAAGGAAGGTTGGGTGGTTCAAATGATTTCCCTGAGTTGCTCATTGGAGTTTCGGAACCTGGCTAGTGTCTCACTTTCTTCAAACTCCCTTTCCAAGGGATTTTGATCAGAGGCAAGCCTGTAGGAAAGTACCATCTTGCCTGGTATGTTACCCCCATATTTCACTGTATATATGTTGTTTTAGTCTATGTGTCACTGGGACCCTGCCAGGCAGGGCCCCAGTGCTCATACGTATGTGCCCTGTATGTGTTCCCTGTGTGATGCCTAGCTGTCTCACTGAGGCTCTGCTAACCAGAACCTCAGTGGTTATGCTCTCTCTGCTTTCCAAGTTTGTCACTAACAGGCTAGTGACTAAATTTACCAATTCACATTGCCATACTGGTACACCCATATAATTCCCTAGTATATGGTACTGAGGTACCCAGGGTATTGGGGTTCCAGGAGATCCCTATGAGCTGCAGAATTTCTTTTGCCACCCATAGGGAGCTCTGACAATTCTTACACAGGCCTGCCACTGCAGCCTGCGTGAAATAACGTCCATGTTATTTCACAGCCATTTACCACTGCACTTAAGTAACTTATAAGTCACCTATATGTCTAACCTTCACCTGGTGAAGGTTGGGTGCAAAGTTACTTAGTGTGTGGGCACCCTCGCACTAGCCAAGGAGCCCCCACATCGTTCAGGGCAAATTCCCCGGACTTTGTGAGTGCGGGGACACCATTACACGCGTGCACTGCACATAGGTCACTACCTATGTACAGCGTCACAATGTTAACTCCGAACATAGCCATGTAACATGTCTAAGATCATGGAATTGTCACCCCTATGCTATTCTGGGGGATAATTCCATGATCCCCCGGGTCTCTAGCATACACAGCTGCATTTGCATTGCTTATTGTACTGCCAAACTGCCTTTCCGGGGTCTCCACTGCAGCTGCTGCTGCTGCCAGACTCTCAGACAGGTTTCTGCCCTCCTGGGGTCCAGGCATCCCTGGCCCAGGAAGGCAGAACAAAGGATTTCCCCTGAGAGAGGGTGTGACACCCTCTCCCTTTGGAAATAGGTGTAAGGGCTGGGGAGGAGTAGCCTCCCCCAGCCTCTGGAAATGCTTTGGGAAATAGGTGTCAGGGCTGGGGAGGAGTAGCCTCCCCCAGCCTCTGGAAGTGCTTTGATGGGCACAGAAGGTGCCCATCTCTGCATAAGCCAGTCTACACCGGTTTAGGGATCCCCCAGCCCTGCTCTGGCGCAAAACTGGACAAAGGGGAGGTGCCCAGAGATCCTCCAGTGTGTCCCAGACCTCTGCCATCTTGGAAACAGAAGTGTTTGTGGCACACTGGACTGCTCTGAGTGGCCAGTGCCAGCAGGTGAAGTCAGAGGCTCCTTCTGATAGGCTCTTACCTCTCTTGTTAGCCAATCCTCCTTCCTAGGTAGCCAAACCTCCTTTTCTGGCTATTTAGGGTCTCTGCTTTGGGGATCTCACCAGATAACGAATGCAAGAGCTCACCAGAGTTCCTCTGCATATCCCTCCTCACCTAAGCCAAAGGATCAACCGCTGACTGCTCAGGATGCCTGCAAAACCGCAACAAAGTAGCAAGACGACTACTAGCAACCTTGTATCGCTTCATCCTGCCGGCTTTCTCAACTGTTTCCAGGTGGCGCATGCTCTGGGGGTAGCCTGCCTCCTCTCTGCACCAGGAGCTCTGAAGAAATCTCCTGTGGGTCGACGGAATCTTCCCCCTGCAACCGCAGGCACCAAAAGACTGCATCACTGGTCCTCTGTGTCCCCTCTCAGTACAACGAGCTTGGTCCCTGGAACTCAGCAACTCTGTCCAAGTGACTCCCACAGTCCAGTGACTCTTCAGTCCAAGTTTGGTGGAGGTAAGTCCTTGCCTCCCCACGCTAGACTGCATTGCTGGGTACTGCGTGATTTGCAGCTGCTCCGGCTCCTGTGCACTCTTCCAGGATTTCCTTTGTGCACAGCCAAGCCTGGGTCCCTGACACTCCTTCCTGCAGTGCACAACCTTCTGAGTTGTCCTCTGGCGTCGTGGGACTCCCTTTTGTGACTTCAGGTGGACTCTGGTTCACTTTTCTTCCAAGTGCCTGTTCAGGTACTTCTGTGGGTGCTGCCTGCTTCTGTGAGGGCTCCCTGAGTTGCTGTGCGCCCCCTCTGTCTCCTCCTCCAAGTGGCGATATCCTGGTTGCTCTTGGGCTACAGCAGCACCCAAAAACCTCTACTGTGACCCTTGCAGCTAGCAAGGCTTGTTTGTGGTCTTTCTGCATGGGAATACCTCTGCAACCTTCATCGCGACGTGGGACATCTGTCTTCCAAAGGAGAAGTCCCTAGCTCTCTTCTTTCTTGCAGAACTCCAAGCTTCTTCTAACAGGTGGCAGCTTCCTTGCACCCTCAGCTGGCATTTCCTGGGCTCCTGCCCATTCTCAACACTGTCACGACTATCCGACTTGGTCCCCTTGTCTTACAAGTACTCAGGTCTGGAAATCCACTGTTGTTGCATTGCTGGTGTTTGTTCTTCCTACAGAATCCCCCTATCACGACTTCTGTGCTTTCTGGGGGTAGTAGGTGCACTTTACACCTACCTTTCAGGGTCTTGGGGTGGGCTATTTTTCTACCCCCGCACTGTTTTCTTACTGTCCCAGCGACCCTCTACAAGCTCACATAGGTTTGGGGTCCATTCGTGGTTTGCATTCCACTTTTGGAGTATATGGTTTGTGTTGCCCCTGTACCTATGTGCTCCTATTGCAATCTACTGTAATTGTACACTGCTTGCATTACTTTTCTTGCTAATACCTGCATAATTTTGGTTTGTGTACATATATCTTGTGTATATATCTTATCCTCATACTGAGGGTACTCACTGAGATACTTTTGGGATATTGTCATAAAAATAAAGTACCTTTATTTTTAGTACTTCTGTGTATTGTGGTTTCTTATGATATTGTGCATATGACACCAGTGGTATAGTAAGAGCTTTACATGTCTCCTAGTTCAGCCTAAGCTGCTTTGCCATAACTACCTTCTATCAGCCTTAGCTGCTAGAAACACCTCTTCTACACTAATAAGGGATAACTGGACCTGGCACAAGGTGTAAGTACCTCTGGTACCCACTACAAGCCAGGCCAGCCTCCTACAAAGCCTTTCTAGAAAATGTGTTGAAAGACAAAGATGGTACTCATTCATGTTTCTGGTGAAGAAGTAATCCAGGGAGTAATGATTAACGAGTTCTAAAAGACCTAAATGTGTTTCCCAAGACTATCCACTTCCAGATGAACTCTTTACTACATATGATTCAGTTAGTATCACAACTGGATTTTTTGACAACAACAGATCTTCAAAGTTCCTACCTTTATGTTACAATTTCACAAGACTGGCAGGCATTCAACAGGTTTACAATTTGAGATTCTCATTGAAAGTTTCATATCTTGCCATTTGATCTTAAGGCCTCTCCAGGTGTTTTTATTATAGTTTTGGCTCCTATAACGTCGCTATTACACAAATGGAGTATTGAGATTCACCCACATCTCCACAATTTACTGGTAACTCCCACTATTATGACACTCTATTACAGGGGTTCATGTGACTGGGGTTCATGTGCCTTTAGAGGGATTCAAATTTCTGCTGAATCACAGGAAATTAGACTTTCAACCATCACAAAGTCTGGTATATATTGGAGCTTGGTTTCATGGTGATGTGAGACTAGTTTCTCTTCCTTCGTAAAGGAAATTGGCACTGACTCAGATATCTGGAAAATCTGTTGCAAAGAACCTAAGCATCAGTTAGGTAATTGTTGAGAGTTCAGGAAGATATGGTGAGTTCCTGGTGGTATCTTAATTGTTTTTTGTCTGGAAAATACTTATTTTCAGGAAGTAATGCCCCTATCATGTTTTCTTTTTATATTTCATTGGACACAGCTGCATTTGCATTGCTTAATTTTATTCTTCAAACGTTGGGCCAGGCAATAAAGAACTATGAGTCACTGATTCTAATCTCAGTTAAAAGTACACCTTCAATGGTGGGTAAATCATCCCCACAATTTGGAATAGGGGGTTCTTCCGTTGCACTGGCCTCCAGTGTTGGATACATATGCCAGCAAAAAGGTTCAGAGGGCAGTTCTACATTCAAATATAATTTAAGGTCTTTGGTCACTTAAGGAGAGATCCAGCTCTACAAATTGGTGAGAGTTGATTGTGGTCTGGAAGATTCTTCAAACTGTTCAGAGCCAGATTCAGTACTCAGATCTAATGCTCAGAACAGAGAAGTTGAACATGTGGGAGATATCTAAACCAGATAGTCCACATGGTTGTGACTTGGGCAAAGCAGAATGTGGTCTTCGTCAGGGCAACCCACATAAACGGCAAGGGAAACATGATGGCAGATTCCTTGAGTAGGATTTTCCTTCTTCCCAGAGTCTAAGGATATCAGGCTGGTTTTCCAGGACATTTGCAGGGGGTTTGGGACCTCAGAAGTAGACCTTTTTGCAGATTACAAGAACAGTAAGCTGCCCAGGGTATTCTCCCAGTTTCAAAATCATTTTGCCTTGGGAGTGGTTATGTTGACAGAGTGGTGGATGAGAGCTCTGTTGTGTCCAGTGTCCATTCCCACCTATTCATCTGATTCCTCAAGTATTGTTAAGAATTCAGAGGGAAAGGACGGAAGTGATTCTGATATGTCCTTACTGTCCAAAGGGTGACTTGTTTCCTCTTTTGATGAAAATTCTAGTGGTACGGTGTGGTTTCTGCCGCTGTATGCCTATCCTGTAATTCCCCCCATTAGTGCCTCTAATTTGTCTTCCGCAGTTGAGGTGAGCAGTTTAAAGATTGAGAGGAAGGGGCGTAGGAGCTAAGAACCCTCTTTTTTCAGTGGTAGAGTCTCTTCAGGCATCAAGAGGGGAATCTATCTATTAGTCCTACTGTCATCACTAATCCACTTTCATTAAACGGCATACAAAAAGTGATTTTCTCTGATTTTATATTCCCCCCAGAATATACCACAATTTATTGCATGATGAGTAATAGCTATTGTCACTGCAAGATGTCTAGTGGAGTTAAGTAGATTGTTGTGTACTCCTCCATATTTGTGGATCAGATAATTTTGAGGTTGGGGTCTTCCTTTTTGCCAAAAGTCAATTTGGCTTTTCATAGATCCCAGAAGATAATTCTGCCAGCTTTGGGTTCTTCTCCTGGTTTCCAGTGTGATGCATTATTGGATGTTGTCAGAGCAGTAAGAATCTACTTAATGAGATCACATGATTTCAGGAAAAGTGATGCTCTGTGAATTTTGGTCAGGACAATAAAGGGGGTAAATCCGCTGCATCAACTTTGGGCCATTGAATTAAATATGTAAGCGCATTTGCTTATAAAAGTTCAGGGCATGAGCTTCCTTGAGGTGTGCAGGCTCACTCTACAAGAGGAATGGCTATGCCATTGGCAGAATGGGATGGTGGGTTTCAGACATTTGTGCAGTGCGTTGGAAGGTGTGTCATTGGTTGTGTGGCCTGCAAAAGTAACAAGTCCGCACTCGTCCACTACTGGGAACCAAACACCCCAATGTAGTGCTTGACTCTCATAGGGTAGCATTAGAGAGCAGTCCAAGGGTTACTCAAGGGAGGTGGGGTGGGCTAGTAATCACCATTCACAAGTACACAAGAATAACACTCAATAAATAATTGTCCAGTCTGTGCTTTTTCTTTTCAAAAGGGAAAATTACATTTATTACACACACACACACACACACACACACACACACACACACCCCCCCGCACACACACACACACACACCTCAATACTACGCAACAATTTACAAATATGCACAAGCTATTGGAAGTACCCTTTGGTGACACTGAATAATCGTTCTTGGCTCTCCCAAAGGTAGAGGTAGAGTACAAACCCACATGTAAAACATTCCACATTGAATCATTCAACATAAAAAATAATGCACAGTTGACATAGTCCCTAAAGAACATCACTTGGTTAGTCACAGTTGCGCAATAACAGAGGGTGTCTTTTCACATGACCATTTACATGGCACATCATTGGCCTAAACACTGCAACCATATACTTTTCATTACATTCAGCAGAGAATGCTGCACTTTAACCATAGACCCTAAAGGACTCAATTTCTGTAAAAACACATATGTAATTACAGCCCTCCACCCCTAGAGAGTGTTCACCATTATGGCAAACCATTTTAATCACATTCAGGCCACAAGGACTGCAGCCACGATCTTCACCCCTAGAGGGTGCAGTTCCACCAACTCAAAACTAAAGTTCCAGGTGGAACAGAGCTTGAAACCACGTTGATACCCTTGAGGGGTGATCCTTTTCAATTCCCCTGAAACTGAGGCTAGGGATATTTGGAACCTTCTTGGAAGGAGGCTGCACTCCCCCTGCACCTCCCCCGCATTTGGAAATCATTTTGGTGGTGACCCTGATCTCCTGCGGTCACCACCACATCAGAATGAGCTACTTTGCTGGCCAAATTGATCAGCCTCGCAAAGCATTATGAGGCGCTCCCCCAGGAGCGTGTAGAGGCAATAAGCGGCTCACCCTCTGCTTCCTTGGTTTTTTTTTTCTCACAGCCTCATGCCACAACTTCCTTTCTGTTGGGGGTGTCCAGTCCCACAAGACACACCACATGCTGGACTTCGTTGGGTAGTGGTGCGGGGAGCCTATTCCTGGCCGCTGCCGCCAGCTCCCCATGCAGCCTGCACCTTTGAGTGCTGCTGCAGGAGCAGGCTCCTCTTCTGGTCTTCCTGCTTCTGTGGGTAGACACATCAGATGTGGCAGTACTGGCCATTCAGGGGAGTGCAAAGTCAAATTCCCTCTCCCTTCCCAAGTCACTGGGGCCCAGGGATGGGGTCCTGGGCCTCTTGGCAACATCACAGGGGCGCAATGGCGCTCTCGCCTCTTTCTCCATTTGGGCAGCTTCTTGGGGAGCATGACTGCGCTCCCTGACTTCATTTCTTCATGGTGGGCCCCCAGGGATGAGGTCCTGGACCCTCCTCTTCAGCCTTGAGGGAGTGCAACAGTGCTCCCTCGCATTCAACACTTCATCGGGAGACGCACAGCGGTTCCCCTCTGGCATTTTCTCATCTTGGGGGCAGTACCCAAGCCCTGTCCCACCCCGTGGGCTATGTGGAAATACGCAGTGGAGCTCCATACGCTTCGTCACTGGTCCTCTCTTGGGGTCAAAGGTCATACAACCTTCTAACAGGGATATCTTGGGCCCCCTTAAGCCTAGCTGGGTGATTGTGGTCTCTTTTCAGTCCTGGTCGTGAACTCTTGCCACCTGGAGCACTTTCCTCATGCTTTGTGGCCTCGAAGATCCCCAACTTGGGAGGGAGCCAGTCTCACTGTCTCCCTGAGCCAGTCTTTCACTTTGTTGTCTCTCTCTGGGCAGTGCACCCTCCTTGCGCAGAAGCCCAGTGTTTTTCCCAACTGGTGTTCAGGGGGAGAAAGGGGACCAGCTTACCTGGTCCTGGGGTGTGCGTCACTAGGTCAGGAGTCAACCAAGGTCTGGGTTCGTGCCCCAGTAGGCAGGCAGGGGGTTCTTCTTCCCGTTGTCCATGACGCACATCTTCAGTCCCCGTGTTCTGCAGAAAAGCACATCCAAGAGAGAGCTCTCTCCCCTGTGCAAGCCCTTTTAAGTTGAGGGAGAAGTATCCAGCAGGCCTGAGTCTCTGACTTATCCTGATGTGCCACAACAGAACTCCGCCCCTGTTCCTACCTTCCTGCACAGTCTTCTGGGATAGCTCAAAATTACAGGAGTCAGTTGCCACATGTGCTCCTACCAGCAATCGTTATTACTCCAATTTTACTTCCTTGTCCCAGTACTTATGATCCTTCCCGTCCACCCTAAAGTTAAAGAAGAGGAGAGAAGGATCTTGGTGTCATCAGGATATCCTTTTTGGAAACTTACCTTCAAATAATAATGAAAGAGGAGGAAAACATATTTTTGGAAGGAGGAGCAAGGAGGATTGGTGCTTGGTAGGTGTGTCACTGGGGAGAAAGAGCCTCAAATCTGCACTAGTATATACTGCGTCAAGAACATGAAATCATAGTAATTAAAATTACTGGTAAGTAATCCAGACATATTGCTCTTTAAGACAATAAGCACAATACTTGCTTTGTTTCATGCACTTGGAAATACAGCTTTCACACAGGAAAGCCACACATCCACCTTTTTCAAAAATCTAAATGTAGGTAGTCTTTCAAATGTTTTTCAAGACAAGTTTATCCATCCCTCGTATCGTTTCAAAAATGTCAGTCCCTTGTTTGTTCTGCACAGACATCTAACGTTCCTCTCACACTACTATGTAATTCCTATGTGAGGAAGAAAACAATCACATACTAGAAAACAAAATCCTAAGCGCCCTACAACCAGAGCTTAATTTGTAAATAAAAAGGTGCCGGTGCTGATGCCCAAAGCCCCCCTCTTAAACATGCGGCTGCTGCAATTAAATGTGTGAACACGGAATACTGAGGCGGCGTAATCCTGAAGCCATCTCAGGCATCTTCAATCCATTCACAGCCACTCCTTGCCCCTTCAGCTCACTCTTGCAGCTTTCTGCTTTCTCCCATTGTGGTGCTTTTTCGTTTTTCCCTTCCTCCATCTGTCCCATATGTGTCCTTTGCTTGCAGCAAATGCTTGAGGCAGAAGAATAAGCCCCAGCCCTCAAAAATAGGTGCTGGTGCTCAGCACCGGAAACAACAAGCACAAATTAAGCACTGCCTACAACTGACATCAAAACACTGTGATACATGAAAATGTAAATCTCATTTTGTGTACGATATTTTGCTATTGTAATAAGCAGTATTCCACTCATGAAAATGAACCTAAACATATGAAATAATTTGCTGTGTTTTGCCATGTAACATTCAGAAATAAAATTATGTTTAATAATAATTGGTTTGCTATGTATAATGAGGCAAATTTACTAAGGGCTTTTATCTGCTTTAACATAGGTTTTGAAAAGGTGTAATTTCAGTTATGTGGACTACTCTGCATCTACAAAGGTATAGCAACAGGGATAGTCTGCGAAACGTATGTTGGAAAGTTACTGAAATTCCAAGTCACCTAAGCACTTCTAAATTTAAACCCTTTTAGGTCTTGCCTACCGACAGCTTTACCTGTCTGCCATTGAATGTCCTATTATGTACAACATGAATAATGAGTGGGCTTTGGATAGCCAATTTCTTGCCATTGGTTGGCTTTCTTGTCAGCCGCATCCCTTATTTCTTAGCCAATTGCTTTCCTTACTCTGTCTTTGTTTGTCCCTTCTCTGGAGTATAACGATTTTACAATGTTTTTGACTCAATGAGTTGTATGGTTCTACTAATTAAATTAGGAAATTACTTTCTGATATTTTTTTTAGCACTCTGTGGCAGTGTGTTCTGATTCCCCTGTGATATCCTACAAGTTTTTATGACAGTCTGCCCCTCTCCCCAGAATGTAGGACTGCACGAACCAAAGAGGACAGTGAACAAACTCTTTACGCAAGTGGAGAGCCAATGCAACCTTGGTGTCTTTATAAGTCATGGCACACCAGTAACCAAAAGTTAGTCTGCCGTCTTAAAGGAGAATGTCTCAAACTTTTCATCCCCTGCTGAATTCTGATAGTACATCACTCCCTAGGGCCCCAATCCTTGGTACAGGCTTCTCTGGAAATTATTTCTGTGAAGGGGTGAAGGGGCTATTAATCTGGGGGTATGGACAAATGAAGATGGATCCTGAGAATGTTCCACAGACCCATATCCCTTCCATAGCAGCATATACTGCAATTGTCCTCTCAGTACCCTAGAGTCTATTATGTCTTCCATTTAAATATCTCTAGACCCATCTCTCACATGTGGAGGAGAAATAACTGCTGATGTAGAGAACGCTTTGAAAGACTTGAAGCACTCACCACTTCTTAGGAAGGTGGCATTAGAACCTTTGTTTTCTGCCCAACCAGCCTAGTTACTGGGAATGGACCTACAAATTATTGGGTGAACTAGGAATTAAAGCCAGGTGGGGAGAGTGGCTACTGCTTAGAGTGGCTCCTGAACCCCACCGGCCCCATCTCCAGTTAATCCGGGCAACAATTTGCCATCCGTGGCCCACCACTGAGTTGCAAGTGGTGTGCACCCGCGGAGATACCATTGAGCCATCTGCGGTCTGAAAAAGTGAAGTTGGCCCTACTTTGAATTACGGGGCCTGGTGCAGCCTATGAAGCCCCGATCGCACACGGAGATGCTGCCACCCCGGAGCCACGACCAGTGTGGAATGCCTCTCTGAGTCCTGCACTGTCAGCGGGAAACATTGGCCATCACCTGAAGGATTAACTTTAATGCTGGAGACTTCAGGGCTGGACCACATTGCACCGGATGAGCATGACTGTTGCTGCCTGCTTCCTTTCCACAGCACACATTTACATGATGTGCCCAGTCCTCCGGTACCGCTCCGACAGACTGAGGATGCCTCTGTTGGTCCCCCTGGACACTGCGAGATCAACAGCACGTCCCCAGAAGGTAAGAAGGGCCCTGGGGGTGGTGCTGAGCAGGAGTCCCGACACACCAGCAGTGTAGAGACCCGGCCCATATGCCCGCTCACAGCCCCTGCCACCAGTGGGAATTATTGACAGGCCCCTCGATATATATATATATATATATATATATATATATATATACACCATACATGCACATTGTGTGCCCTGAGTGGCTCATGTCCCAGCTCTACACTGGTCAGTGAGAAAGGGGTGAACTGCTGACTAACCACCTACTCCAGCAGAGAGGGAGCGGACAGTAATCCCCTGCTACTCTGTGTGTTTGATCACCGTCGGACCTCCTTTGAGACATTTCCCCATAGACACAATATATTTTGAGGAACTCAGTAAGAAAGCCAAGAGGCCGTTGGGAACTACGCCCCTGGCGAGGGTCCCCAGGCAGGCAGCCCCTTTTGTTGTTCTGCCTGGGGAAAAAGGTGATGCTACACCACAACAGCGATGGTGGGGGGGCTCGAGGATCCTGTGGGGGGTCAAAAAACGAAACTAGTTACATTTACACTGTCCCATGAGGGTTTGGGTGGCACAAGAATGGAGGACACACCATGCCTAGTGGACAAAACTTCCCCTGACAGTGAGACATTTTGGAGACAATCCAGGGAGTGCATGGCTTGCTGGAGTCTTAAATAGAGCCAGAGTACACGGAGGTCACACTGATGTGAGCGGATCTCTGTAATATGAAAAACTGGTTAAGTGAGGAGGAGGACTCCCTAACGACTTTCATATCAGAGACTACCACCCTGCAACAGCAAGTCAAAGATCTGAGCACCACAACGGAGGCCCTAGTGGTAAAACAGGAAGGGTTTGAGGGTCATGCAAGGAGAACCAACATAGCCTGGTTGGGGTCCCGGAGAAAGCAGAGGGTCCAGCGGTTGACCCCTTTGTGGAGGATCTCATACTCAAAGGCCTCCAGCCCCATGGGCTCTCAAAACATTTCTCAGTGTAGAAGGCCCACAGAATTCCGCGCACCAGGCCCAAACCGGGAGTGCCACGCTGTATGATCATCGCCCGCATCCTTAACTTTAGAGCTCATGATGTGATTCTACAAATAGCTTCCACCCTCAGAGTGCAACAAATGCGACATAGCTTTCTGGAAGTGAAATGCACTCTGTTGGACCAGCCTAGTGCAGCTCACCACTATGAACAACTGAGTACATCTTTCCTCTGATGAATCAGCACTGTGAATGGATAGATTTATCATGCAGCCATTGGGATATCTCAGGCCACTCTATGGCACTCTCAAGAAAACCTCACTAATTGGCTCCACTTCAGTTGTGGTTGCCCTTTGGCACAAGGCTTTGAAAGACCTGGGTTGGTGGGGCAAAAATCACATACCCCCCCTCCAATAGGATATGGGCTTACTAGGGACTCTGAGACAGTGGCCAGGTTTTGATAAATGGGACCTCATTGGCCTCTCCCATGTAGGGGACCTCTGGTCACAGGGAGACGACATCCCTTGGGTGAACCTCCAACAGGACTATCATTTAGCTCCCACGATATCCGCCTCTACATACAGTTGCAAGACGCACTCAGAGCAGTATTGCCAAAGGGAGAGGTTTTGCCAGAATCCTACCCCTTGGACGACTGCAACCTAGACAAACACCTGTCCCAAAAGGTGACCTCCCTGACACACAAAAAGCTACCAACAACACACCTGACTGAGATGGTGGTTTATGAAGGACGGAGCTGTCCCCGAAAATGGTCAAAAATCTGGGGACCATGGACACCTATAGAGATAATATCTGCAGTGACCTTGTTACTACTAGAAGGTGGGGGGCAGTTCATGTGCCTTCCGTGCCCTCCACAGATGTTGCTTAGCTTGAAGGTAGGGGAAGAAACCTGGGTCTGTTGTAAATGTTGGAAGGTACTAATCTGAACTGAATGCATGGAGGTTTGTGGAAAACAGGTGCCTGGAAGCAACTGTGGATGGAATCCAAACACATTTCAAAATGGTAAATGTCTGAGAGGTGAATACAGAGAGTTATTATACTCCAAGACAGCTAAGGCTATCAGATGTTCCATTGCTGTTTTTGGTTTTAAATGTAACATTTCAAATACTATTCTCATGCTCGAAGAGTCTGTCTGAGTGTGCTGACTTGTAGACTTGAAACGTACTGTTCCCTAATGGCGTGTTGTTAGACCTGGCATCCTTGGAGTGGTTTTCCCTGTCTTTTTGCCTCTGCTTCCTGTATTTTTGACTGTGTGATAGACTTCGTTTTTGCTGGTTTTGTTTACTCTGGGCACTTTACCACTGCTGACCAGTACTAAAGAGCAAGTGCTCTATGTGGAAATTGTGTTGGTGATTGGATTTTCCATTATTGGCATATTTGATTTACTAGTAAGTCCCTAGTAAAGTGCACTAGAGGTGCCCAGGGCCTGTAAATCAAATGCTACTAGTGGGCGGCAGCACTGATTGTGCCACCCAAATGAGTAGCTTTGTAAAGATGGTTCAGACACTGCAGTGTCTGTGTGTATAGTTTTAAACTGCCAATTCGACCTGGCAGGTAATCTTACTTGCCAGGCCCAAACCTTCCCTTTTACTACATGTAAGTCACCCCTAAGGTAGGCCCTAGGTAGCCCCATGGACTGGGTGCAGTGTATTTAAAAGGTAGGACATGCAATGATGTGATTTACATGTCCTGATACTAAAATACTGCCAAATTCGTTTTTCACTATTGCAAGGCCTATCTCTCTCATATGTTAACATCTTTTAAGTGCAGTTTCCTATTGTGAGCAGATAGAGATTTGTACTTTGGGGTCTCTGAACTCACAATTTGAAAATACATCTTTTCGTAGAGATGTTTTTTAGATTGTCAGTTTGAAAATGTCAATTTTAGAAAGTGAGCATTTTCTTGCTTAAACCATTCTGTGCCTCTGCCTGCCTGTGGAATTCACATCTAGGTCAAACTGGCAGTTGGGCTGTTTGTGAATTCCCTCTAGACAGAGACACAAAGGGAGCTTAGGAGAGTCCTGTATATCCTGATGAGTCTCCTGGGCTGGAGTGGGAGGGAGGAGCTAACAAATGCATCTGAAAGGGCTGTGCCTGTCCTCACACAATACAAACTCCAACCCGCTGGTGTGTGTCTGGGGCTAGGCCTGGGCAAGGCAGGATATTGTGACCAACAGAGACTTTCCTTTGAGGTTTGCCTACCTTAAAGGCAGAAATGAGTATAAGTAGTGGACCAAAAACCCCAGACATTTAGAATACTTCTGGATTAAGAGGAACATCTGCCAAGTAGAAGAGCTGCAGAACTGGAGGAGGTTGTATTTGTACCTGACATACAGTGATTGGTGTACACTACTGTTTTATTGCACAACCACATTCTGTTTTTCTCTTGAATTTATTTTGCTTTTATTTTTTGTCCTTTTTGAGATCTCTCTCTGCCTTTTGAGACTTTGCACCTTTATTGAACCTTGTCAACAAAGATATCTCAGTCTAGGGAGCCATCACCAGTTGTTGCAAAAGTGGTGTTTGAGCTGTAGAAATTGGAGAGTTACACAGTGGCCCAGCTCATGCAATTTTGTAAGGAGTTCCAATACCCAATCAAAAAGCAGCTCTACCAAGAAGGATGAGCTGCAAAAGGCGCCGAGGGCCTGGTTGGCAGCAAAGGAGGCTGAGGGGCACACGTCAGAGGAGAATATGGCTGTGGATGAGGAGTTGCAGAGCATGCATGTTGATTTGGTGGATAACCTGGACCTGGCTGGAGGACGGCTTCCAGGGCAGAGAGCAGTGTTTCTTCTAAAGGTCTGACCCCAGAGGTACCGAGGGACAGTCTGGCAGAAAGGCAGCATCATTTGGAGCTTGAGAAGCTCAAGGTGGAATTGGCTAGAATGGACAGAAAGCAGAAGCAAAAAAAATGGCAAGGGCCATAGAGGAGAGAAAATGTTGTTAGCTCATGAGCTGAGGTTAAAGGAGCTTGATCTGAAGGGCAGGTCCACCACAGATGGTTGCAGCAGTATCCCAGTGCAGCCTGAGAAGAGAGTGTACATCCCTAAAGATATGGTAAAGAAATACAAGAGGGAGGGTGCCATATATTTGTGGTTTAAGGAGTATGAGTCAGCTCTTCATATGGACCTGGTCCCTAAGGTACACTGGGGGACGGGTCTGTGGAAGCACTTTGAGGTATAGGTGAGGGACACCTTAAGAGTCCTAGGGATCCTCAGTAACTCACCTACTCTACCATGAAGGATGCCCTACTCACTAGATATGGCCTCACTCCACAGCCGTACAAGGAGAGATTCAAGTCTTAGAAGAAGGGGGATTCTCAAACTTTATTAGAATGTATGGATTCTTTTTGCAGAGCACTGGATTGTTGGATGAAGGGCAGTAATGTAACAACTTATAAGGGGCTGTATACTTTCATTGCATGGGAGCAATTGTATAGTCTTTGTTTTCCAGAGCTGCGCCAGTACCTAATTGACAGCAAGCTTACTGAAGCTTGCCCAGGAAGCAGACCGTTGGGAGAGCACCAGGGTCCAAAAAAGTTATGGGGTAGACTCAGCCAAGGGTGGGCAGGGTCCCCACCAGAACAAGTACGTGGGGGTAAGGGTAAACAGGGGGGAGTTCTCTAAAGGGCCCCAACCTATTTCCCAGGGTAAGGATTCCTAGACCCCCAGTGAAAAGCCATGTGTTTCTACAGGGAAGCCTGCAGAGAGAGTAATAAAGTCCATGGAAATCTGTTTTCCAGGGTTTGTCTGAGGTGGACAACGGGATCAAAAATCCTGATGGATTTATGTTAGATAGTTTCATTTTAGCGCAGATGGAGCATTGTCTCACATATGATTTGACATCTTTCCTTAACAAATGCAACACAAAATGTCCTTTTACAAAGAGTTTTATTTTCATCAAAATGCCCTGCCATAGGTGAGCCATGAAACAAATACAACACTTTTTCTTGAAGGGCTTGTGTTTGGTAGGGACAGTTCGCTCCTGTGGAAAAACATTCCATCTAACATACTTTTTCTTGTGGATCTTCTGGTACCAGCCTTGGATTTCCATCTTTTCACATCTGTCTTGACAACATTTAAGCATCTTTTCAAAGCTGAATGTTCTTTTTTGATCTTCAGTTGCTTTCCACGCTCACAGCAGTCCCCCATTTGCTCCAAGACTCCTACCTACACCTCTGTTGCTTTTGACGCCCTCAGCTCCTCGCTGTTGGGTCTGCACCTCTCCTCCTTCTGCTTGTTTCTATCTTTTTTGCAAGGGCCAACCAAGTAGCTGCACTGTGCTACAGGCCTCCTGTCCATTTATTTATGCTTTGCTCCAATTTAATTTACAGTTCACAAATATCTGCCACCCTTTTTGAAATGGTAAATTAAACTTACAAAAAGTCAAAATGTGGCCGTGGTGTGTTATGACACATATGCATGCATCGTGATGTCACAACACATGCACATTCACTGGCAACCATCATAGAATGTTTTTTTTTCAGAAAACACTTTTCAAATTGAAATCTGATGCACCAGTGGCCATCTTTGAACGCATTTTTCTCACAAATGTAAAACATTTCAAGATGGTTGCTGGTTAGTCCATGTGGCACACCACGGGTCATTCTGATTTGTTTAAATATTTTCCACTAAGCTTTGTGGGATTTATTTGTTTTACCAATTCTTATTTGCTGATGAAGGTGCAGAGCTAAAGTTTAGCCTGTAATTGGTTTACAAGAATGTATTTCTATTTTACACCTCTACATCTCCCGTGTTTACTGACAGTTAAAATGGTAACATCGCATGGCATAAAATTTTAACATTTCACGTGATAATATTTGATTTATGTTTGTGGCAACGTTTTACCGCTGGCAAATAGATGTAACGCAGAAGCAATGCTTTTGCTGTTCAGTCACTAAATTACCTACCACACTTCTAAATATGGCTACAGTGGTTGTCAAACATTGTATTACTGGCCCAGCCATCACCGCCATATTTACTGAACTGGTTCCTTATCACAGACAGCGTAAGTGCTGCAGAGCACCCATGGCGGTAATGTTTAGCACTGGAAAACCACTGTAGTACCAGTAGTTTTGCAGTGAAAGCAAATGCCCTGATTACATACCAGAAATCTTAATTACTCTTAGTCATACTCGTCCTCAGCAGAGCACTTACCTATGAGGTTTAGTTGCGCAAACCCAGGACAGGAAACAAAACAGGAAATGCTATCTAACCCCACTCATCCGGGAATGGGTACTATAAGAAAGTAGTGTTGTGTCGCAGGCAAGCAGCGCCCGTACAAAAGACACAACATGCGGATACAGGTGAGTACTTCTTTATTGCTCCCTGTGCATCCAAACTGTATTTCCCGCGCCCCCCACCTCTATTTCTATCTTCCCCGCGTCACTACTCCCGCACTCCATCTTGAGCCTTGCTGCCGTGGGGTTTGTCCCTAAACACCTTCCGCTCCAGGAGAGTGGTCTTGCCCACTTCCTGCAGCGACACTACATCCCTCCCCAACGGGGGAGACGAATATGAAACAAGGGATAACTGTAAACAAAAGTGATGCTGAGAACTTTGGCCTGGGGCGGGCCATGTTGGGAGTGTCTTGCCCTGGGTCTCCACTACCAGAGTTAGTCACACGCAAAGTCTGCATAGCGTCGTGACAGACCAGGGCTGTGCCTCAACATGTATCGTCTGCTCGCGGACCTATCTGATGCTGGGGCCTGATTTGCGCTGTTGCTGGGTGCCTTTGCTCTTGGGGACTGCTCTTGCACTTGCGCTGGTGAGGGCACTTGTTCTTCGGTAGCGACTCTCTCTCTGTCACTTGCTGTCTCCTGGCATACGGGGTCCATGTCTGAGTCCGTCCCAGTGTCCGTGCTGCTTCTTCTGTCCTCCCAAGGGGCCGGCAGGGGTAGGCGTTTGAACAGTGCTACGTTTCGGGTTACAGTCTCTGGCCCCCGCTGGGCTGTCACCATGGTGCCCTTCACAGCGATTAGGTCCAGGGTTGTGCCTCAAAGGCGATGCAGAACTTTCCTCCTGGGTGGCGGTCTTTGACTAGGACAGCATCACCCACCTGCACGGTGACTGCACGAGCTCTCAGTCTTCTGGAGACATACGCCTTTGTGCGGGCCCTCCTCGCTGCAGACCGGTCTGGTGGTGGTGGTTGTGTTGTCCACGAAGGGTGATGTGGGATGACATCCATGATTGTTCTTCCTAAACAGAGCTGGCTGGGGGTCACCCCGGTGGTGGTGTGGGGAGTGACCCTGTACTCTCGTAGAAATGTGTAGATGGCGCTTTCTAGGTTTATGGACTCCGCCATGGCAATGCAGATTATTTTATTTAGGGTCTTAATGAACCTCTCCACTTCTCCATTTGCTTGCGGCCACCGGGGTGTGACTCGCCGGTGCTTAGTGTTGGTGGAGGCCAGGAAGTCCGCCCACTCTCGGCTTTTGAAGCGGGGTCCGTTGTCTGTGCACACCTCGCCGAAAAACCCATGGGTGGTTACGAGTTTTTCAAATTTTGGGATGACTGTGTGTGCAGACGTGGAGCGTACCACTTCAACCTCATTGTACCTCGAGTAGTCGTCAACTACTACTACCATGTAGGACCCATCAGGAAGGCTCCCGAAGTCTGTGCTTACCCTTTGCCACGAAGCCGAGAGCCCCTCTTCGGTGATGACCGGTGCGGGAGGACCTGGAGAGCCACTGGCTTCGCAGACAAAACATCCTTTGATGGCTTCCTCTACAAGCTGGTCTAGCCCTGGGAACCACACCTTGTTCCGGAGGCGGGTCTACGATTTGATGATGCCTTGGTGGGCTCCATGGCTGAGGGATACGGCTCGGGCCGTCAAACTGGATGGTAGTACCAGGCGGAATCCTCTTAGCAGGCAGCCATCTTTGCTTACAGAGAGCTTGTGTCGTATGTTGAACAACGCGTGTAGGCTGGCTTGAGCGTTCTGCGTACGGAAAACGTCTGGGCGTTGGAGCGGCCACCAGTCTCCAGACCGGGTGGCTGTTATGGCAATTTGTAGGCACTCGTCCTTGTTGGTAGCTGCTATTACTTCACTGAGTGGTATGGGTAGAGGTCTGGCTCGGTCTACCACAAACCGCACGTACTCCTCTGTTTCTTGGGCTTCTGCCACTTCTTGAGGGGTGTCCAGGCAGGCATGGCGTGATAGAAAGTCTGCAGGATTTTTTGAGCCCGGCTGGTATTCGATGGTAAAGTCAAACTCTTGGAGTTGCAAAATCCACTTCTCGATCCTGGGTGGCGGTTTTGACGATGACCCCTTGAAAAGAGGCAGCAATGGTTTGTGGACGGTCACTACGGAGAATGGCTTGCCGTATAGATATAGGTGGAAATGGCGACATCCCCAGTGAATGGCAATGGCCTCCGCTCGATTTTGGAGTATCTCTGTTCTGTTGGCGTGAGTGTGTGGCTGGCAAACACGATGGGGGCCCATTCCCCGCAGTCTTGCTTCTGCGCTAGGACAGCTCCTAGGCCTGTGGGACTGGCATCGACGACCAGCTGTGACTCCTGTTGGGGTTCGAAAAACGCTAGCGTGGTGTCAGCGGAAAGTGCGTTTTTTGTGGCTTGGAAAGCGTGTTCCTGTTCCTCGCCCCACTCCCATTGGTGGTCAGCTTGTGTGAGCCGTCTTAGGGGGCCAGTGTAGTTTACCAGGTTATTCATGAAACGGCTGCAGTATGTGACCATGCCCAGGAAGCTTTGGACCCCTGAGACTGAGGTGGGAACCGGGGCTTCTTGGATATCCCTGACTTTGAGTGGGCCTGGTCCGACGCCGTGCTTGGAGAATCGGTATCTGAAGAAACAGATTTCTTCCTTCAGGAAGTCACACTTCTGTCAATGGAGCGTTAGTCCTTGCTTCTGCAGTCTCGTGAACACAGCCCGCAGCCTCCTCAGGTGTTCTTCTTGGGTAGGGGCGTGAACCAGGATGTCGTCGCTCACGTTGAGGACTCCTTTTATGACGTGTTGGAAAACTTCAGCCGCACTGGAAATGCCGAAGTTGAGCCGCTTGTACCGCCAGAGGCCATTATGTGTGGAGAAAGTGGTTATTGGCCAGGACTCGGGGTGCAGCATGATTTGATGATACCCCAACCTGAGGTCCATTTTTGAGAACCCGCTGGAACCGGTTAACTCACTGAGGATGTCATCTATGGTTGGAGTCAGGTGTCTTTCTCTTTTGATCACCAAACTCGGCATGCGCATGTCCACGCAAATGCGGACAGCGTCTGGTTACTTGGGTTTACTTGCTACCACGATTGGAGACACCCGTGGTGTGGGGCCTGAGACTCATTCAATCATGCCTTCTTTCTCTAGGAGTTGGAGCTCGCGCTCTACTTTTGGGCGGAGGTGGAACGCCACCTGCCAATGTCTGAGGGCCGTGGGGGCGACTGAGTCATCTATGTTTAGTCGGAGCGGGGGCCCTTTTAGGCAGCCGATGCCATCAAACAGTGAGCTGAATTCCTCAATCAGGTCTCGGAGTGCGTTGGCATGGATGCTGAAAGCAAAGTGCACTAGGTCGAGGTCTTGGGCAGTTTGGCAGCCTAACAGGAACCCGGCACCGTCCTTGAATTTGTAGATCTTTGTGGCCTTGTTGGTGACCTCATGGGTGACCTCCGCCGTGAATACCCCAGCTATTTCTAGGGTTCGGGTGTTGCCAAAACCGAATACTTGCACACCTGGGGGTCGGAGTGGCGGCAGCGGCTTGAGTAATGTCTGGTACACGTTCATGGCCATCAGGTTTATGGAAGTGCCAGTGCTTACATGGAGAGTCCTTGGACGAGAATTTGGCATGTGGGTAGCCGCCGGTTCCCGACGGTGTGCACCACGTGGACTGTGTGACGGTAGCCGTCCATGTTGCTGTCCGAATCTGGGTCTGGAATGGTCTCGATCATTTTGATTGATTTCTTTGTTGTAGGTTTGGGCGTAGATCAGCAGACTTTTTTGAAATGGTTGGCTTTTCAGCATGTTTTGCCCCAGGCTGGGTAGTTGGTGGGGTGTGGTGCTGGGCCGCCACACCACTTGCAGAGTTTGCCTTTCAACCTCCCTTTGTAGCTGTCACCTCTTGTTCGTGGTGTGTTTGCCGTCACCGCGTTGGCTGCTTCTGATTTCACCTGGGCTGGTGGTGCCCGCTCCATGTGTGCCGCACGAGCTCGCAACAGTTCTTGAGACCGTCCGAGGGTGAGGATGTCTTTCATGGGCATGTTCGGTTGTTGTAGGATGCGCTCCCGGAGCTTTGATGACGAGCACCCTTGGATGAACTGTGCCCGGATTTCGTCCTCCTCGTCGGGTAGTGTACAGGTGCTAGCTAACTCTCTCAGCCTTGTATAGAAGATGTCAACTGGCTCGTCCTGTTGACTGGCGAGCTTGGCGTAGCAGAAATCGCTCGTAATCTGGGTTCGCTTAAGGCTCAAAGTGTGCTGTGATTGCGCCTTTCAGGGTTTCATACGTGCGCGGCCTTGCTTCTGTTATTGATTTGAAAACTTTGTGGATGTCTGCCCCGCCGATGTGAAGAAGAAGGGGTCTCCGTCTTTCTGGCTGGACGTCCAGAGCCTCGAAGTATGTTTCGAGGCACTCGACCCAGACTTTCCACCTCGCGGCTTGGGTAGGAGGGGCGCTGGTGATGGTGAATGGCTCCAGAGGAGGTATACTGGCCATGGCGAAGGGTGTATGTCGTAGCGAGGCGCCGTGCGCCGGTCTTGTGTCTCCGGTCATCTCCTATGTCACTGGCCTGATGTTGTCTTCCCTTGCACCACCTCCTTGCATCCGAGTTGTGGAAACTCTCCTGGTTCAGCTCCGAAGGGTCATGGGGTAAGGAACCAGGGTGGCAGGTGGGAGGCGTGCTTGGTGCAGGGTGCAGTATGCTAGGTGCAGTCTGGCCACACCTGGTGCAAGCAGGTATTTTCTTCCTTCTTCTCTTCTCTTGTTTCTTTTATTTTATCTCTTTTTTTTGCTTGTTTGTTGGTGATGGTGGGCTCGGCAAAGTGTTGTGGCAGGACCTCCCTCGTATTCTGGTTAGTGCTGTCAGTGGCGAGGGGTGTAAGGAGGTGAGTAAATAAACTCTTGTTGTTGTTTTTTTTTTTTAAAGACCTCGCATTGATGGGTGGGGCAGCAACAGTCCTTGAGGAAAGGAATTCCTCACCTCGTGATGAGCGTTTGGCAGCGGAGGGCGTGGTAGGGTGGGGCGGCCCTCTGGATACTCTGTGCGCCTATGAGCGGCATGTCGGCGACAGCCGTGGCCGGGACAGAGACAGCCGATGGCAGGATGATCGCGGCCTCAGGGCTGTGCGCGCCGAGCTCTCTCCTGCTTCTTTTTTTGTTTGTTTTGAGTCTGTTGGGCCTGCTGTGCCCCTCTGCCGTTGGGATGGGCGGTGCCTGCTATAGTTGGGCTGGACCGGGATGGTTGATGCGGCCGGCAGGTGTTGTTCGGTGTGCGTCTCCACACGCATCGGGGAAACACTCCGAGGGCGTGGCACCGGGCTGGGTGGTGCAGCACGCCAGATCATAGGTGGTACCTGGAAGCGGTAGGCCCACTCTCGTCGCCAAGGAATGTTGTGTCGCAGGCAAGCAGCGCCAGGACAAAAGACACAACATGCGGATACAGGGGAGTACTTCTTTATAGCTCTCTGTGCATCCAAACTGTATTTCCCGCATCCCCATCTCTATTTCTTCCTTCCCCTGCGTCACTACTCGCGCACTCCATCTTGCGCCTCGCTGCCGAGGGGTTTGTCCCTAAACACCTTCCACTCCAGGAGAGTGGTCTTGCCCACTTCCTGCAGCGACACTACAAGTAGCAGTCCCCCAGTTCTTCCTGTAATACCAAGCCTCTTCTCAAAGGCCAAGACACCAAGGAGGGTGAGCAGGAACGAATGACTGGGTTGAGGATGAGTAGGACCAAAAGTAATTACGATTATCTGTAAGTAATTAGGGCATTACCTCTACGCCCCTCGTACTCGACCCAGTCCTTACCTATGTGGTATACCAAAACTAAGTATCAGTCTTTAATAAGATAAACCCCAGGAGACCAAGACATAGTGCAACGCCATGTGATTTCATGCCAACATTTCCTGGCCATCATACTACCAATAAAACACAAACACCTCTTTTGATAATACTGATTGCGAAACACCAGAGCTGAAATTCTGTTGAACATGGAAAAGTATGTGCAGCCTGTAATGTTTCATAAAGGTGTGCTCTGAAACCCAAGTCTTGGCCTTACAGATATCTTCTAATGCAACACCTTTCAATTCCACCCAAGAGGCAGCCACTCCTCTTGTGGAGCGTCCTTGCAGGTTTTGGATATCAGAGCTGGAATAGGCCAAAGCAAACGTCCTTTTGATCCAATGGCTCAGTGTGATCTTGGACACTTTCTTAGCCTTCCCTGTGATGCCAAAAATGACAAACGGAAAACTTGATTTTCTGTATTCCTTGAATCTGTCAAGGTAAATTAAGAGAGGACGTTTAACATCCAAAAAATGCCATCTAAGTTCCTCTTCAGAAGTGGGAGCAGGAAAAAAGTGGGAAAAATTGAACTTAGACATAACCTTAGGAAGAACAGAAGGATCCAGTCTAAGAGCAACTGCGTCACCCAGCAAGGTGAAAAAAGGAAGGGTGACACAGGAGAGCAGAAAGTTACCCTAACTAAAGGGCAGAAAAATTGCCACCAAGAAAAAGACTTTAAGGATGGACATGTGAGAACCACTGTGAGGCTTAAAGAGGCCATCTTGCAAAAGCTTTAAAGCCAAATCAATTGATCAATCAAATAATCAGTCAATCAATCAACATTTATAAAGACCCAGGGGGTCCCAAGGTGCTAGGGACACAGGTCAGTCGAACAGTCTACTCTTGAGGTCCTTCTTCAACTGAGCCAGTGATGGGGATTGCCTGAGATGGAGCGGCATCGTGTTCCAGGTCTGCGTGGTGAGGAAGGAGAAGGATCTTTCACCAACCGTGCTCTTTCAAATCCTGGGGATGGAACTGAGAGCCAGTTGTGCTGAGTGCAGTTGCCTGGAGGGGGTGTAGAAGAAGAGGCGGTGGTTGAGGTGGTTGGGTAGGACCTTGTATGCTTGGGTCAGGAGTTTGATGGTGATGCATTTGTTGATAGGGAGCCAGTGTAAGTCTATCCGGTGGGTGGAGATGTGGCTGGGGTGGGGAATGTCCAGGATCAGTCTGGCCGCTGCGTTCTGTATTCTCTGGAGTCTTGATTGGAGTTTCTTGTTGATTCTGGCATAGAGTGTGTTACTGTAGTTGAGTTTACTGCTGATGAGTGCCTTGGATTACTGTTCTTCTTGAGTCAATGGGTATTCACTTCAAGACCTTCCAGAGCAGGCAAACAGTGTGGAAGCATGATGAGACAACGTTGACTTGGGGGGGCCATGGACAGTGATGAGTCAAGAATGATGGTTAGGTTGCGGGCGTGGCAAGTCTGAGGTGCGGCAGTTCCGAGACCACTGGGCCACCAGGAGTTATCCCAGGTGGAAGTGGCGGGCCCAAGATGAGGATCTCCATCTTGTCCAAGTTGAGGCAGCTGTCCCTCATCCAGTCGGTGTCTGCTTTTATTCCGTTCTGAAAGATCATTTTGGCTGTTGATGGTTCGTCAGTGAACCGAATGAGCTGTGTGTCGTCGGCGTATGAGACGAAGTTGAGCCCGTGGCGTCTGACGATCTCAGCGGGCGGGGTCATGTCGGTGTTGAAGAGGGAGAGGCTCAGTAAGGAGCCCTGGGGAACTCCGCATCTGGTTTCTGTCAGCTTTGAGGTGAAAGGTGGGAGCCTGACTCTCTGGGTTCAGCCAGTGAGGAAGGAGAGTATCCACTCCAGGGCTTTAGTGGGGATGCCAGAGTTGTGTAATCTGGTGCACAACGTGGTGTGAGAGATGGTGTTGAAGGCAGTGGAGAGGTGGAGAAGAATGAGGGCAGCTGTCTCACAGGGGTCCACTAGGGTGCGGATGTCATCTGTGGCCACTAGGAGTGCGGTTTCGGTGCTGTGGTTGCTCCTGAATCTAGATTGGCAGGGGTCAAGGATATGGTTGGCTTCTCTGAACTTGGTGAGCTGTGCGTTGATCGCTTTTTTGATTACCTTGGCTGGAAAAGGGAACAGTGATATTGGTCTGTAGTTTTTCAGCTTGTGAGCATTCCGCACAGGGTGGTGTTTTGATTAGTCTGGATCTGAAAGTCCATGTGTTCAACGACAAAGAGAAAGTGCAGAATAGAAGGCACAGAACATTCGACAGAAATAAACCCTTGTGAAGAACACCATGAATCAAAGATTTTCCACTGTTTAGAATAGGCAGCCAGTCTAAAACATCTTCTACATTTTTGCACTACATCAATTATATGATGGGGTAAATCTTGTTTCTCCAAACTCATCCTCTCAACCTGCAGACCAAGAGGGAAAGATGATAAAGTTGTAGAGGGCTGCAAAACCTACGTGGAGCAGTAGAAGTAGGGAGGATCCATGGACAGAAACATGCCATGCATTTCAGAAGACGGAGCCAGGTTAGTCTCAGCCAGTATGGGACCACCACAATTACTCTCCTGCTGAATCTTGCACAAGAACCTTTCACTCAGGGAAATTGGGGGAAAGGCTAAGAGGAGTCTCTGAGGCCATTCCAGGGTCTAAAACTCCATACCCCTAGTCTCCCTCCCAGGAAACCTGGAGCAAAACCTATGAAGAAGAGCACTGTTCTTGGAGGCAAACAGGTCCAGAAACGGAGTGCCTAGCCTCCTGCAAATGGCCTTGAATATGGGCATGGTTTGTCTCAAATCCAGAGATGAGGGGAATTTCTGACTCAAGCATCTTGCTACCACATTGTCCAGACCCTTGATGTGTACTGCTGATAAGGAAAGGAGGTGAATCTCTGGCGACAGACCCAGACTGTAGGCCAACTCATTCAGGGATCAGCAATGGGTACTTCCTTGATGGTTTATGTACGCCACCATCACTGTGTTGTCTGATCTTATCAACACATTGCGGTGGGATAAATATCGACTGAAGTGCTGGAGGGCTCAGAAGACTGCCATCAATTACATCCAATTCGACAATCTCAGATCTTCTGTTCCAGACCATTTTGCTTGGGCTGTCAAGTCTCCAATAAAGCTCTCCAATCGATTGAACTTGCATCTGTTGTCAATGTTATTGGACGGTCTGGATGCATCACTAGTCCCTTGCAGAGGTTGTCTAAGTTCATCCACCACTGCAGAGCATGCTTGATATCTAAGGAGACAGGAATTACATAGTTCATGTTCCTGACTGACAGGACATCATGGCATTGGATATGATACAGCAGTGGTCTCATATGTAATCTTGCCCATGGACCATGAAATCTTATACTGCCATTTGGCCTTGCACCTCCATCCTTTCCAACAGGGAGGCCTCTATGTTCAGAAGTAGATCCTTCAGCAGATTCTGCAGGTGGAAGGAACTGCTGGAGAGAAAGACAAACTCGATCTTGTAACCTCTCTGAAGTATTTTTACAACCCATCTGTCCGAAGTTGTTAACTGACATGCCTGTCCAAAGTAATGGATTCTGCCACCAACGTCGTATTTGAAATCATCTGCTTCCTCTATTTTGGGATAGCCAGGATCACAGATTGACGTTCTACAGGTCCTGTTTCAATTTCCTCTGGAATTTCCCGGGGGAGGATTTGCCTTGAAACCTTGATCTCTGCTCCACATTCTGCTGCCCTCTAGAAGGCTGTCTGAAGGATTCTGGCCCTCATTATGACACTGGCGGTAAATCCCGCTTACCGCTACGCTGACGGCCGCCAACTTACTACTGCGATGGCTCATATCCGTTCACCATATTATGACACACACACACCAATCCGACAGAATACAGCCACGTACACAAATCGGCCAGACAAAAGGTCAGTGATAAACTGGCGATCCCAAACCCACACCGTTACGCCAACAGAACAACACCCATCACATTATGACCCATGAATCACCACAGTGGACATTCAAAGGCAGTAAACCATTGACGGTACATACCGCCGCGCTCACAATAGACACCCACAGGCAAACAAGACCACATCGGACAATTTAAACAACACACACCTGACACCGATAAACACACCACACCCACACCACGATAAAACATACACCCACATTACACACAACCCCTCATGAATACAAATTATTGGCACATCACTGACACCAATACCAATGCAACAACTAGAGCCACACACCATTCACACCCATACACCCCTCACGCACTCCACATCATACAACCCATTCACATTACCCAACACACCCTCACCAACACACATCACACAACACCCATGGCACCACAAAGTCACCCCATTTCGCTGAGGAGGAGTTAAGGGTCATGGTAGAGGAAATCGTCAGGGGAGAGCCACAGATATTTGCAGCACAGGTTCAGCAAATATCAATAGCTAGGAAGATAGAGCTATGGCAGAGAATCGTGGACAGGTTCAGCGCTGTGGGACTGCACCCCAGAACAAGGGACGACGTCTGGAAGAGGTGGAATGACCTACGGGGAAGGTACGCTCCATAGCAGCAAGATACCACCTCGCAATACAGAGGACTGGCGGTGGACCCCCACCTCCTCCCCCACAACTCACAGCATGGGAGGAGCAAGTCTTGGCAATACTGTATCCTGAGGGCCTGGCCGGAGTCGGGGGAGGACTGGATTCTGGTAAGTCAACTTTCAACAATAATCACCCCCCATAGCTGCATGACATCACATACCTTCACTCCCACTCTCATCACTCCACTCCATCCCACACACTCCAGCATCACATCACACTAATCCCAATGCCAAACCCTGCATGCTGTACCAATGCATGGACACCCCTCCAAGTCCTGCATGGACACCCATCACTAAAGCATGCACAGCATAGGGAAACAATCCCACCCTACATCAACATACACAAGTAAAAGCTGGTAGGGCAACACCAACCATTGAGGGGAAGCCAGGGATGTACAATATGTCATACACATGAAGCATGATACATCATTTACATCCCCACAGGTACCCCTGCCAATGTCACTGGAGAG
Source organism: Pleurodeles waltl (assembly GCF_031143425.1). NCBI lineage: Eukaryota > Metazoa > Chordata > Amphibia > Caudata > Salamandridae > Pleurodeles > Pleurodeles waltl. Next base: position 1,272,786,129 of record NC_090447.1, on the reverse strand, counting down.
GAGGTGCCATCACTATCCAGCCCCCCAACAGAAGAGGCCACAGTGATGACAGTAACTCTGGCCTTCAGGATCCGGATGATCTACCCGGCCCATCAGGAACCACTGGACAGCCGGTCCCCCAAGCCCAGTCACAGACCACCACAGAGCCTCCCCCATCAGGAACCAACATCACAGCACCCACCCAGAGTCCCCAAACCTCTGTCTCCAGGACACGTCAATCAGCAGTGTGTCCACCTGTACAGGGACCCCAGGCTACACCTCACACACAAGACAATCAGAGACCTGGGGTCAGTGGCAGTGGGCACACGGTTCACGGGACAGAGGCACAGGCCACCATGGACACTGGGAGGACTGCTGTGTGCCAGGGGGAGGACAGGAGCAGGGAACCAACTCTCCAGGAGGCGCTCTCTGAGATCCTAGGAGCCTATCGACATTCCCAGGACACGATGGGCCAGATCCTAGACAACGTGCAGGAGAGCAGGTGGCTGCAGAAGGGACAGTATCAGGGGATCAGGGAGGACTTGCAGGCCATCAACAATACCCTGATCTCCATAGCAGGGGTGCTGAAAGACACAGGCAACATTATGAGGGAGGCAGTGTCACACCAGCAGGCCCCTGCCACTAGCCAGTCATCTGAACAGCCCTCCACTTCCGCTGCCGCTAGTGACCAGCAGGTCCTGCCATAGGACCAATAGGTCACCAGCACCCCTCCCCCTGCAGAAGGTGAACCACCCCGCAAACGTTCACTGCGATCCAGACAGAAGCCAGAGACACTTGCCAAGACCATCACCAGGAAATGAGACTCTCCTGATCGTCCCGCTTGTGTCCCAAGCAGTCACCTTGTCCATGTTGAACTGCCATTGCTTCCCTTCTTATGTCCCCTTGGATCAGGCACCTATGAACAGACTGGAACAATACTCTAGACTTTCCTCCATCATCACCCCATCCCATTGCACTTTCCCCTCTATATATTAGCACTACAATAAACGTCCTTTGATAAAAATAGACTTCGAGTATGTCATGCATTTCAAATATGTATTGATTGAAACAGCTACAACCATTGCAAATGAACTGTACATAGAATGAGAATAGAATTAATGACCTGTAGCTGGTTGTTGTGATCATACCAGGAGTATTTGTCAAATCACCAACATCTGCAAAATGAATATCCAGAGGTAACAGTAAGTGGGCAAAGAAGTGGGAAATACCAGCATGCCAATGCCACACAGAATACAACCAAAGTAATTGAAATGTAAAGTTGCACTGTCTCACATGTGTGTCATTGGAAGTACTGACGGATCACAGATGTTCTGTTGCCCACATCCTCATCCTCTGCCTCCTCATCCTCACTGTCCACAGGGTCCACTGCTGCCAAAGGGGCATCTCCAGTCTCCTCCTCCTGCAGAAAAGGTACATGGCGTATGAGGGCCAGGTTGTGCAACATGAAGCATGCCACTGCTATCTGGCAGACCTTCTTGGATGAGTAGCACAGGGATCCACCTATCAGATGGAGGCACCGGAACCTGGTCTTTAGGAGGCCAAAGATCCTTTCAATGATCCTTCTGGTTTCATTATAACGTTCTTCTGCCCTTGTCCTGGCATTCCTCACAGGGGTCAGCAGTAACCAGAGTCACCTGCAAATATTGAGGGACAACATTTAGCCACACACTATCCTATATGACCAACACCATAGGCATACACCAACATATACTGGGTGGGAAGCAGAGCTCAACCATTAGCCACACCCTGTGCCTCTGTAGTTGGGCCATCACGTTTGGGATGCTGCTATTCCTCAGGACAAAGGCATCGTGCTCCAACCCAGGATACTTAACACTGACGTAGGAGATGTAATGGCCGCCAAGCACATCATCTACACATTCGTGGAGTGGAAACTCTTACAATTCCTGAACACCTGTACATTCTGGCAGGGGGGACAAATACTATATGTGTTCCGTCAATCGCACCAATTATATTGGGGATGTGTCCCATTGCATAGAATACGGTCTGCACAGTGGCCAAATCCTCAACCTGGGGGAATGCAAAGTAGCTGCTCATGTGTTTTATCATGGTAGATAACACTCTTGTCAGCACTATTGAGAACATTGGCTGTGGCATTGCTGCTGCCAAGCCAACTGTCATTTCAGAAGAACCAATTGCCAGGAAATGGAGAACTAATAGCACTTGCACAAGAGGGGGGATCCCAGTGGGGTGACGGATAGCAGATATCAGGTCATGCTCCTATTGGGCACACAGCTCTGTGATTGTGGCCCGTTCCAATCTATAGGTGAGGATAATGTGCCTGTCCTCAATTGTTGCCAAGTCCACCAGGGGTCTGTACATGGGGGTATGTCTCCATCTCATATTCATCCGCAGCAGTAGGTATCTAAGGGACAAAAGAGTGAGGAGGCTGTCACAAACTGAACAATGGAGCCACAACAGCAGTCCGCAATCTGCAAACATGTTATGGGACAGTGTAATTTGTGAAGTATGTGCCTATTTATCCTGTGAAGCACCATTAATACATAGGCCTGTTTCGCCCCCCAGAAATGGCACCCGCCTGTCCTTTGTGGAGGGAGAGGTGGAAGTGAAGTAATGCTGCTGACGTTGTGCGCCGTAGCTGTAGGAGGTCGGGAACCTCTGTGCAATTCCTCATCGGTTACAGTTGGGCCCTATGGGGTACAGTGGCCAATGGTGATCTATGCCGGCGGGGACGGTATGCACAGCCGCGGACGTGACCGTCATTTTCTATCTCAATCCTCACTTGTTTCCTGACCTTCCATATGAGTGAACCTACACTGCATGTGCTGCTGTGACCTGTGTCTGGAACCTACCATGATCCGTGTGACCGGGAAAAGGGACCCAGCCTTCACTTCTGAGGAGTTGGAGCGACTGGTGGATGGGGTCCTACCCCAGTATGGACTGCTCTATGGGCCTCCAGACCAACAGGTGAGTACACTGTGGGCACGATGCATGTGTCATGAATACATGGAGTTTTGTGTGTGAAGGCCTTGTATAAGGGGGGTGGTTGGATGTCCTCTTGGCAGTGTACATGTTGTGTGCTGAGCTAAGTGTGTGCCAATGGTGATGGAAATGGGTATGGTGGGCCATTTGTGTTACTGGTTGGACTGTTTGTCTAATTGTGCTCTCCTGTCTGTATTGCCACTGCAGGTCAGCGCCCATCAAAAAAAGGGTGCATGGCGTGCCAAGGACGTGTGGACCCTGGGGGTCTATGGCAGGCAGAGCACCCATTGCCGCAAACAGTGGGAGGACCTGAGACGCTGGCCATGGAAGACCGCAGAGGCCCAGCTGGGGATGGCTTCCCAACGAGGAAGGGATGCCCGTCAGACCCTGACCCCCATGATGGCCCGCATACTGGCGGTGGCCTAACCTGAGCTGGATGGGTGCTTAAGGGCAACACAGCAACCACAAAGGGTGAGTACAGTGGCCACCATTGAAGCTCACAGCTGGAGGGGTGGTATCCGGGTGGTGGTTGTGTGTCAGTGGTTGCCCCTGGGCCAGGCCAGACATAGCAGCGTAGATCCTCTGGTGGCTAAGGGACTGAAGGGAAAATACTGCTTACCTAGTTTGTTAGTATTCACTACTGGGCAGGGCTGCGTGGTTCCCAGGTGTGCTGCAGTTGGCGGTGTGTAAACCTTGTGTGTATTCCTTGCTGAGTAGCCATTTCACTGGTAGTGCAATGCATAGTGCGTAGGCCTGTTCCCTGTGTGTGAGGGTGCTGTGTATGCCAACGGTGGTGTTGGTGCAGTCATTGACCCAGTGTATCATTTGTCCCTCTCCCCCCATTTCTTCTTTTGTCATCCTGTCCTTATGTGCATTAGCATCATCTGGCGGAGGAGCAGAGGCACAGACGACAGAGGGAGCTGCATCCCACAGGACCCTGGAGGCAGAGTCTACTGACGCTGAGGGCACCAGTGGGACGGAGGGTGAGGGGAGCACCACGATGGAGACTGGAAGGGACAACACTCTGATGGGGACACTCCGATGGGAGCTCCCTGGTGGTGGCGGACACCTCTATGACCACCCCAGCTGCAGGTACAGCCACCACCCCGTACCAGCATCGCCCTCCCAGTAGATCCTTCACCAAGTTGCCTGTGCCTGCTCACCCAGGAGGGTGGGCATCTCCTTTGCCTCAGGCATCTCAGGCCCTGCCCCAGTCAGCCCTGCTGCCCTCAGTGAGGAGGCTATTGACCTCCTGAGATCCATCTCTGTAGGGCAGTCAACCATTGTGAATGCCATCCAGGGGCTGGCAGCCCAGATGCAGCAGTCTAATGCATTCCTGGAGGGCATTCACTGTGGATTGGCGGCCCAACACATATCGATTCAGGCTCTGGCCTCTTCCCTGATGGCAGCCATTGTCCCTGTTTCAACAGTCCCCCCTTCAACTTCCACTTCCCAGTCCCATTCTCCTCAACCCCAGCCCATCCCAAGCACACAGGCAGATGAGCATGCACAAAAGACAACACCTAAGAGTGTCCCATGCAAACACAAGCACCACACTTTATCCCACAGGCACTCACACAAATACTATTCATTTGCAGACACAACAACATCCACTATTTGCACTGTCTCCCCCTCCTCCTCCACCTCCCACCCAGGTACGTCCACTCTCACACCTGCATACACTACATCATCATCCACTACCAGCGTCATCACCACACCAAGCAGAACACACACCTCACTGGCAGACACCTCCACAACATCCATGCACATGTCCCCTGTGTCCTCTCCCACTGTGTCTGTCCCCCCTAAAGTACACAAACGCAAGCACTCAGACACCAAACAGCCATCCACCTCACAACAGCATACAGCCCATGCACCTGCACCCAAATCCAGCACACAAACACCTCCAGAAACCACTCCCTCATCCTCCACTCCCATTACTTCTCCCTCTTCCCACCCCGATGTCCCTAAAAAGTTTTTTCTTTCCCAGATTGACCTCTTCCCTACCCCTCCAACACCCCCGTCCTGCACGTATGGGCAGGATAGCAAGGACCCAGCCAAGCACCTCAGCCAAACAGTCCACGGGCCCATTGGTAGCAGCACCTACTCATGGTGGAAAGGATTCCAGGCCACAAATACTGAAGGTGAAGTAGCCTGCACCAGCCACAAAGAAGGGGAAGGAGCCTGCACCAGCCACAAAGAAGGGGAAGGAGCCTGCACCTGCCACAAATAAGGGGAAGGAGCCTGAACCAGCAACAAAAAGGGGAAGAAGCCTGCACCAGCCACAAAGAAGGGGAAGGAGCTTGCACCAGCCACAAAGAAGGTGAAGGAGGCTGCACCAGAAACAAAGAATGGGAAGAAGCCTGCACCAGCAGCTGTCACAAAGACCCCACCCCCAGCTGTGGTTGTGCAGCCATCAGAGAGTGCAGGGGCTGAGCAGGAGCCTCCCACAACAACCACCACAGTGCAGTCATCGGAGAGTGCAGGGGCTGAGCAGGAGCCTCCCACAACCACCACCACAGTGCAGCCATCGGAGGGTGCAGGGGCTGAGCAGGAGCCTCCCACAACCACCACCACAGTGCAGTCATTGGATGGTACAGGGGCTGAGCAGGAGCCTCCCACAACAACCACCACAGTGCAGCCATCGGAGCGTGCAAGGGCTGAGCAGGAGCCTCCCACAACAACCACCACTGTGCAGCCGTCACCGCCGGGGGACGCCATATAGTCCAGCCTCCAAGGGCTGCTGTGCGGCCTGTCCCCTCCAGAACCAGTGGGGTATTCACCCACTCGAGAGAGTGTGGCCTTGCACTCCCCAGGACCAAGCACAGGGCATGTTACCCCCTCCAGAACCAGTGGGCAAGTCCCCAACTCCAAAGACTGTGGCCTTGCACACGCCAGGACCAAGCACAGGGCATGTTGCCCCCTCCAGAGCCAGTAGGCAAGTCGCCCACTCCAGAGACTGTGGCCTTGCACTCCCCAGGACCAAGCATAGGGCATGTTTCCCCCTCCAGAACCAGTGGACAAGTCACCCACTCCAGAGACTATGGCCTTGCACTCCCCAGGACCAAGCACAGGGCATATTGCCCCCTCCAGAACCAGTGAGCAAGTCATCCACTCCAGAGACTCTGGGCTTGCACTCCCCAGGACCATGCACAGGGCATGTTGCCCCTTCCAAAACCAGTGGGCTTGTTTCCGCATCCGGCTCAGGTGCTTGCCTATTTGCCAACTGATGCCCCTGCAGTGTTCTCTCCATATTGAGGCAGGATTCGAGTGGGGCCTTGGACTTTGCCCTGTGGCCATGTGTGCCCTGCGAACTATGGACTGGGCAGTGTCCCTTTTTTATACATGTGTACAGATCTGTTTAATGTGTAAATCGTATTGTTGAATTTATTGTTGTACTGATTACAATCATTTTCGTAAATTCCTGTTGCCTTTGCATTATTCTTCAGAATTTCATGATCAACTTGTTTTTGTAATGCATATGGTTGTGTGTATGGTGTCTCTGTGTCAGGTGTGTGTTGTGCATGTGTGTGTGTCACTCTCTTTTTCCTCCCCCCCCTTGTGTGCTAGGCGGCTATACTCACCGTCGTCATCTTTGCGGGCATGGTGTTGCAGGTGGAGCATAACATAGAAGATCATCTGGAAAACTTGCAGTTTGGTTTCCATGGTGGCGTGGTTCTTCCCTGTGTCTCCAATGGTGAGTCCTTTGACTTTTGTGCTCTGTTTCCACCAAGCTTTTGATGGTGCAGGCACCGCCCCAGAAAAGGTGGCGGTTTGCAGTGTAATAATATGGTGGGCGGTACTTTGTCTTCCACCTGGCAGCAGGTGGCTAGCGCTGTGGTGCCTGATATTTCCACCCTGGCGGATGGGGTGGTACATTGGCTGTCTATGGGAGTTAACACCACCATGGTCAAAATTTGGTGGTAATTATGCCAGCCTGTTGGCGGTATTACTGCCACTTTATCACCGACCGCCAGGCTCCTAATGAGAAGCCTTGAAAGGCATTCTCAAAGCAGCAGCCTTCTGGTCGGAGTCTGTGTTCCAGTCTTTTAAGAAAACATTTTGTCTTGCAGCTCTATATGATAATGCAGCCTTCAGACAGCATGAAAAGAAATATCCGACAGCAACTCAATTTGCTTTGCCATGTTTTCTAGTAACTCTGGGCACTGCATACCTTCTTGCATAGATTTAAGTAGCTCTTTAAAATCAGATAGTAAGGACTGGGCAATATAAGCACCATATCTTTAATACAAAGGGTCAAATGGGAATCAGCATAAACCTTCTTTAGAGCTGCATCTACCTATTTGTTTGCTGGGTCCTTTAAAATGCTGTCTTCAGTCATAGAGTATCAACCAACAAAACTATCCACAACAGTCGACATGTATTGAGTCTGGTAATCTCTCCTCCATCCCCTCTAATGAATACAGTCTAGAAATGAAGCAAGGAACATTCATCTTGTCAGGGTCTCCACTCATTTAGGCCTACATCCCGGACATACTAATAGATAGGCACCCCCAAATTAACAAGCTTTTTAAACGATCCGGAATTGATCCTTTGACGATTCAGCTATCTCTTCATTAGGAAATTCCAAGTTGTCCTTTATATGATATGGTAAATCTGGTAACATTTTCCTAGAGATTATTTCCCTTGGCCCCAGGCTTGCGCTCCCCCCATGCCACCCGTCGCCGCTATAGTGACAACGAACTCCATACCCTCAACCCAGGCTGCTCCACTGCCTGTGTCCAAGCCACCCCGAGGCACACCCACGGACCCTTCTCTGTCGGTCCTGCAACTTCGCCTGCCCCCAAGCCACCAAACACCACGCCAGAACCACACACAGCCACCTCAGCTGCATCCTCCTCAACACCCGCTTCGTCCATAAGCACGCCGCCGAACTCTGGGACCTTCTCACCTCATCATCCCCAGACGTCGCCTTCCTCACCGAAGCCTGGATGAGCCCCTCCTCGGATCCAGACATCACCACAGCCATCCTAGAAGATTACAAGATCACCCACAGAGACCGCACCAACAAACCAGGAGGAGGGATCGCCGTAGTCCAGCAGGACACCATCAGAATCTCAACTAACACCAATGACACCTTCAACATAGCCGAACACCTACATTTCCAGATTCACATCAACGCCAACACCACCCTCTGAGGAACCCTCATCTACAGGCCCCCTGGCCCCCACCCACAGTTCAGTGACTCCATCATCGACATATTCAACACCCAGGCCGTTACCTCCACAGACTACATTCTCCTCGGCGACTTGAATTTTCACCTTGAGAACGCCAACGACAGCAACTCCAGCGCCCTGATCGACAACCTCGCCACCCTCGGCCTCAAACAACTGGTCACGATGTCCACCCACTCCGCCGGCCACACGCATGACCCCATCTTCTCTGCCAGCAGCCACGTCTCCTTCAGCCATACCACTCAACTTCACTGGACAGACCACTGCTGCGCCCATTTCACCTTCCACAAACCCACCGCCCACAACAGATCCCCCACCGCAGCTGGAACAAGATCTCGGAAGACCAATTGATCTCCACCCTCGCCCGAGCCCTGCCATCTAGCACCACGACCACAACACAGCCGCCCTCAACCTGAGACAATGGCCAGACGACTGCGCCAACACCCTGGCTCCCCACAGAAAATCCCCAAACAACCGCACCAGCGCCAAGGCCATATGGTTCACCGCCGCCCTTCAGTCCTCCAAGCGAGAATGCCAGAAAATCGAGAAGTGGCGCCACGAACCAACACAGAGCAACCAAGCCGCCCTCAACACAGTTACCCGCAAACACCACCAGCTCATCCGGACCATCAAAAGATCCTTCGACAAAGACTGCATTGACAGCAATGCCCACAACAGCAAAGAGCTCTTCAGCATCGTCAAAGAACTCACCAACCCCAGGTCATGCTCCATCGACCCCCCTCCTTCGCAAGACCTCTGCGACTCCCTTGCCACCTTCTTCCATCGCAAGATCACAGAAATCCACGACAGCTTCAACTCCTCCCCCCCCATCACCACCACGGCCAACACCAACCCTGATGCTCCCAGCCACACCAACCTCTTGCTGTCCTGGACCCATATAAATGACGAGGACACCATCAAAAACATGAGCTCCATCCACTCCGGCTCTCCCTCCAACCCCTGCCCCACCACGTCTTCAACAAAGCGAACCCCATCATCGCTCCCCAACTCCGTATGATCATCAATTGCTCCTTCATGACCGCCACCTTCCTAGAGAGCTGGAAGCACGCCGAAGTCAGCGCCCTTCTAAAGAAGCCTAAAGTGGACCCCGCAGACCTCAAGAATTACTGACCCATCTCTCTCCTCCCCTTCCCGGCAAAGGTCATCGAGAAGATCGTCAACGGCCAACTGACTCGCTTCCTGGAAGACAACAACATGCTGGACATCTCCCATTCAGGATTCCGTAGGAACCACAGCATCGAGACCGCCCTCATCGCTGTAACTGATGACATCAGGACCATGCTTGACAAGGGGGAAACCACGGCCCTCATCCTCTTGGACCTCTCGGCTGCTTTTGACACCGTCTGCCACCACACCCTCTGCACTCGCCTCTACGACGCAGGGATCTGCCACAAAGCTCTTGACTGGATCATGTCCTTCCTCTCCGGCCAAATACAGAGAGTCCGCCTTCCTCCTTTCCTGTCGAGGGCCACCAAAACCATCTGCGGCATTCCCCAAGGATCTTCTCCCAGCCCTACTCTATTTAACATCTACATGGCACCGCTTACCAACGTCGTCCGTTCCCACAACCTCAACATCGTCTCCTACGCCGACGATACCCAGCTGATCCTCTCACTCACCAAGGACCCCGCCACCGCCAAAATCAACCTCCACGACGGACTGCACGCCATCACCACTTGGATGGAGAATAGCCGTCTCAAACTTAACTCAGACAAAACAGAGATCCTCATCCTTGGCTCCAACTGCTCCGTATGGGACGACTCCCGGTGGCCAGCCACCCTAGGAACCACACCAACACCCATGCACGCAATCATCCTAGAGTCATCACTCACCATGACCCAGCAAGTCAACGCCGTCTCTTCTTCCTGCTTTAACACCCTCTGCATGCTTCGCAAGATCTTCAGATGGATCCCTACCGAAACAAGAAGGACGGTCACCCACGCTCTCGTCAGCAGCAGACTGGACTACGGCAAGGCGATCTACGCAGGGACCATAGCCAAGCTCCAGAAGAAACTACAACGGATACAGAACGCCTCCGCACACCTTATCCTCAACATCCCTCGCCGCGACCACATCTCAGCCCACCTCAGAGACCTGCACTGGCTCCCTGTCACCAAGAGGATCACCTTCAAACTCCTCATCCACGCTCACAAAGCCCTTCACAACACAGGCCCGGCCTACCTCAACGAGCAACTCACCTTTCACACTCCCAACCGCCAACTCCGCTCCGCCAACCTTGCCCTTGCCGCCGTCCCTCGCATCCATCGAACTACAGCCGGCGGCAGATCCTTCTCCCACCTCGTCGCCAAGACCTGGAACACCCTCCACGCCCACCTTCGACAGACCCAGGACCTCCTGACCTTCAGAAAACACCTCAAGACCTGGTTATTCAAGCAGTAGCAGTACTTTCCCTCCCCCCCTCAGCGCCTTGAGACCCTAGCGGGTGAGTAGCACGCTTTACAAATATCTGATTGATTTATTGATTGATTGATTGATTGATTTGTGCTCAGGTGGAGGGAAAGAACCACAAGATAAATCAGGGTCTGAAAGATCACAGTAAATGCTTTTCTGACTCACCTGGTTACCAACATCCATTTTGTGTTCCTTCAAGGAAACTAGGGACTCCATGACCAGCTTCCTAGCTATTTCCTCATCTTGAGAGGCTTTAGTCTTGAGAAGCAGACATCAACCCGCTAGAGGAGATCTTGAAGAAGGAGGAGACAAGTGTCCCTTCTTAGTATATGCTTTCTCATGCCAACTGAACAAACAGCAATCAAGAACAATTTCAAAAACAGAGCACCCAGGTTTAACTCCCTTCTTGTCCCGATCTAGAATAAATAGGGAAAGACAACATAGACCAATGAAGAGATGCTCAGATGTGCATGTTCCAGCGTGATCCATTGCCTGATAGCACTAGCGCGTAACCAACCATGTCTACAACGTAATATGCACACGCAGGGGATCAGCTGTGGCTTTTCCCTTACGCACATTTGCTGAAGACAGGCACATCAATGAAAGAATCATCACAATTCCCCATGAAATCTAAATCCAACATAATATAACACCATTCCAAAATCAAACCTCACGAACACCGATCCCAATGTTGCCATGGTATCCGTTCCAGGACCCTTCTTCAGCACAGCTCCCTCGTAGGTAGGGATGACGCCTCTAAACCCAGCAGAGAAACAGATAATCCCCACATTGAAGGAAGTCATTGCCCGGCAAGGACTTCAGCATTTCCTTTCTGCGTCCGAGGGACAGGAAACAAAATAGGATGTGCTGAGGGATTTTCTACTCTCTTGTATACCCAGTTCAGGGTGGGTGGGGTTAGATACCATTTCCTGCATTGTTTACTTTCCTGGGATTGGGCAACTAAACTTCATAGGTAAGGACTGGGTCGGGGACGAGGGACGTAGAGGTCATTCTAAATATCTGGTAACCCAATTATCAGTCATTGTTTTCCTCCCCAGCAAGTTCTAAGCGACCCCCGAAACATTATGTAGACTGGCATCATTGATGACTTGTACTCTTAATTCGGGCCCATGATGAGAAGTTCTTATGAACTTGCAAGTCTGTCATGATGTTTTAAAAAAATGCAGCCAAATGTTGGGCTCTCGTATCTCCCATCGGTGCCTAAGCAATGAAACCTATCACTAATTCCTGCTAATAAAATCCATTTTCCCTGTCCAGGAGATAATTGTTTTACAGCCCCACGTGTTTATTTACCCACAAGAGCTGATGTTAAATGGCTCGGGGAGGGAATTGCCTAATGGCTGGATATTGAGCCGAAAGCTCGCTATTCTTTCTGGGAAAGGAAGGAATGGCTCCAAGGCGGAAGCACCTTCTAAACCTTTAATGCAGCCTGGAGACTTTATAGTGCCATGAAACCGTGCATTTGAGCAATGTATCCTATAACGCCACTTGTCACGCGTCGTAAAGTTTACAGATGCTGCTGTTGTCCAATACAGATTGTTTGACCAAACTGGTCACTCTAGGTCATTTCTTTTTTTTTCTACTTCTTGATAAATATGCGAGTGTGTGCTTCTGTCCCTATATACATAAACTGCCTTTTCATGTAAAGCATTGTTATTTGTAGCCTTGGGTACTTGGGTACTTTGGAGCTAACAAAGGAACCCCACTGACTGCTCCACTGCCCCGCAGAGAATGTTTTGAGTACCTACAGGTAATGCCCTTTATTAGTAATGTAAGTTACAGTTAGCAAATGAAAGCATTACAGGCCGTAATTCCTACGTTCAGGGTGTACCATAAACAGTCTTGACTTCAGTGTGACATACCAAACAGAACGCAAATAGACCGCAAAAGGGCCCTTAGACGCTTGGATACAATAACCCCCCAAAAAAAACTAATTTAAGGGATGCATGGGAATTCAGTATCAAATCGCCATTACCCTACTCCTCGCCTCCCTCTAAAAAGTAGCACTTCATAAAGATTTGATAAAACATCAAGGACTACCAAAGGAGTTTTGCCTATGAGGGAATGATCCCCCTCGTGTACTTATCTCCTAGAAGCACCACCCCTGTCCACTGAGTCAGTCAGAATATTTGAGATCGATATTTCTACATAAAATAAGTAGTACTTTCTTTCCCTGATCTGCTGCACAAAATCTCTCAAAAGGTGCCGGACTTTCTAAAGTATCTATGTAATTTCCGATACACCAACATGGCCCTCAATAAAGACAAACAGTGCAGAAGCTTCTCCTGTGAAACAACAGGACGAAGACATAAAATCCTATGAAAAATAAAATGCAGGCATAACCGCCTGCCTGAATGTCAGCTCTCATCTTAACACCAAAACTTCTGGATGAACCATCAAAATGTGTGCATAACACATTCACATTCCAGGCTCCTACAGTCCCTGCTCTGAGTTAAAGGTGACCAGAAACACTGCCTTCACGGTAGGAAGCTTTTAATCAATGGATTCCACTGTGAGGTTGGGATTACAGAGCCCACTGGAGTGCCTGCACAGCCCAGGTTGGCACTCATTGCCCAAGTGGAGTTCGACTCAGAGCGCAGCTACGAGACGTGCAAATTAGTAGGACATCCCGGGCATCAAATCTCCACCAATACTGTCTAATACTTTTGTTCCGGTGAAGACTTGCAGTGCATTGAGATAATTTAAGGGGCAAACCAATCCTGTAAAGCTGGAGGATCTGTAGAATTTCCTAGGTAACGGGATGCACACACTTGATGCACTGCCCTCTCAAGACACAAGAGTCACCCATAACATCATACTGTGAAAAGCTTAATCAAATGTAAGATCTTCTTTGATTTTTCTTTTGTCCCAATTGTACAGAGTTCCTTTTCTGCATGCCATAAGTTGCCACACTTCTCAGTGCACTATATAGGGCTCTTTCTCCCTAGGATACCAAACTAAACCAAAAAAAGCAACGCTGGTAACCACCTAACAGGGGCCATAATCATCTGCATCAGAAAAGGATCTGCATCCATCTAGTCCAAAACAAAACTACCAGTTTTTTCTTGCCTGATTCTGACAAGTGCCCTGTACCCCAGGGAATGGAGACATGGAAAAGGCAGACCCAAGAGTAAAGAGGACCTGTTTTGAGAATTCGGACAATGGTTGTTGAAGATCAAACTACAAGTACTATTGGCGTGAGTGATGAGCCTCCATGTGTACACATTTACATATTTCATCTGTTTCAATTTGTCCTTTTTGGGCTCTACTAGTCTCCATCCATAGCGACACTGAGCAGTGGCTACAATCACCATCAGTTGCTTGGGTGCTTTACGTAGTGCACCACAGCCCGCTATAGGATGCACAGTATTATGCCTAGTTGTGCAGAGGTCCTATATGAGACTCCTTTGCCTTATCCCCAGTTCTGTGGATTCAATACATTCAACAAGGCCCTTATCTGTGTTCTTTGCTTTCTTGGGTTCACATCTCCAATTTTTTCAGAGTGTCAGAAGAGCCACCCTTCTCTCGCCATACCAACTAGCACCTCTGTGGTGGTGGAGTCATTGAACTGGTGATGTAATAATCCCTGGATAATGAAATATCCAATTTTTAAGATGCTGAAAACTGAGGTGGAGCATGCTCAACAAGCATAAGCAAGGAACCAGTTTATAGAGTAAGACACATGAATCTGCAATGAGAAACCTGTGATAGATTCAAACAAAGACAGCATACAAATGTATGCAGACTGAGATCATTAAAAGGGAAGAGGACGACCTTGAGATTACAAGAAGTATGTAAACATTTTTGGCTGAACAAGCTAATCAACATTTTCTCAATACTTGAACCAAGATGTAAAAGAGATGCTCCTAACAACAGAGATGGGCATCTCCTTTAGGAATTTCTTAGCATAAGCAGAAAAACATGGCTGAAGCAGGTAATCATTATGCTAATATAATTATTATCCCACACATGGTTGTTTGTTATTAAATTGCAGTCAAAAATCAAGCTTCACAAATATGCCATACACTATCTCGACTAGCAATTTGTCTTTAAGGTAAGTCTGTATTTAAAATTGTGAACCCGCATCATCTCACCTTGATGATATAGTGGTAACCAGAATACACAAAGCAATAGTTTTGTAGGTGGTGGAGCATTTTCATCATTCACAAGAATCAATGCTCATTGAGGCCGACAGACCTTTCTGCCCTGCAACAGGGTATGGTAAAAGCATAAAACTTAATTTCAATACAGAGCAATTAGATGAAACAGTAAGACCCATTTTGATATACAAGGAAAACTCCAGTCAGGAAAAAAGTTAAGGGATTTATTACAAACTCAAGGTCAACGCATTGACAGGCTCTCACCTGAGTCTTTTCGCAGGAGTGAAATGGACCACAACGTAAGTTCCCAACTTCCTGTAAGCCAACAAAGACCCACCACTGTCAAAGTCTATATTGACCTCAAGGGAATAGAGGACAAAAAGCCTGGAAATGTCACTGTGCTGATACTCTGTTCTCCTGGCCTTCTTTGCACCCTTTCTCTTTTGAAAAGCAAGAGTGACAGAAGAAAATCATACCACAATATTCATAAGGAGTTGGAAATCTTTGGTACTCGCTTCAATTGTAACACAAATATCTTGTGTCCCCTTCACATAACTAGTGTGTATGTCAGGAAATGGTGATTCTCATATGCTAATAAACTGATGCACTATTATGAATATTGCATTATAACCCACCTATAACACTTCTGATGCAAACTTGGAATAAGAATACAGTGGAAAGTAACTTGACGACATCTTAATACCTTTAGTAAATACATATATATGTATATATATATATATATATGTATATGTATATACATATATATATATATATATATATATATATATATATATATATATATATATATGTATCACAATTCAAATTTGATACCTATAAGACATTCAGTCTATTTAACTAATTTCCCGACCAATCAAACAGAAAATGCAAATGATAATCAAGTGATTCAAAATAGCAACATACATTTTTGTGCAGTTGTTTTAATCAAGAATATGTATGTTACTCATGAAATGTTCTTTCCTCTTTTAGGTTCACTGAAACAAGTCTTTAGAATAACAAGGAAATCAGGTGAGTAAAGCAAACAGTAATTACGCGCAATAGCACATCTCCTCAAATATACATGTACTCATGCAATGACTTTTCTATCTTGCAGATTACTTATAACAAGCTTCTGGACGAGAATAAAGAAAAGTAGGTAAACAACATTAACAATTCTTTAAGCGCAAATGAGCGTCACAACAAATGTACATGTCACTAACAAATATGTATTTTTCTTTTAGATTGCTCAACCACTAAGCTTGAGGGTGTGGCAGCTGGAATATCAGATGTTAAAGCAACAATCATGAAGCACAATAGCGTGTTACCCGACACTGCTCAATAGTAGTAGTTTTGCTACCAAACCAGCTAAAAGCTAACACATTAACAGATTCAGTTGTGATATAGAAAGTAAACGTTGCTCAGGCTTAGCAAGCATCAATCAGTTTCAAATTATTAATGTTAAAGGGCCCGTTTCGCAAAGGTAAATTTAGACGTTGGTCTAAACTTAGGCCCTCCAATAGCAGTTAATTTACGGGCCCTAGGTACAGGTAGTGAACTTCACAAGGGACTTGTAAGTAAATTAAATATACCAACTGTGTATAAGCCAATATTACCATATTTTAGGCAGAGAGCACATGCACTTTAGCACTGGTCAGCAGCGGTAAAGTGCTCAGAGCCCTGAGGCCAACCAAAATGAATTAGCAAAAAGTGGAGGGTGAAAAGGCAAAAGGTCTGGATGTGACCCTGCAGAGAGGGCCATTTCCAAGAGACAGTTTTTTGTGTGTTAACCAAAAATATAATAATACTTGGTTTATGATGTAGCTAATACTAAAGGAAGAAGAAATAACCAAGAAAGTAAGACAAATACATGCAATGAACTATGCAGAAATGCATTTTAGGAAACTTAGCAATTAAGGAATCAATGTAAAAAAGAGGTTTGGGTGGCCACAATTATTTTTGAGAGGTAGGGTAGCTCTTTGAGAAGTTGGGCAGCTTAAACAAAAACAGCTAGTAGGGTGTAAGGATTCAATAAATTCAAAGAATTCAAAAAATCCCTAGACAGGAAACCGGAGAGCCTTAGATTCAAGGAAGTTAAACTTGATCAATGAAACAAGGTAGACCATTTTTACTCTGCTGACTCTGGATTGCACATAAATATTGAGAACAATCAGTTTCATTTGAATGTATTTGCTTGTTATATTGCCGACTTGTCAAAAAACATTACAATCAACACATACAATTAAAAAAAATTACGAAAAATGTAAAAGGAATGAATAGTACTATACAACTATAACAGCTGTAAGCTTAAATTACAGAATACAAATCAAAAGAGTTTCATTCATTAGGAAATTGGTATTCCTATTGTTAATACATCTAGCACTTAGTCATTTATTTTAGTCTTCGATGTACATCACTTTTAATAGCTTGCTTCCTCCTTTGTGTGACTCCCTCATGTGTGACCTCCTTCTATGTCAGCATTCAAGTCTACCAATATCCTTTTTAGATCTTCCATCCATGAGATTTGGTCTTTTCAATGTAGATGCTGTTTAATCAGTTGTCTAAGTGAGCAGACTGATGCTTTCAGAATATTGTGCCAATAGTTCAATAATCTCTGCCAGTATCTGAAACTGATATTCATTAAGCCAAGCTGAAGTTATTCATGGAGCCTCCATGTAAACGAAGTCATTTTGCCCAAATATTAATTTTCATTCCTTCAATTCATTTAATACATTGTTCAAGGAGAATCTCAGATCCATACAGTGATAAGTAGGTATTTTAGCATTATAAGCCTCTAGAGAGCTATGACCAAGTGCAAACGCCACGTCTTTAATGTTCCTTCAACTACTTACTCTCTGTTCTTGCTGGTCAATCAGTAAATTCAAATGTAGGTTATACTTAAAGACCAGGCCTAAATATCTGTACTCAGAGACAATTTTCAGTTGTTCACCACTAACCCTCCAGTGCATTTTTGATTTTCGATTAATTTGGTTTGAAAACATAATTATTTTTGTTTTGAAACATTGATAATAAATCATTCAGTTTGCAGTATTCTGCAAATGCATTTAGTTACTGTTGAAGGTTAAATGGGCTCCAATTCAATCGAACTATATCATCAGCATAAAACATTGACAAGCAAGGTTTGGCCGAATTTTTTGGGGAAAGAGAGCGTGTTTAATTTAAAATTTCAGTAGCATCTGCAACACACACACATGTATATGTACAGCGAGAGAGAAGAAGAGTGCCAACATACAGCCTTGATGCAACCCATTTTGCTTATAAAATATGTGGGTCGGTGAGCTGTTGTTTCCAACTACCACTCTTGCACAGGCAGCATTATTTAGTTGCGTTTCAAATTTCATTAGGGCTGGTGAGATTTTTAGATTGGGCATTTTCTCCCACAAGTTGGTATTGAATGGCGTATATAGATCAATATACACAACATAGATCAGTACCCTCTTCTTGACAGTATAGTCCTCAACAGTTAATTTTAGAGCAAAAACACCCATCCACCATGGAGAAGCCTTTGTGAAAGCTCAGCTGGGTCATTGGCAAGACTGCTTCTCCTCACACCTATTCCTCTAAGGAGTAAGGCAAATGCTTAGCATATAGTTTACTGGGTGTATCCAATAAGGTAATCATACCATAATTTTTAGGTAAAGGGTGTGCACTCTTTTTTATATTGGCACCCCTTTACTGTCCTTCCAAGACTCAGTGGTATTGTGACACTTTTTTATGGCTGCAGAGACTGGAGTTAAAGTTTCATCCCATTCCTTGGGGCAGACTTGGGCAGGTGAACTTCGCAAACTGTTAATGATTAGTAAAACTTCCTTTAGAGATGGTATTAAATCTTTCAAATCAGCTTGAGTTATAAGGCATTGTAGGTTTTATGTTAATAACACTGTGTGTTCGTTATTGTTACTCTTATTTTTTCACTGTAGAGCTCTGTTATGTAATTGCATCATTCCTCTTCAGTGGCTGGAGAGGCTTCAATATCCCTTCGTCCCTCCATATAATATTAAAAATACATTTTTTATTCCGGAATCTGGGAGCTGCTTTCTCTTCAGTCCATACTTTCTCTTTTTCTATCCAGACAATCTTTTCAAGTTTGTTCTTATAATCCTTTCTATGTTGTTTAATAAGATGTTCTCTCATTTTTGCCTCACTTTTAAAAACTTCCCTTATATTCTTGTTCAGCTGCTTTTTTGCTTTCTCTTTCAAAGACCTCTTCGACCCTTTAGGCAATCTTCTTCTTTATTTGAAGGAGACACTATGGGCCTCATTATGAGTTTAGTGGTCTTTTGGCAAGACCGCCGTGGTGGCGGCTGCCAAAAGACCGCCTTGTTGGAGGTAATTCGACCGCTTATTAGGAGCCATACTGTGAAGACCACAAAAAAACAGCCAAAAATCCAAAACTGCCAGGACACTGGAGGGGGGAAAGAGGCGGTTCCACCACCAGCACTGTCAGCCAGACAAAAATCCACCCTCCAGATTACAAGCCACAAATCACTACAGCGGTTCTTCCATGGAGGAAAACTATTGGCGGTGTGAACCACTGCGGTCACAACTCACTAGTGTCAGAACACACCACCACAATTGGTTAGTTTGAATACCCCACACTTGACACACCTACAAACTGCACTATATAATCCACCTCCACACAACCCACAACACTTTGCAACAAAAATGCCTTTCAGCGACACAGAGAGCAGGCAATTATATTAAGATAGCATCCTTACACCATAGGCTCACATCCACATCACACTCAGCACACACCACACACCACACACCACACACCAGCACAACTAACACATTACACATATAATGAACACACACAATCCATGTCAACATGTAATCCTCACAACACAGCACCCACACCTCACCAATCACCCAACACTGCACCCTTACACTCACAACATCCTCACACTCTGTCTACACAACCACTACCATGTCCCCACAAAAACACCCACATTTCAGTGGCGATGAGTTGCCGGTCTTGGTGGATGAAATTGTCAGGGCAGAGCCACAACTGTTTGGAGCACAGGTCCAACAAACATCGATTGCCAGGAAAATGGAGTTGTGGCAAAGGATAGTCGACAGGGTCAATTCAGTAGGCAGCCGTTATGCACAAGGGACGACATCAGGAAGAGGTGGAACGACCTGCAGGGGAAGGTGTGTTTCATGGCATCATGCCACCAGATAGCCGTGAGCCCCCACCTCCTCCCCCACAGTTCACATCTTGGAAGGAGAAGGTCTTGAACATACTGCATCCAGAGGGCCTGATAGGAATAGCTGGGCTACTGGAGTCGGTAAGAACACACAACATCGATGTCACACATTTGTCTTGTCCTGCATGATACCTCAACACCCAAATACTCCCTAATTAACTGAATGTCCCATCACACCTACCACCTATTCACCCAATGGCCCTCACCTGCATGCCACCATCCCACTCAGCCCAACTGCCATCACAGCCCTGGGCAAAGGCACGCCAATTACTGACTAATCATATCACTACAACTCCCATAATGCACTAAATCATCAATGTGAAAACCTGACATACACAACACATCACATGTAATGCATATACATCTAAAGTATGAGATGCACCATCTGAATTGTTCTAGTGGGGGACAGTACATGGAAATGACAGCAATGCAATGGCACACTCACAATAGCAACCAAAGCAAAACATAGCTGCAGCTCACTTACCATTCCTAATGGCCACTGATCCATTTCCCCAAGCCTTACAGAGACTGACCATGGGTTGGAAAGTAAGATGGCAGACTCCAGGCACATGCAAAATTACCCTTGCATACTGTGTTCCCACTATGTCACCATTGTGCAATGTGCAGCTATAATGTGTGACATCTAGCAAGCCTAACTAATCACTAGCTAACCGAGCTGAACAGTCATGTCAAGTATCAGACAAAACCAGAACCCACCCACAGTGAATATGTACTATACTTGAATGACAGCTCCCAACATAGAGTATGGAAATCAAGTCACAGAGTTGTATGTAAAACAAAGGCATGCTGTGCAGCATCTGTCAATGTCATTGCAGGGAATCATGTTAAGCCACTGTCTGCATCTCACAAAGAGGTAACCAAACACACTTTCTAAACTGAACTCTGTGTCTCACTCCCTCCACAGGTAATCCTGTCATCGCCACATAGAAAGGATACCAGAGACTGTCAGTCCCCGTCAGGATGAAGGGCCCAGTGAAGAGAACACGCCTGGATGTCTGACAAGTGAGGAACAACCGGGCCCATCTGGCACACCTGGTCAGTCAACGACTCCCTGCCTCACCCTGGGCCAGCCACATCACAGCAACCAATCTCCCCCAAACCTGTGTCCCAAAGACTGTTCAATCAATTGTGTGCCCCACAGTACAGGGATATGAGTTGAACCTTGACACCCCAGAGAATGATGGTCCTGCTGCCACTGGGAGTGGGCACACTGTGCCAGGGGCACAGGCACCTGGTGTACAGTGCATGGGAGGGATGCTTTGGGCCAGAGCATGGGGCCTCCAGGGGACTCAACTGACCAGGAAACCATCTCCCAAATCTTCGGAGCACACCAAAGTTCCCAGGGCAGGATGGGCCAATTTATCACCATGTTGGGACAAAATCAAAGGCTGCAGAATACCACCAGGAAGTCAAGCAGCAGTGGCAGGCACATAATGCCACCATGGCTCTGTTGCAGGGGTGAAGAGAGACAGCAATACCATCCTGTGGGGTTTCTCTACACCCTGTCAGGCCCCTTCCACTAGCAACGCAACATCTGCCCCATCTACATCAGCAGCAGCTAGTGGAATTGAGGCTCTGCCAGGGGAACCACATGACTCAGACACCCCTACCTCTGTAGCTGAAGAACAACCCCCGCAAACGTAGACATCCACCCGGATATCTGGCTGGAGCAGATGACAAGACCAAACCCACTGCCAGGAAGGGAACCTCTCCTGATTTGTCACCCTTGTGTGCCACTGAGGCATCTTGTTGACTGTTCAGAGACATTGCTCAGTTTAACTATGGTACAAGGACACAGGACCTGTTTAACCAACTATTGTAGCAGCTACTCTGATGAATCCATCTATCATCACTTCATTCATCATCACCTTTTTATTTATGTGTTCACACTTAATTTGACTTTTTCTATCATGAAATGCACAATAAATCACATTTGGACACAGCTACTGTATATGTGTCTTTAATGACACAGCAACATTTGTCATGCTTCACAACTGTGGTCTGACAATATCCCCTTGAATCGAACAGGCAGTGTAATGGCCATCAGATTGAGGCTCCCTCAGCAGGACACACATGACAACAGAAATGTCACTGGACAGATGACAGAGAGGTTGAAATTCAAAGACACAGCAGGGGATAGTCAGTATTCCAATCTGCAATTAGAGCATGAAAGAAAGTACCATCAGGGTGAAAGTTATGGTGGCATACTAAGCACATTTACAGATGATAGACGTCATGCCCATGGTAGATTACCTACAAAGCAGGGGCACCCAAATTGAACCAATACATCACCAGGTACAGGCTCTGTACATAACCATACCAAAGCTACACATTCACATAAGCCATGGAACACACAAAGATCATCACAGAGAAACACAGTACTAAAACAATACACAAACACAGGCCTCATACCTGTAGGAATGCCAGTAACGTTTGTTAGTATACAGTTACCTGCACCTTGGACAACAACGTCAGTATACAAACACAGCTAGGTCCCAAGCGCATCACTAAGTACACCATCCTTTGTGAAGGCACAGGTCATGATGCAAACATCACTCATGGGCAATTACTACAATTGACATATATTAGATCACCCCCCGCCCAACCCCACTGGCAATAGTCACAACCCCACTTGTATGGAGGAAGTACTAACAAGGTACTACCCACTGTGCCTACATCCATATTATCACCTGTCTGTCTGGTACACCTCTCATGGCTGTCAGCAATTATTACTATTGCCTAATGACAATGAATACCTCAAGCCTAGTTTGCAGAGCCAAACAGGAAATGGCTATAACACTGAGTAGAAGGAAAAGAGGATAGGAGAATTCCAGACACATAGTTCAATATGAGTATTCCATTACAGAAGTGTATGATATGACCTGATGTAACTGTACATGACAAAGCAGAACATAATGTACTGTAAACTTTACAATCCATCAGTCAGCATCCACACCTCACACTTAGGCATGGGAACTCATGACTCCCCCACTGATGAAGCAAGTCAGGAGGTGTAATGGCTGCCATCTACTTAAAGTTGTGCACATACAACACATCAACAGGTCCACTTCACATACCTGCATGTCAGTTGAAGTACTGATGATGAGATGTGCCCTAGAGTCAACTGCTCCTCCTTCCTCTGGCTCTTCATCAGCCATATCAGCATTTCCACAGATTCCTCAAGCTGCCTCCCCCTCATCTGCAATCAATGGTATCTGATGTCTCAGGGCTAGATCGTGGAGCATGCAGCAGGCAACGATTATTTGGCATGTCTTTTGGGGCACACAGAGGAGGGCTCCTCCAGGTAGGTCATGGCACCTGAATCTTGCCTTCAGGAGCCCAAATGTTCATTCAATTACACACCTTGACCTCCTGTGGGCCTGATTGTAATAGAGTTTCCTGGCATGGCTGGGTACCTCACTGGTGTCAATAGCCGAGGACAATTTGGATAGCCGGAGTCACCTGTGTACACAATGGTTGAACAACACAATTGTTGTATGTGGGACTGGCTCGATTGTGATGACAGGAGACATAACTCACAGACACACACCACAATGCAAACTTACTAAGCAGTCAGGACCTCTCTGTTGTAGTCGTGCCAATAAATGTGGGACATTGCTGTTCCTCATGATGTGGGAATCATGCACAGATCCCGGAAACTTGGCTGTGACTTGTGAGATGTACTGGTCTGCCAGACACACCACCTGCACGTTAATTGAGTGCTAGTTATTCCTGTTCCTATACACTTGT
The DNA here is from genome assembly GCF_031143425.1 of Pleurodeles waltl. NCBI lineage: Eukaryota > Metazoa > Chordata > Amphibia > Caudata > Salamandridae > Pleurodeles > Pleurodeles waltl. The sequence goes on along the minus strand of NC_090447.1, from coordinate 1,272,762,426 downwards.
TCATTGACACTGAGAACCAGGGCTACATGGGTGCCATCAATGGCTCCAACCACATTAGGAATGTGTCCCATATCATAAAAGTCTGTAGTCTCATTGGGCAAATCTGCACTTTGGGGGAACATGATCTAGCTTTCTAGGCCTTTCAACAATGCACACAGTACATCCTTCAACACCAGACTGAACATGGGCTGAGACATCCCTGCTGTTGAGGCAACAGTATTCTGAAAGGACCCTGTGGCCAGAAAGTGTAGCACTGACAAGACTTGAACGATGAGAGGTATGCCTTAGGGATTGCGAATGGCAGGCATCAGATCTGGCTCCATCTGTGTACATAGATCCATGATGGTCTGACGAATCAGACTATAGGTCTCGATGACATGCCTGTCCTCTACAGTTTCCAGGTCTACTAGTGGACTGTACACTGGTGGGTGTCTCACTCTCCTCATGGCAGCATTACTATGTAGAGAGAAGTAAAAATACTATGAGTTATGCAGTATGCACACATCATTTACACAGTGTATATTACCTGACACCTAACACCTGTTGAGTATGCGTAGCACTTCTGACATATACAGTACAGCCCATAGATATGCACAGATTTCAGGCATCAATGCTGCATATTGGCTAACATGTAAATGGGAATGTACATATGAAACTAATGTTTATGTACATGTGTGTAAGATGTAGCTGTCCTGTATGTCTTGTAACCTACCAATATCTGCCCGGGGCCTATGTATCTCAGAGTAGATTTACATAGTGCTCACCATTTATACTCCTTCATCACGTAATTTGGTAAATATATGACCAGAATGTTGCACATACATGATGGCACTACATACGTATCTACACATCTTTCGCTCTTTTTCATAGGAGAATGACACAGATTAATAAACACATCCATCAATGAAATGTGCCCAAAATGGCAGGTGCCTGACCTACTGTACTGGACAGCTGGAAGTAACCTAAGTCTGCCAGCGGAAGTCGTCATGGCGGTAGGTGGACGTAACCTGTGTGCAACTTACCATTGGGTAACATTGCTGCCTTTGGCAAACTTGGGCCAATGGCAATGACCGCTGGCTGTGACGGTCCTGTATGTGGCGGCCGTGACCGCCATTTTCTGCAGTATTGCTCACTTGACTCCTGACAATGTTGCCTGCAAGATCTCCACTACGTGAGCTGCTGTGTACTGCCTCCGGAAATCATCATGCCACATCCTGCATGTGATAGGGCCCTTGCCTTCACCCCGGAGGAACTTGAGAGGCTGGTAGATGAGGTCCTTCCCCTGTATGGACAGCTAAATGGGGCACCAGAGGAGCAGGTGAGTCCCATGCCTCAGCCATGTGTGATTGATGTTGTGTGTGACGTTGCATCGGGCATGTGCACTAGTGTTGGTGTAGATGGATGCAGATGGCATGATGTGTAGGTGTGTGTGCTGAGAGGATGGGTATGTGTGCCAACTTGCTGTGACTGGAGTGCACTGATCACTCCTATTGGTATGGTGCCAGTATACATAACCTTCTCTTTTTGTCTGTGTCATACATGCAGCTGAACACACATCAGAAAAAGGGGATCCATAGCCAAGCAAGTGCGGACCCTGGGGTTCCATAGCCAGTGCGGCACCCATTGCAGAAAGCAGTGGGAGGACGTGAGAGTCTGGGCCCAGAGGACTGCGGGCATTTGAGGGAAGCACAGCACCCACAAGGGGATAAGTACTTACAGAAACCATGTACTTTGCTCTGATAGTTTGGTGCTTGCTGCCACACTTTAGCAGCTGTGACAAATTAGGAGGTGCTACATGTATGTTGACTACTGGGATTACATAGTACACTAATTGCCTGACTAAGAGAGGGAGATCTGGGCCTAGGCCATTGCATGTGTACATTTAGGTCACCTGTGTCAAAATACATTTATGTCTGTATGTGGAGATGCACAATTGACAGTACCACATGTGTGTTTCCACCCAGCCATAAATATATATATATGCATGTAGGCTGCTGTAGCAGACTACCTGTCCAGTGATATCTAGTCCATGAATCAGGATATATAAATATGTAGCTCTATGGCGGCAGATCACTCCCATCTATGTACGTCATCTGCATTTGCTACAAAGTGCCTGACATCTCTTGCATAGGGCCTAGTTATTTTTGTCCTGGTACAGGTATTGAATCCATCTGAGTCTGACATCTCATTCAGTCAACTGGTATGGGCAGAATTGGACTGTACAAATGGGTTTGTGGTGCTGTGCTCATTGCCCCTTCATATGCATACTATGGGGTATGTAAAGGTTGTAACTTAAGCACATCCAACTATGGGTATCTGATATTGTGTATGTGGGCGTACCATGCTTTTGCATGCCATATTAGTGCAATATTCACTATTATCCCAATGCCTTTGTATCAGAGGAGGTAAGTGGTTGGGCTTTCCTACCCTTAGACAAAGTGCAATGGGCATGCACTATCTGCCAATAGCCTAGCAATACTAGTGCAACATATGGTATTATCCACCTACATCATGTCACAATGGTTACTTGAGGTCAGCTCTAGGGGATTGGGACAATTCTTGTTTCCCTTAGCCTAGCTGATGTGGACAGGTTCGACAGGCATTGATTCAGCCTTACTTCATACTTTGAGATATGATGCCTTGCCTGTGAAACTATTTCTCATCAAGGTGTTGTAGTGACATATGTTGTAAGTGTAATGGCAATGGTGTAGGTCCATGTGTGCATCATGCGTACATGTCTTTTCAGTGGGATATGTGTGTTGTGTGGACCTAGGTACCAATATTCACATGTCAGGATTGGTGTGAATGAAGTGGGTTCACTCATGTTGACATGTCATGGCTCTGTATCTGCATGTCACGTGGTGTATACGTTTCCTTAATAGTTAGCTGTCCTTTGTTTAGTTATAGTTACACTGCTGTCTGTGATCGTTAGTGGATGTATCATGTGTGCTAGGTAGGCCACTGTTGCCGTACATGCGTGTATGGGTGATGTGGGGTATCTGTGTATGGTTACTGCAACAAAGCATGTGGGATTTGATACATGTAGTGATTTAGCTGTTCTACAGACATGTATTCTAAGATGCAGATGGCACCTGAAGGGGACTGTACAGAGGGTTCCGCTAGGCGTGTGATTTCAATGACAGGTGCTGTGTAGTTAGTCAATAGAGTTATCTTCACTTGCTTGGTACATTACTTATGGACATAGACAGGTCAGGAGTTGAATGTGAACATGCATGATGTGGTGTTAACTGTCAACTGCTATTCCTAATGGTGATAGGAGAGAGATATGACCAGGATTAGGACAGATTTTCAGTTTTAGCAAGGGCATGATCTGCATACTGACATATGTTTACAGGTAAATTGATGGAAGCCTCCAGTTGTTGTACCTTACATTGATTATGATATCAGTGAGAGATATGACATGAAGGGATGGATAGAAGTGACATGTTGTGACATGAAGTTGGATATGTGGTGTCCCATATGGGATACCCTAGCCAGGAGATGTATAGCTACAGTTCTGCATGTTTTCATGTGTGTATGTGAAGAATGTAATGACCCTCTCTCTCCCTCTCTATTTCTCCCTGCCTCTCTCTATGTTTGTGTGCATCAGCAGGTGAAGGAGACATGGCACAGGCGAGTGGGGATGCTGCCAGCCATGGGACCTGGAGTGCTACGACCACAGACAGCGAGGGACCCAGTGGTTCAGAGGGTAAGGGGAGTGCCATGAGGGAGACCAGATCTTCCACTTCATCATCTTCGGACGCCTCCTCCAGTGGATACTCCATGGCGGTGGTGGACCCTTCTGGGACCACCCCAGCACCATCTTTGTCAGCCAGCCCCCCCTTTCTACCACCACTTTCCCTGTAGCTCCTCACCCAGTTGTCCGTGCCCACTCTCCATGCAGGGTGGGCATCTCCTTCACCGCAGGCACCTCTGCCCCTGTCCCTGTCAGACCTGCTGTTCTCAATGAGGAGGCTATTGACCTCTTGAGGCTGATCTCTGTGGGTCAGCTGACCATCGTGAATGCCATCCAGGGACTGGCAACTCAAGTACAGCAGAGTAATGCATTCCTGGAGGGCATTCACGGTGCATTGGCTGGCTTACAGAGATCCTTTCAAGCTCTGGCCTCCACACTGACAGCAGCCAGTTACCCTTTGTCTTCTGTCCCCCTTCCACTTTCCTCTTCCCAAACCCAAACCCCTCATCCCTGACCCAGCCAAAGCACAAAGACAGATACGCATGCATCCACCTCAACATCCAAGGGTACCGCTGACAAACACAAGCACCACAAGGCCCACCACCGTCATGCACACAAACAACACCCACCTGTTGACACATCAACAGTGTTTTGCGGTGTTGTAGTTGTGGTGTAGTTGTGTCATTTGATGGTGTTGTGTGTTGTTATGTGTGACCTATGTATCTGGGGTTTGGTGTGTGTTTTTGGTGTGTGTGTGTGATGGCCATATTGTGTGTGTACTGTGAATATGCATGCGTGTATGTGGCTGTGTGTGTGCATGCAATTGTGAGGTTGCGTGTGTGTCACCCTCCCCAGCCATCCAGGATGTGTATCTTGTGTGTGCGCAGGTACATTGGCATTTTCCAACAGTGACAGGTAAGTGTTTGTACCCATGGTTGTTGTCGTCACCATCGTCGTTGCTGGTTCCAGTGTCGTTGGGCGAGCAGGAGCAGAAGGAAGACATGCACTTCAGGTTCCATGGTAGCTCCAGAATTGTATGTTTTCCTGAAGGTGAGTGTCTCCTTTTAAGGAGTTGGTTTTCGCCAGGGTTTCCGTGGTGGGGCGACCCCGAAAGAAACCTTGGCGGTGTCTAGCCTCGTAACCTGTCAAGCAGGAACATGCTCTCGCCGGTATGAAGGTGGCTGCTGTTGTCCATGGTCGCCTGACTGCACTGGCAGTGCGGGTGGTGGATTAGCTGCATTCTGTTGGGTCATAATTTGGCAATCTTCTCCGCCAGCCTGTTGGTGGTATGACCAACCCCTCCAACATGGCGGTCCTGCGGCCTCCTATTTGTCTAATAGCACATATTACCTTTACAAATTAATCCCAGACAGTTATTTAACTTTTCTCTGTAAGTTATTGCAAATCAATGTAGCTGTTTCCATTTTCACTGATGAAGACCATACATTCCTTCAATTATTCTTACAGTATTCCTGATCACTATAGCTTCATTTTTTCCTCAATTCCAATAGAATAAAGATAGACTTGAGTACTTCTGATCACTTCCTACCATGTCTCCAATCTCCATATCGTATAAGAGATGAACATTTCTGCACAGTCTAATAAAGATGTTGTTTTACCATTACCAAACGTGTATGTCCCAGGGTTATAACGCCTTATCCTTCCATGAACTATTGTGAGATATAGGGTATCAACCACAGTATTCATTTTTTCCTTTATGATCACCCAGTGAGTCTATTAAAATCTGACCTGGAATGAGTGAACCTCTCTCTTTTAATTGCTGGCGCTCATCGAGAGATAGTGCACTTTGTACTTTTGCATTACAATTCTCTAGCCGAAATATGGCGGTCTTTAGGTAGCTTGCCCCAATTTTCTCTATTAGCTATGTTAAATCTCTAAATAACTTCTCTTGGAATTTTTTAGGAGGGAAGTATGCATTCACATTTATTTGCTCCATTCTACTACTTATCATACTACTTCTATTAGAAATCTGTGTACCTGATATTATTATGGTAGCAAAATCAACAAATTTGTGCATTATTCTCAAACTTCTTAATAGTTTCCTAGCTTCTACTAAAAGCATTAGCCCACCCAATGGTCTACATTGCTTACATTTTACTGCCTTTAAAGAATAAGTAAGATAATCATTCATCAGAACCTCTTCTGTTTCCAATGATTCCTGCAAAGCCACAATAGTAATGTCTTTCTGTGTTAGCAGCGAGGCTAGGGGTTTCCAATTTCTCTTCATGCCCGCTATATTCCATGAAATAATGTGCATAAAAGTGTTGTCAGGGCTTACAAATTAAGGGCTTTGAGACTGGATGGTCTGGATTTATGGCTGGAGCTACCCAGGGCCAACCTTCTTGAGCCTTCTGTCTATACAGAAGATAAAAAATCAGCCTCACCATGGAGCAGGTCTGAGAACTGATCAGATCTTCTAGAGAATCAGGAGGCGCAGGTCAAATGGCGAAAATGGTGTTACAATAAATATCCTGAAAAAGAAAACCAGTTGAATGTTGATGAGACGTGAGTTCCCTTGCTCCATCTCTGCAAAGTTTGATGTTAGCCCACTTTCAAACAAACAATCCAAAGAAATGTCCGATTAGAGTTTCATTGTCCTGTTGGTAAGTGAATCAAAGGTCTTTCTTAATCTCATACCTGAACAACCTGAGCAATGGGAAGAACTATATATGTTACTTCCATTTTACCAAACACGTTATAACCAGAAGTATGGAACTCTTCACAATACCTTCCTCGTTAATTTATTCAGTCAAGTGACTCTGTGTATCCCAGGGACATAACTGTAATTGTGCGTTCTGGACCCCTCAACCACCTTTTGTAGGTTTAAAAGGAAAATACTGTAATGGAAGCTGGCTGCATGGAGAATTTCTGAACATCTACCAAGCACAATACAATTGCTCTACCTTGACATTTGTTTGCATTGTAAAGTGAGTGATGGAAAAAAGCTATCTAACAAGATACCCATATATCAAGGGATGAAGCAAACCCCCCCATTCTTTTTAATTTACTTAAGGCAGATATCTGGGTTGTCCTTCATATACAAGATTGTTTCCACTACAACTTGGAGTCTAGCACACATCACTGCATCTGTATGCAGGTGACATGTGTTGGAGGGTGTTTTTCAAAAGCAATATTAACATGAAAAGCTTGCAAAGTTATTGTGTAGTGAACCTGCATAGAAAATGTATTAACATAGAAATAATGCACACGTTTGAAATGTGCCCACGGGGAGTGGCTACCAATGTATACGAAGACTAATGAAAGCTTGTTAATTCTGAATTAATTATGTACTAATGTTTAGAATTTATATTAGCATATCATAATTTGAGTTATGTATTAGAAATTGCTTATTATATTTGAAGGCCCTAGCTTAGCCAGGGTCTGGGCTTAGATGCCTGGTCTCGTATTAAACTGCATTTTCTAAACGTGTGATGTGCTGTTTTCCTGAAGGACACGAAGCTGTACTTTTCCAGAAGTTAGATGTGTGTAGCCGTAGTAAATTCTTTGTCATGAGAAGCGACTTGCTCAAGGAGACATTCTTGCTGAATGCAACAGTGTAATTCGTTACAGGTGCAAGGCTGCCTGGAGTACAAGAAAACAATGGGGACACGGACTGGAGCGCAAAGTGTAACTTTCCTTACCTGACATTCCAACCGATCCATGCAGCAGGTGCAGATGCCACGTATACAGCTGATGCAGTTACAACAAATGCAACAGCAGGTTCCCATGGTACCTAGACAGCAAATGCAAGTGCCTTTCGCGCCAATGGAACAGCAGCAGGTGATGCTTCCTCAACAGGTCACAGGTCAAAGAATGAGTCAAAATAACCCAGTGCAATAATACCCATTGCGTGGTGAGAATGGAATAAACGATGGATGGTCGGATGAGAGTTCAGATAGTGAGGAGTGTAGGCTTGCAGCGTCCTTAAAGGTAGATCAGAAAGGGCCCTATGTTCAGGGGAAGGTAATGGGTCACAAGGCTTCATTCTTGGTTGACACAGGAGCTACACGTTCTACAGTCAGAGGTTCTAAAACTGCCTCTTTTGGGACGTACAGTTAAGGTAGTGGGAGTAGCAAACCAACTCCTGACTAACCCGATGACAGATCCGGTGCAAGCTGAGCTTGGCACTTTCCAAGGACTGCATAGATTTGTGGTTTGCGGTTCAAGTCCTGTGTCCCTACTGGGAGGAGACTTACTGTGCAAAAAGAGGTATTCAATAACCTGTTCAAATGAGGGGGTTGAGGTTCAGACAAACAGTGATGATGAAGGAGATGAATAGGTTTCAGAGCCTGAAACTGAGACAACAAATGAGGAATATCCACTGATTAACTTCTTCCCGGTGTTTACTGTGGCTGATCTCCCGGCAGACATGCAGGGAACAGTCCAAGAGAAAGTGTGGGACTTGACAGGGAAAGAAGTAGGACTGATAAAAGGAGTAGAGCCAGTTAGAGTCAGAGTGAAGCCAAATGCCATGTTTCCCCAGGTACCGCAGTTTCATATGGCGCAAAATGTCCTTATAAAGGTTGCTCAATTAATTGCAGACTTTGTGGAACAGGGAGTTTTGAAAGAAATGATGAGCACTCCGTGTAGTTCACCAATAATGGGACTGAGAAAGCCCTGTGGGAAGGTTCGGATTGTCCAAGATTTGAGAAAGATCAAGGACATAGTGGAGAAATGCTGCCCAGTGGTGTCAAATCCAGCTGTGATTATGTTTCAGATTCCATGTGATGCAGGGTGGTTCACAGTAATTGATCTGTCCCAAGCGTTCTTTTCTGTGCCTCTTCAGGAGGACAGCCAATTTCTCTTCAGTTTTAAATTCCTGGACAAGGTTTACAGTTGGTGACGAATTCCTCAAGGGTTTTCGGAATCCATATTCATTCAAATACTGAAGAAGGATTTGGAGTCATTGTAGTTGCCTTTTCAATCGACTCTAGTGCAGTATATTGATGATTTGTTGGTCGCATCCAAGACAAGGGATGAGTGCAAGTATGATTCGATTGCTTTACTGAATCACGTGGGGAAGAATGGACATAAGGTGTCCCCATAGAAACTGCAATATTGCCAGAAAGAAGTGAAGTACTTGGGTCATCAAATTGAGAAAGGGTCGAGGAAGTTATCCGGGAAAGAGTGACTGCACTATTACAGATGAATCCCCCAACAACACGGAGAGATGTTAGGATGTTTCTAGGAAAGGTGGGTTACTGTCGTCAGTGGATCCCAAATTTCTCAGTTATCTCCAAGCCATTGGTGAGACTGATGGTTAATAAAGAGCCAGATGTTATAGTGTTGGGAGAGAAGGAAATGAAGGCGTTTACTGAATTGAGGGAGAGCATGTGCAGGGCTCCAGCTTTAGGTATGCCTGATTACGCGAAGCCTTTTGTACTGTTTTGTCATGAATGTGATGCATGTTCTTTGTCTGTCCTGACACAGGTCCATGGAGGTGTAAACCGAGCAGTAGCATATTTTTCAGCTACTTTGGACCCGGTTGCAGCAGCCTTACCGGGTTGTCTGCGTGCAGTAGCAGCAGTTGGACAAAGCCTCACACACTGTGAAGGTATAGTGATGGGACATCCTATAACAGTCATGGTCCCTCACTCAGTTGAAATCCTATTGACCCGTACTCTAACGCAGCACATGACAAAAGCAAGATGGACAAAATATGGAACTATTATATTGGGGTCACAAAATGTAACGTTGAAAAGATGTACAGTGTTGAACCCAGCAACTTTGCTTCCAAATGAAAACACACAAGTTGAAAATGTGGAAGATGTAGAACACGATTTTCTTGAGGTAACAGAAATGTGCACCAAACCGAAATTAAGTGATTAAGTGAAGTGAAATTAAAGATACCCAATAGGAAGAAAATGACCAAATTATCTTTGTTGATGGCTCATGTTTGAGAGACTCGGTAGGAGTGCTGAGAGCCGGATATGCTGTATGTACGATTTCTGGAATCCTGGAAGCATCTTGGCTTCAAGGAGTATATTCTGCTCAAGTAGCTGAATTGGTTGCTCTTACTAGAGCTTGCCATGCCGCTGCCCATTTGAGAGTGACTATCTATACTGATAGTCGCTACGGATTTGGAATTGTCCATGACTGTGGTCACAGAGGGGTTACTTGGCCTCCTCTGGATCACCAGTGAAAAATGGTGAGAGAATTAAGGAGTTGTTGCATCCGATTCAGTTACCTCATGAAATTGCAGTGGTGAAATGCAGTGCTCACCTGAAGTCACAAGACTTTGTCTCAATGGGAAATGGATATGCGGATGAAGTCACAAGGTTTTGCACATTGAACTGTATATAGTTTAAGGATCAATGGGAATTGTTGCCTGAAAAGGAAAATGAGACATGCACAGGTTACTCCTTAAGGGTGATTGACACGTTAGAAGAGTTGAGATTGTTGCAGGGTCGTGCTAGCAAGGATTCAAAGCGTTCTTGGGTTAGGATGCAATGCGTACAAAGACCAGATGACTTGTGGGTCTCAGGTGAAGGGAAAATGGTTTTACCGAACAGTCTTTTGTCACAATTTGCAAGGTTTTACCATGGCCAAGCACATATTGGGAGAGATGCCATGATCAGGTTGTTCAAAATTTACTGGTTTAACCCGAAGTTCAGACAAGCTGCGGAAGTGATTTGCCATAGGTGTGTCATCTGTAAACAGATGAATGCAGGGAAAGGGACAGTGGTGAGTTTAAGCCCCATTGGGAGAGCTGGAGGTCCATTTAGCAGAATGCAATTGGATTTTATTGAGATGCCCCTGTGTGGAGGTTTGAGATATGCGTTAGTGATTGTATGTATCTTTAGCTATAGGATTGAAGCGTACCCTACATGCAGGAATGACAGCCTCACAGTAGTGAAGCTGCTGCTTAGGGAATTGATACCATGTTTCGGGTTTCCGATTTCTTTAGAATCAGATAGGGGAAGTCACTTCAACAACGAGTAGTTTAACTATTGTGTGCAGCATTGAACATTGAACAGAAGTTGCATTGTAGTTACCACCCTGAAGCATCAGGACTGGTGGAGCAGATGAATGGTACCCTGAAGTTGAGAATGGCAAAAATGTGTGCAGCCACGAATTTGAAATGGCCCGATGCATTACCTTTGGTGTTAATGTCAATGAGAAATATGCCCAACAAGAAAACAGGACTGTCCCCTCATGAGATTCTCATGGGCCGAGCTATGAGATTGCCTACAGTGCCTGCAAATGCTCTTGTGAATATCACAGATGATATGGTGTTGGACTACTGCAAGGGTCTGGCTGTTGTGGTCCGCTATTTTTCTCACCAGGTAGAAGCTACCACCCTGCCACCGATAAATGATCCAGGACACAACCTGAAAGCTGGTGACTGGATTGTCATCAAGAAACACGTAAGGAAGACGTGTTTGGAGCCACGTTGGAAGGGGCTGTATCAAGTGATACTAACAACTACTACTGCTGTGAAGTGTGCAGGAATTTCGAACTGGATTCATGCCAGTCATAAGAAAAAGGTGACGTGTCCAACAGGAAGTTGAGTTGTTGAAAGTACCAACAACAGAACAGGAAGTCTCAGGGCCGGAGAGTGATCGAAGGGAAACTGAGACAGAAGGAGAGCCCGTTGAGGACGGCTTAGTCACTCCAGTAAGAGACGAGGGAGAAGAGATCCAGAGGGGTGACGGTGAGTCTATCTCAACTGAGGCAACAGGAGAGCCTAATCAGAGAGAGGTTTTCCCAGAAGCAGACGATTATGGGAATGAGCCAGAGCATTTGACAGACCCAGAAAGCGAAGGAGTTGAGGTGGAAGAGAGTGAGAGTGTCCAAACTCCTCCTGATCAGATTGCAGGTCCATCAAGAGAAAACACCACAGAGCAAAGAGAGGGCAAAGGGATGCCACAGGAAAGATCAAATGCCAGAGAGATACGGAAAGGAGACAAGTGGCCAGAACTGCAAGTGAAAAAGGGAGAAGTGGTTGTCGAAGATGGAATAGAGGAAGAAGTCAATACAACTAGGAGAGAAGACCTAAGTGAAGGAGAGTTGCAAGGTGATCGCATGTTGAAAAGAAAGAGAGTAGCAAACAGAAGGTACGCGGGTCCTGAATGGGCGTATGCAACGACAGCTGAATGGCAACAAGAGTTCCTGGCATTTTGCTTTGATCGAGAGATTCCAGGTCAGTACTTTGGTACCTGAATCTGGCTGAAGAGACTGAATTGGTATAAGATCGAATTAAAGTTGAGAAAAAAATTTGAGAAAAGAGACTGAGAATTTACCGGATGAGACTTTGAAAATCCTGAATTGACTTTTGAAATACCAATTTTGACAAGCTGCTAACCTGAATTGACAAAGGATCCTGGGAGTGCAACTGCAAGCTGTAAATAATTGCTGAAGGAAGACTTTCGCTTGTTTGACTTTTGCTGCGAATGAAAAAAAAAAAAGAAGAAAAGAAGATTTTCTAACCATTCTCTGTTGTTGTTTGTATTAGCCATCCTTCATTTTCTGATTCTTTACAGATCATGGCTAACATTAGTCAGGATAATAGAGGGAGTAGGCGTTGTCAATATTTGGGTGTTGGTTTGGGTGTTGTGTGTGTGATATTCATTATGGTTGTGGTTGTGGTTATGACACTAATGGATAAGAGTGGGGCTAACAATGCTACAATTCCTGAAACTACCACTGCACTAACAGTTTGGGAGAGGTTTGAATTGGATACGAGATATTTGCATGAGGGAACTAACGCAAAAGGGGAACTTTCCACTAACGTTTTCTATCGCTTGCTGAGTGAGTTTGTTGACACAATGGATGCGAAGGATTGCTTTGTGTGCACACAGATTCCTGTTTCGGTACAAGAGGGTTCTACCTATCATAGTCTGCCACTAACATATGGGATAAATTGTAGTCTATTACTAACAAGATTCTATAATCAAGAAGAGATTCAATACTTTTACTCAAATTATGACCTTGTGTTTTCTTATGTACCTATAATAGAGGATTTGAGTGGGGTAGCTAGATACTATAGTATAAAGTTAGTTAAAGGATTCTTTGAGTCGACATTGACGATTAGTACATCTTATGCACACCGCAATAACTTGACATGCTTGCTTACACCTGTAGAGAAAAGCTTTCTAGATCACACAGAAGATAGGGGAAGGGCATTGAAGGGCAAATTAGAAAAAGGATTGCAGCAGCGGGCTTTTGCTAGTAGTGAAGGCTATGGCGCAATTAGAGAACAAGGGAAGCTAGTTTTAAATGCATTACATGTAGGGAAGCTCTGCATATCTAGGCCGAAATCATATTATGACAATGTGTTTGTGGGAACGAGTGAATGTAAGCATGTGTTTTTTTTTCAGAGTAAATGGACATTCATGTTAAATGGACAGGATCCTACAATCCCAGGGCTCTATTATATATGTGAACTTAATGCTTATTACCGTCTTCCAAAGGGATGGTATGGGACATGTTATTTGGGGATAGTTTTACCAAAGATATATCAACTTGACGATTTGAAAAGGTTTCCGAAATTATCTGAATTACATTGTACTAGACAGAAGAGAGAAACTGCTACTAGTGTAGTAGGTGACATATTTGGGGCGATAATTCCCTCAGTGAGAGTTATCCTGAACTCCATAAAGATTCGAAAGTTGTCTACTATTGTGGATAACATGCTGACAAATGTTTCAGGGGCTATACTCCTGATGGATACTGAACTTGCTGCGGAGAGGGCTATGACTCTTCAAAACAGGCTTGCTTTAGACATTCTTTTAGCGAATAATGGCAGAGTCTGTAAGATCCTTAATGAACGTCATTGTTGTGCCTATATACCAGATAATAGTAATGAAATTAGAAGTATGCTTACTAACTTGACTAAGGATAGTACGGATTTGAAGGAATTGAAGGAACCAGGTGTTTGGGAAAAGGTTGGAAAGGGATTTGCTTCAATGGGAAATTGGCTTAGTAACATTTGGCATGGGATATTGTGTAAAATAATACAGGGGATATTGATTGTTATAGCTTGCTTATTTGGATTATGGGTGGCACGTAAAATTAGTAAAAGAATAAAATCGAAAATGGCGAAAAATAATAAGAGGAGGGAAGAAAAACAAAGGGAAAAGTTGTAAAGGGCGAAATCAAAGGGGAGGCCAATAAGGGAAGAAATTGAGATGATAGAATCTTAAATGTAAAATTTCTGGGGGAAAGTTTATGTGATGACAAGAGTCATCAGAGGAGGGATTGTAGGAGTGTGTTTTTCAAAAGCAACATTAACATGAAAAGCTTGCAAAGTTATTGTGTAGTGAAGCTGCATAGAAATAATGCACACGTTTGAAATGTGCCCACGGGGAGTGGCTACCAATGTATACGAAGACTAATGAAAGCTTGTTAATTCTGAATTAAGTATGTACTAATGTTTTGAATTTATATTAGCATATCATAATTGGAGTTGTGTATTAGAAATTGCTTATTATATTTGAAGGCCCTAGCTTGGCGAGGGTCTGGGCCTAGATGCCTGGTCTCGTATTAAACTGCATTTTCTAAACGTGTGATGTGCTGTTTTCCTGAAGGACACAAAGCTGTACTTTTCCAGAAGTTAGATGTGTGTAGCCGTAGTAAATTCTTTCTCATGAGAAGCGACTTGCTCAAGGAGACATTCTTGCTGAATGCAACACTGTAATTCGTGACAGGTGCAAGGCTGCCTGGAGTACGAGAAAACAATGGGCACACTGACTGGAGTGCAAAGTGTGACATTTCTTATCTGACATTCCAACCGATGAAGACGTCAATACCATAGACCAATCAGCAACATGAGAACTGTGGTTTGTGGAAAATTCTGGCAAAGTGCGTGAAGAGTTATTGGACAGAGATAAAGATCTGCCAATTATTATCCAATGAGGAAATATGGGCTAATTAGGTAGTTTTGATTTAACAGAGTGATCCAAGGAGAGAGAGAGTGAGCAGAGCAGAGACGCAGAAAGACAGAGACTTAATAGTTTCCTTTACTTTGTCCTGATATTTTATACTATCCTCTATCCGTTTCATACTTATACTTACTTCTCCTCCATACGAGGGAAGAGTCCTATTCCTTAGCTATGCTATATTGAGACTTTACCCCATCCTATCTCTGCTGATGGTGAAGTGACTGATGTCCTGAGGACGAAGACTGACGCTGTTTGCTGATCTGTTGGATTGGTAACTATCTGATGCAAAATTGTCTGTTTGCCTTTCCTTTCTAGGTACCAACTGCTATTTTGACAGAGGCCATTGTTAGATATTTTCCAAGTTCGTGTTTCCAAAAATGTTTTGCATGAAGCCCAACATGCTAATGCTAATTTGAGGTTAGTTAAGGCACTCATAAAAACCTTATGCAAATAGACAAATGACTGAGTTCTTGCTTTGTTGAATCATGTATTACTGAGACTTTGCTAAGTTGTTTCACATTAATGACGTGCCTAAATACTGAATGAATATTCTCTATGCATTGATTAGTTGTGTTCTAATTGCTAATTAGATTACTTTTAATGAGATGGATTGCTAATGAGATTAACGGAGATGATATTAGATTGTAATCAATAGGGAAATAAATATCCTAACACTTAACTAATTTGTTGTGGTTATTTGTGACTGAAGATTCATGGTGTGTTCAACTTATTGATCCGTATTAAATGTTATTGATTGGCTTGTCGATTAGTTACTGAGAATATTGAGTGGGTTATTGATCTATCGATTTGTGATGTCAAAAAGATACCTCGTACTGGGAAGTCCCCGAACGTGGTCCAAAGGTTCGTCGACGTAGGCGCGTCTCCTTGTAAGTTTACTTATCAAGGCTCTGACGCGCTATCACATGTTGCAATTGATCAAACTAATACAGGCTTGCCAAGAGCAATGTAAATGCTTGACAAATATAACACTAAAAATAACAATATGTTAAGCATCAAGAAAAAAAGAAGAAGGCAAATGTGTATCACTTGGGTCATGGAAGGGAAGAAAGAATGAAGACCTATAATTCTCTTTGTTTGGGCAGAGGCCAGTTTAAGACATAGATTAGTCAATCATAGCCTTTAATAAAAAGCCTCTATAATGATTTCTAATTTCAAAAAGATATATCTGAACCTGCACAGTACCTCCTTCATCCTTTTTTTGACCACACTGAAAGACACACCTGCCTACTCCTTATTTAGGGGACCTTTGGAATTAGTGATAAACTAGGTCTTTGGTCAGACACGTCCAGCTGTTAATGCCATCAATAGGTGTTTTGTTTGCTGTTATCCTGCCCCCATTGCACAACGAAGACAGTAGTCGGACCTTCTAATACAATTATTAATCCCGGGTGAATCATTTATTAGGTACTGTCTTCAACTCAGAAGTGCAACTCCTGACAGTTTGAAAACTCCTATTTGGGCTGTTATTCAAGAGAATGAATGTGGTTTGTTATTTATGGGATTTGATACTGCCTTAACCCCTTCTGTGCCCAGGACGTAATGGTTACGTCCTGAGGCACAGTGCTGCTGTGCCCAGGACGTAACCATTACGTCCTGTGCACAGAGCCCAGAGGGAGCGCGCTCGCTCCCTCTGTGGGGTTCCCCCCCACCCCCCCAAGTCAGGGATGGAAGGGGAAGCCCTTCCCCTCCCACCCCCGACCCCCCCAACCCCCCCTGTGACGTCAGCGCGCGAGCGCGCGCTGATTAGTCACAGGGTCTCCCCCATCGCACTGGAAGCAGAGCTTCCAGCGCGATTGAAAAATAAATGCTTTTGCATTTCTTTTTCAATCCCATGGGGGAGGCCCCGAGAGGCTTCAAAGGGAAGGAAATGTATTTCCTTCCCTTTGAAGTCTCTCACAGGTTTCAAAAGCCGGATTGCTTGCAATCCGGCTTTTGAAACCCCACTAGACACCAGGGATTTTTTTTTTTTTCTTGAAATTGGCAAAAGGGAGCGACCCCTTGGGCAAGGGTCGCTCCCAGGGGGGCATTTTTTTAGGAAGGCCTTTTCTGCCCCCCCTGGGGGCAGATTGGCCTATTATTAGGCCGATCTGCCCCCAGGGGGGGCAGAAACCTCTCGGCACCAGGGACCTTTTTTTTTTTTTTTTTTTTTTTTTGTGATTAATTCTTTTTTTTTAGGTGGGGAGCGATCCCTTAGGCAAGGGTCGCTCCCCTACGGGGCAATATATATTTAGGCCATTTCTGCCCCCCTTGGGGGCAGATTGGCCTATTTTGATAAGGCCAATCTGCCCCCAAGCGGGGCAGAAACCATTAGACACCAGGGAGTTTGTTTTTGCGCGCGAATGTCACGCAACAAAGCGACCCCTTTGGCAAGGGTCGCTCCCAGGGGGGGGCAATTTTTTGGGAAGGCCTTTTCTGCCCCCCCTGGGGGCAGATTGGCCTATTATTAGGCCGATCTGCCCCCAGGGGGGGAAGAAACCTCTAGGCGCCAGGGCAATTTTTTTTTTGTGTTTTTTTTTTTTGTTGTTTCTTTTATTAGAGATGGGGAGCGACCCATCAGGAAAGGGTCGCTCCCCTGGGGGGGCAAATTGTATTTAGACCATTTCTGCCCCCCTGGGGGCAGATTGGCCAATTTTAGGTCAATCTGCCCCCAAGGGGGCAGAAACCACTAGGCACCGGGGATTTGTTTTTTGGCGCCAATGTCACGCAGGGGGAGCGACCCCGTAGGCAAGGGTCGCTCCCGGGGGGGGGGGGTGGTTGGGGGGGCAAATTTATTTTAGGCCATTTCTGCCCCCGGGGGGGGCAGAACACTCTAGGCACCAGGGCAATTTTTTTTTTTTTTTGTTTCTTTTTTAAGAGATGGGGAGCGACCCATCAGGCAAGGGTCGCTCCCCTGGGGGGGCAAATTGTATTTAGACCATTTCTGCCCCCCTGGGGGCAGATTGGCCAATTTTAGGTCAATCTGCCCCCAAGGGGGCAGAAACCACTAGGCACCGGGGATTTGTTTTTTGGCGCCAATGTCACGCAGGGGGAGCGACCCCGTAGGCAAGGGTTGCTCCCGGGGGGGGGGGGGGTTGGGGGGGCAAATTTATTTTAGGCCATTTCTGCCCCCCCGGGGGACAGATCGGCCTATTATTAGGCCGAACTGCCCCCGGGGGGGGGGGGCAGAACACTCTAGGCACCAGGGCAATTTTTTTTGTGTGTTTTTTTTTTTTTTTTGTTTCTTTTTTTAGAGATGGGGAGCGACCCATCAGGCAAGGATCGCTCCCCTGGGCTGGCAAATTGTATTTAGACCATTTCTGACCCCCTGGGGGCAGATTGGCCAATTTTAGGTCAATCTGCCCCCAAGGGGGCAGAAACCACTAGGCACCGGGGATTTGTTTTTTGGCACCAATGTCACGCAGGGGGAGCGACCCCGTAGGCAAGGGTCGCTCCCGGGGGGGGATGGGGGTTGGGGGGGCAAATTTATTTTAGGCCATTTCTGCCCCCCCGGGGGACAGATCGGCCTATTATTAGGCCGAACTGCCCCCCGGGGGGGGCAGAACACTCTAGGCGCCAGGGCAATTTTTTTTTTGTGTGTTTTTTTTTTTGTTGTTTCTTTTTTTAGAGATGGGGAGCGACCCATCAGGCAAGGGTCGCTCCCCTGGGGGGGGGCAAATTGTATTTAGACCATTTCTGCCCCCCTGGGGGCAGATTGGCCAATTTTAGGTCAATCTGCCCCCAAGGGGGCAGAAACCACTAGGCACCGGGGATTTGTTTTTTGGCGCCAATGACACGCAGGGGGAGCGACCCCGTAGGCAAGGGTCGCTCCCGGGGGGGGGGTGGGTTGGGGGGGCAAATTTATTTTAGGCCATTTCTGCCCCCCCCGGGGGGCAGATCGGCCTATTATTAGGCCGATCTGCCCCCGGGGGGGGGGGCAGAAACCTCTAGGCACCAGGGGAATTTTTCTTTTTTTTCTTTGTTTTTTTTTTTTAGAGATGGGGAGCGACCCATCAGGCAAAAGTCGCTCCCCTGGGGGACAAATTGTATTTAGGCCATTTCTGCCCCCCTTGGGGGCAGATTGGCTGAGTTTAGGTCAACCTGCCCCCAAGGGGGCAGAAACCACTAGGCACCGGGGATTTGTTTTTTGGCGCCAATGTCACGCAGGGGGAGCGACCCCGTAGGCAAGGGTCGCTCCCGGCGGGGGAGGGTGGGGGTTGGGGGGGCAAATTTATTTTAGGCCATTTCTGCCCCCCCCCCCTGGGGCCGGCTGAGCTACAGGCCAAACACCACAGGTAGGCACCTTGCAAAAAACACCTCTGTTTTCTGTGAAAAAATATGTTGTGTCCACGTTGTGTTTTGGGCCATTTCCTTTTGTGGGTGCTAGGCCTACCCACAGAAGTGATGTACCATTTTTATCGAGAGACTTAGGGGAACGCTGGGTGGAAGGAAATTTGTGGCTCCTCTCAGATTCCAGAACTTTCTGTCACCGAAATGAGAGGAAAAAGTGTTTTTTGGGCCAAATTTTGATGTTTGCAAAGGATTCTGGGTAACATAACCTGGTCAGAGCCCCGCAAGTCACCCCATCTTGGATTCCCCTGGGTTTCTAGTTTTCAAAAATGCACTGGTTTGCTAGGTTTCCTCAGGTGTCGGCTGAGCTACAGGCCAAAATCCACAGGTAGGCACTGCTTTTTATAAAAAAATGTGATGTGTCCACGTTGTGTTTTGGGCCCTTTCCTTTCGTGGGCGCTAGTCCTACCCACACAAGTGAGGTATCATTTTTATCGGGAGACTTGGGGGAACGCTGGGTAGAAGGAAATTTGTGGCTCCTCTCAGATTCCAGAACTTTCTGCCACAGAAATGTGAGTAACATGTGTATTTTTAGCCAAATTTTGAGGTTTGCAAAGGATTCTGGGTAACAGAACCTGGTCCGAGCCCCGCAAGTCACCCCTCCTTGGATTCCCCTAGGTCTCTAGTTTTCAGAAATGCACAGGTTTGGTAGGTTTCCCTAGGTGCCGGCTGAGCTAGAGGCCAAAATCTACAGGTAGGCACTTCGCAAAAAACACCTCTGTTTTTTTCCAAAATTTAGGATGTGTCCACGTTGCGCTTTGGGGTGTTTCCTGTCGCCGGCGCTAGGCCTACCCACGCAAGTGAGGTATCATTTTTATCGGGAGACTTGGGGGAACGCTGGGTGGAAGGAAATTTGTAGCTCCTCTCAGATTCCAGAACTTTCTGCCACAGAAATGTGAGGGACATGTGTTTTTTTAGCCAAATTTTGAGGTTTGCAAAGGATTCTGGGTAACAGAACCTGGTCCGAGCCCCGCAAGTCACCCCTCCTTGGATTCCCCTAGGTCTCTAGTTTTCAGAAATGCACAGGTTTGGTAGGTTTCCCTAGGTGCCGGCTGAGCTAGAGGCCAAAATCTACAGGTAGGCACTTCGCAAAAAACACCTCTGTTTTTTTCCAAAATTTAGGATGTGTCCACGTTGCGCTTTGGGGTGTTTCCTGTCGCCGGCGCTAGGCCTACCCACGCAAGTGAGGTATCATTTTTATCGGGAGACTTGGGGGAACGCTGGGTAGAAGGAAATTTGTGGCTCCTCTCAGATTCCGGAACTTTCTGCCACAGAAATGTGAGTAACATGTGTATTTTTAGCCAAATTTTGAGGTATGCAAAGGATTCTGGGTAACAGAACCTGGTCCGAGCCCCGCAAGTCACCCCTCCTTGGATTCCCCTAGGTCTCTAGTTTTCAGAAATGCACAGGTTTGGTAGGTTTCCCTAGGTGCCGGCTGAGCTAGAGGCCAAAATCTACAGGTAGGCACTTCGCAAAAAACACCTCTGTTTTTTTCCAAAATTTAGGATGTGTCCACGTTGCGCTTTGGGGTGTTTCCTGTCGCCGGCGCTAGGCCTACCCACGCAAGTGAGGTATCATTTTTATCGGGAGACTTGGGGGAACGCTGCGTAGAAGGAAATTTGTGGCTCCTCTCAGATTCCGGAACTTTCTGCCACAGAAATGTGAGTAACATGTGTATTTTTAGCCAAATTTTGAGGTATGCAAAGGATTCTGGGTAACAGAACCTGGTCCGAGCCCCGCAAGTCACCCCTCCTTGGATTCCCCTAGGTCTCTAGTTTTCAGAAATGCACAGGTTTGGTAGGTTTCCCTAGGTGCCGGCTGAGCTAGAGGCCAAAATCTACAGGTAGGCACTTCGCAAAAAACACCTCTGTTTTTTTCCAAAATTTAGGATGTGTCCACGTTGCGCTTTGGGGTGTTTCCTGTCGCCGGCGCTAGGCCTACCCACGCAAGTGAGGTATCATTTTTATCGGGAGACTTGGGGGAACGCTGGGTGGAAGGAAATTTGTAGCTCCTCTCAGATTCCAGAACTTTCTGCCACAGAAATGTGAGTAACATGTGTATTTTTAGCCAAATTTTGAGGTTTGCAAAGGATTCTGGGTAACAGAACCTGGTCCGAGACCCGCAAGTCACCCCTCCTTGGATTCCCCTATGTCTATAGTTTTCAGAAATGTACAGGTTTGGTAGATTTCCCTAGGTGGCGGCTGAGCTAGAGGCCAAAATCTACAGGTAGTCACTTTGCTAAAAACAGCTCTGTTTTCTGTGATATGTCCACGTTGTGTTTTGGGGCATATCCTGTCGCGGGCGCTAGGCCTACCCACACAAGTGAGGTATCATTTTTATCGGGAGACATGGGGGAACGCTGGGTGGAAGGAAATTTGTGGCTCCTCTCAGATTCCAGAACTTTCTGCCACAGAAATGTGAGGAACATGTGTTTTTTTAGCCAAATTTTGAGATTTGCAAAGGATTCTGGGTAACAGAACCTGGTCCGAGCCCCGCAAGTCACCCCTCCTTGGATTCCCCTAGGTCTCTAGTTTTCAGAAATGCACAGGTTTGGTAGGTTTCCCTAGGTGGCGGCTGAGCTAGAGGCCAAAATCTACAGGTAGTCACTTTGCTAAAAACAGCTCTGTTTTCAGTGATATGTCCACGTTGTGTTTTGGGGCATATCCTGTCGCGGGCGCTAGGCCTACCCACACAAGTGAGGTATCATTTTTATCGGGAGACGTGGGGGAACGCTGGGTGGAAGGAAATTTGTGGCTCCTCTCAGATTCCAGAACTTTCTGCCACAGAAATGTGAGGAACATGTGTATTTTTAGCCAAATTTTGAGGTTTGCAAAGGATTCTGGGTAACAGAACCTGGTCCGAGCCCCGCAAGTCACCCCTCCTTGGATTCCCCTAGGTCTCTAGTTTTCAGAAATGCACAGGTTTGGTAGGTTTCCTTAGGTGTCGGCTGAGCTAGAGGCCAAAATCTACAGGTAGTCACTTTGCTAAAAACAGCTCTGTTTTCTGTGATATGTCCACGTTGTGTTTTGGGGCATATCCTGTCGCGGGCGCTAGGCCTACCCACACAAGTGAGGTATCATTTTTATCGGGAGACTTGGGGGAACGCTGGGTGGAAGGAAATTTGTGGCTCCTCTCAGATTCCAGAACTTTCTGCCACAGAAATGTGAGGAACATGTGTTTTTTTAGCCAAATTTTGAGGTTTGCAAAGGATTCTGGGTAACAGAACCTGGTCCGAGCCCCGCAAGTCACCCCTCCTTGGATTCCCCTAGGTCTCTAGTTTTCAGAAATGCACAGGTTTGGTAGGTTTCCCTAGGTGGCTGCTGAGCTAGAGGCCAAAATCTACAGGTAGTCAGTTTGCTAAAAACAGCTCTGTTTTCTGTGATATGTCCACGTTGTGTTTTGGGGCATATCCTGTCGCGGGCGCTAGGCCTACCCACACAAGTGAGGTATCATTTTTATCGGGAGACGTGGGGGAACGCTGGGTGGAAGGAAATTTGTGGCTCCTCTCAGATTCCAGAACTTTCTGCCACAGAAATGTGAGGAACATGTGTTTTTTTAGCCAAATTTTGAGGTTTGCAAAGGATTCTGGGTAACAGAACCTGGTCCGAGCCACACAAGTCACCCCTCCTTGGATTCCCCTAGGTCTCTAGTTTTCAGAAATGCACAGGTTTGGTAGGTTTCCCTAGGTGGCGGCTGAGCTAGAGGCCAAAATCTACAGGTAGTCACTTTGCTAAAAACAGCTCTGTTTTCTGTGATGTGTCCACGTTGTGTTTTGGGGCATATCCTGTCGCGGGTGCTAGGCCTACCCACACAAGTGAGGTATCATTTTTATCGGGAGACGTGGGGGAACGCTGGGTGGAAGGAAATTTGTGGCTCCTCTCAGATTCCAGAACTTTCTGCCACAGAAATGTGAGGAACATGTGTTTTTTTTAGCCAAATTGTGAGGTTTGCAAAGGATTCTGGGTAACAGAACCTGGTCCGAGCCACACAAGTCACCCCTCCTTGGATTCTCCTAGGTCTCTAGTTTTCAGAAATGCACAGGTTTGGTAGGTTTCCCTAGGTGGCGGCTGAGCTAGAGGCCAAAATCTACAGGTAGTCACTTTGCTAAAAACAGCTCTGTTTTCTGTGATGTGTCCACGTTGTGGTTTGGGGCATATCCTGTCGCGGGTGCTAGGCCTACCCACACAAGTGAGGTACCATTTTTATCGGGAGACTTGGGGGAACATAGATTAGCAAAACAAGTACTATTGCCCCTTGTCTTTCTCTACATTTTTTCCTTCCAAATATAGGAGTGTGTGTAAAAAAGACATCTATTTGAGAAATTCCCTGTAATTCACGTGCTACTATGGTCACCCCGGAATTCAGAGATGTGCAAATAACCACTGCTCCTCAACACCTTATCTTGTGCCCTTTTTGGAAATGCAAAGGTTTTCTTGATAGCAATTTTTTACTCCTTATATTTCAGCAAATGAATTGCTGTATACCCGGTACAGAATGAAAACGCACTGCAGGGTGCAGCTCATTTATTGGCTCTGGGTTCCTCGGGTTCTTGATGAACCTACAAACCCTATATATCCCCGCAACCAGAGGAGTCCAGCAGACGTAACGGTATATTGCTTTCGATAATCTGACATTGCAGGGAAAAGTTACAGAGTAAAACGTAGAGAGAAATTTATGGTTTTTTCACCTCAATTTCAATATTTTTATTTTTCAGCTGTTATTTTCTGTAGGAAACCCTTGTAGGATCTACACAAATGACCCCTTGCTGAATTCAGAATTTTGTCTCCTTTTCAGAAATGTTTAGGTTTCTGGGATCCAGCATTGGTTTCATGACCATTCCTGTCACTGACTGGAAGGAGGCTGAAAGCACAAAAAATTGCACAAATGGGGTATGCCCCAGTAAAATGCCAAAATTGTGTTGAAAAATTGGGTTTTCTGATTCAAGTCTGCCTGTTCCTGAAAGCTGGGAAGCTGCTGAGTTTAGCACCGCAAACCCTTTGTTGATGCCATTTTCAGGGGAAAAACCACAAGCCTTCTTCTGCAGCCACTTTTTCCAATTTTTTTGAAAAAAACGAAATTTTCACTGTATTTTGGCCAATTTCTTGGCCTCCTTCAGGGGAACCCACAAA
Source organism: Pleurodeles waltl (assembly GCF_031143425.1). Lineage (NCBI taxonomy): Eukaryota > Metazoa > Chordata > Amphibia > Caudata > Salamandridae > Pleurodeles > Pleurodeles waltl. Next base: position 1,272,738,349 of record NC_090447.1, on the reverse strand, counting down.
GTCTGGGTACCTCTAGAATCCCTAGGATGTTGGAAAAAAAGGACGCAAATTTGGCTTGGTTAGCTTATGTGGACAAAAAGTTATGAGGGCCTAAGCGCGAACTGCCCCAAATAGGCAAAAAAAGGCCTGGCACAGGAGGGGGAAAAGGCCTGGCAGCGAAGGGGTTAAATAATCTTTAAGCTACTAAGAACTGAATGGGGAGCCAAAATTACAGCGATTTCATATTCCTAACTAAAAAATATTCGGTCCTCATTACGAATGGTTGCCTAACTCAGATGGAGAAAATAACAGTAGTTACTGATTGGATTTTTAGCTTTTTACTTTAACCTAGAGCCTGCTGAAAGCAGCTGAAATATTTAGGTGAAAGACCAATCCAAAATAAGGAATTTGCACGGAAATTGGAACCCAGGGTTTCCAATGCTTCTGGTAATTGTTTATTTCTTAGTGAACACTCAGAGTCCAACATGTAATGGTCTGGGTTTTCCCAGTCCTGAAAATCTGGCACATTTATTGGGCCATTCCTATTGAGGGCCTTTGTATCGTATCATTTGGTGGATTTGAAGTTTCTGAAAAGGGGAACATACTAGGGAATCACCTCTGATCCCCATCACCAGAATGGGATTTTGGTGGGGTAGCCTACTCTGTGAAGGTCTCCCCCCAGGATTATTGGGGAATTGGGCAGTCCAAGACTGCTCAGGCTCCTTTTTGGACTACTTGGACTATAGTAGGTATATAGGTATATAACCGGCCATTTCGTAGGTAGGGTCACCATTTTTTTGAGGCAACATGGTAGTTGGTTACTAGGCACATTGGTACAGTTTTTTGTGGGCCAAATTTCTTCAAACGTTGAGCTTTTATTCAGTGGGTAGGTTCTTGCTAGTGCTATTACAGCAACTGTGGGTGAACAGAGTCTTTCCACAGTGATGGCTGAAGATAAAGTCCGTCTGGCCTTTAGATTGCTGGAGGAGGAAGGTAGATTAGATCTGTTGGTGTCAGGACCGCTTCCTCAAGGGCGACCTGCGAGGCGGGCTGCAGTGGGCGTGGCTGCTGCAGTGTTCCCATGTTCACCACTGTACCCTGATGACAATGATGGTGGTCAGGTGAGTGTACGAGGCAGCTCATGACTCCAATGAGCAGCCTCAACTGGGCAGACCTCGGGGTACGTGGGCTGCGTCAGTGACCGCGGCAAGGCCCTGGGGCAAAGAGAGTTTGGAAATGTGGCCGGAGAGGGCAGTGCGACTTACATTGAAGCACTGCTCCTTCCTGGAAGGCAGAGAATGCATGCGAGGAGGGAGGGAGGTGGGGCCTTATTGAATACTCAGGCCGCAGTGATAAAAGGTTGGGGGAGGGCCGGAAGTAGGGGCGAGAGGGGAGCAGGAGACTACGTGAACCTGCTGACACTAAAGAGAAAAGTAATGAATACAAGTGAATATTTGAGGGCAGCTCCTACTCCTCCGCACAACTTACAAAGTATAAGAGTGGGGAGGGTGCCATAGATCTGACAGTGGAGGAAGGGGACTATGGAGATATAGGGCATGTGGATGAAGGTCTGTGCTACGGTACAAGGCATCACCTGGATACTGGAATATTACATGATGATCAAGTAGGGGGGCAGGATATGGGGTTGAAACTGTTGCAGTTGTTCAGCAGCAAGGCTCCCAGGTGGGGGGGGAGAGCAACCCCACCTCAGAATTGGTGGCTGCACTTTTAGAGTGGAGTGATGAGGAGGAAGAAGAGGGCGATGGGGGATGGTGGTGCAGGCCCCTCACTAAATAATATAGCAAGCAGAATGACGTTAGATTAGATGGCAGGGTTTCACAGTGGGTGGAGTTGTAGAAGGGGCAGAGGGGCTTGGGTGGAAATATGGACAGTGTTGAAGGTAGGGGATCTAGAGGGGACAGCCAGTGAGGGGAGGGGGATATGACTAACATGAGTTGGGAAGATGGTGAGTGGATAGCTAGGGACCTGTTCAGCACAGCGGGCCTCTGTTCTCTTTTGCAGCTACCAACAACCAGCAAGGCAAAGGACTCGGGGGACCTTGGGGCGGCTCAATACCTCTTAGGTAAAGAGAAGACAGGGCCCAAGTGGGTGGTGCCAGTAAGTTGCAGAGGCTGTGTGGAGGTGCAGTGGGATGGCAGATTTTGGGCAACCGCTGGTGTCCCAGGTTGTTCAGTGAGAGCAATTACGGTGGTAGGGTCAGAGAGTGGACATCTTTCAGCCTCTCAGTGCCCACCTGCAGCCTCAGAACAGCAACACACAGGAAGTTATGGCTTCACAGAGGAGCAACCAGGGCCATCAGGCCTAGCGTTTGTGGAGTTGAGTGATCAAGGGGGGATCAAGTGATGCTGTTTATCATGTGTTGCAGGAGCACAGCGCTGCAGGAAGGCTTGGCGGTCACCGGGGTGCAACCAAAAAAGTGGAACTGGCAAGGTGGTGGAGTCAAGAGCAGCCACCGACCTTGACGCCAGTTAAGCATGTACAGAAGGTTCATACAACTATGGTGTCAGTTGCAGTGGAGGCCATGGAGTCGGACGGTAGAGTGAGGCCCGACTATGGAAAGATGTGTACAGAACTAATGCAGGTGTTGGGACAGATGAGGGTACATGGCAGGAAGCTGGCAATGTGGCAGTAAAAGGGGACAAGGAACAGAGGACGGTTGATGAAACAGGGACTGGTTTAGGGGCAAACCAGGTGCAGGTGGTTGGGGATAAGACAGAGAAACAAAATGGTCTGGAGAGCAAGGAGATTAAGGTCAAGAAACTCCCTCACATGGTGACCTCAAAACCTCTGGGAGCTCACTTAATGTTAGCCACAAAGGTAAAAATTTGGAAAGGAGAATATGTGGAAATGTTGAAACTCCTTCACAGGTAACTTCGGGCCAAAGAGGGTTCCAAAGGCGAGGAAGTTGAGCCAGTTAAATACCGTCGGGTTCCTGTCATGATTAAGAACTGGATAGTAGCATTCTTGACCTTTGCCGGTGTCTATTGCAAAAAATATCCAGAGAGGTCGTTAGCCCCCCTGAAGTACATGGATGTGATTAGAAAAGCCCTCTTATACTATGGGGGATATGCATGGGTGCAGTATGACGAGAAGTTTCAGGCCCACATGGTGGAAGACCCAGAGGCAAAATGGGGCGAGATCGATACAGATCTGTGGCAGCACACCATGGGACCAGAAAAGTTTGGGAAGACAGTCTTTACAGTGCAGCTAGTGGCCTTCCCATACTATACAGCCCCTTTTGGGAACATCCCATTCAGGGTGCGGTGGGGTGGATCTACAGGAAAAGGACAAAGTAGCAGGCAAAACAGCAGACAGGTTGGGACATGCTGGTATTTCAATAAAGGCTTATGTACACGAGAATACTGCCGTAGCCGGCACAGATGTTCATGATGTTCCGGCAGGCACTCGTTCGTCAACTGCAATGGAGACAGGCCTCTGGTGGTCTGATGGTGGCTCAGGAGGCCAGTGGCAACCATCATAAGGGGCCAAGGAGTCTCAGATGTTCATCGTGAATACAATCTGGGGGGAAGGGGCATGCAAGACACTGGAGGGAAGAGCTCCTACTGACAATGGAGGCCCACCTATTGGTCAATAAGAAAGATGCCATGATGAAGTTGGTAGATGATATGCTTGGTAGGGACAAAGTCACAGTCAGGGAGACATTTGAACTGTGCGAGTAGGGTAGTCAGAGCAGGACTGTCATTTTGCAGGCGTCTGGGGTTGTGTTTTGGAGACAAACGGTTACAAAACCACCATGTACTCTTGACAGCAGGGGTGAAGGAGGACCTGCAGATGTGGCGCCTGTTCTTGGATGCCTATAATGGGGTCCCCTTGAGGTGGTGGCGGAATAGGAGGCAAAGAGTTTTTCAGATGCAACAGGTGGAGCGGGCTTTGGTATCTACTGGCAGGGCAGGTGGTGTGTGGAGAAGTGGGCTCAGCACTCTAAACAGGTTGGGAAAAGCATTGCTTTCCTGCAGTTCTTCCCTTTGGTAGTAGCAGTGACCCTTTGGGGAGATGATTTGGCCCATAAGAAGGTTCTCTTCTGAACTGACAATATGGCAGTTGTGCATGTGGTCAAGTCGACAATATGCAAGGGGTGTGCAGGTGGCCAGGCTGCTGCACGTCTTTGTACTGCTTTGTATACACCATAATATAGCATTTAGAGTGAGGGCCCTCCCTGGTGTGGACAATGACATTGCAGATGCTTTGTCTTGTTTGCAGTGGGAGAGGCTCTTTGGTCTGGCCAAGGATGCAGTATTCAGAAAAGTGCAGATGCCTCCAGAGTTGTGGAAGATAGGAGAGAAAGGATGCTTCTCCTGGTTTTGAATTTGCTGGCAGTCTCCACAGGTATATTGGCAGGCATGGTAGGAATTCTTGCAGAACAGGACACGCAGGCGATGGGAACAGTGGGAGAGGGTGGAGGACGTAGTTCAGGTTATTTTGACGTTCATACAAAAGGAACAATCTAGAGTGACTATATCAGGCAAGCTTGTAGGGATCGCATTTATGGGAATGTTATGCTGGGGTCATGCTCCATCGGTGGGGGAACTGGGGAAGTGTATGCTAGAGCGTTGGGCTAGGGAAGGAGGCACTAAGGGGTCAGCCAGGAGACCGGTGATAGCACCGATGCTCATAGCTTTGGTACCCATGTTATCTGCGATATGTTTTCACGGAGAAGAGGCCTTGTTGTTCAGTACAAGCATGGTATGGATTTCTTTTGGGGTCTTTTGGGTGATTGAGCTCCTGGGTGGTCAGGGACAGTCAGGGATATTGTGGTAGGATGTCCAGTTTGGTTGGGACTCTGCAAGGTTTTGGCTTAGCAAGTCAAAAACAGACCAAAGTTGTAGGGGTAGCAGTTTCCAATTGCTGTCCTACCCAGACAAGCACATATGCCCGGTAACATGGGGCCATGTGCTGCAGGCAATGCAGGGGACTCCTGGCAAACCAGTATTTATGCATAGAGATAAACGGGCAGTGACAGTGTTTCAGCTGCAGTTTTTTCTGCGTAAAGCGGCCCATTCATTGGGCTTCACTCTGATAGATTTTGGCACTCACTCTTTTAGAATAGGTTTGGCAACAGAGGCAGGTAGGTGAGGATGGGGTAGGGATCATGAGGGCAGAAAGATGGGTGTTGGATGCTTTTCAGAGGTATGTGTGCACTGGGGGAGAGACATGTTGATTACATAGTTGATGACTGTTATTGTGTTTGTTTCTTTCAGGTTTGGTAGACGGGCCAGTGAATGAGTGAATGAGGTTTTGTCGATATGACTGGTGGGCTATTCCGTTATAAAATGAGTGAGAATACTAGCACAGAGGTGCATTCATGGTGTCAACCTAGGACTGGACCCTGCTGTGGCTCAGAAAAGGAGAGATAAGGTGGTCCGAGTTGTTACCCTGTTTGAATATGTTGGTAGTGAGGCTACAGATTTGAAAGAATATGAAGAGTGACCGTAAAGAGTTTCAGTTGCAATGGGCAGGTTGCCACATAGTCTGGACGGCATTTGTACCACACACGGTTTGTCTGGGTGCAAGATGGTTGGGGACAATTAAGTGGGCGAGGAAGAAATTAAATGAGATGATTAATTTTTGTGGGGAGAGGAGTGTCAAATGTATGGAACACTGACCTGTGACTGGCGGAGGCTGTATTTTTCAGGGGTGTTGGGGTACACCTGTCCTTTATGGGCATTGAGCTCTACCTGTTGCACATCAAGGACACCATGCGCACCATATTTTGGGTCAATTAGCGGGGTCCCTATGGTGGGGGCAGAAAAAGCCTGTTATGGGTTCTTTCTGGGTGGTGGGGGCAGGGCAAGTTGGCATGGTTTGCACAGTTTTAGACTTGAACGCTGCAGCCCATTTGGGAAAGGGGAGGGAAGATTGGACTTCGCCTGGACAAGCCAGGTTGTTAAAATGTTGGTAGTTACAGTTACAGAGTACTAGCATCTGGAAAGGAATTCTTAAACAGCAATTTCTCAAATGCCAAAGGAAGAGGACAAGATTGCAATACTGAATGTGGGGAGGGAGGAAGAGGGGCGTAAGTTAGGGGGGTGGGACGTGTTGTAGGTAAATCCTGTGTATAGTGAGGTTGTTGGTCTGTGAGGCAAAGGCCCAGGGTTTTTGTTTTGTTAGGTGTAGGAAAGTACCATCTTGCCTGGCATGTTACCCCCATTTTCACATGTATGTCAGTTTGTTTTTGCCTGTCTCATTGGGATCCTGCTAGCCAGGGCCCCAGTGCTCATAGTTTGTGGTCTGAAAGTGTATACCTGTGTAGTGACTAACTGTGTCACTGAGGCTCTGCTAATCAGAACCTCAGTGTTTATGCTCTCTCTGCCTTTAAAGTTGTCACTATAGGCTAGTGACCACTTTTACCAATTTCAATTGGCATGCTGGAACACCGTTATAATTCCCTAGTATATGGTACCTAGGTACCCAGGGTATTGGGGTTCCAGGAGATCCCTATGGGCGGCAGCTTGTCTTTTGCCACCCATAGGGAGCTCAGACAAACCTTTACACAGGACTGCCATTGCAGCCTGAGTGAAATAACACACGTTATTTCACAGCCATTTTCACTGCACTTAAGTAACTTATAAGTCACCTATATGTCTAACCTTCACTTGCTGAAGGTTAGGTGCAAAGTTACTAAGTGTGAGAGCACCCTTGAACAAGCAAAGGTGCCCCCACATAGTTCAGAGCCATTTCCCCGGACTTTGTGTGTCCGGGAACACCATTACACGTGGGCACTACATATAGGTCAATACCTATATATAGCTACACAGTGGTAAGTCCGAATATGGCCATGTAACATGTCTAAGATCATGGGATTGTCCCCCATTCCAAATCTGGTATTGGGAGCCAAGTCCATGCATCCCAGGGGCTCCACTCTGGACCCGGGGTACTGCCAAACCAGCTCTCTGGGGTTTTCTCTGCAGCTACCGCTGCTGCCACCCCAAAGACAGGGTTCTGCCCTCCTGGGGTCTGGGCATCCCAGTCCCAGGAAAGCACAACAAAGAATTTCCTCTGAGAGAGGGTGTTACACCCTCTCCCTTTGGAAATAGGTGTTAAAGGCTGGGGAGGGGTAGCCTGTCCCAGCCTCTGGAAATGCTTTGAAGGGCACAGATGGTGCCCTCCTTGCATAAGCCAGTCTTCACCGGTTTAGGGAACCCCCAGTCCCTGCTTTGGCGTGAAACTGGACAAAGGAAATGGGAGTGAACACTCCCTTATCCATCACCACCCCAGAGGTGGTGCCCAGAGCTCCTCCAGTGTGTCTCAGACCTCTGCCATCTTGTTTCCAGAGGTGTGGGGGCTCTCTGGTGGCCTGTGAGTGGCCAGTGCCAGCAGGTGATGTCACAGACCCTTCCTGATATGTGCTTACCTGACTATGTGGCCAATCCTCCTCTGAGAGCTATTTAGGGTCTCTCGAGTGGGTTTTTCCTCAGATATCAACTTGCAAGAATACAGCAGGACTCCTCTGCACTTCTCTCTTCGACTTCTGCCAAGGATCGATTGCTGACTGCTCCAGGACACCAACTGCAACAAAGTAGCCAGAAGACTACCGGCGACATTGTAGCGCCTAATCCTGCCAGCTTTCTCGACTGTTTCCTCGTGGTGCATGCTCTGGGGGCTGCCTGCCTTCACCCTGCACTGGAAGCCAGGAAGAAATCTCCTGTGGGTCGACTGAATCTTCCCCCTGCTTCAGCAGGCACTAAACTTCAGCGTCACAGGTACTCTGGGACCCATCTCATCCTGACGAGCGTGGCCCCGGAACACAGGTGGTGGACCCAAGTGACCCAGACTGTCCAGTGGTCCAACTGTCCAAATTTGGAGGAGGTAAGTCCTTCCCTCCCCTCTCCAGACAGTAATCCTGTGCACTGTGTGATCTGCAGCTACAAGGGCTTCTGTGCACATTTCCAAGAAATCCTGCAAGCACAGCTGAGCCTAGATCCCCAGCACTCCGTCCTGCGATGCTCAGCTCCCTGAGTTGATCTCCGGTGTCGTGGGACCTCCTTTTGCAGTGTTGAGATGACGGCGGTGTTCGGACTTCTTTAACCTGTGTTCAAGGACTTCTGCGGGTGCTTCCTTCTTCAGTGAGCTCTCTCTACGTTGCTGAGGGCCCCCTCTGTCTCCTCTCCTGAGTGGCGACATCCTGGCCCTCCCAGGGCCCGGGCAGCACCCTTTTTCTCCAACTGCAACTCTTGCAGCTAGCAAGGCTTGTTTGTGTTATTTTGCCAAGGAAACACTTCTGCATCCTCCAGCACACCGCGGGACATCTTCTGCATGAAGAAGAACTTCCTACCTCCTTTTGTTGTTGCAGAATCTTAAGCTTCTTCCAACCAGAGGCACCTTCATCCAGGGTTTAGTGGGCTCCTGCCCCCCTGGACACTTTAGCGACTCTTGGACTTGGTCCCCTTCCTTTGCAGGTCCTCAGGTCCAGGAATCCGTCTTCAGTGCTTTGCAGTGTGTGGTAGGCCTTGCAAAATCCTTTATCACGACTTTAGTGTGTTTCTGGGGAAATAGTAGTACTTTACTCCTACTTTCCAGGGTCTTGGGTTGGGGTATCTTTGACACCCTTAGTGTTTTCTTGCACTCTCAGCGGCTCTCTACACACTACCCTAGCCTAGGGGTCCATTTGTGGTTCGCATTCCACTTTCTTAGTATATGGTTTGTGTTGCCCCTAGGCCTACTGCATCCTATTGTATTCTACAATGTTTGCACTACTTTCTGACTGTTTACTTACCTGATTTGGTTTTTTGTGTATATTTTGTGTATGTTACTTACCTCCTAAGGGAGTATATGCTCTGATATATTTTTGGCACATTGTCAATAAAATAGAGTACCTTTCTTTTTAGTAACTATGAGTATTGTCTTTCTTATGATATAGTCCCTATATGATATAAGTGGTATTGCATGAGTTTTGCATGTCTCCTAGTTCAGCATTGGCTGCTCTGCTATAGCTACCTCTATCAGCCTAAGCTGCTAGAACACTACTACTCTATAACTGGACCTGGCACAAGGTGTAAGTACCATTGGTACCCACTATAAGCCAGGCCAGCCTCCTACATTTGTGGTGCAATGGTGGGATAAGTATTTGTAACTGCTTTACCACTTTGTCATTGGTGCTTTTCATAAGAAAACCATATTCTAAATACTTAGAAATATACACAAGTAACCTTAACAGTCTTACTTTCTCTCTAAAAACTTTCTAAAAGGTTTCTCAAAAGTTTGAAAAAGTTTTTCTTTTTCTTTAAAAGTTTTTTAAACTTTTTCTCTCTCCCCGAACCTCTTTCCTTTCACCGTGTCTGTGGTAGAGGCCACTCCCAAAGTTGTGCAGACAACTTATGATAATCTAAACTTTAAACGTTTGAGGGTCTCTGTATAGAAATACGTTTGGGGATTGGTAAGAACCCTACCAAGGATCTCCTTCTTAGCCTTCTCCTTGAAAGTGACCAGAGTCAGACTGGTCAAATCCAGGATCAGGAGGTAGAGGAGGGGGGTACCTGATAGTTTCAGGGGAGGGCCCTGAGGACTCTGGAGAGAGTACTTCCAAAGACCTTTCAGTTATCAGGTCACCTAGAGAAGCTGGTAGTGGGAGGGGGGTCACACACCAGTAGGGCACCTTTCACTCCTAAAGGCCAGGTCACTAAGGTTCAGGTAGTTAGAGAAAGGTCCACTTCTGCCCATTCTCACATTACCTCTGTGTCAGAGAATTCTCCAACTTCCCACCCTGAGGATAACACCCTAGACAGGGAACACAGAAAGCTGAGGTTGTAAGAGGCCAGACTGAAGCTAAGACAGCAGCAGTTGGCCTTAGATAGGGAATCTGTAGATGTAGAGAGGGAAAGACAGAAGTTGGGATTAGTTCCCCATGGTGGCAGCAACAGCAGCAATCTTGATAGTCATCCTGTTGGAGAAACCGATTCAAGAAACCTGCATAAGATTGTTCCCCCTTACAAGGAGGGGGAATGACATAAACAAGTGGTTTTCTGCCCCTGAGAGGGCCTGTATGGTACAGTTGGTCCCTCAAAGGCAGTGGGCTGCTATATTGTGGCTATCCTTCACTGGCAAAGGTAGGTGCAGACTCTTTATTGTCAGGAAGAGTGATGCCAACAATTACAATGTTTTGAAGGATGCACTCTTAGATGGATTTGGCTTAACCACTGAACAATACAGGATAAAGTTCAGAGATACCAGAAAAGAGTCCTCTGAAGACTGGAAAGACTTTGTAGATTGTTCAGTGAAGGCCTTAGAGGCATGGTTACATGGCAGTAAGGTGACTGATTATGAAAGCCTGCATAATCTAATTTTGAGAGGGCATATTTTGAATAATTGTGTGTCTGACTTGTTGCACCAGTACTTGGTAGACTCAGATCTGACCTCTCCCCAAGAATTGGGAAAGAAGGCAGACAAATGGGTCAGAACAAGAGTGAGCAGAAAAGCTCATACAGGAGGTGACAAGGATGGCAAGAAGAAGGATGGTAAGTAACATGACAAGGGTGGGGACAAAGACAAAAAGATTTCTGAGTCTTCATCAGGCCCACAAGAATCCTCTGGGGGAGGTGGGTCCAAATCCTCTTCCCACAATCAAAAGAAGCCATGGTGTTATTTATGTAAAAGTAAAGGCCATTGGGCAAGTGATTCCACTTGTCCAAAGAAAAACACCAAGGCTCCCACCACCACAACCCCAACTGCGTCCACTAGTGCCCCTAGCAATAGCAGTGGTGGTGGGAAGAACACTACAAATAGCCAATCAAAGGGTGTAGCTGGGCTTACCATTGGTAATGTAGTGGGGGTTGGTTTAGTTAGGGAGACCACAGAGGCTGTTTTATGCTCTTGTGGTGGTATTGATTTTGCCACTTTAGTTGCTTGTCCCCTTAATATGGGTAAGTACAAGCAACTACCCCTAATAAATGGTGTTGAGGTTCAGGCCTACAGGGACACAGGAGCCAGTGTCACCAGGGTGATAGAGAAACGAGTTGCCCCTGAACAACAGCTACTTGGTCAGCAGCACCAAGTGATTGATGCTCATAACAACACTCTTAGCCACCCCATGGCTGTTGTGAATCTCAACTGGGGGTGGGGGGGTACTGGCCCAAAGAAAGTTGTGATAGCCACTGATTTACCTGTAGACTGCTTACTAGGAAATGATTTGGAAACATCAGCTTTGGCTGATGTGGAGTTGGAAGCTCATGCAGCAATGCTGGGCATTCCAGGGCATATCTTTGCTCTCACAAGGGCTCAGGCTGCGAAGCAAGGAGGACAGGGAAACTTGGATCCTGGAAAAATGGACCAAGTGTTCCCCAAAGCTAAGGGTGGGAAGGGTAAATCCTTGCCCACTACCCCTCCCTCTCCAGAAAATTCCCCTTCTGAGGAAGAAGAATCCTCTCCCTATGCAGAACCTACACCAGATGAGCTGGCAGCAGACATTGCTGAGCTTCTGGGTGCAGGGAGGCCTGCTAGGGAAAAGCTGAGTGTGGCACAGCAGCCCTATCCCACACTAGATGGTTCAAGACATCAAGCTGTCAAACAGCAGAATGGGGATGTCACTGATACCCACAAAGTCTATTGGGAAGACAACCTTCTCTATACTGAGTCAAGGGACCCTAAAACTGGAGCTGGCAGGAGATTGGTCATCCCTTTCCAGTATAGGGAGTTTCTTCTGACTTTGGCACATGACATTCCTTTGGCTGAGCAATTGGACCAAAGTAAGACATGGGACAGACTTTTTCCATTGTTTCACAGTCCTCATATGTCAGAGGACACTAAGGAGTTATGTCGCTCCTGTGTGACATGCCAAGCCAGTGGCAAGACTGGTGGCACATCTACAGCCCCCTTAATTACACTTCCAGAGGTTGGGGTGCCCTTTGAGACGGTAGGGGTTGACATTGTTGGCCCCTTTGACCCTCCAACAGCTTCAGGAAATAGATTCATCCTAGTAGTAGTGGACCATGCCACTAGGTATCCTGATGCCATACCCTTAAGGACCACTACAGCTCCTGCAGTAGCAAAAGCCCTCCTATGAATCTTTTCCAGAGTGGGTTTCCCTAAGGAAGTGGTTTCAGACAGAGGTAGTAACTTCATGTCTGCATATCTCAAGGCAATGTGGAAGGAGTGTGGTGTTACCTACAAGCTCACCAACCCTTATCATCCACAAAAAAATGGATTGGTTGAGAGGTGTAATAAAACTCTCAAAGGCATGATCATGGGACTCTCTGAAAACTCAGGAGGAGATGGGATGTCCTGTTGCCATGCCTCCTTTTTGCTTATATGGAGGTACCCCAGAAAGGAGTGGTCTTCAGCCCCTTTGAACTCCTCTTTGGACACCCTGTAAGAGGTCCCCTTGCTCTTGTGAAGGAGGGTTGGGAACATCCTTTAAAAGCTCCCAAACAAGACATTGTGGACTATGTGCTTGGCCTCAGATCAAGGATGGCTGAGTACATGAAAAAAGCCAGTAAAAACCTTCAGGCCATCCAAGAGCTCCAAAAGCAATGGCATGCCTAGATGGCTGTCCTGACTCAGTATCACCCAGGACAGAAGGTGTGGGTATTGGAGCCTGTGGCACCAAGAGCACTCCAGGACAAATGGAGTGGACCCCATCCCACTGTGGAGAAGAAAGGTGAGGTCACCTATTTGGTGGGTCTGGGCACTGGCAGAAGCCCCCTTAGGGTGCTCCATGTCAATCGCCTTAAACCTTATTATGACAGGCCTGACCTAACCCTGCTCATGGCAACAGATTAGGGGCAGAAGGAAGAGAGTGACCCTCTCCCAGACCTCTTCTCCATCACTGAAGCTGATGGCTTAGTGGAGGGAGCTGTATTGGCAGATTGCCTTACTGCTGAGCAGAAGGAGAACTGCATAAATCTTCTTGATCAATTCTCTGACCTCTTCTCACTAATTCCAGGTACAACTACCTAGTGTGAGCATACAATTGACACTGGAGACAGTTCACCTGTCAAAAGTAAAATGTATAGACAGCCTCACCATGTCAGGGACTGCATTAAACAAGAGGTACAGAAAATGTTGGATCTTGGGGTGATTGAACCCTCTGAAAGCCCCTGGGCCAGCCCAGTGGTGCTTGTCCCCAAACCTCATAGTAAAGATGGAAAAAAGGAAATGCGGTTTTGTGTGGACTATAGGGGTCTCAATCAAGTAACAAAAACTGATGCTCACCCTATACCCAGGGCAGATGAGCTGATAGATACACTGGCTTCTGCCAAGTACCTAAGCACTTTAACTGCAGAGTATTGGCATATTAAGTTATCAGAAGATGCTAAACAAAAAACAGCATTTTCAACCATTGGAGGGCACTATCAGTTCACTGTTATGCCCTTTGGATTGAAAAATGCACCTTCCACTTTCAGAGATTGGCGAATACATTCCTCCAAGAACTGGAAGCCTTTAGTGCAGCATATCTAGACAATATTGCTGTCTTTAGCTCCACCTGGGATGATCATATGGTCCACCTGTGGAAAGTTTTGGAGGCCCTGCAGAAGGCAGGCCTCACTATTAAGGCCTCAAAATGCCAGATAAGGCAGGGGAAAGTGGTTTATCTGGGCCACCTGGTAGGTGGGAAACAGATTGCACCACTGCAGGGGAAGATCCAAACCATTATGGAACGGGCTCCCCCTACAACTCAAACCCAAGTGAGAGCCTTCCTAGGCCTCACTGGGTACTACAGGAGGTTCATAAAGAGTTATGGCGTTATAGCTGCCCCTCTTAATGACCTCACATCAAAGAAGATGCCTAAAAAGGTAATATGGACAGCTAGCTGCCAAAAGGCTTTGATGAGCTCAAACAGGTCATGTGCTCTGCACCTGTCCTAAAAAGCCCTTGTTACTCCAAAAAATTAATAGTTCAAACTGATGCTTCTGAATTAGGGGCAGTTAGATCACAGCTAAACACTGAGGGCCAGGATCAACTTGTTGCTTTTATCAGCAGGAGGTTGACCCCTATAGAAAAACATTGGTCTGCCATAGAGAGGGAGGCCTTTGCTGTGGTCTGGGCCTTGAAAAGGTTGAGACCATACCTCTTTGGTACTCACTTTATTCTTCAAACAGACCACAAACCTCTATTATGGCTTAAACAAATGAAAGATGAAATCCCTAAATTGTTGAGATGGTCCATCTCCCTAGAGGGAACGCACTATACAGTGGAACATAGACCTGGGAGTACCCACTACAATGCAGATGGACTCTCCAGATATTTCCACTTAGGCAATGAAGACTCATCTGGGCAAGGTTAGCCTTATTGTCCCTCGTTTGGGGGGGTGTAGGAAAGTACCATCTTGCCTGGCATGTTACTCCCATTTTCACATGTTTGTAAGTTTGCTTTTGCCTGTCTCACTGGATCCTGCTAGCCAGGGCCCCAGTGCTCATAGTTTGTGGCCTGAATGTGTATACCTGTGTAGTGACTAACTGTGTCACTGAGGCTCTGCTAATCAGAACCTCAGTGCTTATGCCCTCTCTCCCTTTAAATTTGTCACTATAGGCTAATGACCAATTTTACCAATTTCAATTGGCATGCTGGAACACCCTTATAATTCCCTAGTGTATGGTACCTCGGTACCCAGGGTATTGGGGTTCCAGGAGATCCCTATGGGCTGCAGCATTTCTTTTGCCACCCATAGGAAGCTCAGACAAACCTTTACACAGGACTGCCATTGCAGCCTAAGTGAAATAACGCACACGTTATTTCACAGCCATTTTCACTGCACTTAAGTAACTTATAAGTCACCTATATGTCTAACCTTCACTTGCTGAAGGTTAGGTGCAAAGTTACTAAGTGTGAGGGCACCCTTGAACTAGCAAAGGTGCCCCCACATAGTTCAGGGCCATTTCCCCAGACTTTGTGAGTGCGGGGACACCATTACACGCGTGCACTACATATAGGTCAATACCTATATGTAGCTTCACAATGGTAACTCCGAATATGGCCTTGTAACATGTCTAAAGATCATGGAATTGTCCCCCCATTCCAAATCTGGAACTGGGGAGCCAATTCTATGCATCCCTGGGGCTTCACTATGGACCCCGGGTACTTCCAAACCAGCTCTCTGGGGTTTTCTCTGCAGCTACCACTGCTGCCACCCCACAGACAGGGTTCTGCCCTCCTGGGGTCTGGGCAGCCCAGTCCAAGGAAGGCCGAACAAAGAATTTACTCTGAGAGATGGTGTTACACCCTCTCCCTTTGGAAATAAGTGTGAAAGGCTGGGGAGGGGTAGCCTCTCCCAGCCTCTGGAAATGCTTTAAAGGGCACAGATGGTGCCCTCCTTGCATATGCCAGTCTACACAGGTTTAGGGAACCCCCAGTCCCTGCTCTGGCGCAAAACTGGACAAAGGAAAAAGGAGTGACCACTCCCCTGTCCATCACCACCCCAGGGGTAGTGCCCAGAGCTCTTCCAGTGTGTCTCAGACCTCTGCCATCTTGTTTTCAGAGGTGTGGGGGCACTCTTGAGGCCTTTGAGTGGCCAGTGCCAGCAGTGTGACGTCAGGGACCCCTCCTGATAGGTGCTTATCTGACTAGGTGGCCAATCCTCCTCTGAGGGCTATTTAGGGTCTCTCCAGTGGGTTTTTCCTCAGATAACGACGTGCAAGAATCCAGCAGGACTCCTCTGCACTTCTCTCTTCGACTTCTGCCAAGGATCGACCGCTGACTGCTCCAGGATGCCTGCAAAACTGCAACAAAGTAGCCAGAAGACTACCAGCAACATTGTAGCGCCTAATCCTGCTGGTTTTCTTGACTGTTTCCTGGTGGTGCATGCTCTGGGGGCTGCCTGCCTTCACCCTGCACTGGAAGCCAGGAAGAAATCTCCCATAGGTCGATGGAATCTGGACCAACAGACGAGAAACATGTCGACCTCTTGGTAGAGGTACTACACTTTTTGGGATCCTCTCAGTCTATTCTGAAAGCTGTTGAGCATTACACTCAATTCTTGCTTTCTTTTTGCATTTTTAATCTTGGTCGTCACTTCTCTTTTCTGATTAAAATTATGACGGAGTTTGGAAGTGATTAACCAATTTTAACCTATTTTTCTTTCCTTGCTCTCCTGTTTTTGGCCTGGTGGTTCGCTTCTTTTACTAGCCTTCACACTAATAATTATGGCTGACAGCTCCCTTCTTGGGAGCACGTCAGGCATTGCAGTGCCGGCCTGGAGTGGAGCAATTCCCGATGATGATGCCTGTCATCCAATGTGATGCATGAGGGCTTTGCTCTAGAACATCTTGGTTGCCTAAACCTCCTCCTTTTTTCCTTAGGAACAGTGTACTCTGTATGGGTCCATTGCTTTGCAGTCTGTGGTAGTCCTTGCAAAATCCTTTATCATGACTTTAGTGTGTTTCTGGGGAAATAGTAGTACTTTACTCCTGCTTTCCAGGGTCTGTGGGATGGGGTATCTTTGAGACCCTCAGTTTTTCTTGCACTCTCAGCGACCCTCTACACACAACACTAGCCTAGGGGTCCATTTGTTATTCGCATTCCACTTTCTTAGTGTATGGTTTGTGTTGCCCCTAGGCCAATTGCATCCTATTGTATTCTACAGTGTTTGCACTACTTTCTGACTGTTTTACTTACCTGATTTGGTTTATTGTGTATATTATGTGTATGTTACTTACCTCCTAAGGGAGTATATCCTCTCAGATAATTTTGGCACATTGTCACTAAAATAAAGTACCTTTATTTATGGTAACTATGAGTATTGTCTTTCTTATGATATAGTACCCAGATGATATAAGTGGTATTGCATGAGCTTTGCATGTCTCCTAGTTCAGCATTGGCTGCTCTGCTATAACTACCTTTATCAGCCTAAGCTGCTAGAACACTACTACTCTACTAATAAAGGATAACTGGACCTGGCACAAGGTGCCATTGGTACCCACTATAAGCCAGGCCAGCCTCCTACATTAGGTTCACCTGTTTTGAATAAACCGGCCTTTTCCACATAGTACAGTGTCAATCTCAGTCATGCTCCCCGTTTCCCCAGACAAAGCTCTTTGCTTTAAACTTTGTTACTCCCAACAGCTGAATTTGGGGTACGTTGGAATACAGAGAATGTTATATGTCTATTTTGTCTTTTGTGTGACACGAGGGAAGAAAATACCTCTATCTTTTGTGTATCTTTGAAAATCTGCTTCCGGAACAAGCAATATTGAAGGACCTTGTTTTCGGAAGCTGTTGGTTAGAAAGATTAATTACAGCATTTCAACCTGTTTTGAAGGTAAAAACCTTCAGCTGGTGAGTGTCTTGATGCCACATACACAAAACTGAGCAAGAGATTCTGCACTAATTCAGGCATACTCGGCATACTGCCAGCTTAGAATACCATTGGATGCTTCTCCACCTTAAAATTTTAAATTATACGTTTGAATAACAGCAAACATTTTTAGATTTAGCCTGTTTGGACTATTTTATAGGAAATGTTAATCCTTATATTTGTATGTTAGCAAAGTACTTCCTTAAATCTAGCTACCAAAGGGTATTTGATGCTGTTTGTTGTACAGGACCTTGCTTTCCATTCTTCGACATTACTAACATAATTGGGCATGCAAGGCAGTTCAAGTTACACAACTTCCGAAAACCATTAGGAATGTTACGATTAATTGTATATTTTAATCTCTTAACAGCACATAGCTATACACTATTTCCGTCCTATATCTTATACTATGGATCTATGCACTGGAATGTCTTTGTATCGTGATGATTTTTTATAAATCGTTATAACAATACATAACTTTGCTAAACAAAAAAAGTGCCGAGCAAAATTAAAGCTTATATGCAGCTTACTGGTAGGCATCATAAAATAATTTGCCTGTCTGCTAATAGTTTAGGGCCTGATGTACAACCATTTTGTTCTGCGACTCACAATTTGCAATTTGTTGTTAATCACAAATTGCAAATCGCAAAACCAAATGTACAACAGTGTCAAGCACTCTGTTTGCGATGCCCAAATGGGTTGCAAGGGACCTGCCTCAATAATATTCATGAGGCAGGTCAAAGGCCACCATGTCTGTGACTGCTTTTTAAATAAATCATTTTTTTTAATGCAGCCTGTTTTCCTTTAAGGAAAATGGGCTGCGTTTCAAAAATAAAAATGAAACATTTCAGTTTCATTTTTTCAGAGTAGTCAGTGGTCCGTGGGACCCCTTCCCATTTGAAAATGAGTTTGGTAACTATGATTGTTTTGCAACAGTATTTACGGTCACAAAAAAATCATATGCCCCTCTGAGTCACCCTTGGAATGCCCCTTCCTAATATAGAGTCACAATCCCTATTTTGCACGTCAATAACTGGATACCAACTCGCAAAATAGAGATGGTAACCCCACAAAGCTTTTTTGCAGTCGCAAAAGCCGATTTCCACATTTTGCAACCAAAAAATAGCTTTGTTAATCTGGCCCTAAGAGCTGTAAAAACGTACAAAAATTCAATGACATTATGAACGCACAGTTCCCTAATCTTTGCAATTTTGCCTGGATTATGTGTGATGGTCTTGAAAAGCACACTAGCACAATTTGCATTTCTGAATAAAATGCTCAGGGTGTTGCCTCCTTCTTCTCAGTTTCTCCAGAAATATGGATGAAGTACTTATTTCAGAAATTTCTTCATAATTTGCTTGTCCTACTCTAGAGCAGAAGCCAGGCACATATGAATTGTCTTAACCTCTGAAGCATGTGTGGGTTCTTCTTCCCCTACCAACAGCAGGCTATTTGTCACCTTTCTCACTCACAGAGTAGCAGTGCTCTCAAGCCAGTTACTGACAAGTTTATCGAACAATTCTGGAAGGTTAACCCTGGTACTAACTACCTCAGAGTCCCATGGGCTGAAATAGCCAAGCCAGCTCAGCACAACAGTCGTATCTATAGAAACATAGGTGCTTAACTGATCAGTCCCTATTCCCATACAACTTTTTGGGATAAACATGACAAATAGGCTATGAAATACATTCCTAATTTTGGAACATCTAAGTAAAATTCCCAATAATATATTGTATTTGATCCAACACTGAACTTCATTCTATTGCCATTTTTAAGAACTGTGTGTCACAGTTGTTACCATTGCCCGATGTAATGATACTCATTTTTTGGCCTTAGGAAGATGAAAGGCTGAGTTGATCATATCAGCATATAGTTTCACAGATGTCAGCAGTGGATGCTCAACTATCTGGGCTGTCGTTTCGGCAAGTATACCGTTATCACAGCCTACAAAACATCTGACCTATCTCACAAGAATAGAATCCATACCAAAAGCGTAAGTCATAGATCAAACAATTAACATCTCCCTGAACATTAAGGTAGGAATAACAGATCCTGCCGCAGGAGGATAATGAGGCACCTCCAGTCCCCTCTGCTCAGGGGGCGGGGCACCAACCTATCAGGAAGCCCCAATCTTTTAAGTGGCCCCACCTTTGCCCCAAGCCAATGAATATTTGAAGGATATGGAATTCTCAGCAGCCCCTCATCACATTCTGCAAGGGGAGCCTATCATTTTGTGTTACGCCACTGTCCTGGCACGGTCTTCCAGACTTTCTTTGGAAACAAAGGTTCCTTTTACATATTACACCTTAGAAAAGGAGGGTGAAATACTGCTCTCAATTTAGGTAAAGGTTCTCCCTTCATGTGGTTACTACATACAGTGCTGCTGAACAAATATTCAGTATTGTATCGTAGTAAATCTTATATAACAAATTCAACCCCTGATGAGGCAGCACCTTACTCCTGAGGATTCTTCCAAAATTAGAGACCTTGCAAAGCATATGGAGTTACAGTCTGTCTTGCTTTTTACCGGACAGTTGTCATGCAGTTTGTATGGATTCTGCAGGGGAGTGTGTCACACAGTTTGTAATCTACAGCTGTCACAAACTGGCACAGCTTGTCCTCAAATGGTTGTCCATTCGGTCATGCAGGCAATCATGGAGGTGATCCCAGATACATTCACATAGTGGTCATGTAGAAGGGCATATGGGCATTCAGGCCTGTGATAATGCTAAAATTCAAGACAACGGTCATGCAAACAGCCATGAAGGTGTTCTAACTTTATAGCTATTACCTTCTGGCAATAGCCAGTAGGTAGTTATAGTTAGGACCTGTTTATTATAGGGGACCTACTTACCATAGGAAAAGCATTTTTTGTTTTGCTATTAACTTTGCCACTGTTTGACAAATCTTCATGAACGTTTTAAAGCAAGTGTCCTGGTCACTTCAACTGCTGTCTGGAAAGTTTTGGGTGATCTGTCAAGTGAGGGCTCAGAAAAGTGGGGTCCCAAAACATGTTTTCCCAATGTAATTTCCTATGGGGATTTTAGACATGACTACAGCTCGAACTGCTGAACAGAATTACACCAAATTTGGCAGAAAGCTAGATCCAGAAAGATCTCTTTTTGTGATTTGGTGTAAATCCATTCAGTAGTTTTGGAGTTATTAAAGGAAAAAGAAATATAGATACCTAGGGATGTGGATCCTTCGTGGAGCCACCGCGATGGATCCACGGATCATGGGTAAAAACAAGGCCCTGATTGCCTGGCTGTAACGTGAGAGGAGAGTTGTGGCTGCCATTTTCCTTCTCATATCAGGCCAGGGGAGGAAAATAAAATAAAAAACTGACATAAGGGGTCAGGATACAATAATCCTGCCCCTACAGATGAGATGGAAGGCCCCCGGAGGGGCTCCTTTTGGGTAGAAATTGCCCAAATTGTTTTGGGCCGATCTGCGGATCCACTATGGCCCTCACAAAACTCATGAAGGAGTAAAAAGTGTAAACTCACGAAGGATCCGCAGATCAAAAAAATAATGAAAAAGAAAGTACCCACTCACACACCAAAACCCGCTGCGCATGGAAAAGGGTGTGCGAAGTGTGGGGATGGGTGCATGTTGGAGGGTGTGTGGCCGAAGCAGCATGCACGACAACCACTGCCACGAATGGTGACAGGCACTGCACGGCATTGGTTGTATTAAAGTGAAATAATTAAATATTACTTTATATTGAAAAAAACATACAAATACACTGAAAAAAACAAAGGTTACAAGGCTGTTATAGTTAGGTTGTGGTTTTACTCATGTATAACAATAGAAATTCAGCAGTTACAGTTATACTTATAGTTATACTTATCTGAAGAAACTACAACTCATGCTATTAAGTAACTTTGGGCCTCCAGTTATAGCTTCTTAACATAAGTATAAATGTAAGTATAACAATAAATGCAGAGTTTCTATGTTTTATTAATGTGTAAAACCTCAACTTAACTATAATGCCCCTATAACCTTTAGTTTTTTCAGTAAATGCATATATCACTGCTAGTGCATAAGATGATCCATAGAGACGTACCTAATGCCTGACATCTTCAAGAAGTGTTGAAGCTCTGTTGAGTCAAGAACATGGGCATAGGTAATTAACAACACTTAATTTCTGGCTGATTAAGTGAGTTGGGAACGTACATATTAAAAGTCGTATCATAGGTTACAACTTTCTCAATGGCCTAGATGATGCACAGTTTTATTTTTCATTTTAGCGGTAATACTGTGGACTTTTATTGAATGAACATTGCCTGTTGAAACTGTAAATTGTCCGTTCTAGATGCCATAGGTTAATATACAGCCAGTACTAATAATTCCTCAACTTAGTGGGCTAGTATACAGGAAACGTTTTATTGTACTTCAGAACTAATAGAACTTACTAGAGAGAAATACTCAGGGTAGTTACATAATTTTAACAGTGTGCTGCATATTTTAGCTAGCACAGATGTGGGACACTATCAATCTTCATCCTTATGCTCAGGAATTAGAGAGGTGTGCTCACACCCCTTCTTGTGCCTTCATCAAGGGAACAGCCAGGTTTTCACTTCTCTCCTGAATTCAAGGTAGTTTTTGACTGTGTTTATCCTTCCAGTGTTTAGCAGCTTGAATTTGTATACGTCACCACCTATTTACATCTTCATGAAAGGGTGTGGTGCATTGGTTGTGGAGTCAGCCTTGATGGCAGTTGTTGGACTTGGCCCTCTGTACAAGAACACCCCCTAACTTTTTGCCTTCACCCTCCTGTATTTCAACCCGTTTTTTGTTGCACACTTTATCACTACTAGCCAGGGCTAAAGTGCTTAGGATCTCTTCTTTAAATATGGTGACATTGGCTAACACTAAACTGGCAAATTTAATTTACTTGTAAGTCCCTAATAAAGTAGGACTACATACACCCAAGGCCTGTAAATTAAATGCTACTAGTGGGCCTGCAGCACTCATTGTGCAACCCACTTAAGTAGCCCTTTTTTGTCTTAAGAATTGTAATTTAAAGCCCTGTTTAATGGAAAAGCAATATTTTAAGTCACAATTCTGAAAATGTCCCTTTTTGAAAGTTGCCATTTTTTGTCCTAACGATGTTGTGCCTGCAAGATGGGCCATCTCTGACTTGATGAATGGGAGGAGCTGTCACCTGCCACATTTGCACATCACAAAGGTTCTGCCTGAGCACACACACACACAGAGTTTGACGCTAGTCTATTATGACCCCAGACAATCTGGAGCCAGGTTTGGAGGCAGGAAATTCCAAGCACTCTGGGAGTGGAAACCTCTAGAACCTTTAACCTACTTCAAAGTAGGCACCAAGTATATATATTGGACCCTCAGATCCAACTCTTTAGTACAAATCTGGATGTGTGAAAGACACAGAAGGACTGCTGTGCTGCTTTGCTACCAGAAGTAATGTAACTCTGCTGACCTGCTGTGCTGCCCTGCTGCCCTCCTGCCTCAGTGACAAGGACTGGACCGGCATCTTGGACCTAGGACCACCAGAATGAGTCCATGGACTAAGGGACAGAACAGGCTCCTACAACATTAAACCCAGCAACTGGACTCTGCCAGCTGTGAGTCCTGTCCACTCAAGTGGTGCCACACCAGTGCTGGACCCTTGGAAGAGGGCTTGAAGGTGCTCTGCCAGCCCATATGTGGTCCCAGCAGAACCAATATAGTGCAAAGCATCCTTCAAGCAGGACATCACAGCCCTCTCAGAACCACTGCTGCATGAGTCATCTCCACACAGGGCATCACATCACTACTGGAGCTCCTCAGAACCACCGCTGCACAATGCATCACCATGCAAGGATCTCTCATCATCTCTGCTGTGCGTTGCAACTTCGACACATGACTTCACATCACTCTACTACCAGGATTTGATCTACTTTTGTTAAGCTGGCCTAAACTGGTCTCTATAGCCAGACCATGCTACATCTCGATCAGCCTGAACTTGTGACTATGTAACCTCAGTTGGCGTTTTGTGCTTCTAAGCACTGTTTCTACCTAAATCTTTGAAATCATATATCTCCGATTCTACTAATTGGATCTTTGTTGTTCTGGAGACAAATAGTTTATTGAAATGTACTCTATTTTTCTAAATTGGTGTGGGATTTAACATATTGCCTCAAAGTTAAGCCTGGCTGCTTGTACCCAGCTACCAGAGGTTAAGCACAGGTAAATTTGGGCTTTGCTTGTGACATCAACCTGACAGAAATTCTATTTCACACCCATGTTAAACCTGCCAGCCTTAGGGTGGTCTTCCCCCAACTTTTAGCCTGCCTCCCTCCATTTTACTGATCTCTTTTTTGCTAATTTTAGGACTCTGCACACTTTACCACTGCTGACCAGTCCTAAAGTGCTTGTGCTCATTCTCCTAAAAATGGTAACATTGTCTTCTACCCAATTGGCATATTTAATCTACCTATAAGGCCAAAGTAAAGTGCACTATGTGTGCCCAGGGCTTGTAAATTAAATGATACTAGTGGGTCTGCATCACTGATTGTGCCACCCACATAAGTAGCCCGTTGGCCATGTCTCACGACTGTAATTGCAAGGCCTGTGTATGCAGTTTAACTACCACTTTGACATGGCATTTAAAACTACTTGCCAAGCCTTAATCTTCCTTTTTATTACAAATAGGCCACCCCTGAGGTAGGTCCTACGTGGCAGGGTGCTATGTAAGTGAAAGGCAGGACATGTACTTGTAGGTTCTACATGTCCTGGTGGGAAAAAACTCCTGGAGTCATTTTTCACAACTGTGAAGCCTGCTCCTCTTACAGGCCAGCATTGGGGATGCCCTTATATACTTTTAAGTGGTAATTTCTAAACTGAAAAGAGTGACATTGTCATGTTTGGTATGGTGGGAATGGTAGTGAGAAATCCTGCTAACTGGTGAAGTTGGATTTAACATTACTATTTTAGAAAATCCCCCTTTTAGAAAGTAGGCATTTACCTGTACTAAATGCTCTCTGTGCCTTACCGACTGTCTTCAATCCACATATGGTCTGTGCTGGTTGACAGCTCACCTTGTGCATTCCACCCAGACAGCCATAAACACAGGAACGCAGCTGCATTTGCATTCATCTGCATACTGATCGGTCTTCCTGGGCCGGAAAGGTGGAGGGGCTCTTACTTACACTTCAAAGGCTAGTGGCTTGACACCACACATAGGACTGATAACCTCCACAGATCTCCTGGCAGACAGGACTGGATTGAAATGGGAACTGGTGCACTTCAATGCCACTCTTTGAAGTCTCCTACACTTCAAAGACACATTTAGGGGTGTATATACTGGGTCTGTGACCACCTAAAATTAGACACTTCTGAACCTACAACTGGACCCTTTCAGAAGGACTGCAGTGCTGCCCAAAGGACTCAACAGGACTGCTTTTCTGGAAGGACTTCTCTTCTGCTTGTTTCCCTGCCTGCTGCTCTCTGACTCTGCTGGTAGGACTTTGCCTTCCCACCATAAGTTATCTCCAAGCGCGTGTCAGCTTGCCTCCTGTTAAGAAGTCCCAGGGCCATCAAAGGCTTCAACTAAAAGAAAATAATTCACACATTAACACCTGTCCTGCAGCTGAAAAATCAACTAAATGCCTGTCCTGCGGCTGAGAAATCGATGCAGTGCCTGCAGAATCGACGCAGCACCTGTTTCACCGTGTTTCCATCATCACAGCGTTCTGGATTTTCCACACATCATCCCTGGGCATCAATTTGTCATCAACCCTGCATCGTAGTAAGGAACCAAGGCTGCGTGTCTGAAAATCGACGCATCGCCTTTCCTGCAAGGGGTGAATCAACCCATCACCTGCGTCGCACTGGAAAAATCAGTGCATCACTTTGCTTTCTGGTGCTTCACCTCCCCTGTGCAGTATGGAAGAGATGCACTGCTTTATTTTTCATGCATTCCAGGTACTTTGTGCTAAAGAGATAAATACATTGATTGCTATGGATTAAGACTTACTGAAACCTCTAAAAAGTAATATCTTGACTGGTAACAAATTGGATTTTTTGTCATTTAGGTCTTGTTTTATTCAGATATCTATTTTTCTAAACTGGTGTAGCCTACTTTTTTGTTGTTTACACTGTGTTAATGTATGACTTATTGCACAAATACTTTACACATTGCCTTCTAAGTTTAGCATGCCTGTTCTGTGCCGAGCTACCGGATGGTGAGCACAAGATAATTTAGGTTGTGTTGTGACTTACCCTGACTAGGATTGTGGTCTCTACTTGGACAGGGTGCATTCCTCCGGCAACTAGAGACCCAGTATCTTACACCCCTCAACCAGTATAACAATTTCCAACAGCAGTGTTCTTTTTTGGGAGCATCTTTTCAACTTTACTTGTATGAAGGCTATACTCTTCATTTGATGGTCTTGTCTAAAATGAAGGATATTGAAAGTAGACTTTTTAGTGATGGGAAGACAGGGAAACATTTTTAGGGCAGGGGTCATATGATATTCAGGACATTCTTCCTATTGTGTTATGAACGTTTTATAACTATTTCATAATTTAAGCGAGACCATATTGTACAAAGCATTTGTATGAACTTCAAAGGATATGATGAAGGAGGCACTCACTTTTGTCTTCTGTGGGAATTTCAGATTCAAGAAGGTTCATCTTGGAGTATGAATAGTATGAAAGTTTGTTCTAGTCACTTGGTTATCTTGTGGGGCCATGGAGAAAGTGGAATTTAAGGTACCTGTCATGTGTCTAACTTCTGTTGATGCTGATAGCTCATTGGGTCAAACTGTCAAAGATCCATAGTTCTTCTAGACACCACATGTGAGAATCTCTGCTTTGGATGCATTAAATTCAAGCTGATTTGTTAGTATCTATTGGTACTCTGCTCGGACAGACTTTTAGTCTTGAGAAATCAAGGAAGTACTGTGTGTCATTTGCCTTTCATGATTATGTAAAGTTAAATAATTTAATGAGTACTGGGAGGGGGTTGAGGTAGATGCTGAAGAGGAGTAGCCTGATTCTTTAAGTACACCTGCCTTGATGTTAAAGGCAGGAAAGTGAACGAAGTTACTGGGAAAATGATTGATCTGTCTATTCGATTAGATTTTTTATATTGGGTTTCTTGATTTCTTCCATTGATGTTGAAGAGTGGCTCTGAGTAATTGGGTTGTTGGTTGGCTGGAGAGTGAGCACTGGACAAGCAACACCCACAATCCCTTGCAGGGTGTACCACAAAAATCCATTAAATTAACATGTGCTTAACACTGGGTAGCTTGGCACAAAAAAACTGTGAGGCTTAACCTTGAGGCAATGTGTAAAGTATTTATCCATCATTCCAACAGCAGTAAAGTGAGAATGCAACATACAAAAAATACTACACCAATTTAGAAAAATAGAGTAAAGTTTAATAAATTATTTAGCATCAAAACAACACAAATCCAATCCGTAGGATCGGAGATATTAATTTTTAATTTTTTTAGTAAAAACTAGTCCCTAAAAGATTAAAGCTCCAACACGGACATTTAGTTACAGGAGACTGGGTCAAAGTAAAAACATATGGCCAAGCGCGATTGAGTGCAGTTCGGATACAAGAAGTGGATTGGGCCTGGTCAGCACTTATCTTCGGACTTAGAAGAAAATTTGTGAAAAAACGTTCAGAGAAGGTAAATTTCAGCAGCGCAAGGCTGCAGGAGGTGTCCGAGAAGGGGCATCAACGTCAGGGAGCCTTGGGTCGAAGCCATTGTAAAGATCTCTACGTTTGGACTTAGTCATTTTTATGGAAGTCGAAACTCTGCGGTGGGATGAGGCAGAGAGCTATAGCCGAAGACAATTCCAGGGGCTTGGATACCCCTTTGGTGAAGGACCACTGAAATGGATTTGCTGCTGTGGAGAACAATTTAGCAGGAGAAGCAACAAAGTCAATACTACCTATAGCAGATAGGTGAGCATGTTAGTCCTGATCTTCTCCTGGTTCTCAGAACAGTTTTTGGCCAATAATTTTCTGAATCCATGGTTTGGGGATTTGTCCACTTGGGCACTTTCAGTACCACAACCAATGGTCCAGGACAGGTGGGATACCACCTGGGGATTCAAGACTCACTCAGACTCAGTCAGGTTCCTGGTTCAAGTTGGTGAGAGCCTTTTGTGTCCCTGTAGCTCTGAACAGCCAACTAGCCCTTAGAGTAACACTGGTTGCACTGAGTACAGGGTAAGATGCAGGGCTCAACAGTAGGGCTGGTCTCTGAGGGGTCATGGCAGGCTGCAGGCAGCAAAGCAGTCCTTCCAGGTACAGCAAAGCAGTTTTACATAGTGTACAGCAGGTCACAGCACTGAAACCACTCTGTTTGCAGCCATAGATGACATCCGCTCCCTCCTTGACCGTGGACAAACAGCAGCCCTCATCCTACTGGACCTCTCAGATGCCTTCGATACAGTGTCCTACCGTACACTATGCACCAGACTCCATGTGGTAGGCATATGCGGCAAATCCCTTTAATGGATACACTCCTTCCTAACAGGCAGAATGAAGAAAGTCAGGCTCCCGCCACACCTTTCAGAACCCACTGACATCAGCTGTGGAGTACCCCAAGGATCATCGCTGAGCCCCACCCTGTTCAACGTCTACATGACCCCACTCACCCGAATCATCAGGAACTACGGCATGAACGTTGTCTCCTTTGCTGATGACACCCAGCTGATCCTCTCTGACCGAGAAACCCTCAACAGCCATGAAGAATTTCAGGGATGGGATGGAAGCAGTCGCCACCTGGAAGAGGAAGAGCTGCCTAAAGCTAAACTCCGACAAAACCGAGAGCCTCATCTTGGGACCATCCCCATCAGCTTGGGATGACTCCTGGAGGCCCTCTACACTCAGCATGACCGCCACCCCCACAGACCACGCTAGGAACCTCTGCGTCATCCTCGACTCAATGATCACCATGACCAGGCAGCTCAACTCTGTCACCTCCACCTGCTACCACATCCTCCGACTCCTCCAAAAGATCTTCAGAAGGATACCAACCGACTGCCGGAAAAACATGACACACGCCCTAATCACAAGCAGACTCGACTACGGCAATGCCCGATATGCTGGAACTTCCAAGAGGAACATAAACAAGCTGCAACAAATTCAGAACGCCGCCGCCAGACTCGTTCCAGACATCCCCTGCCGAGAACACATCACAGAACACCTGAAGAGCCTCCACTGAGTCACCGTCGAGAAGAGGATCAACTTCAAACTCCTTGTACACGCCTACAGAGCCCTCCACAACAGTGGACCCATCTATCTCAACCATGACATCACCTGGTACTCCCCTTCCAGATCTGTCCGCTCGCCCTAACAGTCGCTCGCCAACGTACCCCGCATAAATAAGTCCTCAGTTGGAGGAAGATCGTTCTCCTACCTGACAGCTAAAGGTTGGAACACCTTACCACCGCACCTCAGACAGTCACCATCTCTGCCTCAGTTCAAGAAGGACCTCAAGACCTGGCTCTTTAACTGTTCTCTGAGGATCCTCTCAGGTGCCTTGAGACCCTATGGGTGAGTAGTGCGCTCAAGAAATGATTGATTGATTGGCTGGAAACTCCCGGACCCCGAATACCATTTGTGAGTCCAGTTAAAAGTTATTCATCAAGGGATGAGGAACAAAATGTTGAACCATATTTAGGGCCTGAATTAAGAAAAGTGGTGCTGCACCCAGTGCAGCCCCAGTTTTCATGCACCCCCTTATCACCCTTCTAACTCCATCATGTATGTTCCATTTCTAAGATACTTAGCACCATGGCAGTAGTTAGGGAACCTGAGTCAAAAATTTTGACACTAGCTCGCAGCTTTGCAGGATTAGCGTAAAAAAATGTGAAGCTAATCCTGCAAAGCCCATTGAGGCCCATTGTAAACAATGGTGTGCCTCCTTTTAACACCTACTCTGAGCATTTACCACCCTGACACAACAGGATGAGCGAGGGCACACAAGACATGGGAGGCTGGTGCCAGGCTAATGGCACCCTTCCCTGATTCCCCGCACTGTAGAATATCAAGCAGGGGCCAGTCTGTGCTTCTGCCCACATCCCCTGCCAAATCCTCGTTTGACTTTATTGGACAACTTTTCTGGCTGGTAAAATCGGGCCTAGTGTCCCTGCACCCACTAAGTATGGGTATATTTCTCGGGAATGGGCACAGCGGTTCCCAGTTCACCGACCTTCCCTTAAAGTTGTTGTTGTTCCTCATGAAGGGGCGTAGCTTCAATTGGTGCAGCAGGTGCAGTAGTTCCGGGACCCAATGGCCCGATGGGCCGACTGAACCCTGATTACTGCTGTATTTCCTGTTCAAACAGCGGCAAGGTGGGCCATTTCCGTTCTTGCTCTAGGGCCTAATTCACACTGGCTACACGACTGACTGACATTCACTACACAAGACAGCACTACTAGGGAGGCCACTGCGGGCCTAAAGGGCCCATTTTCCTACGTTTATTTGCTCAGCCGAGCCTGGTTAGGAAATGGAGCAGGCCTTGCTAACCAAGAGGAGCCTGAGTGTGCGTGTCTTGATCTGGTGTAGGACACGGCGTCTCTAAATGGGAGTAAATGAAGCAGAGAGATGGGTGCCGATTTGCTGAAATGTGCAATTAGAGGAAGAGTGCAGAGTAAACACGGGACCTGCCAGCCTGTGCATATGAGAAACGCTGAGCTCGGCTGTCAGCCGCAGCCAGCAACAGCAGCCCAGAGTGTGATCTTTGTCCTGCCTGGGCGCTCCCCACCCCTCATACCCTCGTCACCAAGTCAACCGGGCCAAGCAGCCGTCGATTATCTGCGAGGGTCAACACATTTCAGCCCAGGCCTCCCCGGAGTGCCCCCTCTCCGAATCAATGCGCTCCTATCGGCCCCTAATATTGATAGCATTGTGATCTCTGCGGGGCAATATCACACAATGCTCCAATTCACTCCGGCCCGGGTAAACAGCACTCAGAAGGTCACTGTGCCCACCGTCGCTGCCAGAGCTCGGCAGCGCAGATGGCCGTTCCCCTGGGAAGAGGGGGAGGAGGATGGACGGAGGTCAGAGCAGACAACCCGCTACCTGAAACCATTTCTCCAAGTGTCATCTGTTCTCTTCTAACACATTGGCATTTTTTTCTTTATTCTTTTCTTTATTTTACCTTTACTCCAGCTAAATCCTCCTTTCAATTTCCTTTTACCTTTCCCGGCTCCTTTGTTCATCTTTCGTTCCCTTTTCCCTCTTACTCCCTCCCGCCAGTGCTCCTGGCCAGATAACTTATGTTCAGGTGCACTCTAGTTATTTCGAACCAGGATATCTCTCCTGCGCCCAGAGTGGTCTCAGAGCTCTGCTGGGTTTATTATTAGAGGAATGCCACGGTTAATAGCAGATCCACTGGCTGGTGGTCTAATGAGGAGGGATTGCAGTTGTTCTGTCCCTGCTCCGGTGTCAGAGCTTGAGATAAGCATGCACTTTCTAATCTTGAGCAGACAAAACTCTCATGTGGTGACGTGATTCCCCCAGTGAACTGTTTCAGGTCTCTGCTCTTTCGCTATCGGTTGTGAAACCCTCTCTCTCTTATTTATCGAGTGTACTCCTTCCCACCCCACCAGTCCACCTACTATTGCCAACCACTTTGACTCCGCTCTCATCCAATGCTTAGGCTAGTCACACTTTCATATAAACCATCTATGCAATTCCCCACACTCATCCTCACCTTTTTCATCACCTCACCTTTCCCCTCGCTTCCAAATGCTACCCATGATCTGCAATACACATCACATTTTCTCACATTCCCCCCTGTGCTAGACTATATCTTTCTAATATTATGTTGCTATGCACCCTGCTCTCATCATAACTCGAAGCATCAGCCACACCCTCTTTTCCCTTATACCTAAGATTTGTGTTATGCTATGTTATATTGATTTGTATAGCGCACTAATCACCTGAGAGGGTATCCGGGATAATAGGAAGCTCAGTAATTTTGTGGTCTCCAAGGTGCTTGTACAAACAACCAGGTCTTCACCTTCTTGCGGAGCTCAAAAAGTAAGGAGGAGGCTCTATTGTGTAGAGGAAGGTCCTTCAATGACTTGGGTGTGATGTAGGAGAATGAGCGACCTCCAGTTTTGATTCTGAAGATGCAGGGAATGTGTGCGAGTGAGAGTGAAGCAGAACATAAGTGTCTGGTGGGTTTGGGAAAGTGTATGTGACTTTTTGGGGATTCTGGTCCTATGTCAGCTTGGCAATTCACATGTTGGCACTCATTTTAAGCAGTAGCAGCGTCCCTCAAGTGGGTGCAGATGGGCCACAGAGATGGACGGTACAGCCCCCAGGCCAGTAGTGAACACGTCCTTGGCAGTTTTGGCCTCCAAGATGATCAGAACTTTTGCTTCAGCAGTGACAAAGTATTCTGACATCTGCACCAGAAGCACCAGACTTTCAGTCCAGGGGCAGGCTGCCAGTTATGCATAATGTTTGGCACTTCTTTTAAATCTTGGTGTAGTTCTGGACAAGAATTGTTCAAGGAGAATAGGGGACTTGTCTACACACAGGTCGCTTCTGGCTTTGTTCCATCATAGTCATTTGTTTATCTGGATTTCCCCACACGAAGATAGATCACACTCTCCTGGACACAGGAGTTTGATTAATAAAAACTTGATATGATGCCATTATCACTTTATGTGACTCGTCCACGACATTGGAAAAAATCCTATGCCTACTATGATATGCTTTGTGCACCCCTATAATTCACAAAATAGGTTCGGACTTCACATTAGAAGGCCTCTGAGCTCATTCTGGATTAGTGTGGTGCCAGAACCAAACAAAAAGCGAGGATACCAGATTTACATTCAGTTGGGCATTCGGGGTTGGGGGTCCATGTCTGTTTAGCATCTAGCAGAATTTCCTGTCCCAACACCATGTAATCCTTGGTCTCTCTGCAGAGTGAACAAAGTATTAGTCACATGGGTGCCATATGTAAATACAATTTTATGTGGAAGTGTGCGAAGGTGGTGCTCACAGCTGAGGAGTATTGACAGCACCAAATAATAAGAAAATACTCTGTTTATAGATGACCTGTCCCATTTAACGCCATGACTGCAGCCAGCAAGGGTCACAGCAGAGTGAGTTCAGTGATGAGCAAAAATGGTTTTATCACATCATTTTTATCCACAAATGAACAGCACAGTATGCCATGACACTCCACTGCAAATAAAGACGTAGAATGCACAATCCAATCCAAAGGTAGTTTAAAGTCAAAGACAAAAATATGTGTGCTGGGCATGGCAATCCAATTGATCCAATATTGTGAAAGATAAGTTATTTTTGTTTCTTCAACATGCCCATAATGGATAGATGTTATCAGAGTCTAAACACTAGGTGCCTCATTATGACTTTGGCGGATGGAAAAGCCCGTTCGCCGAAGTCCAGATGGGTAGTTTGCCATCCAGTGTGGCCGCCCCCCCCCCTGTCCAGGGCCATTACGAGTTTCCCGCCGGGTCAACTGGTGGAAACACAGTTTCTGACCACTGGCCCAGCGGGAAATGGCCTACAGCATTGTCTCCAGCTCATAGCAGAGCCAGCGGCAATGCTGTAATGCGTAGGGTGCAGCAGTACCCATTGTAACCCCATGCCAAATGCATGGGCAGTGCAGGAGCCCCCTCGGGCACCCTGCACCCCGTCTGAGCCAGCCTTTTCATGGCGGAATTACTGCATGAAACCACTGGTGGAGAAGGGGGTCGTAATTTCCAGGGCAGTGCTGCTTTCAGTGCTGCCCTGTCAGATTACGATCGCCAGCACCGCCAGACCATTGTGTAGATGAAAACTGGCGGTGCTAGTGGTCTGACTGGGATGCTACCGCCGCTGTCATAAAATGGCGCTTGGGCCGCTGCATTGGTCATGGTTCGAGCACCACCACCACCCTGGCAATCATCAGACCGCCAGGGTAGTAATGTGGCCATAGCTGTCTAAAACACTCCTGTTGATATCTGCCTACTCCCCTTGAGTATCTTCATGGCCCACCCTGGCTACTTCCTTGCCTTTCCATATCCATAATACTGGAGCTGGGCCGGCCTCTCACACTCACTGTCAAGTACTCCTCTGACAAGAAATAAAATCACCCACATCTCTAATCTCATTCTTCAACAATTAAGAACAAAGCATTAATCTTTGATGTCAGAATGAGATATCTTTCTAGTGGTTGAAGTACATAGTGAAAAACAAGAAAATCTAGGATGAATCCCAGCAGCTCTGATTGATCAAGCTGCGATCGTAGGCAAATACATTATTTCATGAAGCCTCGATTTTATTCATTATCACATAACAGAGCACCTTCAACTATGTGAGTTTGTGATGTGAAAAATAAACACTTGTCATGTTTGATTTAATAGCCTATAATAAAACTTAATCTACAATAAAAATATAGGCCACATATAAAGTTCAGTTGAGAACTGACTTGGCTTTTAATTCGCTAACAGCACTGTCATCAGGGGAGGGGAGGGCAGGAGTAGGTTTCAGTTCATGTTTTAAAATTCTCACTTTGAATAAATACTTATTGAAGCAATTATATAATCTGTTGTACTAAAGTGAAACACGTCCACGTATTAAAAATACCCTTTTTATTTTGAGGACAGCTTATAATATTGTAACACCATGTTTTTTGCATAATTTACATGCCATATATTTTCAAGGCTTGGCTCTTGCAGAAGCTCTTAATGCCAGGGGTGACAGTTTGCTTGGATCTCCTTTTAATTAGTTGGCTTGCCCACCTCAAATGTTTAGACATATAGGGGGTCATTCTGACCCTGGCGGCCGGTGACCGCCAGGGTCACCGACCACGGGAGCACCGCCAACAGGCTGGCGGTGCTCCCAAGGGCATTCTGACCGCAGCGGTTCAGCCGTGGTCAGAAAGGGTAAACCGGCGGTCTCCCGCCGGTTTACCGCTGCCCTATTGAATCCTCCATGGCGGCGGAGCGCGCTCCGCCGCCATGGGGATTCAGACACCCCCTACCGCCATCCTGTTCATGGCGGGAAACCCGCCATGAACAGGATGGCGGAAGGGGGTGCCGCGGGGCCCCCATAAGAGACATTATGCAGACACTGAAATACGAGACGGGTGCCACTGCACCCGTCGCACCTTCACACTACGCCGGCTCAATTCTGAGCCGGCGTCCTCGTTGGAAGGTTGATTTGCCCTGGGCTGGCGGGCGGCTCTCAATGGTGAAAGTGGATCAGTGATTCGCACATCCCCAATCTCTCTGCACATTCAACAATACATCCTCCTTTCATCCCCAGAAGCCTACATAGAAGTAGTGCCAACAACCATCAACTTCTGGCTCAACTATACTAATTCACCATACCTTGACACACATAAATATATCTCCTACTCCAAGTAATCCAGACCTCTTCAGCAAGATGGGTAGCTAGACGTAGGCTTCGGTACCTCATCTTTCTGACCATAACATTATAACCAATGGCTTTTTCATCTTGTCTATTACCTTAACTAACATTTACCTCACCAGCTATAACCAGGCATAAACTGATACACTCCTCCATCAAAACCTACTTGAGATCCTAAAATCACACAGCAACCTGTAATGAAAGAAACAATCTTCTAATTACCTTCGAAATTACATCATTCAGGTTTTCAGACTTAGAAAAGCATTTTTTGCCACCATCTTCACCTAACCTAACTACTTCACCTTCAGAAAAAAAAACGTATTCTATTCTTATTCTCCTCAACATGCCTTCCTGCAAGTGTTATGGAGCATTGAACCTCTGTTCCTCCTGCTATTGGCTTGCAAACCTCAAAATGTCAATAAATCGTGTCAGCGACAATTGGATTTGTTTAAACTTAATTCATGCCTCATGGTGAAGAAACTACTTACTCACCATAATTACAAAACCACCATTAAAAGTTCTTACCAATTAACTTTCTAATTAAAAATATAAAATATCAAGCACTCTCCTGGGCAGGAAACAGACGATTTCTCTCCTCTGGCGGGAGCAATAAAAAAAAAATGTTTACACCCAGGTGGGAGCAAACAAAAGGTGACCGATCCCACCTGCACCCAGGATGGTGTTGGCCAAGGAGGAGGCAGGAACCAGGGGGATCTTGTGGCTCCTCTGCAGCCCCCAACATGCCACACACCTATAGTAAGCAAAATAGCCATCTCCCCTGAGGGAGCTAGCATGGGCCATTGGGGCTCTGGAGCACCTCTTGTAGCCCCCAATAAAATTAAGCTTGTGGGTGCCCACTAAAAAATATCAAAGTGGCCAGCTCCCACGACATAGGTGGATGGGAAGCCTACTGGGCCACTGGGGACTCTGGTGCCACCTGCTAGTGCTTCCAAAATAAATAAAAAAAGTGTTGGTGCTGCAGATGGGCACTGGGGCACCAAAAAAAGCAAGGAAAAAAATGGAAATGTAAAATAATAAAGGAGAGTCAGGAGCTGCTCATTTATTAATCACGGCTCCACTGAGGAGCATTCCATAATACCTTGCAAGGACTTTCTTGTACTTTTTCAAGGTTGGGGGTGCCCCTATAAGAGGGAGGGTAACCACCAAGCCGTTTTTGATGAGACAGGGGCCAGAGTGCAGCAGCCCCCTAGTAACAGAAATTTTAAAAAACAGGAAGTCCCACAGGTCATTAAATCCATGATCACAGGAGAGTGTATCATATTTTTTAAAGCACTGCTAACTGGAGCTTTATGCTCCGTAGTTGGAGTACAGAGTCCCCTAATGGTCGGTTCTGTGGCTGTAGTTTATAGCTTAAAAACTGTTAAAAAAAACTCTCAAAGACATGCTGACTTTTTAAAATGAAACTTTTTTTTTTTTAAAGATAATCAATTTTGTTACATATGGAAATGTGTGAATTAATGAAACATATATTTGATTATAATTATTGGTGATTCTGGACAAACTCAATAGGTGTCCTTTAATATGTTTATATTCTGATTCCTTCATAAAGCCAATAGGCCCACTTTTTATATTTTTGTGTTCTCACCCATTGACAATGTTAGTAGGTCTGCACCGTCACATAGAAAGCTATGCGCAACGGTGGGGTGTGGGCGGATTTGGGTGCTTGACCTGCACCCATGACCTCACCAGCCACAATCACCACCAAGGCCAGGCCTTTGGACCAACCCATACTGCAGATGGCCAAAGGCATAGGAATGGATGCCCTTGGAGGTGGAGATTGGACCCAGAAGGTAGTGCTGCAGAAGGCCACGTGCAGCATGTTGCAGTTGCCTTTACGTGTGGTAATAAAATATTTATTTTTGTCAAAAAAAAAACGTAGAAATTAATTGAAATACCAAAGGTTAAACTGATAATATAGTTAGGAATTGTATTTTACTTTCCATTAAAAAAACTTTTGAAATCCACTGAAATTGGTGGCTGCAGCATGAAAGCAAATGTTGCAGACACCATAACAGGACACAGGTCCCCTGATTTCCGGGCCCTTACTGGGTGTCCCAGAGTCCTCTGGACCCACTATCTCCTGGGGCTAAAAATCATTTTTTTTTTATTGCCTCTTCCCAGTTCTGCAGAAGGCCATATGCAGAAGGCCATGTGCAGACTGGGTTGGCTGCAGAAGGCCATGTGCATCATGGGGTTGCCTTTACATATGGTGATAAAATACTTTTTATGTAAAACAACCCTAGAAATTATCTGAAATAACAAAGGCTAAACTAACATTATAGTTAGAAATTGTAATTATATCTTCCTTTACATCAAAAAAACGTTTGACATTCTCTGAAGAATGAAAGCAAATGTTGCAGCCGCCATTACAAGACACGGGTCCCCTGATTTCCTGGCCCTTACTGACTGTCCCAGAGTCCCACTCTCCCCCATTCCCAGGGGCTAAAAATCATTTTTTTTTATTTGCCTCTGCAAAATTCTGCTGGAATCCATGGGAGCTGTAAGCAAGCATGGCACCTCTGCGTGCTCCTGTGAGACTCCGGCAGGGGCCCCGCAGGACTAAAAAGAAATATCAATGAAAAATCTCAGGGGTGGTGGTCTGTGGCTGATGGCCGCATTTGGGGTTTTGACTGGGTTTTGACTGCCCATCGGGGACTTTTGGCCAAATTCAGTGTGGGCAGGTATTTTTCCAGTTCACAGTGGGTTGTCCACTGGCCAAGCCCTGCTGGTAATGCCCCCGTAACACACAGCCAAAGGTTTTAACCTTTGTTTTGTCCACTGAAGATAGATAGATAGATAAGATAGATAGATAGATAGATAGATAGATAGATAGATAGATAGATAGATAGATAGATAGATAGATAGATAGATAGATAGATAGATAGAAAGATAGCCTAAACTTTTTAAAAAATATATAATTTAAACGTTTGTAAAATAACATTTACAACTGTTCCTTACAATTAAATGGTTTTAATTTGTACTTAGATGGTCTTAATTTTCTTTTCGGACAGATGCTTGAAACTGTGAACACCCTATATATTAGAATATATTTCAGACAGTATGGTAAAGCTAGTTAGATACTTTGCATTACTTTTTAGGTCTTTTGTTTCACAATTTATGTCAATTCAAGTTTACAACAGTAAGTTCTTGACACAGCAGTTGTTCCAAGAGAACACTTACAACTTAGAAAAGCCTCACATATTTTTATCTTGTTTGAAGGTCTGTTTGTAAGGCCTTCAAAGAAATGTTGACATAAAAATGTTGCAATGCACAGGACTGTTCTGCGCCCTGCTTCTTTCTGGGAGGACTTTAAAATTGCCAATCCTCTTATGGTGGAAGGCAAGCTATAATTAAATTAGCAAGTATGTTCATTAGGTATTCCATCAGATGCAGCTTTGAATACAGATTTTAAATTGACTCACAAGGATAATATATTATGTTTTGATAAAATGAAAATGCAGCACAAAGAATCTTTAAAAACATATTTAGTAAAACCAGTACAGTGTGATTTTGAAAATCCTCTTGACCTTTGAAATGAAGTGAAGAAGCTACTATACCCCTTGCTCTGCTACTGGAAGAATATTTTTATCGAGGCCCGTGCACGTTTTCAATGTTTTCACACCCAAGTATAAATGTAATTTTCTACACTGTTTACAATTTGTATCTGATGATAAAACCAATATACAGCTTCATGCCTCTAATTTGGATGCAGTCGCCTTAGTATGGGTCATGTCAATTCTTAAACCTCCACTAGAAATCCACAAAAAATATGCTGAATTTACCTAAGGTTTTCAAGCAATGTTTGCTTGGACATTTTCCAAGAAAACAAACAAACAAACGGGGCTTCATTAATATACCGAAGGAAGAAAAGGTAAATCAAACAATTAGTGATTTTTAAAGCGCGGCGAATCACCTGTTGGGTCTCAAGGCGCTGTGTAGGTCAGTGGGCTCCCATAGCAGGGCAGTACTGGACAATCCTAAAATGTCCTCAGGATTGTCTGAGGTCATGCTTTTTATGAAGCTATAAGGGGACAGTCCAGAGTTATAACATAACTTTAGGATAATGCTAGGGACGTAGTTGTATTAAGAATAACTGGGCATTTCTCAATGGAGTCCTTTTATTGGAATACTGTGCTGAGGGTTTTTTCCATCAGTGGTCAGCTGTATCGGGATAAATGAAAAAACATGGTCGAGCCTTGTTTAACACAATCACAAAATGCTGTAATCTAAGTAAATGTATACCTTCCTTTGTGTATGCGATTGTTTGGCTATCAAATTGTTTTTGCAATAGCTTAAATTTACAGGTTTTCTTCTTTTCCAACTAGAACTCAGAGTGCCAGCCATATTCTCCTAGCAGTTGGTGCCCATATTAACCATATACCTAGGTAGACGTGCAGCTGCTATCCTTACTAAGTGGTAGAATGTTGCTCAATATAGTTAATTGAACCTAAACTGTTCAGGGGCCTGTATTTTGGTAGCAGATGTATCTATCTCAGAGGATGTCGGATAGACCTGGTAGCTAGCTGTTTTGGTTTCCAGAATCCAGCAGGATGGAGCAAGGCACAAGGGACTGGCACACTGTTTTTGAGGATTTGTTCATGGTGGCATCACAGTGGCATCTGGCATTGGTTGGTGCAGTTCACAGCAGCTCTTCTGTTTTAGGCAGCACCACCTTCCTTTCAATCTTTACTTGACAACAGCTAGGGACTCGCCCTGGACTTTTAGGTAAATAGCATATCAGGCTTCTGCCTCTAGTCCAAGCTTTACTGTGCAAGAGTATAGAACATCGCCTTGATGACACCAGTGAAATAGAATTAAGGGTCCATCTTCTAATTCCAAATTCTGTGCAGATTAAATAAAACCAAGGGTCAAATCGGCAGCTGCACTACACTTTAATTTCTAGTAGGTGCCAATCATTACCAAGTGCTCCTTTCCAGGCCTTCCCCAACAGGAAACAAGGAAGTTGAAGACAAGGGAACAGATGGTCACTTTTCTATATTCAGCATAGGCAGTTTTCTGTTCACAGCTGCTTCACTCCAGTAAGAAATGGGAAAAAGACACATAGGCTTTCTCTGCACCAGTCTGAATGTTGGGAACCCAAACGAAAGCACAGCAGAACCCATGCCATATCAGCCTGTCACATACACACACAACACATCCCGACCTTCACAGACAAGTCTGAAATTTATTAAGTGCGACCAGTATAACAGATTGCAAGAGAAGGAATCTATGGTTAAAAGAGGGTGGAAGATTAAAAAGAGATTGGGCTTGATAAAATGTGAGAAAATAATTATTAATAAAGAGTTGATGAATCCAGATTAATGCAATTTTTCTCCAGGATTTCCAATAAAAAGGTTTATTGTTATAAAACTGTGGTATTGTGCCAAATGGTAGAATTGAGGAAGGAGGAGGTGTCAATAGGACCAGGAGGCAATAGGGGTTTTAGTAAGATGCATAGCTGTTTGAAAATGGGTGAGAAGAGAGTGTGAGGTTTTCAAGAAAAAGCCACATACTCACGGAAAAAAAAGCGCAGAGTAAAGACTTTTTCAGTTGTACCCATAAGGGAGGTTGTTCAGTTGGGTGAAATCCAGTGAACAGATTGTTTCAAGATGAAAGCAGAATGGTATTTTTGAAAGTCAGAGAAATTAACATCACCATCTGATTTAGAGCTCTTTAATTTTAGGAGAGATGTGCAAGATTTCTTCCCATTCCATAAGAAGGAGGAAAGTATGGAGTTGATTTGCTGAAAACATTTTAAGGGAATTGAAAGAGGAATACTAGAAATAGTGTAGAGGATGATGGGAACCAACATCATTTTATTGGTGTCAAGGCGATCCCACCAGGAGATATTCAAGGGATGCCAACAAGTGATTAGGGCCTTTAATTTGAGTTTGCAGTCTTCTAGACTTAAGCAGATAGAGGTTTTGATTGAGTGGGATAACCATATCCCTAAGCATTTGAGTTTTGTTGTTATCCAGGAGAAGTTTGTAGTAGAAAAACCTTGTTTGTAAGTATATTTGTTAAGGAGTAAGATTTCACATTTGTCATGATTTAATTTGTAATCTGAGATGAGAGTATAAGATAAGGCCTCCTGAAGAAAATCAGGAAGTCAGATGTGAGGTTGAGATATAAATAAGAGGATGTCATCTGCATAGGCTGCAGTTTTAATATGATGATCTTTCCATGTGAAACCATGTAGATTTGGATTGTGTTTAGTTCTAGAAAGGAAAGGTTCAAGTGCTAGATTAATGAGGAAAGGTGAAAGAGGGCACCCATTGCATACACCTCTACTTAAAGCAAAGTACGAAGAAATATGACCATTAGCGAAAATGGCCACTTAAGGAGAGGTGTAAAGAAGGGAAATATGGGAAATTATTTTTGGTCCTAAACCAAACTATTATAAGGTATGAAAAATAGAAGACTAATTTACGTGATCAAAGACCTTCCTGGCATCTAAGGTATTCGCTGCTAGAGGATATGTTGATAGGTGAGATTTGGATAGCATGTCAAAAAATAAGTGAGTATTATTAGATTACAATTACAATTACAGATATATAACGTCCCTTGAAAAACCAAGATAGTTCTTGACTGTTAGAAATGGGGTTTTTGGTTGGCAGTCAGGTTACCCTCTGTCCAAGCAAAAGCCCTCACTCTAGTCAGGGTAAGTCACACACTATCCAAGATTATCCTGTGCCCACCCTCTGGTAGCTTGGCACGAGCAGTCAGGCTTAACTTAGAAGGCAATGTGTAAAGTATTTGTGCAATAAATCATACAATACCACCATATAGCACCACAAAAATACACCACACAGTGTTTAGAAAAATATATAATATTTATCAAGATAATTGTAGGTAAAAAAAGAATAAAGATGCAATGGAAAATTGTAGAACTATCACAGGAAAGTGATATAAAGGGTCTTAAGTCTTTAGAATGTAATAAAGTGTCTTTCAAGCACAAAGTACCTGGTTTCTGGTGGAAAATCTCCTCAGCGGGCCACAGGTGAAGAGATGCGTGGAAAAAGGGGGGTGTGCGTCGATTTCCTCTCAGCACACACCGACTTGCGTCGTTCTTTTCCACGCGGGGAAGTCGGGCGTCGTTTTCCGGCGCGCAGACAGTCTCTTTTTGTGGATCGCGGGGATTACCAGATGTCCCGGGTCTGTGCGTGGATTCTCCTGCTTGTTTTCCGGCTGCGCGTCGTTCTGCTGGGCTGCGCGTCGAAGTTTCGATCTCACGGTAGGCGTCGCGTCGATTTCTCCTTGG
The DNA here is from genome assembly GCF_031143425.1 of Pleurodeles waltl. Lineage (NCBI taxonomy): Eukaryota > Metazoa > Chordata > Amphibia > Caudata > Salamandridae > Pleurodeles > Pleurodeles waltl. Next base: position 1,272,696,448 of record NC_090447.1, on the reverse strand, counting down.
AAGTCGGGCGGCGTTGTCCTTGCGAGGCCGTGCGTCGAAAGTTTGGTCTCACGGCAGGCGTCGCGTCGATTTCTCCTTGGAAGTCGGGCGGCGTTGTCCTTGCGAGGCCGTGCGTCAAAGTTTCGCACTCACGGTAGGCGTCGCGTCGATTTCTCCTGGAAAGTCGGGCGGCTTTGTCCTTGCGAGGTTCTGCGTCGAAGTCTCGATCGTCCCGAGGGCGTCGCGTCGATCAGCGTCGGTGTGCGGCGTTTTTCTCGCCGCGAAGCAAGCTGTGCGTCGAAATTTTCGGCGCACGGAGCGTCCAAGTGAAAGGAAGAAGTCTTTTTGGTCCTGAGACTTCAGGGAACAGGAGGCAAGCTCTATCCAAGCCCTTGGAGAGCACTTTCACAGCCAGACAAGAGTTCAGCAAGGCAGCAGGGCAACAGCAAGACAGCAGTCCTTTGTAGAAAGCCGACAGGTGAGTCCTTTGAGCAGCCAGGCAGTTCTTCTTGGCAGGATGTAGTTTCTGGTTCCGGTTTCTTCTCCAGCAAGTGTCTGATGAGGTAGGGCAGAGGCCCTGTTTTATACCCAAATGTGCCTTTGAAGTGGGGGGACTTCAAAGAGTGGCTAAGAAGTGCACCAGGTCCCCTTTCAGTTCAATCCTGTCTGCCAGGGTCCCAGTAGGGGGTGTGGCAGTCCTTTGTGTGAGGGCAGGCCCTCCACCCTCCCAGCCCAGGAAGACCCATTCAAAATGCAGATGTATGCAAGTGAGGCTGAGTACCCTGTGTTTGGGGTGTGTCTGAGTGAATGCACAAGGAGCTGTCAACTAAACCTAGCCAGACGTGGATTGTAAGGCACAGAAGGATTTAAGTGCAAAGAAATGCTCACTTTCTAAAAGTGGCATTTCTAGAATAGTAATATTAAATCCGACTTCACCAGTCAGTAGGATTTTGTATTACCATTCTGGCCATACTAAATATGACCTCCCTGCTCCTTTCAGATCAGCAGCTGCCACTTCAACAGTGTATGAGGGCAGTCCCAATGTTAGCCTATGAAGGGAGCAGGTCTCCCAGCAGTGCAAAAACGAATTTAGGAGTTTTACACTACCAGGACATATAACTACACAGGTACATGTCCTGTCTTTTACCTACACAGCACCCTGCTCTAGGGGATACCCAGGGCACACATTAAGGGTGACTTATATGCAGAAAAAGGGGAGTTCTAGGCTTGGCAAGTACTTTTAAATGCCAAGTCGAGGTGGCAGTGAAACTGCACACACAGGCCTAGCAATGGTAGGCCTGAGACAAGGAAAAGGGGCTACTTAAGTGGGTGGCACAATCCGTGCTGCAGGTCCACTAGTAGCATTTAATCTATATGCCCTAGGCACCTGGAGTGCACATGACTGGGGACTTATAAGTAGATTAAATAGTTCAATCAGGTATGATCCAAAGTTACCATGTTTACAGAGAGAGAGCATATACACTTTATCACTGGTTAGCAGTGGTAAAGTGCGCAGAGTCTAAAAACCAGCAAAAACAGTATCCAAAAAGAGGAGAGAGGTAGGCAAAAAGTTAGGGGTGACTACCCTAAGGCTGTCAGGTCTAACATTGACGGAGGAGTTTTGGTGAAAGGGAATCCAAAAGAAGAGCTATAATTTTGGAAAATATCTTATGGTCAATGTTGACAAGTTCAATATGTCTGTAATTTTTGCATTGACAAAAGCTTTTGGCCTGCTTTGGAATGAGGCAAAGAGAGCTCTTTCTGAGAAAAGAGGTTATAAAAAGAGATAGTTAAGGGACGAGCAATTTGGAGAAATGTGTGAAAAATTCAATAGTGAATCCATCAGATCCAGGACCTTTGTCAGATTTGAGGGAAGATAGAGCAGTATGAAGTTCAGGTAAGGTAATGTAATTTCCTAAAACAGAGAAGTATGGTTGTGTATTGAAAGACTTCAGTGAATCAGAGAGCTAGTTTACAATGTCAGAGTAAGTGGGATTATGGGCCTTATTTCGATATTGGTGAATGGGTTACTCGGTCACAACGGTGATGGGTATCCCGTCCGCCAAAATCCAAATCCCATAGGAAATAATGGGATTTAGATTTCAGCGGACGGGATATACGTCACCGTTGTGATGGAGTAACCCATCTGCTAATATCTAAATCAGGCCCTATGTTCAGGAGTGTATACATTTTTATACAATTGTACAAATTCTTCAAATATGCCAATATATTTGTGTAATGAATTGGAGTGGACATCTAGAATAGAGTCAATGTTATTCCTATTCTTTTTTACTTTGAGATAATTTGCTGGTTGTTTGCCAGATTTGTTTTGACTATTGTAATATCTGGCACTGGATTTGAGAAGAAAAGATAATGCAGTGTGAATGGAAATCTTATTAAACTGAAGTTTACCATTCATGAGTTTTAGTAAGCAGTCTTTATACTTAGAGATGTAATAGGAGTGCTCCAATTATTTAATTTGATTAAGGATCTCTTTAGTTTTATTTAGAGAAAGTTTTTTTTTCTTTCTGGACACAAACCTGACGATGAAATCACGCTCAGAAGCCTTGATGGTGTCCTGTATAGTGTGAAAAGCGAGTTCATCCATATGATTAAATTGAAAGAAATCATGAAAGAAAAAAGGTAACAGTAGAAGTAAAAGATGAGGGTAAGGAGAAGTGCCATATTGAATCTCCATCTAATGGGGTTAAAAATATTGGGCAAAATATCTAGATGATCAGAGACAGGAACATGATCAGAAATTAGAATACAGTCTATGTCAGTGTAGAGTTTGAGATAGAGAGTGTGAAATAAAGATATAATCAATTATAGATTGAGTATGATGTGAGGGAGAGTAATAGGTGTATTCACCCAGGGTAGGATTAGGAAGTCTACAAGCATCTATTAATGTGTGTTGTTTAAGGGCATAACTGAACAATTTCTGAGATTTGTTAGATATATAAGTGGAGTAAGATACTCTGTCAGTGAAAGGGTCAACTATTTGATTGCAATCTCCTGCGAGAATAAAATGATCATCTGGACATTGTAGATGCTTTTGAGTTACATCTGACCAAAATTGACAATCTGGGCTGGTGAGGCCATAGATGTTTAAAATATAGACCAGAACATTGTTAAGCATCAAACAGTTACACAGCCATCTTGCGTGGGAATCAGTCTCTTGAGGACTTTAAACGATTTATGATATAATGTTGCAAAGCCATTCTTCCTACCATTGCCTGGCGAGCAGAAAACATTTCCAACCCACTCTCTCTTTATTTTTAAAGATTCGGTCTCTGTAAGGTAGGTTTCCTGAATTAGGGTGATGTCTGCTTTGAGATGCAATAGGTGAGTCAGTACCCATTGATGTTTGATTGGTGATCCCAACCCTGGACGTTTCAGGATATAATTTTTAAAGACATTAAGAAAAATATTGAGATGAGTTGTTATAGTGAAAAAGAAGGAAATAAAAGAAGGACCTAGTAAATAATGGCAAGTAACAAAAAGGAAAGATGTAGAGGATAGGAAATGGGGAGAGATAACTAACAACTGTGAAACGTAGTAGGAAAAGAAAGATGTAATAATGTAATAAAAAGTTAAGGATCTCAGACAACAAAAAAGTAAGAGAACACCATAGAAGTCATAAACAAGACAGAACATATTTAAGAATATGTTTTAAAAAAGATGAGGGGTATTGAGATAACATAGAAGGATAAACCAATTCCAGGGAGACGACAAGAGGGAGATTGATGAAGGAGGGAGATTGATGAAGGAGGGAGACGCACTGGGGAGATCATAAGATGATAAGGGGAGACAAAAACCTGTGAAGAGAAACATTAGGTAAGTATTGAAAACGAACTTGAACAGACATTAAAATGGGCACAAAAGAGTAGTGCAACAACATATACATAACAACTATTTTAATTGCCTTGCAATGAAAAAGTTTGACTACAATATGAGCAAATTATTTTACCATATCAAGATTTGCCAGACTTGGAAGTTTCCATGGAGTCAACGTTGCACTCTTGAAGTAAGGATCTCTGCCGTGCTGGATCTTCAAAGGTGGAAGTCTTGTTGTTGTAGGTCACCTTGATCAGGCATGGATGGAACAGACTGAAGCAGGCCCCAATGGACCGAAGAGCTGGTCGCATGGAAAGAAATTCCTTACGTCTGTCTGCAGTAGGTTTGGCATAATCTTGAGAGAAATATAAGTTATTGCCTGATCATAAGATTTGTTTTTGGAGTGAGCTGTCAACAGGGTGTTGAGAAGGTCTGTGTATTAAAGAAAATAACACCTAGAGGCCTTTTGGGCGTAAACGCAACATGAGGAACATATCCAAGTCTGTGAATGCGTTGTATATTTAAGGGAGGTGAGTCTGGGTATTTGTAGTTGTTTAGAGAGGAATGATTTGAAAAACATGAGGGAATCTGACCCCTCTGTTTCCTCTGGCAGACCATAAATACTTAAGTGATTCTGGCAAACTCTTCAACCTGTTTCTGTAGTAAAGAGACTTGAGATTGAAGACGGTTGACTGTGACAGCTATGTTGGTGAGATTAGAGCTGTTCTGTCCAACTGTTACCATCCCTTCCTCTCACTTAGACCACTTATCATGAAGACCTTCAAGTTTTGCGTTGGTCTCTTCAATGTAGGGGCGTAATGCCTCATTTCCTCCAAAATAAGGTCTATGGAGATGGGGAAGTAGACTTGGTGGGGGAAGGTGAGCCTTTTTTTAGACTTTTAGTGGAAATGTTTCCCGCTGTATTTGATGAAGTGCTGCTGCCTGAGGGCACAGATGAGACAGGACTCTGAGATGGAGAAGAAATCCATGACAATTTGTGATGTTAGAAAGGAGAATGAAATGTTGGATTTATCCGGGATATCAGAGCATGCTTTAGGTAAAGTTTTGATCTTTTTAATTCTGTCCACTAACTGAGGTGTGCCAATTAGCAAGGTCTGGCCAATAAAGATGAAAACAAAGGCTCAGAACAATTCAACGACAGAGTAGGATATTTTGAATTGTCCTTGATATCTGCTTAAAAATTAAACAAGCATTTACAATGCAACGGGTCTCGCGTTTGCTCAGGTTAGAGCTGATCGCGTTGTAAACTCCTAACCCGACTTTTCACCTTTCGGGCAAAAGTGCATTCATGTACGTAACCCGAAAAAGTGAAATTAACTATGTAAAGCGCTCGACTTCTGCCAAGCGACTCGTAAATTAGAGAAAAAGAAGTCCACGAGTCCGATGGAAAACAGCAAGCCTTGCATGTTTTCTGTACTTGGTCGCTGCGCTCGAGGAGGGCTAGCCACCGGAAAAGGCATGACGTATGCGTGCCTTCGACTAATGAAAGCAAGCAGATTTTATTAAGCAAGCCCACGAACCAATACAAAACACTGACATGAAGTTGACAGGGCTCCGAGCCCTTTTCTGAACACTAAAGAGTCTTGCTGCGATACGCATGCGCGAGCGCATGCAATGCAGGCTCGACCCTAAAAATGAAATGTCTATGCAGATGTGGGGAGAGGTGCAAGAGGGATGTATTTGGTGTGTTATGCAGGCAAAAATTGAAAAATTACACCTCCTTTGCATTTATCTGTGAACTGGAATCTTCTATTCAGAAAGGTTCCATGGCTTTCTTCCTCCTAATGGCAGGCGCCACATGAGGGAAGAGTGCTTTGTGCCATTAAAGCTATGTGTGCGGCCTCAAAAGGCAGAGAAAAACATGGTGACGCATCGGCCGCCATTCAGAAGCCTCTGCGCAAGTGGCATTAAGAATAGCCACCTCCGTAGATAAAAACTCTCCTGTCACCTGATGGAGAGTTACTCGAATGCCACCATCTTTGGTGGACGTCAAGCCACACCCCACATCCCAAAATTCAGTGGCAGTGGTACAGGAAAAAGAGAGGCAACCCCCCAAACAATTGTTTCTTGAACTGACCACCAGTCACTCCCCTCAAAGCTTGGTGGTAGCCACCTCCAATTATGCTTGTGAGTACACTTTGGGTATATTCTCTGTCTAGCAAAGACTCATACTTTGCTAGGGAATTAGTCAACGAGGGGAAATGTGAAGATATCCCTCTGGAGATTTATGATACATGTTTTGTTCTAAGAGTTGGAAAAGCACCAAATAAATTTGCATGGAGAAAAAAACTGTATATCCTCATTTTTGACCAAATTAAACCCTGTTAGTACTGTGGAAACAATCTAAATGAATAAGCTATGCCAATAACTGGATTTGCCTGGAATTCATCAGTGGAAATGAACAAGAGCATAAATCTTTCTTTTTCCACATACTCCTGCGTTTATGAGGGGAGACGTAGATGACTACGATATGGCGAGCTGCATTAATCCAGGAACCTCAGAAGGGAGGAGAGAGGATCATTACTTGGACTGGTCTGACATTAGCTGAAGGTAAAATTCGGACAAGATTGCTCGATGGTGATTAACAACGGGAACAATTAAATAAATGAAGGGCTTTCTCAAAACACCAGAGGTGCATACGATCTTTGCATCTTTTCTGAATTGTACTGCTGCATCCATGCATGGCCATACATTTTTACAAAACAAAGTTGGCATTTTAAAAAACTGTCAGTTTAGTGGGAATCAGCCCGTCCTGGGCTTACTTGGGGAGGGGAAAATGCATTTAAAAACGTTTAGCAGCCTTCTTTGGAAAGGTTACTATCAAATACTTCCATTGCTCACTGAGTAGAAATCCTTCATACACAGAGACTCTTGTGTTACTGCAAATGCTCTGTTACTAGGAAAGAATAATCATGATCACACTCAAAAACAGTGAAAGCAAAGAATAATACATTTTGAGAGCAAGGGCCAAAAAAGGCTGATGCAGTTAAAGGAGAATGGGTTAATCATATTTACTGACATTGCCCGACTCTTGGGAAAAGTGGGTCTAAACAGTGAAATCTCCATGTTATTTGCACTACCACTGGTATTTAGACTCCTACAGTGTAGACTCCTACAGTGTGGTGAGTCTCCTTCACGGACTCTCACTCACCTTAAGTTGTGTTACATTTGGGTTATGAAATGAAGCCTGAAGTTCCTGCCTTATAAGATAACGGCAGCCACCTGTGTACATATAGGGTATGTATACAAAATTTAACGATTGCGATTTGCTAATTGCAATTCTTACTGAACTGCAATTAGGGAAGCACAATTCTTAATGTATGAAAATGTACAATTCTGAAATAGAAATTCCTAGTGGTTCACAAATCGACCTACCTCAAGCTAATGTGGCGCAAGGAGGCGCCAGGGGCTCTTAAATCTGCCCCTCAGTCATTTAGCACAAGCACTGCCAATTTAGAGCAACACAAAAGGATGATAGACAAAGTGCTCAAACTTTTCAACCACTCACCCCCAGTCACAGATCTGGGTTTAATCCATTGTTCTTTTGCTCACCATGCCCCCCCCCAGTTTGGACCCAGCCATATGCAAATCAGTCTTTACCCTGTTCCCCATGGGAACAGTACAGCCCGAACTGCCAAGCCAGGTCCTCCCTGGACCGGACATAAGCTTCCTTTTTGTTGCTAAATTTAGAGCAAGCATGATGTAATGATGACAACTCAGAGAGAAAAAGCAGTAGGTTTATTCAGAAAGTTATATCCAACTCCATTCTTCCCCTGACATCCATCAGCCCACTTTTCCAACTGTCTTAGAATCCTCATCACCAACATTCCATCTGCTGGGAAGAACCAAGCTGGCTGAAATGAGGGTGGTGCAGAGTGGCTCAAAACAGAATAAGATAGCATAAACACTGAATTAACATATTTAAAGGAATTCATAAAACATTGAAAGATAACATGTAACACCTACACAAACACCAACAATTGGCTAGTGATGTATTGGCCATTACAAAATTATGGCAATTTTTGTATGTCAATTATTGGTACAGATTAGTGTAAACTTGGCTGAGTGGTCATGGCTATGATTGCAAGCACAAATTTTGCCACAGATTGTGGTGCTTACAGTTGCCTGCAGTACCCATGAATTTCTGCCTCTTTCTGCCAATGTAAAGTTGCCAACCCGCTACCACTAAAGCCTGCATTGCAGGTTTGTCTTGAAAGATGTCACATAGTCTGACCATCCAGATAGCCTTCAGTAACTTGCGTTCTGATAAACAGTAGTTCATAATCACCCATCTGACACGTTTGGGGACCCAGAAGCAGCTTAAAACCTAAGGCATTGTTACTGGGATAAGGATCGCTGACACTGTTAGTTTCGTGGATGCAAATGTCAATGCAGTTTTAGCATATGCCGTGGGGGGAGGGTGCAAGCCAAACCCAAGGCAGCATAACAACCCTGCACAGAGGAGAAAGGTGAAAACAATTATTTAGGTGTAGCGGCTTTATAACCAGGCCCATCAATGAATTTTCTGATAGGGATGTCTGATAGAATATCAATGACAAAAATTTTGAGTGGACAGAATGTCGTGTCGAAAATATCAAGGATCAAAATATTGAGAAGGTAAGTGCAAATAGGTAAGTATAGATTTACTATTCTTAACTCCAATCCTATGATACATACATCATCAAGGTACATATATTTGGAGTTAATTATACTAAAATGTTGCTTTCCCACAGAAAACCTACCTTCACAGTATTTTTGTCCTTGATATTCTTGGCACAATATTTTCTCCACACTATATTTTTTCCTTAATATTTTGGCCAAATACCCCTGACAGACTAGTAAGAGAGCAGGTACTTTCCCAGGAGTCTAATATGACCTAAGCCTCCAATTTGGCCTTCAAGCAACTGATTTTATCATGGTGCCTGCTTCCACCTCAAAATGTTTATGCAGTCTTCTCTATAGGAGCAGTGTTTGACTGGCCTCTTGGGCAGTCTAGGAGTCTGGCACTGCCATGTGGGCCAGCTTGAAAGGGCCAGTGTGTGGACCATATGTTTGGTCCCATTGGCCATGATTAAAAAAGCAGTCCACAGAGGGATAAACTGACCTCTTACTGATACATTGTGCTGGTTCCACTTCAAGTACTGAGCTATGATAAATGCTCCTGCTGACAGGAATGGTCAGTGGAAAGTTGAACGTCTGTGCTGTTCTGCGGGTAAAACTAACCATGTTCTTACATGCCACAGATGTGAAAACAATAAAATCAATCTACCACATCACCCAATGTTTATTATGGCAAAAGCCTATGGGGGTCATTCTGACCCCGGCGGTCAGAGACCGCCGGGGCCAGGGTCGGCGGGAGCACCGCCGACAGGCCGGCGGTGCCCCGCAGGGCATTCTGACCGCGGCGGTTCGGCCGCGGTCAGATGCGGAAAACCGGTGGTCTCCCGCCGGTTTTCCGCTGCCCTTGTGAATCCTCCATGGCGGCGGAGCGCGCTCCGCCGCCATGGGGATTCTGACACCCCCTACCGCCATCCTGTTCCTGGCGGGTCTCCCGCCAGGAACAGGATGGCGGTAGGGGGTGCCGCGGGGCCCCTGGGGGCCCCTGCAGTGCCCATGCCAATGGCATGGGCACTGCAGGGGCCCCCGTAAGAGGGCCCCACTTTGTATTTCAGTGTCTGCTATGCAGACACTGAAATACGCGACGGGTGCCACTGCACCCGTCGCACCTTCCCACTCCGCCGGCTCAATTCTGAGCCGGCGTCCTAGTGGGAAGGCCGTTTTGCATTGGGCTGGCGGGCGGCCTTTTGGCGGTCGCCCGCCAGCCCAGTGCAAAACCCAAAATACCCTCAGCGGTCTTGCGACCGCGGAGCGGTATTTTGGAGGGGGGAACTCTGGCGGGCGGCCTCCGCCGCCCGCCAGGGTGAGAATCACCCCCTATGTGTGCTATACAGTCTATATGTGCTTTCAACCTTTTGAATAAAGTATATTTCTGCTATTTTTCACATAGTTTCAGAATAATATCAAAATTATCACTTGGTCTTTCTATTTAATACCTGCTGGCCAGCAAGTTTTATGTAGTATCTGTATATAGCATCAAGAGACCTCATTTTTTAAGTGTGTGTTCTGTGCTTCATAAATATCTCAACAGTTTGATAGAAACAAGGGGGAGATGGAGGAATGTTGTCTGAGCAAGCAGAACATGTGCAAAGACTTAATTATGAAGATGAAGAGATAACCCCACATTTCCAAGATTCCCAGGGAAGGTTATACCATCTACTTACTTTTTAAGTACTGGTAGACAAATGTTACATGTGGACCACAAAAACACGTGGTCTAACTATTTCAAATAAAGATTTAGTCAGAAGGAAGTGCAAGAGTGAAAGAACAAAGGATATCATTATGAATGTAATATGTTTATGACTGCAAGAAATGGGTTTATTAGTTTTGCAGGATGTGAAGCCTGTGCTAGTAATAGGTCCACAATTTCCCTTTCCTGGGAACCAAGCACCCCACTGCAGCACTTGACTTTCTCATGGTAGCAAAACATAGCAGTCCACTGCCTACTTGGGGGAAGTGGTGCAGGCTAGTAATAACCATACCCTAGCATGCAATTATAACAATTATAACAATAATGACTGGTCAGTCAGTGCTTTTTCGTTAGAAAAGGAAAAGTACATTTATTACACACACCCAACACTAAATACTGTTCATTCATTTACAAATATATACATAAGACAGATTGAAGTACCTTGGTGACATCTGGCAATCGCATTTGGCCCTAATTGGGTTATGACCCCCCAAATCACAGTTCCCCCATCACCCAGACCAGATAGAACATCACAATATAAAGGGGCATCACTTTAAATAAAGCAAGCCTATTGGCTTTGGCACAGGATCATCACAACAACATATAAAGTATGCCTATTGGGTATGTCAAGGGTTCGCCACATTTAAAGGCAAATAATTCACGTTAAAATCATCATCATTTCACTATGATCAATAAATAATAATTTGCAAATATAATAATTAATGTCAATAAAGCATTTCAACATTTATCAACAATCATTGTCAGCATAAATAGCTAATAAAGCATTGAAAATAACCATAACGGGCCTAATTCCTAAAGGTATACTAAGAAAATAGTCTAAGTTTAGAACAAATGTCTATGGTTAGACCTAAAGTCTAACTTTACTCTGAGTAAAGTTATACTTTTGGTCTAAGTTTAGACTTTTGATCTAAGTTTAAAATGCAACCCCCAACCCCTAGCGTGCACTGCACTCCCAGCTGAAGAGCAAAAGCTTAGGCCTTAGGAAATGCTTAAAACCTGTGATGAAACTTCTGGGGGTCATTGACCCCCAAGATCTAAAACCCCATAAATTTATAGCAGTTTATCAATTGTTTGAGGGGCTACTGCACTTCCTGCAACCTCTGCAATACTCAAAATTCAGTCTGGTTTTGCCCCTGCCCTCCTGGGACCACCAAAAGAAGGAAAGGTGGATGCCAATAAGCCCAACAGGGAATTATGGAGTATTCCTATCCCTGAAGCAGTGATTATTTTATTAGTGGCTCTCCTGCTGAGTTTGAGAGAACTGCGGCTTAGGTAAACGACCTTGAGCTGCTTTTCTTGTGTTGTCCTTTGTGTTTTTTTTTATTGGGGTGCCTGGTCCCACTTGGGTACCCACCATCTCCTTTTTGGCTAGGCTGCATGGGGAACCCACTCCCACACTGCCCAGCTGGGTCATGTGGCTTCTGGTGCGGGGACTGGCAGTTAGCTTCTCTCCTGCCTGCTCCATGCTGGCAGTATGGTTCTTGTGTGGCGACTGTCCCTCTCTCCCCAGATAAGGGAATGGGGAGCTGGGGCAAAGCCACCACCACTGGGGAGAGGGCAACTGTGTATCCCTTGTGTCTGCCCACATCAGGGGCCTGAAGGTGGCGTCCCAAGCTCCTTTCTTTCAACTTCGTGGAACTCGATGTTGCTCTCCGTAGTCTTGTGTCAGGGGCCTGGATGTGGGGTTTCAGGTCCCTTCTTTGAATGAACCAGCCTGCGGTGATGAGGTCCATGGGCCTCAAAGAGTTCTAGGGAAGGGGCGCTATGGACACCCCCTTCCAGGCTCATTCATAATTATTGTACCGTTTCATCAACCCCTGGGCACTGTCCCACCTCGGGGTAAATTTAGAATTTTCAGCGGAGCTCCATGTGCTCCTTTTTCTTGCAAAGGGTCAATGGTCAAATACTTAACTTGGGCCTCGTTAGGCCGATTTGGATGATCCTGGGCTCATTTTTCTCCTTGTGATAAACTCTAGTCACCAGAAGATATTTCAGCAGGCCTTCTAGTCTAGCAAGGGCGATCAATGCAGGAAACCTGTTCCACTGGATTCCTGTGCCCGCCTTTCTCTTGTTCTTTGTTCTGTGGTGCTCCTGTCCTCTTGCTTGGGTGTAGAAGTCTAGATCTTCTCCCATATAATCATTAGGTGGTGCAAGGGAACCAGCGTCCCTGGTCCTGGAGAGACCCTCTGCTCCTCGGGTCAACTGTTGGGAGAGTCCATTAGGGCATCAAGAGACTTGTCCTTCCAGTTTTCCAATGCTGCACCCACTGTCCAGTTCCATTGTTCAAATCCAACAACAACTCTCCCTTGTGCAAGAGGTTTTAAATGGAGAGGTAAAGTTCTAGAAGCCATGCACCCCTGTTCAATCCTACGATGCCACATCACTTCTCCTCCTCTGCCCCAACCTTCCTGCACAGCATGCTGGGATATAACAAGATGCTGCCATCAAAAAGTCACTGTTCACATCTCCACTGGGAGCCTCAACTCTGCCCCTAGCTGACATCACTGTTAGTTTCTTTCCCACCAGAACATCAAAGGAGATCTGCTTACTGTGCTGCCTCCAGGGGTATGGGCTTCCTCCTTTGTTCAGTGTGCTTGAGATGTCCCCACCCTTGTACAACGTGACAGCTAATTAACAGATGCAGATTCTCTTCCCTACCCCTTCCTCCTCAGGAGCTGGGTGAAGCATTATTTATTACTCCATTTTCTGGGGAGACCTTTGTTCCATCTGCTGGGGAACAGAGTAATTAACTTGTCTCATTAGGGTGACAAAGGCCTAGACTTTGATTCTGAGCCAGAGAAATATAAAAACCATGGATGACCCATAAGCGTACATGTGGATCTTAGGATTTTCATTTCCACATTGGGTGCACATGTTCGACGCCAGATTCATACCGTAGAGCACTTTTTAGGCCGAAGAGAAGTGGAACTGCACTTTAAGGAAGGTTTCCCCTATGTGTGTAATGCAGTGTGGCTGAAGACAAAACAGTAAATTCTACTGACTTTAGCTATGAGTACCCACTACTATTATAAGGCCTAAACCAGGTCCACATCTAACCTTGCAGAATCCCTTTTTCACCAGACTACCTCTGCATAATCACTGGCTGCAAATGATGGTATTCTCTCACAAGTAGCCTGCACGTGTTCACGCACGTGTTCACACACTTGTGCACACATTTTCACATGTAACCAGCCAAGTGGCCCTTAACTTAACTGCGTCGCAGCTGCCATATCTTAAAAGGTGGACACTGGAAGTAAAATCCGGCAGTCCATTTACCCTGTGATTACCGTGAATGAGACCCCAGCAGTGAGACTCACCCACAGTGAAAGGTCCAAAAATTAGTGATCAAAAAAGCAAAAAAATCTGGGTGTACTAAATGGGTGGAACCCAACTGCAGCAATGATACCTTCCAAAACACGGCAGATACCCCACCTACCAAACTCATGGTTCTCACTCACCATTTAAATAACTAGCTAATAAGGTCAAAGATTCCATGGGATATACCATTTAATTCACACAATTCTATGTGTTCAAATATAATTGTTACCTTAATGTACATCCATATAATATGTCTTTATGAATCAATCACATCAAATTCACAAACCCAGCAGTTTCGTATACCACTTAATTCAGATTTACATAAATTGGTTAGAGTTCATAAGCATTTATGTAATGTGAATAAATGTATTTGGTGGTCTACTACTGTATTGACTGAAAAATAATGACCTCATTAATATAGCTGCAAAATAACAGCTCACACAATATCATCAAGGTAAATAGATGTGAAGTTAGAATAGTAAATCTATACTATACTTCCCTATGTATGGTACCCATAACTATATTGTAGAAGTTTATATTTTTAGTCACAATTTCTGTGGTCAATGTTATTATTTTTGTCATTTATGTTATTATTTTTACAATATGGCAAATAGCCACAACTGGTAAAGGACAAATTAAAGTATTTGCCACAATCCTCAAGATAATAAATTGGTAATAATCCAGGTGATTGTGTATGAGATCCAGTTATCCATTTATACTAATAGGACTACAAAAATTGTAAATGGTAAAGATTATTTCGTTTCTTGAAAACATGTGAAGGCCTCACATCAGGGAACCCAATTAAGAAGGAAAGTAATTGTTTTACTGATAGAAATTTAAATTTCTGGCTGTAATAATAGAAGTGCAAAAATTCCTTTTATTGACATGCATCTTTTAAAAGAAAGGTTACTAATTTTGTTGAGTCATTCCAAATATAACATAGCACAACATTGCCAAATTGGTTCCCTTATTAACTTTTGATGATATTATCAAACATTCTTGACACATAGTAAGAATTGTAGGTAAAGGAACTGGATAAACTGTTTTTTCCTACTAAGACAGAATTAAGTACATTGTTGACATCTCATGTTTGATTTGATAAATACATAAATATCTTGTGAACTAAAAAGGGAGTATGGTATGTAGAAACATCAAATAAGATCAAATCCCAATGGTTATTTGTGGCTTTAAGGTTGTTAATTGAAATGTTATGTTTGCCTTCCAAAATTAAAATGAAATTATTATGGAGATAATCTTCATAAAACAAAAAAGAAGAAATTGTGATAGTAACTCTAAGAATAAATATAGCCAATGAGATGCACAAATTATTTTACATGCTTCAACCTACCTTGATATTTCCATGAAAAGGCGGAAAATATCACCTCTTTCCTCCTGTTTTGTGATATGGTGTGCTCACTTACAGTCAACTGTGTTTTTCAAATTATTAACAAATTTTATGCAAGGAAAATTCATCTGAGACAGACATCAAACTATGCCATCATTGTTTATGTTATGGTAGAATGAACATTCTATGGTAAGAAAACTCAGATTTGTTCAACTACAGATAAGTGCCTATTTATTGTCCAAACATAGACTAATACCTACAAAGAGATAATGATGATAATAATCATAATAATAATAATATTGATGAATATTGTAATAATTGGATTGTCAATAAATAACAGCATACATGCTGAATATTCTGAATCTTCCTTTTGGTACATCCAATTGTTACACATTTTACTTTAGGAGACATTTTAAATCTAACATATACATAGTTTGAGAGCTAACATACAAAAGAGGAGCTATAAAATGTTATTGTATTGAGTTCCATAATACAAGCTAACATATTCTGATGTGAAGCATTAAATATCTATTCTGCCAGTAAGAGCATAATGCAGTGTTAGAATCATATTTCCAAATGAGGAGTCCAAATTTAAAAATTGTTTTGTCCTGTATAAACATTTTCTAAGAAATGTAATGAACTATTTTCTCTCAGTACCAAATATGAGATATTAAAAATACCAGGAATTGCCATTAGCAAAAGACAATACATGACACACACTTCTATTTTATCTCATGACTATCTGCCTGTTTGGAAAACAGGTTCATCTCAATGTGGACAACTGGGTATGTTATATCAGAAAGATGATTAGCCAATATGTTTTATTATCTTGATTTATTAAAAGATAGTAGTCAATAAATTGAAACAACTCTTCTTTAGGGTTCATGATGAGCACTGCTTATTTGTAAGATTCAGAGCACACCTAATCATTGTCATTGATAAAACAGAAGTTATACGTGAGAAATGGTTTCAGAATAAAATAATCTGGGATACTATCTGTTCTCAGAGTCCTAACAAATTTAAGAGCAGCTCTTTCTGTAATGTATTTTGAATACCAAAGTTAATGTCCAAAGACCTTAGTTGCTTGGGCAAATTACAGGGGAAAACAAATTAATTTGTGTTATTATGCTCACTATTTTATAGCTTACTGTAGGATTTATGATAAAGGCTAAATAATATTCATTGGTGATTTTCTTTGCTACAGCACAACGTATCCATTGATTTTGTTAATTACTTGACTTTCCATGATGTTCATTTTTAAATGCCAATATTTAAGAACTTATTTATTAGCTCAGTTGACATTAAATATTGTTTAGATTTTGTATTACAGGTTTGATAGTCACCCTCTTGCTCTTTATCAAATTCCCTTTATGTTGTCATTTTTCAAATTTGAACATAATGTGTTGCTTAAAATGTTAAGAATAATTGTTCTTACTTGGCCAATTCTTTCTGCAATGTTAAAGCTCTTGCATTAAATAACTTATTTTGTGTGCAATAGTGTGTAGAGCTGCACTTCTAATAACTACTTTACATGCATTACAATTTGTATTTATGCTTAGTTTCTCAAGTGTTTATTATTGATAAGATCATTAACCACTATTGATCAATCATTAATTTTAATATTTCCATATTGTTCCATATTCTCCTTCAACTCAGATTCAATTTTTGTACTCCATCTATGACTATGAATAGAGCAATCAACCAACTGAATCTATGTTGAAATAATGGGATAATTTAATTTGCTAGTTGTTTCAATATTACTCCAAACTATAAAAGTCTCTTGAAGTTAATAAATAATCATTTTGAACAAATGCTGATCGTGAAGAGTTATTAGAGATAAAAAAATAGCAAGAAATGAACACTTAAATGATTAATCAATTTAGCTTTTTTAAGTACACTGAAAAAGCAAAACCTTTTGGAGGCATGTACCTAACTGTAAAAAGTGAATCTAGTAAGAGTTTTTATTTAGATTGAAGTAATCTCTGGCTTTTTGTTGTGTAGCACTGGAGAGATTAGTCACAACACTAGTGAGAGAATACAGGGTCATCTATACTTGGGCGTATCAAGTTAGAAAATTATTAGTGCAGTCACCCAAATTAATCATGCCATATTTTGAGCTTTTGATGTTGTCACAAAATTGATATTTAGCTGAGGATGACATCACATTACCAATCCAGTATTTAATTATTCTAAAGTATTCTTACTGTTTTACCTGGGTTTCCTGCAAATAATTTATATCAAGGTTTTGTTTATGATATATCTTTAATATATTCTTACTTTGAATGATATTTTAATCATTTAACGTTTAATAAAATTACTTTAATGTAATTGAAGTAGCCACAGTTAGCAAAATAAGCACACCATTAAACATTGAAAATGTAATAACATGATATCTCATGCTTTAAAATAAGCATTCTTTGACGAATTTTCACTATCAGTTCTTAAAATCATTCTCTATATAAAATAAATAAAATAAAGGTAAATTACTGCTGATGTAGAGACATATATGGATATTCTTTAGGAGATGCATTAGTCCTGTGAGACATCAGATCCAAACTTAGTGCAGAACATTCCATCATATTCAATTAGATCAAAATCATCAACCCTTCCAATATAGTCTTCGGTGGCACACAACAGTGTTGAACCTATTTCACAAAAAACTCCACACAGATTAAAACTAGCAAACTAAAATGCTTGTTACTTTTGACCCCAAATTTATTGAGTTGTATCGTATTGGTAGCAGCTGTGAATTGCGTAATCCAAATTAATGCTGTAGTGACCAGTACGCCTTAAAACTAACTGTAAAAAGTAACCTGCTCCATCTTCAAACCATTAAATGACCAGCAATAACATATTCTTGCAGACAAATGTTAAAATCTTTGCTTGTCCAGATTTACTGATAAAAGGTCATCTGAGTTGTACAGTGCTAGCATATTTAGCAAATGATGGAGGCCAATGAGTCTTTGTGATAAAAGAATTATGCATTTGGTATACATCATAGTGACAGTCCATAGCCATTATTGAGCGTGGGTGTGTTCTCTCCTTAGGAAAGAAAGGACTGGCATCTATAGATTAAATAGATGAAAGAATGACATGAATTATGAGGTTAAAACCAAGAAGCCACTTTCCATGTAGGACATATTATTTGGTCTTATTCTTGAAAAACAGGCAGTTCCATTTTAACTTGATTTCCATGGTCTTGGAAAGCAAATAGCTCAGGAAGAGAAGTGAAAGCAACCTTTCCATATTCTAATAATGGAAGGCTAAAGTAAGCCGTATGTGTACTTACATACATTTATTTGTCCTCATTAATATGTGACCTGATTGAATACCACAGTGGTTCTCAACTTTTTGACTTCTGGGGGCCACCACAGAATCACTCCAGAGAGCTATGGGTCCACGTCTAGAAACTCCTATATTTTGAACTTAAAAATAATGCACAAAAATACAGAAATTAGTTTGCATCAAACAAATACACAAATTATAAAACATTATATTTATGTTAAAATAAAACATCCACATTTCGAATTGTTAATATTAATGGTAAGGTTGAAGCTTCAAAATGTTTTATTTCTAAAAATGAAGCTATATGCTAGATTCTAACATATAACTTTGTCTTTTTTGCTCCTTGTGAATGCTCTCTTTTTTGTCAGTACATACTAGTGTTTCAATTGAGGCCCTGATGCTGATACTTGACTTTGTTTGCCATACTTGTGCTGCGACCAAAAATCAAGATAAATATACCAACTTCATTTTTAGCCCCCAGTTTCAAATTCCTGTACATTTACAAAGTGTTTGGAAATATGCAGTTTTCACTTTTTTTTAATTTTAGTAATATAAACTTTGTTTATCTGCTAATATTATTTATTTCCTAAACAGTTATAGATCCCCTGCCCTCAACCCCCGAGTAGGTATTGTGGACCCCAAATTTTTCACTGACTGCAGGTTAAGACCCCCTAATGTACGATATATATTTCATGTACATGATGTTAGCTATGCATGTCCAATTTCCTTCAGCTGTAAAAGAAAGGGTTTAGGAGCCATTTTATTGATACACAAATAAATGATCATTACTCCAAACATTAAATATACAGGTTCTTGATTTTGACTGCTTACATTTCCAAACTGTTGTGGCACAGAAGGCGAAATGGGATGGATTGGGATACAGCCCAAAGTGATTGCCAGTGGATAAGATTATTTTTTTGAGCATTCCATCCATTACCTTGTTGTTGTTGCAGATGATGCCATGATTGCAACAGGTATGCCCAGATGTGGATCCCATGCTCGCTGTGCCAAAGGAACCAACATTACCTGGCTGATTAACCCTTATCAGGGCGAATCTGGTCCTAGGTTGCTTGTGTTCTGGTTCAGAGAGGACTTGGCTTGGCAGCTCAGGCTGGACTGACCACATGAGGAGCAGGGTCCAGATTGATTTGCATATGGGTGGGTCCAAACTGAGGTGGCATGGTGGGTCAAAAATGATAGATTGCCTTGCGGTCCCAAGTGATTTCCAGTGGCTGAGATTAATTCAAGCATTTTATCAACCACCTTGTTGTTTGTTTAGGTTGATTGTGTATCCAGGGGAAGAAAATGCTTTGTGATTTGCTAGTTTTGATTTATCATTACATTTAATTACAAAGATACTAGCTGTTAACGTTTTCAACTGAAACCTATTATCATGATCCTTTAAATTCCATGGTAATTTAAAGTGGTGTAAATTATATTGCCTACTATGTTCCTTTGATTGTATTGATGCTTATTGAGTAACGATATTTACAAGAATCCATCTTTTAGGCATTTGCTAGTGAATTGGACAGTACACAGGGTTTTAGTCAGTCTGTATATAAACTAGTCTCCCTTCAGCTTCTATTTACAGCATTCAATAAAACTATACCCTTTATGCAAACCAATAAATATTACTGAATCACACAATTGTGCACAGTGTGCCAGATCATGTGATATTTTCTTATAACACTGTGCATGCTTTGGGTCTCCCATCCTCTCATTAATTATGTCATTCACAAATGTTCATCAAATAATGCCCTCTGTGCTGGTTAGAAAAGTGTAGTAAGTGGCACCTCCATCTGATCTTAGATCAACACTAATTGCTCTGGGGAAATGCTTAAATGTGGTGGCTGTTGCAAGTATATTAGACAAGAACGTTCTACTTAAATAACTACTTATGTGTGTGTCGACATTTAGCAGCTTTATCCTCCATCATCCACCTTAACTAGGAATGCCTTGTGAGAAAATAGTGGCCAATACAGTCTGCAAATGTGTCATCTGAGACAACACAACAGTGTTGATCAAACCTTGAAAAGGGTTTATTCCTTACTTCCACGGATAGTTCAGACCATTCAGGTTTATTATACAATTTCACATTGGTTCGGACTTCTCATTCTCATATAGAGAATGGAGCTGTGTGGGCAGGTGGCCATTTTATACCATTTGCTGCACATTGTTGGAGAAAACGAGGGTGCTCTCTAGGAATTCAAATGGTTTTGGTATGCACTTTGTAGCTTGATTTCAGTGGGAGCAATGACTAAACTTGTTTTGCAGGCCCATAACCCTGTGTTGTTTGACTACACCTCCCAGCATTCCTGTCTCTTAAGACCTCCTATAACTAAAAGTCTTGAGGAAGGGCTCCCACCTCAGTTACTAAGTTCTGAATACAAACTCCCTGGATGGTCTGGAACCCACCTTTGCATTTGAATGTAGCCTTTTTGCTGATTCTTTTCACATACACTATAAGTGCATGTCCTATTTTGTGCAATCTAGGATTTCATGGTTAGAAGGAAATAGCTTATATATGGCCTTGGGGCAGTGAGGATGTTCTTAAATTGTAGGGGTTAACTCGTTTTAATTTCCAATTGCTTTATTGATATAAATGTTTTTATATTTCCGATTTCAACTGTGTTAATCTTTGATTATTAAACTGTCATATACCAAAAAATGGAGGGGACAAAGAGGAATTCCGATCCAACACACATCCTTACTAGAGTATATGTATCAATCACTTGGTGTGCAGTTTTGTATTGAAGGTCCTAGTTGCCACTTTATATGCTTGAACCAACCTATTCAGGTCATCAGAGGTGTCATTTTTTGGAAGCACAAGCCCTATCCGACCAAAAAGTGCCATGCTTCATCATCGGGCTATGCTCCTCATTGGGCTTGCGCTGCAATGCCGGAGATCAGACTGATGCCCTTGAAAGTAAGTGTAAGGAGAGAAATTATGTGAGAGGTAGATAGGTCGTGAGGAGTAAAACGTTAATATTTACAAAAGGTTCCCATAACAGTTTCCATGACAAACTTTTGTGTTACTGGGGCCATTGTTAAAGGGTAAAAAAACTATAGGAATCCTAAGGATAATAATGTTCCCTGAATTCATAAGAATCTGGTCAGCAGGTTTCTTGAATTCATCCTTCCAACTAAGATCAGTGGTACCTCACCAGGACCTAAATACAAAGCCTAATCTATTCAAGTGGGTTTCCAATTCAGTGAAATTATTATTAGCCCATCGAAAATGATCTGCAAGAAGTGTCAGAAAGGAAAGCAAGTATTTATCTAGTAACTTGCATCCGTGATTCTGATGTGGTGTTCAAAAAAACATGCATGACCCAAATTCCGAAGTATCAGGGCCTCTTGGAACTAGTAGAGGTGGGTAGGCTCAAAGTAGCAACTATGGACCAGTTAATGATCACCTGGTAGTCCTGATCCCACAGCTAAGAAAGCAGAACAATCTGGAGTTATGCTCTGTTCATTGAAGAAAAGCAGGAAAAATGTTGCCTGTATTCTCATAGATTAAAGACTGTGACAAGGAGGACAGGTTTTGTGAAAGGTTGGGTTAGAAAGCCCGTTATTGGTGTGAAAGTGGTTGGAAAGAGACATTATGCTGATATTGTTTCCAGTCAGCTTTACCCACTCTCTAAGTACTCTCACAGCACTCAGTAGCTTCTTCAGTCAACCCACCTGCCTCAAACTACCGATCAATCCTTCCCAATCAAAAGCAGCAGTGGAGCCGCTTTGTAGAAGTCTTGCTGCTGCTCTGTACTTGTCTTTCCCTCAATGAGTACCTGTAACTCCACAAGGCAGGCGCCACCTCTAATGCCAACTCCACCCCCCACAAGCTGCATTGCCCACCTATGCCTCCAACCCCGACTCTCCGCTGGTGTGGGAGTGGGTTGGAGGCGAGCAATATCCCAGTTCCCATGAAATTCCCTTGTCTGCACTCGGCAAACCATTTTCTCGTCGCCACATCACATCGATGCAGGGGCAGTGAAGAACTCCCAGCTGATCCTGTGTGGGCTCAGTTGGAACCTCACCTGCACGGCCACACTCATCTCACCCGGCCCCGCCCCGTGACTGGCCGCTGCAAGGTCACGTGGCGCTCGATGCCCAATAGAGAGTGTCACCGGGGGCCGCGCATGGCCAGCCCTCAGGTAAGTCTGGCACCTGTCACAGGTGCCCGGCAGAGCCCGGGGAGCGGCGAGCGGCCCCGACATGAACGGCAGCGAGGAGCAGTACTACCCGGGCCCGCACCTCTACAAGGAGCCCTGCGCCTTCCAGCAGCGCGGCCCCGACTACAGCCCCGGGCCGCCTCCCGCCTGCCTCTACATGGGCCAGCGCACGCAGCAGCACCTGCAGCCGCAGCACTCCGCCTACCCCGGAGCGCTGGGGGCGCTGCTGGACCCGGGCAGCCCCCCGGACATCTCCCCCTACGAGGTACCACCCATCGCGGACGAGACGGGCCCGCCGCAGCTGCACCACCAGTGCCAGCCCCACGCCCTGCAGCAGGGGGCGCCCTACGCCGCGCAGGAGCAGCGCCTGCCCTTCCCGTGGATGAAAGCTACCAAGTCGCACGCGTGGAAGAGCCAGTGGACTGGTAGGTAACGGCCGAGGCTCGCACGGTGCGCAGAGGTGGCGACTAAGGGTCTGATTCATACACAGACTTTGACGTTCTAGGGGGGGACTAGTTATTCAGTTGTCTGGCGAAAAAAACAACGTTTATCTAAATCTCTATGCGTTTGTACACAGAGAGAGGTAGGTATACAGATACTACCAATTAGTCAAAGATCGAATGTCATCGAAGTGTCCATGGAGAGAGGGAGATACACAACTCTTTGTTCAATGGTTAGGGGAAATACCAGAGTGTGGCTATATATCTATAGGCAGAGTGTATATGTGTACCTGTAGGACGAGCGATCGGTAAATACAACTAATGATTTTGTCTGGGAAAATAATAAAGTACATCTACATAAACTTGGATTCTTGGAATATATATATATATATATATATATATATATATATATATATATATATATATATATATATTCTCCAAGAATCCAAGTTTATAGAATATAGTATATATATTTCTAAATTTAGATAGATTATTCAATTGTTAGGTTTTATCACAGAGTATATATGGAGAGAGGAATATAGATACAACTATTCAGTTAGGAGCGTAAATGGCAGAGTATCTGTCTATATATAGAGAGAAAGAAATGTAGATATTACTAGAGCTAATGTATTTATCTATCTATGGATGGATAGATATGCACAAACTATTTTCGATGTAAAGTGCTTCTCAAACTTTAACTACACGGTCGCTATGAATCTTTCTGCAACAGTACTTTGAGAAAGATAATAACCATCATCTTCATCCCTAGTGGGCGACCTGGATCGTTACGTTCTAGTCTACAGATGCTGTAAACAAAATGTGAAAGCTAATAATAACCGTGGTGACGACAACAACAATAAAAATGATATTACATAGGATGGCTAATTAAGACGGCCCCAGGAGCCCCCCTCCCTCACCTTCAGGACCCAATGCATGTACTGAACTTCATATTATTTTATTTTATTTGGTTGGGGGTGGGGGGTAGTTATAAGATCGCTCTCTGCCACGGAGTTCCCTCCGAGCAGCATGGCACGGGCTCGCCATGAAGGTGAGTTGCTACCCAGTGCTCACGCTCATACGTCATTCTGCGGAGTGAGGTTGTTGTTAGTTAGATCGAGTATCTTTTCTAGGCGGATGGGACAGCTTTAACACTGGTAGAGTAGAGAAGAACATGTGTCCCTGTGTGTGGACTGACTGGTAATCGAGGGAAGGTGGTGACGCGGCTGCGCAGAGTGCAGTCTTCAGTCCGTGGAGAAAGGGGCCTCGCTCTGGGTTTGCGCTCGAGCCCATCGGAGAAGTTTTCTGAATACGCCTTTGTGAACCCCCTTAGTCAGTCAGGGAACGTAGAGTCTGGCCAACGTCAGGGTGTCGAGTCGACATAAAAGCTAGGCGAATATCGTGAGTGGTTCGTGAGACAATCTTCTCTTGTTTAACGCTACACGAGACTCCCATAATTCGTCAAACTGCTAATCTAGTCCTCTTCAGATATGCCTCTTTCACTCACATGCCAGCGGACAAACATCTAGGTTACCCCTCAGCCCCGTCCTACCGTGTTATGGCGATGACTTTCAGGCAGGCAATACGAACAGGATTGACAATTGGGCCTGTGACCCTATATTCTCTCTACAAGTCCCATTTTTGTTTAGGGCTTTAATCCGAAAATTCACAAAATGCAGAGAGTCGATCTCTATAAAATACACATCCGTGTGCCCTTGCCAACACGGGCTCGCTCACACATACACAGGCCCCAAAATACTGCTGTGGCTCAAAATTGTAAGCGCTTGCACAATAACCACGCTTCTTTATGCCTATAGGCATCTCTTAAAATTAGCCATTTAGACTATAAATGGCTTCGCTCAAGACCGCTTTATCAGGCGTCTAATTTTCGACGTATATTCTGTTGCGTGTTTAGAACCGCTAGTGCTGTGCTCTTTGCTTTTTGCATTTTGGGTGCTGTGATCTTCGTTTTTCTTCATTTTGGCACTATATACGTCATAGCGTGTCCACCTGAATGCGGATTCCACTAGAGTAAAGACTCCCTGCCAGCAATAGGACGTTTACGCTGAGCATTTTTCTCAATTAGAAAATTCCAATTTCGGCGTTAATAACTGGCAGAGTCAATAAATCGCAGATAATGATAATCTTCTATCTGTGGTTCACTTTCTCTTTGCAGCATTTTCTTGACATTACAGCTTAGTAGACAGGGGTTAGCTCCCCAGCATTACCCCTGCTCGAAACTGGGCTTCAAAAGGTCTTTTTGTTTCACATTAACCGATTTCTCTAAATCTCCACACTTCCATTCCACACACGCTGTCTCTGTTGCCGATGTGTCACTGATTTTGTGTTTATCGGAAGGGCAACGTGACACATTGGCCCAGAGTGTGAACTGACCAATTAAATGTAATTCAAATGTCGAAGATTTATGCGAGGTCGTTTTAGTTTAAAAGATAGACAATATGCTTAGCACACATTTGTGGAAGTATTAACTCAATGGACGCGTTTGATCATAATGTGTCCTACAAATGCAAGTGTCTGCTCACACTGCGGTGTAACTGAGCGATATCTACCTAAACTTGACCTTAGGGCTCCTGAGATCAATATCAGACTTTCTGGTGTAGGCATCCTTTGACCATAAAAACAATATTAAGTTTATATATGCATTAAATGTGTTGTTTTTATTTATTAAATGATATGAAAAGTAATCTTTTCGTTCATCTCTCAAGGCAAAGGGTTTCTGTTTTTAGGCTGGTAAAACTGCCCACACCCGCTCTAATACAGCAATATCAGCACGTGACTTGTGTTTCACTCTCAGTAGCGCTCTTTAGAGGAGTAAAAATGGATCCAGACAGTAGCACGACAGCCGGGGCACGTGAATCTAAGCTTTTTGGAGGCTCAGAGTGATACCTCCGGTGTACACAACATACCGAGGAGCTCTGGCAAGCTCACGTGTTAGATTGGGGTATCACAGGTGAACTGCACCAGAAACAATCTCTTTTATTCACTTCAAACACTCTCTTGTTGTTCATTTCCAATATTTATCGTCATTGAGTCAGCAAAATCCAGCCAAGCTTTAAAACAACATAAGTATCTATCGTTGCATATTTTCGGTTACATATATATAACCTAAGCCGACGTGAAATAGAGGAAATGCACCTCAAGCACACAATGGGATCTGATGAGAACCTTTTCTAACTTGTTAAGTGAACCAAGTATGTTTTAAAACTATAGATGTCACATATTTATTTTACATTTTATCCACATTATCAATTAAAATACTTTACGCAGGCATACACATTACAATTATTATCTCTCTATATATAAAATGTTATTTTGTCCAGGCGCTACATTTGACCTTAACTACGCTTTTCCAATTTTTGGTAGAGAATGGCACTGAGTCTCAGAGCATGAACGAAATGTATCCACAATCACATAATGTAGACAAACGAGAGAGTTGGGATGCAAACGTTTGCCCCTGTCTGCAAATTCCTGCCAGTAAATGTAGCTTTGTTAGTGTCAGCCTAGTTGTCTGCAGCAGGCTGTCCTTTAGCTTTGTTTGTCAGTGAAATCCTTGCCGGATGTGGATAAGCACCGGTACACCGGAAGCCAGGCGCTGGCCACCACCGCAGGAGCCCACATCTGCACTCTGAGTTCGGTTGAGGCACAAGTGTTCGGTATCTCACAGCACAATGTTATCACTTGCTCCCTGGGCACCTTTTTTGTCACACCTGAAATGCAAATATTTTATTAATCATTCTGTTCAAACAGACGGTTGGAATTGTATATTCTAGCAATATTGCACGGGCGATATCGTCTGCCCTTTAACCTTTTACAGTGTGCAAAAACACCCACAAACAGATAGAGACCACAGTTGGCGTGCAGTACACACAGTGAATAATGGATTGCTTCAGCTGGGGAATTTTCAGAATGCTGCCTCCTGATGACATTGACATAATAATCCCTATTGAGTGGCAGCTTGTGCTTCATAAATGCCAGGTAGTGTAGTTACTATATAAAGTAGCCTATAGAAACACATTTTAACCGTGTGCAGTGGAATGTGAACAGCATGGTGGCACACTCTTTATGGAGTTTTATATTAGGAGTCGCCCTTGACCAACTATTCTCAACTTTAATAAATTAGAATGAATTTTAGAAAGTGCTTTATACCTTTTTACAACCTGATTCGTTGAGCGTCAATATAAATAACCCAATGTGCAGTGCATTCACAGGCTCAAAGTCCAGTGCACACAGTATTGCTTGGTCTAGCTATGAACCAGGACACCTGCTTTACTTGTTCCTGGATCTCTTGGCACTGCGTGAGGTTGGCTAAAGCTCAATTTATCCAGGTGTGTCAGTTCCCAAGCTAATAGTGTGGTCCCCGTTTACTGGCAAGGCTATGATGTATGTATTCCACACAGGAACCACCACACAAGCACGGCCATGATTTCTGACCTAACCACCAGTACCCTAAACAGTTATGAAAAGTGTCCAGGCCACACGAGTACCCTGGAAATTTGCCATTTAATTTCTGATGCATTCATTTTGTTTTGTAGTGGGATCACATGTCACCTTTTGGCCACCCCACAATGCTACTGTTGAGAGGAAACATCAGATCAAAGGGTCATGTCCCCAGGATTTGTTGGTAGCATCACAGGAATATGCAGGTTCCGATAAGAGACTCATCAATCCTCAAATATGAGTGTGGGAAAGTCCCAGCACTATAATGTAGATTGTATTGTATTTATATAGTGCTTACTACCCCTGACGAGGCGTTGAAATGCCAAAGTGCTTCTATGAGGAAGGGCTAAGGACACGGTTCCACCTGCATCTTTAATGTTTGTTTTTCCTATAATCTAGATAAAGTTATGTAGGATATTAAGTGTAAAGGTGGATTTAGAATGTTAAAGTACAGAAGGAGAAATGGAATTAAAAAGGGTCTGATGGTGTCACAAGTGTTGTGGATTTTTTTCTCACACAAGGGAAGCAATGGTTTGAAGCCCTCTTTGGACGATGGGAAACTGAGGAGGGACCCCATAGAGGGCTG
Organism: Pleurodeles waltl; assembly: GCF_031143425.1. Classification (NCBI taxonomy): domain Eukaryota; kingdom Metazoa; phylum Chordata; class Amphibia; order Caudata; family Salamandridae; genus Pleurodeles; species Pleurodeles waltl. The sequence continues at coordinate 1,272,668,682 of NC_090447.1, read as the reverse complement.
GAATGTGTTCAGTGAGTGCACTCCTCTTTTTGGGCACTTTTTCCAATGTGTTACTTCATTTGAACACATTTGTTTTGATTAGTCTGGCACTACCTTGCTCAAGTTTTGCCTTGGTATACAGTGGTGATCTCCCTGGGATCGACAGTCTGCACTGTGTACTTCAAAGACACCATTGTTGGATGTGGAGGTTTAAATTTAAGTCTTCACCACTAAGAGTCAATTGCCTTTTTTTTAAGTCTGGTGAGAGGTCATCTGATTTCTTTAGATTGCAGTATGATCGGGTTGTGTGAATTTAGGTCCTCTGAAGATTCTCAATGTCTTTTCTTTGGTAACTGACAAAGACTACGGGGCCAATTCACAAAGGTAAATTTACTTGAGTAGATCTACTTTCACTTAGATCCACTTCTACTCCCAGATGTTAATGTCCACTTTTTTTTTGCTTTTAACCATTTCTGAGTGGAGATTTACAAATAGGTGTAGATTTAAGAGTCTTGGTTCCCTCAAATGAGAGGGTAGAGCCTCTTGTAACCCATTTCACAACTGTAAAATTACCTTCAGTAGCTTTGCAGCTGTTGATAGTGATCTCTGCCACTGGGATGAAGTTCTCCATATAGTAACATATAGGGAGAATTATCAAAGCATATTTTTTTATTAAAAGGTAACATAGATGAAATTGTTTTAATGTAAAATATAAATGTCAATTATTTTAAAATAATTACGATTAACCTAGAACTAATAAAATAAAAAGTTGCAACACAATACTTCTACATTTTGTATCATATTTTGAAATAATTTAAATATATTGTTTCAATTTCTATATATTATTTTTAAACAATAATTTAAGAATAAAAACACACCATCACTAATATTATTTTATTTTCTTGTAAAATGTATGCTTTTAATTCAAATAAAATCCACATTTTTAAAAGTAAGTTTACATTTTGGAATTTTATGTTTTCAATTAATTTTATTCAACTTCAACGTATTTAAAAAAATCAACATTCATTTATTTCTTGTATTCTTTATATATACATATATACATATTTCAAATCCTTGCAGTAATGAATCATAATGAACAGCACTGCAACTGTTTGGAGTGGCTCGTTTGTTGCTTCCAACAATGCAAGGGAGGAAACCTTTGTAGATATTTGGTGGTTTTGAGACAACTATGCACAAGCCCCAGCGCAAAAGGCTAGGAGTCACTATCTCTCTATTGGAGTAACAAATATATATATATATTTTTAGAATAAATAATGTGCTCATCATTAAGCCCTAAGTCCTATAGCGCGTTAGCTTGATTCCCTGCCTCCATTGGTTTCTATGGTGTGGTGCTGGACTTACTCTAAGGCTGAACAGGAGACAGACAAGGCGGAAGTGGAGCTCAATCCATATGAATGTGAACTAGATTTTGTCTTATGTGAAGTAATACTATTCGAGTACTGCTTTACATGCCCCAAAATGCCTTCTATCATTCAAGTCCTTATATTGCTGAAAACTAATTGGGACAGTAGGTTGGTCCTGATAATTTCTAAATTTTTTCCTCCACTAACAGTAGAATTTCCTTTAACATCAAACTTTGCATTACTGCGCAGATCTGGAGTACAAAGAAGAGGTTGACATTGCATTAGGCGACTGCATTATTTGCTTTCTTCACAGGATAGTTCCAGTTCTTTGAAGCTAGTTGAAACCTAGGCTTTCATTTGTGCTGATATTGACCACTATGATTCCTGTCCTTGGTAGACTGATGCACAAACGTTCTTCATTATATAGACAAATGTGTCTCTGAGACCATCTCAGATTTTATTCTACCTACAAGAGCTGTTCTGCAATTTGATGTGGATATGTTGTTTGTCTTTAGGGCTTCCAATTGTTTTTAAAAGCTTAAGGTAGGGCTGTGTTATTACCCGTACCAGTTGGGCACATATTGAAAAGGAGTGAGGAGAAAAAGATGATCCGTGTTGGATGTGACAGTTTTGGCCTAGGAGGTAGTGGTACAGCTTCAGATTTGGTAGACTCAGCCACAAAGCGATTATGAAGCCATTGAGAGTTGTGTGTTTGACTCCTGTACATTTCAGTATTTGAGTGATCCAAATTTAATATTATTATCCACTTGATAGATGGAGCAGGCTCAGGTCTTCAGGTGTCTCAACTTAAGGGAAGTGAAGGTGGGCACTGAAGGTGAACTAATTTCTTCTTATTGGTCTACACCCTGATTGACTGTCGGTGAGAACTGAATGAGTTTCCACAAACCTTTGCAGCTATCATTTTACATCTCATATTGAGATCATTGCTTATTAAGGGCAGGTTCATATTTGTGACACAGTTTTATGACTTTTCTGATCTGGCATGGGTGTCTTCAGTAAGGGACTGTCAAGGGCAATTTGTTAGTGCCTTTTGGATCTGACTGTTGACTAATGTATCCAGCATCTTCAGGATGTCCAGAACAGGAGTTACTATGCAGTCCTCGAGGTAGTACCGTAGTCCAGGTTCCATCTGCATGTTTGTCTGTGGGTCTAAAGCTTTGGGGTAGTAGCATCAGTTTAAAGGTTTATGGGAGGTTTGCAATATAGAAATGATAATTAAATGAAAGTGAGACTTTCTATGAATTGCTTTAAAGATATCATCATTTTTATGACTGAGTTTAAGGAAGTGGGGGAGATCTTCGCACATCTTGGAAGATCGTGAAGGGTTAATGTTTGACATACTAGTTCTGTAGTCTTCCAGAAGATTCTGAAGAGCTTGTTTGTTTAGTTTGTTTCCTCAAAGAAGCAGAACTGAACAAATCCCTCATATGAATTTTTCTTTGGATTTTGTTTCCTAGATTCTGAATTTCTTTTGCTTGCATTGCAAGTTGTACCCTCCCTTCGTCATGGTCACCAGCTGAAGGTTGACCCACTGCTTGCAGGCCTAGTTAGTTGACTCTGAATTCTTACACTGATTCGTGCCATGGCTTCCAGGCCCCGTCATGTTTACCTGCAAATTTTCCTGTAATCGGATTAGCATTTGGGAGTAAATAAGAACAATCTGCAACAAAGAGTTCTTGATCTCTGAGAAGGACACCTCTCGTGTAGTGACTGACATGTCAAGGATGTTAGTTTGGTTATGATCAAATTGGGTGAGATATATGTTGGTTACGACCATCCTTAACTTGACGAGGCCCCGAAGGCATGTATTTCTAGGATGGCAGCAGTGACCGAATCCATTGTGTGATTTGAACCATAGATTTACTTATCTTTTATTTCATTGGGATGCATTGTTTCCAGTTTATAATTTTTTAATGAATAAATATTCACTTCTTTGTCCATGGGTGAAAATTCAGTCCAATATCTAAAAATCCTTAATCCACACCTGGACCAATGGAAATCATTTACAAATCGCCAAAATTATTTTTCTACCAGTTGCTCTTGCAATGTTGTCTTTTGATTTCATCATCACAGAAGGTAACAGCAGTGTTTATATACGTGTGACCGTGTCCCTTAAACTAGGATGCAAGGATCCTGTAAATTGCATATGCTCATTAGTGGTTTCATAGACTAAGAAGGGAGCCATCAAAACATTCTCTGAGCGTAAGCACAGTCTCACACCTCCTCTAAACCATGATTTTACACATACTCTTTGTAAAGAAAATGTGTGTTATTTACATTTTTCTTTCTCTTCCTTGTTAATGCAAATCTTGCCAGAGCTCTGCCACCAATCTCCACACTGATCAATGTTTGTTGTTGCTGACAAATGACCCATGATGAATACGTAATAGTAAATATTTCAATCGCCGAACTGCCCACTGCCCTGATTTTGAGCTGTAAAATAATGTTTTAGGTCTGAGACTACAGGGCTAATTTAAAACGCATCTGAGGTTAACTTACACATGTAAATGCCTCGTTAGCGGGTGCAAGAAAGTCACAAAAGGGTAGCCTTGCACATGTACATCTGTTTACTTCATGCCAGACAGGGGCCCTGGGTGCAGGTGGAGGCTTGCCGGAGGAGGACACTGGCACTCGTTTTTTTTTTTTTTTTTGCGGATGGAGGCTTTTTTCACCTTAAGACCTTAACTCAGACCAACGACGAGAAAGGCATAAAAGAGAGGGGAAAAAACGAGAGGAAATTGTGAAAAAGGGAGAAAGCAGCGGCAAAAAATAGAACCCAAAGGAGAGACACAAAGAGAGAGAAAGCGAGGGGTGTTGGAAGGAAGAGGCAAAGGGTCGAATCGTTAGGGAGTCTTGGTGTCCGGCATTTCGCAGCACAAGGAGTGGGTTTCTGAGAAAATGTTTACATCTTGGAGCTTCTGCACTTTTTTTTTTTAATTAGGCACTGAATTTGCTCTAGTATTTCCCTGCCAATATGTAGTACTCTGCAGGAGTAAATCATGTGCATATTGAGAAGGCATGTGGCGTAACGGCCGGAGCTTCCAACTTTGGAGCTAGGGAACCAGTTTTGAGTCTCGGCTCAACATCCTGTGATTCTGGGCAAAGCACTTAATCTCCCCGTGCCAAACAAAAATGAATGTGTCCTTATGTCACATAACTGGTGCTCCTGTAAAGCGCTCGGATACCTTCGGGTCGAGTTGGTGCTGTATAAAACCGCTATAAAAAGCAGAGAGGCTCCCGAAACTTTAAAATCACTTGAATTTTGAATAGTGACGAACTTTTTTTCTGAAGCCTTCTCACCCTGGAAATAGCAAGAGGTTTACTCTGGTCAAGAGCAGAAGTAATTACCTTTCAAATGTAGTTTATTTTGTGTGTTTGTCGGTTGTGCCACTCACTGGAACAATATATCGTATGGCGAAAAAAAGTGCCATAGCACAACCACAGTGCAATTGCCTTTTGTACAGCTGTTCACAATGTGAAAGTGTGCAAAGTCCCAGTAGTAGTCACAAATGTTATTCGGCGTGCTCTTGCAATTCCAGACTCAGAAATCTTAACGTATCAGAGATCGTAAACACGCGGCGCAGATTTCCGATGTTTTCCCGTGCAGCTGTTACTGCAGTGCACTATTGTCCTTGGCTTACATTGTGCAGCACAGTTACAAAGGTGCGTTTTGCCTATTTTTTGTGTATCTGCACTCCCCCAGTTAGTGTCCCTCGCGTGTGTGTGGTGCGTTCAGTTTCCGTTCATCATGATATTTCATATTGCTGTGTGACTTTGGCGAGGGATAATTTGAACGGATTGTTCCGTACAATTTTAAAATGCAGTTTTTGTGACGATATGCGTAAAAAGTAGATTTTTTACTTTATCATTAATTTATCCGTTTATTTTTAAATAAAGGAAAAAAATAACTTTGCTAAGGGAACACGGGCACGTCTATACAACCATAACAAATGAGATTAAAATGTAACATAAAAGGAATCACACCCAAGGAACAGCTGTGGAAGATACTAGCTGGTGTGTATGTTTTAGTGTTATATTTTGTACTATCAAAAGGACTCCAAGGGGCTTATTTTCAAGCCCCACGGCCTAGGGCGGTGCTGCCAAGGGCACAAATGCTCCCTGTCTACAAGATAAGGCGCATTTCTGTCCTCTTCCCCTGTGGTGCAAGGATGCCTGCGTTGTGGGGATGATTATTTTTGTGCAGGAAGGGAAAGGGCACCTTCCTGCACAAAAACAGCCAAGAGAGGTGGTTTCCTCTTTCTATGTGTGCTGCAGAATGCATCACACATAGAAAGAGGAAAAACGGGAATAATTTCGCCCTTTGCCTCACTTCTGTGCCACCTCTGAGGTGGAGTAGTGATCTGACATAAATCTGGGAATGCATCAGAATCCTCAGCTTTCCATGGGTGTTGTGTGGGAACACCCACAGCAACACCCATGGAACGCCCCTTTCACGCAGTTTTATGCGTGAAAGCGGCCCATATTTACAGGAATATGAAGCCCTTAGCCTCGCCTTGTAAATATGGGGTGGTACACTGCGCCACCGGAGTGTCAAAAAAATGACGCTCCGAAGGGGCAGTGTCAATAGGGCCTCGTAAATGAGGCCCTAAGTCCAACAGACTCAGCAGTCAGTATGTTGACTTAATACATTTGTTAACATTTGCTTTCAGTGGACGCACACTGGAAAAGGTGCATCTGTATTTACTGAACGTGTGGCGATGTCAGGTCGCCTTGAAATATAAATTAGCGACAGAACGGTAGAGCTTTTACGTTGTCACCCTCGCGCTCGTCCTTCAATATTTAAATGAGCATTGTTTTTTAATACTCTTGTTCCACCTTAGACGACGCCTTCTCAAGAATACTCATTGATAAAACTCACATGACGCGGCACGTTCCAGGCGCCTCTTAAATTCTCAAGACCCGTCTTTTCACTCCGATCTGTGATCTCTTTCATTCATTGCACGCAACTCATGCGTCTTGTGCTAGGGTCTCATTTACAGAGCTTTTTTCACGTTAACTTTTTTGAGCATTTAACGACTTTCACAGCAGTTTTCTTACATTTAAAAATGGTTTTCTTACATTTAAAAATAGAAACGGCCATTGGTTCTCCCAGAGAAGGTGCACCACATATAGCGGTACTACACTCTAGATTTTTCTTAGGTACGCTTATTCAGGTTTAATGTACATAGGTAGCATGGACGGTGGATATTTTAGCAGCAAGCGACATTTTTCCCTTTTTCATTGGAGGGTAGTTTCGATACATGTGAGCACGAGTGTCAATGTTGCGCTTTCCGGTCGCGAGCTGCCTGGCCCCTTCTACCCTCTTTCTTGTTCTCACAAACCTGGAACTACGAACTTTCCTCCCATAAGGCTCTGTGCCTGGCAGCCATTGCTTCCTATGCCTTGGGCTAGGTTTGATAGCGCCTCATTCGTTGGATTAATGGGACCGTTGTGTCCCTCGTTCTACTGGAGCAAATAATGGATACAGCTTGAACTGAGCATTACTGCAGCATTCTTGCTCCTGAAGCCAGTTTGTAACCTCTTTGCCAAAATTTCCAACTAACCCGTTACAAAGAAATTCAAGTCGACTATTTAGTTACAGTGGGTTTCTACCGGATCCAGTGATACCATGAAGGCTTTATGTGCCCAGCTGAACAATCAACTGATGGTTTACTGTATCTATACATGTGTGTGTGTCTCTAAATATGAATGGATGTGGTTGTCGGTATCTTTGGCGCAAACCGAAGCGACTGCACAACATGTCCTTGCTCATCATTGTAAGCAGGCAACACACACGTGTGTAAAGAGAGTTTGATAGCAGAGAAAAGGTTAATCTCATTTTACAGGAGTCTGGTAGGAGATGTGGCCTCGGGGGTTAGAGCTTCCAACTGTGCGCTTGGGAAGAAAACCCGAACCCCAGTCTCTGCTCAATATCTTGTGATTGTGATCAAATCTCTTAATCTTCCGTCACCTAAGAATTTGTAAAGTCTGGTTCTCTTGTGATGCCCTCGTGCAAATTCGCACTTATAACACTAAAAAAGAAATAAGTGCATGGATGCGCTAACCCCTTTCAGTGTTAAGTGAAATGTTCTTAGAAGAACTTTTATCAAGGCCTCTTTACTAACTTCTAGGATGCAGGGGGTGAGCTTGGTGTGCATATGGATGCTGATCTGTAGTCTAGGTAGTATCTGACAAATGCTCATCTTAGGGTTTCTTTTTCATTGCACAGTCCTCTAGTTTGATAGTATCCTTGGTCCTTGTGTTCCGTTGCCTCTGGGATATCTTTCGTTTTTGGACAAGCTAGGAGCTGCGACATTTGTTCAAGGAATTCCTAAAGATGTTGGAGGCTGGCAGGGGCAAACAATGTAAATCAATCAGAGAGGGAGATGTATTCCAGATCCCTTCTGTCCTCAGATAAAGCGTGCAGTGGCACAGAGAACACTCCTATGCGTGGCCTGGATGGAATCTGGAACTCCTCCGAGGTGTATGTCGCCACCATACAGCTGTGAGAGGACCAGGGATTGAGCAGTTGCTCCGAGTTCTGTTTCGGGACAGTGTGGTTTAACTTCGAATGGAGTGCGAGCAGGTACAAATCTTTCTTTGTTTTCTTGATGATATTGGTTTTACATCAGAGGCCAAAGTCAATGGCAAACGCAACTGCATTTTCACATAGCATGAGATGACATGTGAATCCTAACAAGTTCACATTTGAGAGTCACTCCAGGATTTAGTTTCTCTGAGGTCATTGGTGAGGTGAATGCATGGCACCTTGGTTGGTTCAGTTTCAGGTGTGTGTGCTTGGCATTCACCCTTGAAATACAGAGGGGCATTTCTTATTGTAGTCAGTGTCTATGGCTGATCGAACAGCCTTGGTTTTTTCCATAGGAAAGGTTCTCTATTTATAGCTCCAAAACTGCTGTACTTAAGTCCACCAGAGTTTTATGGCACAGTGGTCTGTCCCACAGTCAGTGCCTTAGTTCTATGAGTTTGTTTTCAGCTATTTTAGAAACATTTGAGCATTTTGAATGTGCAAGCACCATTTGGATGCATGTGCGCTATACATTCACAGTCTCCAACACTCCCATGTTTACAAACACTGGAGGGACTACGGAAAAAGAAGCAACAAAACAACACAGTGGGAGAACCTATGCAGCACAAAGCATAAGTGAGCAGGCGTTGGGCCACCCACTTATTCGTATCTCTCCCCTGCCAGTGTTTTAATTGCTCAGGAGGAGTCAAACAATAAGAGCCCTTTTCTTTTGCACCCACCTCACGCCACCGTAAATGGGGAGTGGGATGTAACACACTCATGGCCTGAGAGACCAGGGTGCAAATGAATAAGCACTCTCCGACCATGCCAAGAACTATTGAGGAGAAGCTGACTTTTCTCCATTTCCTAATAGACCTAGAAATCTACCCACCTTACCAAGGGTAGAGGTGTTTCAACTTTCCTGACCTCCTACCCTAACCTAGGGGGCTGGAAAGGATTCTCATAACCCTGTTTTTCTAAAGAGAAATAGAGTAAAAACAAACAACCAGCTCAAGCAGCTCAGTGTTGTTCTTGTGTCATTGCTGACTTTCAACCCCCTTGTCCCCAGCTGTTAGCAATTGGGGTATTAGTTGAGGAGTGTAAGTACCCACTTCACTTAATAACCACAGTCCTTGTCAGGGTGAACTACTAAAGTCACTAAATAAACCTGAGCTCATTTTCCTGGTAGCCTGCCACATAACAGACAGGCTTACCTTAGGGAAATGTGTAATTTATTAATGCAGTACTAAAACAGTAATAACGTTGAATTGCAAAACAATAAAAACCCCAAAACAAATCTAGAAAAAATAGAGTAATATTTATTAAATAAAATGACATTAAAAATGACAAAAATCCAATAAGGGGAATCAGAGATATGAAACTGTATAGTTTTAAATAGAACTAGTGCCAAGAAGCAGAAAGTGTGAATGTTAGTCAATGGTTGTGGTAGCCCGGAACCTAGGCACAACTTGACGCTGACTGTAATGGAGAGTGGTTTGGATACACCAATTAGGTTCGTCCTGGTCAAAGATTTTACCTTTTGACTTCAGCCTTTTAAGTTCCAATCCACCAGAGTCATACATTACTAAAGCTCTCAAGGACCTCCATGGAGGCACCTGGAGACTCATAAGTTGGCAGGCAGAGTCCAATCTAGGTCCATTTGCCACTGATCAGCTGGGCAGTTGCAGGAAAGGCCTTGTGTGCCTTGCTGTATCCCTGTAGTTTGAACAGGAGGTCAGTCATGTGACCCTTGGAATCCACTTCTTTGTCTTGGGTAGAAGAGGGAGAACAGGTCCAATCCTTCTCAGGCCTCAGACAGCAGGTTCATTCCCCTTTTGATATTCTACAGGTCCCGAGTGTTCTCAGGTGGGTGACTAGAGATGCCACACTTATGTCTGACACAAACCTATGGGTGGGAAGGGCCTCTGGGGGTTCCCTAACCAATGGGGTGAGCTTCCCAGTGCCAAACCTACCCACTTTTGGCATTTTCAAGATGGTTCAAATCTTCAGCCACACAAAATTTGGGCTCTGAGGGCTTGGGTTTGTGTGGGTAATGTACTATGGTAATACTATTGTCCTCCCACATCTTACAATGATATCTAGTTTTAGGCAGTCCATGTACCCACAACAACCTCAGAGACAGAAGTCTGGTGGGACAAAGCTGAGCTTTCAGCAACTAGACAGTGGGAACACAAATTGTTTTGGCGCTTTGATTCCCTACATTAAAGTATGCCCAAATGTCATACGAAAAATCCTAGCAGAACTGTCAGGTGGATCTTGACACTCCAGCTGGGTTTGACACTGTGATGTCTACAAGAAGCCCCCTGTGATGGAGGCTGTCCTGGCTTGGGGTCAATCAAAAGGTGCAGGTCTGGGTGAATGCTACATCTACTTGCTATGTTATGTGTACTTGTAAAGCGCACTGTCACCCGCAATAGTATCCTGGCACTGAGCAGGCATGTGTGCTTTTCCCAGCCTAAGGTAGGTTGGTTATTTGAAAAGCCAGGTTTTCAGCTTCTGGCATAACTCAAGAAGAGAGGAGGAGGCTCTGATGTGGAATGGGAGGCAGTTCTTGCTTTAGCAGCAATGTAAGAGAATGCTAATCCTCCTGATCTGGCCCTGCGTATGTGTGGTATGTATGCTAGTAGGAGTCTATGGAGCAGAGGGGTGTAAGTGGTTGGTAGAATGAGATGTAACTGTTCAGGTAGGTCTGGTCTGACTTGTGTAATGCCTTGAATGTGTGTGTGTGTTTGATTTGAGCATGTTTGTATAGTGGGAGCCAGCGGGGCTCCTAGAGGTGTGGTGTGATGTGAGTTCTGAGTGGTATGTTGAGGAAGAACCTGGCTGGCAAGTTCTGGATGGTTTTTAGTCTTCAAGTGAGTTGCTTGGTGGTCCTGGCATAGAGGGTACTGTCATAGTCCAACTTGCGGGTGACTAGGTTTGAGTGACAGTTTTTTTAGTGTTACTTGGGAGCCATTTGAAGATCTTCCCCAGCATCTTCAGGGTGTGGAAGCAGGATGCAATGATGGCGTTGACTTGTGCAGTCATGCCAAGTTTGCTCTCCATAATTATTTTGAGGTTCCTTGCGTGAGTGCTGGGTGTGAGTTTGAGTTCCTCTGGCCACCAGTTGGGACTCCCATGGTGAGGTGTTCTTGCTGAAGATCACTACTTCTGTATTGTCGGTGTTGAGCTTGAGACAGTTAGCTTTCATTCAGTTAGCAACTTCGGTCATGCACTCAGTAAATGTATTTCTTGTGTTGGGGGTCTTGTCTGAAAAGCAGAGTATGAGCTGCATGTCATTGACGTAGGAGAAGATGTTGATGCTGTCTGCGTGGATGGCATTGGCCAGAAGGAACATGTATGCATGGAAGAGGGTGGAGCTGAGTGATGGAACTTGAGGCACTTTGCAGATGAGTATGCTGGTTTCTGAGGAATAAGGTGCCAGGTTGACAGAAGAGTAGGCTGAAGAAGGACCAGAACCAGCAGAGAGCAGGTCCTTGGATGCCAATCTTATGCAGCCACCTGATGGGGATGGGGTGTGAGACCATGTCGAAAGTTTCAGGGGGGTCCAGGAGAATAAGGGCAGCCATGTCTCCCCTGTCAAGGATTATGTGGATGTAATCTGTGGTGACAATAACTGCTGTTTCTGTATTGTGGTTGGGCCTGAATCTGGACTGCATGGCATTGAGGCGCTAATGGTTGGTGAGATGGTTGATGAGACGTCAGTTTCTCTATGAGCTTTGCTGGGTATGGTAGGAGGGAAATGGGTCTGTAATGGAGAGCATGGCTGGGTCAGTGAATGGTTTCTTGAGATAGGGTATGAGGGTGGCATGTTTCCAATTGTCCAGGAATATGTCTGAGTCAACGTAGGCATTGAGGATGGGTGTTAGTGCTTTGCTGATTAGTAGGAGTCCTTTGGTGAAGGCGTGGTGGAAACAAGGGTGAGATGAAGCCTCCAAGTAGATGGTCTTCATGGTAGCAGCAAATTTTGATGGTGCTAATGACAGGCCACAAGGTCAGGGTTAGTTAATCGGCCATGATGGAAAGTTTAGCTGAGAAGGTGAAAGGGTCTGGTTGAGGGTCAAAGTGGCTGTATATGTAGGTGATTTTGCCACAAAAGAATTCTAAGAGGTTATTGCAAAGGTCTTGCGAGTGGGTAATGTTGCTAGAGGTGGCAGATGGTGCAGTGAAATCTTTGATGATGATGAAATCTTCCTTGCTGCTGTTAGTGCTGGGGTTGATGCAATATGTAAGAGCTGAGCTTGTGACAGGTTAGGCCTCATTGAAGATAATCAAGTCCTTGGGCCCAGCCCACATGCTATCAAGTCAAGGACGCAACAACACCTCCCGACACCAAAGGTCTTTGACGTCCTGATAGCAAGTTGATGCCTCATTCATAACCATTGAAATGCTGATTACTGACTGGCAGAAGGGGGCAACAAAATACAGATTAGCTTCTAGGGACTTCAGTCAGGACACCTTTTCAAACTATTCTATACAAATTCAACTTCACCAGTGAATTGGGCTTGTAATAAATATTCAAAATGCCAAAAATATGCTCGTAGCCATTTCCTATGTGGGGATATCATTTAGTAAACTTAATATTGTATCCCAGTCCATTCCTATGGAATATACAACACTGCTACAGTGAAATTAGGTTTGAAGGCATTTTCTCTGTAAGGACATGATTAATATCAAACCTTTACTTGTGCTACTTTTATACACTATGTACCCTACCTTAATGGGCAGTAGGGTTTACTTCAGGGTGCCTTATAAATATTTAAGAAAGGCATATAGAATTTGCTGTTTAAAACCTGCACAGCCAGGCATTGGTAGCAGGCCTTGATTCATGTTTACATTTCACTGCAGTTTTTGGCATAATGGGTGCTGCAGTCCAGCTGTGATATTTAACACACAGACCCTGGGTACACCTTGATACCATATACTAGGGACATATAGGTAAGTTAAATACACCAATAAGGTTTCCTCATGTAGAAAGAAAGACTACAAGCACTTTACTACTGGTTAGCAGGGATAACGTGCACAGAGTTCTATAGCCAGCAGCAATAGGGTTCATCAAAGAGGCAAAAGGAATCTGGGATAGCCCTTCAGAAAGGGCGAATTTCCAACACCATCATGTGCAAGTGTGTAGGTATTTCACACACCCCTCCCCGCCTTGACCAAAGGACGTGCCACATTTGCTTCCCTCCACCCCACTTTGCAAAGTTTGATGCAAGATTAACCAGAAAAAAGGGCACTTGGTAGCTCAATGCTGCCTTGCTTCCTTTAACTCCCTCCAACCCCTGCCTAATTAAGTCCTATTTTGCACCTTGTAACCTTGCACAAGGGTGGTAGGATAGTACACCCTTCCCCCATCTTCAACAATGATAGGAGTGCTGATTACATCCAAGCTCCCACATCGTTGAAATGTGGAAGCTGTGGATTTCCAGTACCTGCACCCCTACCTTGCCAAAGTGTAGAGGGTAAAACATTAAACAACATCCCCTGCTCTGCCAAAGGGCAATGGTGTGGGGTTCAACTGAAGGTGCACAATAAGGCAGCTAACAGATGCCCCTGTGCATTTACTGTGAGCATTAAGGGTCCTTCTTTACCATTGAAGACACAAGGGTGATGGAGGCTAAGGACTACAGTTGGGCATAACTTGTGCAGTTTGTGTAGCAGGATTAGACAAAATTACATGAGATTACACAGAATTACGTGAGGAGCATAACCCTGTGCTTCAGTTCTATTTCTTAAAGCAAAATGCGCATTCACATCCAAAATGTACCTGAGGGTGGGTTTTGCACTAAAATATCAGTGCTTAATGTAACAGAAAAAAGAAAAGCAGCAGCTGCTTGCATTCTGTTCCTGTGCCCTTGCATAGGCATTTTTGCCCCATATTACTCTGAATTGTGCAAGTGGACATAATCGCGTAATTTTTGGTAATTTTGCATCATTGAGTAACACAAAATTGCCAAAATTACTTTGATTGCTAAGGCATAATTAAAATTTCGCCTAGGCCGAGTGAGGGGGTCCACAGTTGTCCTGTCACCACATTGTGAAAAATGGAACAGGACAACTGAGATGACCGACCCTTTTTCGCCCTCGTTTTGGTGGTAGTTATGAATGGCTGTGGTAGTTTTCCTGCTGTCTGATGTGCAAATGCACAAAGTGCAGTGGTGCAGATGTTAGCTGCTTTTGGGGGGTCTACTTAATGTCGGTGTATACGCATAGCCAAGGCTGGCCTATACAAACATATACCAACCTTAGCTCTAGGTGGAAGATGGTTAAGGGCCAGGAGTTCTATGAAGCTGTAAACTGTCCAGTGCCATCTGCACCCTCCAAAAAATGAGAATTTAGCAGGAAGTAACTGATGGCAATTGCAGCATCAAAGTGTTTGCAGTAGCAAAAATGGCATGTTGTAAATCATGCTGGTGTATAATAATGTACACCTATACAAATTAATCGCTTTTCCTAAAAAAATACAAAACACTAAAATGAAAGAGGAGTTAAATTTGACAGGAGATAATAGCAACCATATCAGAATAGTTCAACAGTCATGAAACTCGCAATTTAAGGTACTATCTTAACCTCTCTTTACTGATCTAATTCAACCTTGCACTTTCTACCCTGAAACATTTGTACCCAAACAATACCACATTACACAATTCATAGTATCACAAAATTCATCTATAATAAAAACACATGGCTATCAACATTCTAAACGGCAAACAAATTTGATAACACAATGCCGCACAGAAAGTGCTATAAAACATGACCATGTAAGAAGCAGGTTAAAGAGTACAGTTCCATCTAAAGATCACAACAAAACAAACATCTGGCTTCGGCAAGCGGGTATGATGGATGAATGACAGAATACTGAATGCCATTAGCACAAATGGCTTTATAACACAAGCATTGTACTGAAAATGCCTTTCTAACGAAAGGCTTTTACAACAAGTTGTTTTACAATGAATATGCCTTTAGAACGAAAGCCTTTACCATAAAATGTAATTACACAACAGGTAAGTATAAACCATATATATATATATTTATATATATATATATATATATATATATAAAATGAGTTTATTTATACTTGTAAAATACGTTTTTGGGGAAAGGAATCCATTGTAAAGAGATAATATATATATATTTCAACAATATAAATACATATTATTTATTTATATATATATATATATATATATATATATATATATATATATATATATATAGATACGCACACACACACCTTTTAACCAATAACCCCCTGAACCCTAAAAAAATCCTTTCCCACCCCAAAATTATCTTACCACCCACAAAAAACCCATGACCACCCTAAACTCTAAAACTCCCCTTACCACCCAAAACCCATGCCCACCCCAAACCCTAAAATTTCCCTTACCACCCAAAAACAAACACCCACCCTAATCCCTTAAATTGCCATTACCACCCAAAATCCTATACCCACCCTAAACCCTAATAATTTGCTTACCACTCAAAAACGTATACCCATCATGAACTCTAAAAATCCCCTCCAAAACCTATACCACCCTAAACCCTAAAAATTCCCTTACCACCCAAAAACCCATGCCCTCCCTAAAACCTAAATTTTCCTTATCACCCACAAACCCATACTCACCCTGGAGCCTAAAAATAATATTTAAATATATATGTGTATATCCACTGAAAAAACAAAGGTTACGTGGAGTAATTAGCTATGCTTGGCTAAGGCACAAGTTATAGTTACCTTAGGGCACGAGTTATAGTTATTTGAAATAACTCTAACTACAACTGCTGAATTTCTGTGGTTTTGTACGAGTAAATTCAGAACCTAACTATAACGCCTCTGTAACCTTTGTATTTTTTTCAATGAACTTTTATATTTTATTATGGTAAAGCAATTTTAATTACTATGGCCCTCATTACGACCCTGGCGGTTTGTAACCGCCAGGGCCGCTGGACGCGGAGGCACCGCCGACAGGCCGGCGGTGCCCCGCGGGGCATTCTGACCGCGGTGGCTTAGCCGCGGTCAGAGAAGGGAAACCGCCGGTCTCCCGCCGGTCTCCCGCCGGTCTCCCGCCGGTCTCCCGCCGGTTTCCCGCTGCCCCCAAGGAATCCTCCAAGCCGGCGCAGCTTGCTGCGTCGGCTTGGGGATTCCAACTCCCCCTCCCGCCATCCAGTTCCTGGCGGTTCTCCCGCCGGGAACCGGATGGCGGGAGGGGGAGTCGCGGGGCCCCCGTAAGAGGGCCCCAAAATGTATTTCACTGTCTGCCTTGCAGACAGTGAAATACGCGACGGGTGCAACAGCACCCGTCGCACCTTCCCACTCCGCCGGCTCTATTACGAGCCGGCATCCTCGTGGGAAGGGAGTTTTTCCCTGGGCTGGCGGGCGGTCTTTTGGAGACCGCCCGCCAGCCCAGGGAAAAACTCATAATACCCTCTGCGGTCTTCTGACCGCGGAGCGGTATTACGGAGGGCGGAATTCTGGCGGGCGGCCTCCGCCGCCCGCCGGAGTCATAATGAGGGCCTATATGTTATTCCAACCCTCACCACGCACGGCCAAAGGCCGTACACATCAGGGGTTGATCAGAAGGCGTAGCCTGCAGCCTGGCCTTGCAGCCAACCCTTTATAACCACCTAACCCCACGCCACACACGTCCTTTGGTTGTGGGCAGCTCAGTGGATCTGTGAGTGGGTGGGTATGTGAGTGTTTGAGTGGATCTGTAAGTGGGAGTGGGAGTCTGAGTGGATACATGAGTGTATGAGTGGGTGTGTGAGTGGGCGCATGAGTCTCTGAGTGCATGTATGAGTGAATGAATTAGTGTATGAATGAGTCTGTGGTTTTCCTTTCAAATTTTTCCATGTTCGTGAATATTTTGCAAAAAATTGCTAATTTTCACCAATGTCTTGCATGGTGACCCAAAATTATTTTAAACCCATAATTTGCCCTAAAACACACCTATATCACACCCCTGGGGTCAGGGTACCTTCACCCTGACCCCACATGCCACTTTCAATTTGGATTTTCACCCCCTGTAACCGTGTCCCGTGAAATAAAATGGCAGACGCAACTTTCCAGTCAGGTTACGGTCAGCCAAATGCAATGCTTCTTTTTACATGTGTATTCATGAAAAATTTGCGAAGTCATCCCAGCAAGAGATATACAGATGTATTTTCCCTTTAATATCTCAAAAACTACTGAATGTATTTACACCAAATAAGAAAAGGCGTGATCTGCATACAGAAAGCTGGCTTTCTGCCAAATTTGGTGTAATTCTGTCCAGCGGATCGGGCTGTAGACGTGTCTAAAGGTTCTATGGGAATTAACATGGGAAATTCAACTCCCCCCCCCTTTTTCTCTGCCCCTGCTTGATGGATCACCCTGAAACTTTCCTTGCACAACAAGAATCACTGCAACACTTTTTGGGGGAAATTTTGTTAAGATTCATCAAATGGTTCTAAAGATATAGGCAAGTCAAAACCGCTTTTTCTATGGAAACATGGTCCTAACTATAAGTACCTAGTGGCGACCGCCACTAGATAATATATATGTGTATATATATTCTAAAAATTATACACACATATATTTATATGTATATTTATATGTATGTGTGTATACACAAACATTTATTTAAAAGCTATTTTAAAGCTATATACATACCTTTAATATACTTATGTTTCCCGCGATTTTCGTTGTAAAAGGCATCCGTTGTAAATGCACAATCGTAAAATATTTTGTTCTAAAAGCCTTTTGTTGTAAAGGCATTTCCATTATAAAGCCTTTGTTGTAAAGGTTTCTCTTTCTTTAGCCTCCATGATTAAGGCTGTTTCCCAGTATGATACTGAGTTTTTCTATTGCAGTCGTATGCCAGAAAAAGAAAAAAGAAATAAATGATGGCACCTAAACATGACAGTGATATACTTGTAATGATTTTAAATAATAAAATACATATACATTTATTAAAACAGTACAGGTGCTTCCTAAAAAAACAGGTACAACTACAACCATTAGAGCAACCCTTTTTAGTTCTAATGCACATCACAGGAAAAATGTACTCTTGACTTTGAATAACTATAACTAGAGGACAGAGTTTAAAAAACAATGGTGACTTGAAAAACAAAAATGAGAAGAGTATAAAGAATGTTGCATTGGCAAAGTGAGGTATTTATGCATCCCTTTCAGTGAAGTGCCATTCATTTTAGGTGAATGTGCACATGTGATCAGAGAAAATGCTGTCACTCCCAGTGCAATCTTGTTGGACCTGGCCCTGTCTGCTGGGTCACACCAAACCTTTTACTTATTTTTGCTGAATTTGTTTTTGCCTGCCTTAGGACCCCGTGCACTTTAACACTGCTAACCAGTGCTAAAGTGCATGTGCTCTCTCCCCAGACATGGTAAAATTGGTTTACACCTGTTTGGCATATTTAATTTACATATAAATCCCTAGCAATGTGGTATACCATATACCCAGGGCCTGTAAATTGAATGCTACTAGTGGTCCTACTGCACTTATTGGGCCACCCACTTAAGTAGCCTCTTAAAACGTGTCCCAGGCCTGCCATTTCAGCCTAAATGCAGTTTAAAGTGTCAATTCGAACTGGCAGTATAACCCCCCTTGCCACGCCTTAAACTCCCCTTTTATTGCATATAACTTACCATGAAGGTAGGCCCTAGGTAGCCCATAGGGTGAGGTGCATTGTAATTAAAAGGTTGGGTGTGTACTTTAAAATTTTCCATGTTCTCGTAGTGAAAAACTCCTAAATTCATTCTTCACTACTGTGAGGCCTACCTGTTCCATAGGATAATATTGGGTACATTCAATAAGTACTAAACTTTGGTTGGGAATAGATAAACATTTCATGTTTGGTGCCTATGGAACTGTAATTTAAAATCATCTATAATGGCAAAGTCAGATTTTAAATTACAATTTTGAAAATGCCACTTTTAGAAAGTTGTCTGTTAGAAATGGGGTTTCTGGTTGGCTAGGGTAGGTACCACAGCCAGGCAGGGACCACCACTCTAGTCAGGGCAGGATAGTCACACACCCAAGATAACCCCTGTTCACTCCCTTGGTAGCTTGGCACGAGCAGTCAAGCTTATCGCAGAGGCAATGTGTAAAACGCCTGCACAACACACACAACACACGTGACACAATAAATACACCACAAAGAAAACATTACAACAAGTTATATAAAAATAAACTGTATTGCACATAAATCATTAGACCAAACACAACATTTATCAGTAATACCCTGCTACGCAAGCAGTTGCCAGAACATCACACAAGTTACTAGTACTTCGCAAAAGCAAACAGTAGGCAAGTGAACACATAGGTTACTACTATTCTGCAACACAAGCGTCCTGCAAGGGATATGTCGCAAAAGTCCTCTACATTTGCGTCCTCCTTGGAACCTCACAGGGGGCGGGGACACATGCTCACAATTTTCCCATTGGTGGGAAGAACCAAGAAAGGGGGTCTGTGCCTCCTGTGCATGTGGGAAGACCTCTACAGATCTCCCTGTGCATGCCGTTCTGACAGATGGTGGCCCTTGAATCCCCAGCATGGCTGCCCTGGCTTTTGGCCAGTTTTCCAGAGGCTGCTTTTGTCTCAGGTAATGCGGCCGTTCCTATGCACCCACCCGAGGCGTGGCACTGAGACCCCTCAGGAAGAAGTGCTCACTGGTACCCCCGGGCCACTACGCAAAATGCGCTTGGTCCTGCTCTGCCAAGACTGCTGATGGGCTTCTCGTCACTCCCCTTGCCAAGAAAGGGGGGGGGGGGAGCACATCAACCTCATGCGGGTCTGGGCATACTCAAAATGTACTATTTGTGCAGAAATTAGTAAAAGCGCTTCCCTCACACTGGGGAAGTGAATCATAAAGTGCCCTTCCTCCGTTTAAGAAAGTGAAAATGCCAGGGGAAGAGGGGCACACCTTCCAGCCCCAGGAGACAGCAATGGGGGCACGGGTCTGCTAGGCCCCAAGCAAGCAGGTCATCACAAGGTTCAAAGGCAGTCGCAGTCCCTCTCAGTGACCTAGCAGGTAACAGGTCAGCACACCAGCAGAGCAGTCCCAAGGCGGTTCCTGACGAGTCCTTCCAGCAACATCCAGTGTCCAGTTCATTAGTCCATTAGTGTCTGAAAATGTGGGGGACAACACCCTGCACTTATAATCATTTTGTGCAGCATCCACAAAAGGCGGAGAGGGGATTACAACCAACACTAACCGGTTCCAGGAATGCCCCCTTCCTCCTCCATTACTGACTCCAGACATCAGTAGGGGGAAAACAAGCCCTTTGTGTGAGGCCGGGGCACAGCCTTTAGAGATACATATGTGCCCCACCTCTACCTCTCACAGCCCAGGAAGACCATTCAGTATGCAGATGTACTCTTGTTACACCTCCACCCTCCCTGTGTACAGGCTGTCTTAGAAGTATGCACAAAGCCCAACTCTCACTCTGCCCCAGACATGGATTGGAGTCAAGCTGCAAAACACCAGAGTCATAATCACAGAGAAATGATCACTTTCTAAAAGTGGTATTTCTATAATGGTAATTAAAATGTCACCTACATCAGAAAGCAGCATGTCTAAATACCATTCCAAACATACTAAATATGCCTACACGATTCCTCATATATCAGAACATACCACATAGACATATGTCAGAACCTTTCCAAGGCACTCCTATGAGCAGAGCAGTGCTCACAGTAGTGAGAAACTAAATAGACTGTTTGTCACTACTAAGACATGTAGTACATAAAGACATTGTCCTACCTTTTACATAAAGAGTACCCTGCACATAGGGTCATCTAGGGCCCTAGGGGTGGCTTACGGGTAGTAAAAAGGGAGTTTATGCATTTGCAAGTAGTTGGCCTTGCCAAGTAAATGTGGCAGTAAACTGCGCACGCAGGCCCCGCAGTGACAGGCCTGAGACAGGTTTGAAAGGCTACTTCTGTGGGTGGCGCAAGCTGCACTGCAGGCCCATTAATAGCATTTAATTTACAGGCCATGGAAATAAGGGATTCCACTGTACAAGAGACTTACAGGTATATTAAATGTGCCAATCAGGTGTAAGCCAGTCATACCAAGTTTAGAAGGGAGAGCAGATGCACTTTAGCACTGATCAACAGTGATGAAGTGCTGAGAGTCCTAAAGCCAACAAAAAGAGGGTCAGAAATATAGGAGGAGGAAGGCAAAAAGTTTGGGGATGATCCTGCAAAAAGGGTCAGGTCCAACATTGACATTTCCTGACCTTTGTGATTAGGTGCTTGCAGCCTGGGCTAGGTCACATGACTTGGTGTAGTTGGTATCTACACTTTGTGAATTCCTCCCAGACAATAACAAAATAGAGGAACTAGATTAGGTGTGCCTGAATGGTCCATCTGCTGGCAGGTTGGGGGGGCAAAGCTGGGCACAGTCGCATTTGCAACTGAAAAGGCTTTGCTTTCCCTTCACACAAAGGGCTTGTCTGCACTGCATTGTTCCTGCAGCAAGGTTGGAACTAGGGCAGAGGAGTCAATGAATTCCAAACACTTCAAAGAGAAACCTCTAGAAACTTCTTCTACTTCAAAGAAGACACCAGGTATAAAAATAGGATCTTCAGATCCACTCTTCAGTTCACTTTCTAGACCTACGGAAGGACTCTCAGAGGACTGCCTGTGGCCTGCTGTGTGTTCCACAAGACTACTTTGGTGCACCTAGAAGGACTGCTTTGCTGCCTGGAGTCTGCTTTGAACCTTCAGAGGCCTGCCGTGCTGTTGAGCCCTGCTTCTCCACCTGAACCCAGGACTACCAAAGTGACTTCAATGGCTAGTTTGCTGGCCTGTTCAGAGAAAATGGGACATAACAGGAATCCACCATCTTGAACCCACAGCTGGTCCCGGTCTGAGAGAGTGCTACCCCCAACCCCTCCAAGTAGTGCCCTTCTAGTCCTGGACCCTTGGGGGTATTGCCAGAGGTACTCAGATAGTCAAAATCAAAAACTTGGGACTTAGAATAATTTTGGCTAAAAACTGCCCCAAGAACCCAGGGAAGATCGAGACTTGCCTGCTTGTGGATCCGCTTGAGGTGCATCGCCAGCCAGCCTGATTGCACAGCAACAAATCCTGTTCAGCCGTCCTTCACCAAACAGGTATTCACCCTCCTGGAACTGTTGACAGCTACAGCCTCCTGTCTCAACCTGCTAGAGATTTTTGACTTCCATAAAAGTGACTAAGTCCGAACATAAAACTTTTAACCACGACTTCGTCCAGTAGGTCCCCAATGAAGACGCTCCCTCCTAAAACACTGTCTGCAGCCTTGCCCTACTGAACTGTACCTTCTCAGGATATTTTCTTTAAAATTTCTAAAGTCTAAAGGTAAGCGCCAACCAGGTCCAATCAGCTTCTTGTTTCTGACCCACGCTCCATCTCTGTTGACCATATTTATTTCCTTTGACCCAGTCTGACGTGAGTAGATATCGGGGGTTGGTTCTTTGATCTTTAAGGCACTAGTTTTTACTAAAAACTTTAAAAATTCATAACTCCTGTTTTATTGATTGGATTTTTGTTGTTTTGGTGTCAAATAGTTTATTAAAATGTGCTCCATTTTTCAAAATTGATGTGGTATTTTTTGTGTTGTATTTTCACGTTATATTACTGTTTGTGTGCTGCATAAATATACCTTGTCTCTAAGTTAAGTCGGACTGATTTTGTACCAAGCTAGTAATGGGTTTAAGCATGGGTTAATTTAGTGACTTTTTTTGTTCACCCTGACAGGGATTGCAGCTGTTGATTGAACAGGGATCATCCAGCCCATATTCAAATAACAACCCAATTTCTCACAAATATCTATTGACTATTGCAAGCTGACCTATTGCCACATGCTGTATGCTGTGATAGTTTGAAGGAAAATGTGATTGACAGTTGATTAGACCAACATAAGAGGATGGCTGACCCTCCACTCCTTGATCTACATGTATATAATTTTTAGAATTTCGTTTTTTCAGTCCTAAAACTGTCTCTAGGCCACACACAAAAATGCCGACTGGTGTCCTCAGAATTAGATTCTTGCACAAAATAACAATACTTTCACAAAGAACCATTTGTGCATGCTCTCTTTCAAATCTCTATCACTCCATCTGATTAATCACACCATATTATACACCCTTACACACATCCACATACTAACCTAGTCTCTCATTCACATCTCATTAACACCTTCAAATGTGATGTCACACAGGGTGAGTAAAAGCTAAGTGAGAGCAGAGGGTGCAGGACCTATTAGTAAAGTAGTACCTTACATGTGAAGTTCATGTTTTTGAGGTTTTGTGGTGCAGCCCTCAATACCTCTGTCAATTTCAATTCTCCTTAAAGTTTTTTTTTTTTCCAGAAATAAATAGATCCTGAATATATCCCAATTGCTTCCCTTTCCATAGGTCGCAGAGTTCTCGTCATACCTGTGTCTCCATCCGGTGCTAGTTTTTACATGCAAGGTGGCAATATTTTGTTTCAAATTCCAGCTGGTGCTGAAAATGGATTTACCTTTTTCTTGCGAGTTAAATTTAAAACTGTTTTCCTTACAACTTTAAAACTGGATGATGGTAGAGAACATTTTTTTCCCAACAACTTAAAAGGAGAACAAAAGCTATGATTTTCATATGAATCCGACATGCCCAGATCTGCACATCCTATAGATAGCAAACATAGGCCCATATTTATAGTTTTTGGTGCAAAACTGCGCTAATGCAGTTTTGCGTCAAAAACTTTACTGCCGGCGTGCATCATTCTCAGATGCATGCCGGGCATCGTATTTATAGTATGGCGCAAGCCGGTAGTAAGTCCTGGCGTGCGTCCAGAAAAACGATACTAGACGGGTGGGGTGGTGTTAGGGAAGGAAGGGGCTTACATCAAAAAATTGTGCTATCCTGGTTAGAGGCATAAAAAATGCTGCTAACCAGATGAGCGCCATTTCCTTGTGCACAACCACCAAAAACATGACTCCTGTCTTAGAAAAGACAGGAGTCATGCCCACCACCCCAAATGCCAGCACAGGGAACAAGTGTCACCTGTGGATGGACATTGGACCCTGTGCCATGCTGGGGGCCCCAAGTTAGAGCCCCCTATGACTATTTTTTTTTTTTAATTCTTACCTGGGATGGGGTCCCCCATCCTCCGGTGTCCCTCTGGTGGGGTTGGGGGTGTTCCTGGGGCTTGGGGAGGGCACCTGTGGACCAGATACCTTAAATCCTGGTCAGACCTAGGTGTTAAATAATGGTGCTAAGCAAGCTTAGCGCCATTATATAGGCCCGCCTCCCACCTGTGCTTCATTTTTGCACAGGGGATAAATATGGCGCAATGGGGATAGCGCCATTTTTGGGATGGGAACCCCAACCTTGCATCTCATTGACGCAAGGTAGGTTCATGCATCCAAAAAATGGTGCAAACTCCAATATTTTGACGTTAGAAGTGTCTAGCGTCAAAATATAAATATGGAGTTAAGTTTACGCCACATTTGCATAAAAAAATTATGCAAATGCGGCGCACAAAAAGTGTAAATATGGCCCATAGTATTAGTGTGTTTTATGGGCATTTTGCGAGAGAAAAAGTTTGCAACTTTTTAATTTTCACATCTGTAATCCATAAATGAATCATAATCAGGCAAATGCTAAATATCCAGTTATTATCATTGTAGAGCATACTTAAAAGTTGTCCGGCCTGAATGAGGAGCAATATACGGGCCCTGGAATTACCAGGCCCATTACAGCACGAGACACCCTGATTTTGGGAGCGTTTCCACAGAAATTCACGTCTGTTCTGCAGGTAGGATTTGTTGATGGAAATACAAGTGGAGTGACCAGTGCAAGTAAGCACCCGGTTCTTTCGTAATCTTGCAGGGTAGCACCAGATACCACTCTGCACTACTTGTAGTCAGGTCCATAATGTAATACTATTTCATTGCAATGATTTAAATCCCCGTTGCTGTTTATGGTTTAATCTATTTTTGAAACCTAATACACATTAAAAAAACACAACATAAATGATATTTTCAAATCCTCCTGTGTAGCATAGATAGATAGATTATTGTGTATCCCTGAAACATTACATGTATTTAAGGAACAAGCCACTGTTGTTCCAAATGCTTGTAAATTTCATTAAAGTTTCATATGTGGTCAACAACTAAGTAAAGTTTTAATGTGGTCGTAAAATATAGTATGTATGAAAAAAATATGCTTCGTAGTCTTGAAACTAACGTCCACCTATGACGTCTGTCTATGGTCAGTTACAGACGCAAGAAGGCCCCATCCTTCCACACGCCCCAGCATTGTCGGGGTGCCGCACCTTGGTGCTAAGCATTTCCTTCTGGACAGTTAAAATGGTACGGATGTTTAACTTTGATATAGTATTCTGCTGACCTTCAAGCCTATGTCCTGCAGTCTTTCTTGCTTCAATTTTAAAACCACATCCACTAAGCAAGAAAGCTGACTATGTTTTCAACATTTAAAACAATTAAAACAAATAAGAAGAGAAATTTTACTTCAAACATTTGAACGCATTCAGCCTTTTAAATACGTTATTTTCAAGAATATAAACATCTAAACACCACCAGTAAAATCAGTAATCGGTTATAAACCATTAGTGCTCTGATTTAATTCCATTTTGATTCTTTGGGTTCTACATGTTAAGTCTAAATTCAGTCAGATCCCAGAACGTAATGCCAGCTTCAGACGTGACATCAGAGACAGCCGGCCGAAAAAAACGAAGCACGTTCTTGTACCAACTAACAAAAAAAAAAGTTTAACGGGGAGGCGCATATGATGAATTGTTTGAAGCTGGGAAATGAAGAATCTACGAGATGTTGGGGCTTGATCTCAAGACCCCTGCTCCATCCATACAGAGCGCCAGGTAACTCCAGTTAGACCTGGTGCCCTTCTATCCGCTAGAGGCCAAAGTCCAGCAAAGATGTTCGGATACCTTGGTCTCTAGTCCCGGCTCGGGGCTTAATCGCACCTCCCTGTAGGTCCCATAGTTCAAACGTGTAGAAAACATATGTAACCCATCTACCAAACATGGTTCTCTTGAGTTAAGTCCCAAATGGCTGCTCTCTTTCCCAATATTCTGATTTTTTTTGCAATCCGATCTCAAAAATGTCCCTGGTCAAATCAAGTTTATGTGTCCAGCAACCCGTGTTGGAAATGCACTGCTACAAGAAAGTTATTTCTAATGTGACATACATAACATGAAAATATGTTCGAAAACATCAAATACTTTCAATATCTGATAGGTGACGATGCGTTTACATTACTAATGTGTTAGTATCATTTCACAGCGCTAGCCTCTCAGAAGGACTATGCCCCTTACCAAGTGTGTTGAACAAAATATAATCTGCCCCTTCCTGTAACCGCAACCAGTTATCCGCTGTAAGAGATTCCGAATTTTGAATGTGTGAATATTTAACTATTAGAAATGACCCATCTGATGAACTAATCAACAGTTCTTCAAATTATGGGCAAATGTTTGGCAAGTAGTAAAATGTTTTCTAACAGTTAGCCAGAGTTCACCGCATTTTTGATTAATAACAGCCTTCTATGTATGCGTCAAATAGAAGTTCCTTAATTATCTGCCTATTTAGGCAAGTATTCATAGAACTGGCATGTTTTGGAGAATACTTTTTTCAAGTATTCGATAAATACTTGTGCGAGTATCGAGTATAAAAAGTGTTTTATCATAACTCAAGTGTAACTTACTGTGTTATGTGGCATTTTATATAAAAGCAATTAAAGCATGTTGCTTCTATTCAAAGGATTGTACGAGCACAATGTAATACGCAATTAGAAAAGTCCGGAAATAGCAAACTACCAGCAAGTAGATGTTTGCGTTAAGTGTATAAAAGCTAAATTGGCTAAAAAAATAATAATTGCCCAATAAGTGTTTTTTTCGGCAATGCTTGCCCAACTATTCGAATAGTGAGGTTTGACACTGGTCCGTCTCCAGTGACGGCTTATCGCCCTGTGTTTTCGCGCCCCCTTGCAGTAGAAGTCGACTTGCTCTCATTAACCCGTGCTGACCTCTGCTTCTTTTCCCTAGGTGGCTCGTACCTGCTGGAGCAGGAGGAGAACAAGAGGACGCGGACGGCCTACACACGGGCGCAGCTTTTGGAGCTGGAGAAGGAGTTCCTTTTCAACAAGTACATCTCGCGGCCGCGGCGGGTGGAGCTGGCAGTCATGCTCAACCTCACCGAGCGCCACATCAAGATCTGGTTCCAGAACCGCCGCATGAAATGGAAAAAGGAGGAGGACAAGAAGCGGGGCCGGGGCGCCGACCCTGAGCAGGACTCGCTGGTCTCCTCTGGGGACCTGCTGGGCAAGGAAGAGGTGCACGCGGCGGGGGAGGCCCCTGGGGACCTGCTGCTCTCCACCAGCTTGGCTCCCCGCTCTCCCTCAGGGGGCACCAGCAGGCTGCCGGAGAAACGGTGAGCTCCCCTGGGAGCAGCGTAGGCAAGGACATGCCGTGCCCAGGCCGCTGGGCACAGAGGACTGCAATAGACGCGCCCCCAGGGGATCCGGTTCCTGCTCTTCTCCGGGACACTTTTAAGGATTTATCGGTCCAGCGCTTATATTTTGAGATGTCAGTTACTGAATCGTGCACAGAGCTCACGTTTGCCATGTCAGTTTTGACTGGATATTGTAATCGAGGGTCTTGCTTTTATTCTGGTACCTGGAGTTTTGTTAAATTGTCACAATATAAATGTCGGACCACAAGTACCAGAATATACAGCAAATACAGATCATCTTAAATTCCTCTCACCAGGCACCGTGCAACCAGAGGTACCCTAACCCTACCCAGATTACTGTAGAGTTTATATGTTTTTGTGTTCTTGTTTGTTTCTGTGGCTGGCCTGCTCTAATCGCAAGACTACCCTTTCGAAAAGCATTTCACGAGTAAAGTATTTTACGCTGGTTAGACGTCCAGCCACGTAATACAGGCTCACCAACTTTTTAGTACAGAGCGGAGAAAGTGTCCTGCCGGCCATTTGTGAATAGCTGTGTGCGTTCCTCTTGTACATATTTGCCTCACGCCCAGTATTGTATATACTTTAGCCCATCTACTTTATTGGGGTATTTACTTGTCAGCAGAAGATTCATAACAAAGGTAATTTAGTTATGGAACCAGCCACATAGATTTTTTACGGAGCAAACACAGACACACAGTAAAACGCCAGGAGAAACACAGACAAACTGCGGAGACAGAGACTAAAACGCCACGAAAACCAGACTAAAAACTGCGCGCCTGCTTCTTATGAAATATTGCCATTTTATAGAAGACAGGCCTGAGTGATGGTTTCTTAAACCACCCCCGCCCCAAAATCCCCATACCCACCGCCAAATTGTCGCCTCGTTTCTTACTTCTTCATATTACTTCGCCCTGACCCTCCAGAAGGTTTTTAATAAATATCACAATGTCACATGGCCCCATAGTGCTGTGCAAATGATCAGTGAAAATTGGCTTGCGCGGCTCACACAGAAGTGTATGTTTTTAAATATACAGACATATATATATATATAATATATATATATATACTGAGACAGACGAGCGCTTATACAAATTCATATCCGCACAATAGTCTCAGAAGCAGATACATACAGACAGGCACGCCCTGGCACCATTGCACACTCAGAGACGCCTACTCATAAAGACAGCCACATCCACACACACAAACACAGGCTCATACGCGCACACGACACACGACAGCGAGAAAGAACATACATACAGGTAAGCACATGGAGAACCAGGCACGCACAGGTACGCTCCAACACATGCACAAGCATGTACATTCGCGCAGAGACCACAAACGGACACAACACAGACCCGCCCACAGCCACGCGCACAAAACTCCACACGCACACACGCTTGCCCAGTCAGATACTCGTACACATGCACATTTCGGCTAAAGAAGGACTGCCAGTCAAATAAATTTAAACAAGGTTTATTCAACCATTACCAATAAACTAATATTCGAGCTGTTTCTTGCTGTATATTCAAGGTAAACATTTTCTATTTGCGCGCCAAATCTTGTTAGGTGTACATTGTTGGCATTAATTTTCTGTGTATTTATTCAGGCATGCATGCATGCAGGCGTACCTATACCGGAAGAAAAACACGAGGAACGTATTTCGCTCTTTTATCTCTCAGAGTCCACAGCGCCACTGGGGCGCACATCGGACATCCTATATCACTCACTGAGCTTGAACATTTTTTTTTAACTGGGCAAACTAGCGGCCAATCAGTGATAACTTACACATTATTATCAATTGTTCAAAGCAATGTTTGTAAAAATGTCGCCGTTCACAACAAAGACATTAAAGTTATGAAACAGCGTGTACCATTTTCACCCAGGTCGCAGTGTCTTCGCGGGTCTTCTGAGAGTTGGACCCTGGATCTGCTTTTATTCACCAGTCTTTAAAACGTGGTGAGAATATGAAGCACCGAAGCAAGCATACATGTAAAATGTTCTTGGAAACAAATGCACCATCCCGACAGCACCGAAGTCAGTTTATCACTGTGGCACTAAACTGTAGCAGGTCTTGAATGTTGCAGAATTTAACATTTTTGGATGCATGTTGTAAACAAAGTAATGTAGAAATACGTTTTGCAAACTTTGCTACTTTTTGATTAAGGAAGAGCATACTTTTAACAATTATTTTCACAATCCGTTGATCGTTAGTAACTAAAATATTACATTAATGACATTGATATTTAAATATTGATATAACCTTTATTAAAAAAACATTTTTTTTTTTTTATGAAGGTGAAGCATACTGTTCTCGTTCTTTTCACTGTTCTTTTGACCGTTTACCAACAAAACACTGCATTAATGACATTGGTATTTAACTCTTCATATAACCTTTATTACAAAAGAGAAGATGCTATGTGTGTGTGTGTGTGTGTATATATATTTATATATATCACATAGCAATTTAATGTTGTCCAATATTGCCACCAAGGGGATCTAGTGACATCATAATCCAAGAGGCCAAAGGCAGAGTGTTTTGTAAATTGCAACAGAACCAAGATATGACAGTATAAGACCATGTTACACGATACCCATTATGCATTTTTATATCACATGCTTTTTTGGGGTAGAGTTATGTTGCAAAACCTATTTTCTTCAAATTGCAGTTACCAATAGGCACCGATCGCTCCTAGAATATTTAGGCTTACCTTTCATGAATTAATTGTTGTTAAAACAATGGACAATGCCTAAAGCCAGATGATTTATGCAATTCTGTGACTGAAGCAGTTACCACACATTTTTGAGCTTGCTGCAATTGTCACCTCATTTGTTGGACAATTTTCAAAATTTCCAGAGTTCACAAAAAAGGTTGCTTTTATGAGTAAAAATAATACTGTCAGAGAATGTGCCGCATAATTTTCAGTTATTGCTGCATACTTACTAAAACCTTGTCACGTCATTTGGTCCTTTACGCCGCCAAATACTAGTACCCCAGTTAATGTTAAAGCTTTGTGGAATGGTTTGGGGGCTGTGATCATGATGATGAATTATGCATTTTGCAGGGAACCATGAAATATTTCCCATATTTTATTTGCGGTGCGCTTTGAAATATGGGTTTTTATACAGCAGAATTTTATGTAATGCTGCCTTTTGTTTAATAAAATCACCCCCCACCACACACACACATATATATATGTGCTGTCAAAGCTCCCGCCAAGTCAGTGGAAACTGCTATGGGCATCCCAGGACATAGCAGGAGTCGGCCCTGGGGAGTGGCGGTCCCCAGGGGCATCTATGGCTCCTTAGGGGGAGTATGGGGGGACCACACCTTCAACCTATACAACCCCTGGGAGGTGCTGCTCTCTGAGGCTACTGGTGGCCGAGGTGGCTCCCCGCTTTCAAATTCATTAAGCCCTGGAGAGATGGCGGTCCCTGGGGCTGCAGGGGGAAGGGGGCACATGGCCCCTCCGCATTCAATTTCATTAAGCCCAGAGGAGGTGGCATTCCTTGGGGGTGCAGGGGGCTGGGTGGCCCCCCTGCATTCAATTTCATTAAGCTCCAGGGAGGTGTCAGTCCCTGAGGATGCTGCGGGGCTGGGCGGCACCCCTGCACTGGTTTGCAATTTTGCTCTGGGGAGGTGGCAGTCCCTGGGCTGCGGGGGGTCCAGGCCGGTCCCTCGCATTGGTTGGCAGTTTGTGCCCCAGGGAAGTGGCAGTCCCCCAGAACTGCAGGGGGCCAGGTGGTCCTCCCGCATTTGTTGGCAATTTGTGCCCCCAGGGAGGTGGTGGTCCCTCGGACTTTGGGGGGCTGTGCCACCTCCGTATTGGTTGGCAATTTGTGCCTGGGGAGATTGCAGTTCCCAGGGCTGCCGGAGGGGCAGGACTGCCCCCCCCACATTTGAATAAAAATTGTACCCCGAGGGAGTGGTGTTCCCCACATTCAAAATGTCAATGCCCCAGGGGCCTTGCCCAGCCGGAGGCCTCTTTTTAAAAATGTTCTTGCAAATTTGCAGCTTCATCGTGAATTTTTCTTTTTAAAAGTGTTTTTTAGTGCTGGCGGGGTCCCTCTGGGACCAGAGCTAAGGGGTCAGGGTGTACCTACTATGGCCCCCTTTTTGTAACACTTATTTTGACTGAAGCCAAGTCCCAAGATGGCTACCAACACTTCCTGGTTTGAGTGTTGGAAGACAATCAGAGCTCTGCAGCTCTGCACACAAGCTCTTATCATTTACAAATTTGTCAAGGAGGATCTGCGGCCCTAAATATACAAATTTTCTTTCCCTTTAATATCTCAAAAACTACTGAACAGATTTACACCAAATAACTGAGATTGTAATCTGCATACCCATAATTACCTTTCTGCCAAATTTGGTGTAATTTTGTCCAGGGGTTTGGGCTTTAGTCATGTTCAAATCTCCTTTGGGAATTAACATAGGAAACATGCTGTTGACCTCCCCTTTTTCTCGGTCCCCGCAGATCACCCCGAAACTTCCCATGCGCAATAAGAATCACCGGCACACTTAATTTTTTTTTTTTCATGAAGATTCGTCAAACGGTGTCAAAGATATAGGCAAGTCAAAAAACACTTTTCTATGGAAACATGGTCCTAACTATAACTACCTAGTGCCGTAGTGGCGATCGCTACTAGGCTATATATATAAATATATATATAGGTATATAGATTCAATGAAAAAAACAAAGGTTGAAGCTTAGTTATAGTTGAGAAAACGTATTTTCACTATACAAACCAAGGTTAACCTACACAAACTTTAATAATTCTAAAGTTTTAGTAGTTACAACTTTCATTTCCAATTTATCCACCAACTTCAAATTATTATAAGCAACATACCTTGTTACACACTCTTCTCAGGTCGCCAGCAGAACAACACTAACTATAATTTGCCACTCTACCATGCACTGTGTTGTGACAAATAATTTTCTTTGAGAAGTTATGTGCTGTTATTAGTGCTGTGATTTCACATGCTATAAGTCATGTAGTGTGCAAGGCTATAAACAGTGCATGGAATACACATTAATTATACTTAGCATAGTGTGGTGAGTGAGGTGACAAGTCTGTGTTCAGAGATACACAACTTATAGTAATTTGAAGATGGTGCATGAATTATAAATTGAAGTTATAATTATTATTTTACAATTTTTTATGTTTGTGGATTTTAAGTTGGGTTTGTGTAGAAAGAATATTTATCACTTATCCTTAAGCTTTGTTTTTTCATTGTATGTCAATGGTTTTGGTTTTAATAAAAATGTGTTGCAAATCACATGGTGGAGTGTCATTGACTGGAGTGTCCTAAAGTAGAGAGTAGTACAGTGCATTGTAGGAGAGTGTTGTAGATTTTGGTGTCATAGAGTTGAGTTTTGTAGAGTGGAATAGATCGGAGTTGAGTAGCATCAAATGACTTACTGTCTATTGGAGTAAAGCATTATATGTTGGAGAGGCGTGGTCTATTGTATGATGGAGTATCTTAGAATGGAGCAGCATGTTGTATATTGTAGTGGTGTGTTGAACAATAGAGTTGAGTGTTGTACAGGGGAGTGTTGTTAACTGGAGTGTCATGAAATGGAGTGTGGTGGAGTGGGGGGGTCATACAGTGGAGCAACATAAAGTGGAGTGGCATACACTGTAGTGGCATAGAGTGGATTACCGTACACTGTAGTGGCATAGAGTGGATTACCGTAAAGTGGAGTAGCATACAGTAGAACAGCGTTTAGGGGAATACTGTACAGTGGAGTGGTGAAGAGTGGAGTGACATAGATTGGAAAAGCATAGAGTAGATTGGAGTATAGTAGAATGGCATAGAGGGGTGTAGGGTACAGCGGATTAGCGCAGAATGGGGATGGCATACATTGAGGTTGCGTAGCGTAGAGTCGAGGAAACTGTTATCAAATGGAGTGGCGTTTCATACAGTAGATTGGAGTGTTGTGTCATGTAGTGTTGGAAGCTGTCATAAACTGGAGTAGAATGTTGTACAGTAGAGTCTACGGCCACAGGGTTGAGTGCAAATTTGGACAGTGAGTGTATGGGGATAGAGTGGAGTAGAGTCTAGTACAGTGGCACAGAGTGTAGTAGAGTTTTGTAGAGTACAGTTATATAGAGTGGAGGATAGTACAATTCAGTGGTGTAGACTGGAGTAGCATACAGTGGAGTGGCATAAAGTGGAGTAGCATAGCCTGGAGTGGCACACAGTGCTGTGATGTGAAGTGTAATAGTATAGTAGCATAGAGTAGAGTGGCGTACAGTGAAGCGGCTTAGACAGGAGTGGTGAATTGTAGGCTGTGGTAGTGTGTAATAGCATACAGTGGGGTGATATACAGTGGATCGGGGTGGGGTAGAGTTGAATACATTACAGTATAGGGGCAAAGACTAAAGTTGCATACAGTATAATAGCGTATAATTGAGTGGCACACAGTGGAATAGTGTAGAGAGTAGTACAGAGGAGTGGTGTGGAGGAGAATAGAATAGAGTGGAATAGCATAAAGGGGCACAAAGATTGAAGTTGCATTCTGTGTAATAGTGTAGAATGGCGTGGCATGCAGTGGAATAGTGTAGAAAGGAGTACAGTGGAGTGGTGTAGAGTGGAGTGGTGTGGACTAGTGTACAGTGGAGTGTTGTAGATTGCAAAAGCTTATAGTGTAATGGTGTAGAGTAGAAACAGAGGAGCATAGAAAGAGATTGGCATAGAGTGGAGTGGTGTACACTGGAGTGGTATAGAATGGAGTAACGCAGGATAGTGTAGAGTGGAGTGGTGTATAGTAGACTGGTGTAGACTGAAATAGCGTACAGTGGAGTAGAGTACAGTGCAGTGGTGTACCGGGAAGTGCTGTAGACTGGAGTGGCGTACACTGGAATGGGATAAAGAGTAATAGCATACAGTAGAGTGGCGTACAGTGAAGTGGCATCCAATGGAATAGCGTAGAATGGAGTGGAGTAGAGTGGAGGGGCATGCTCTGGATTGGTGTATAGTGGAGTAGCATAAAGTGGAGTGGCATACAGTGGAATAGCATAGAGTGAAGTGGCATACAGTGGAATGGTGTACAATGGAATAGTCTATACTGAAGTAGTGTACAGCTGAGTGGCATACAGTGAAGTGGCATACACTGAAGAGGCGTAGAGTGGAGTTGCATTCAGTGCAAGAGTAGAGTGGACTGGCATAGAGTTTGTTGTGTACATTGTAATTGAATAGAGTGGAGTGGCTAAGAGCAGAGTGTTGTACAGTGGTGTGGCAGAGGTTGTAATAGTGTTTATTGGAGTGGCGTATAATGGAGTGGTGTAGGCTGGAGTGGCTTACAGTGACGTGGAGTAGAGTGTATTAGCATACAGTGGACGCCATACATTGGAGTGTGGTCCCATCGAATAGAATAGATTGAAGCAACATAGAGTGGAGTGACGTCCACTGGAGTGGCATATAGTGGAGTAGCTTTCAGTGGAGTGGCATACAGTGAAATGGTGTGGAGTGGAATAGCATGTAATGGAGTGGTGTATAGTGGAGTGGCATACAGTGGAGCGGCGTGCACTGACGAGGTGTAGAGTGGAGTTGCATAGAGTGTGATACCATCAGTGGACTGGTTTAGAGTGGAGTTGTATACAGTTTATTAGCATAGAATGGAGTGGCGTAGAGCCATGTGATGCACAGTGGAGTGGCATAGAATGTAATAGTGTATAGTGGAGTAGCATACAGTGGAGTGGTGTATAATGGAGAGGTGTAGCCTGGAATGGCATGCAGGGGCATGGGGTAGAGTGTAATAGCATAGAGTGGAGTGGCATACATTGAAGTGGGGTCCAATCGAATGGCATGGAATGAAGTGCCGTACAGTTGAATGCCGCGCACTGAAATGGCGTAAAGTGGAGTAGCATACAGTGGAGTGGCATAGGGCCTCATTCCTACCCTGGCGGTCTATGACCGCCAGGGTGGAGGCCGGATGAAGCACCGCCAACAGGCTGGCGGTGCTCCATCCTGTATTCCGACCGCGGCTGTGAAGCCGCGGTCGCCCAGCCGAGTCCGGCGCTTTTGCGCTGGATTTCTCCCGGCTGGGGGAATCCTCCATGGCGGCGCTGCTTGCAGCGCTGCCATGGGGATTCCGACCCCCTTCCCGCCAGCCTGTTTCTGGCGGTTTTTACCGCCAGAACCAGGCTGGTGGGAATGGGTGTCATGGGGCCCCTGGGGGCCCCTGCACTGCCCATGCCACAGGCATGGGCAGTGCAGGGGCCCCCTAACAGGGCCCCAGCAGGATTTTCACTGTCTGCCACGCAGACAGTGAAAATTGCGACGGGTGCCACTGCACCCGTCGCACCCCAGCTACTCCGCCGGCTCCATTCGGATCCGGCTTCCTTGTAGCTGGGCCTTTCCCGCTGGGCCGGCGGGCGCCCTTTTGGCGGTCGCCCGCCGGCCCAGCGGGAAAGCTAGAATGGCCTCCGCGGTCTTTTGACCGCGGAGCGGGCAAGTGGCGGTTCCCGCCAGGCGGGTGGCGCCGGCCGCCCGCCAAATTCAGAATTGGGCCCATACAGGTGAATAGCATACAGGGGTGTGATGTAGAGTGGAGTGGCATACAGTGGAATACAGTAGATTTTAGTGGCGTACAGTGTAATGGCTTAGAGTGGAATAGTATATAGTGTAGTAGCGCCCAGTACAGTGGCATACAATGAAGTGAGGTAGCCTGGAGGGGCAAAGAGTGGAATAGCATAGAGTGTAATAGCATTGAATGGAGTGGCGTAGAGTGGAGTCTCATACAGTGGACAAGCGTAGAGTGGAATGGAGTATAGTGAAGTGTCTACAATGGCATGGCATACAGATGTATGCGAAATTTATGAGCAATGTACATTAAGGTGTACAAAGTAATGCAAAACAGCGAATTGTTTTTCTCTAGATTTACCAATCAACAGAGGGCCACGCATGGTGACCTTGCATTCCGACTTAAGTATTGCATTGAGTGCCATGAGTGATGCAAGGGTACCACAATCCAATAATACAGCTAGGACTTATATTTTGGGCCATGGTATACAGTGATAAATTGCAGTATACCATGGTACTTGGCAATGACAAGTCAGTATATAATTGGGTAATGGCTGCTTTTTGAGAATGAAAAGGGAGTCATATTGTTTTTTCTACATTTTGGCTGTGTTCAGTGTTAGGGCCTTAGATATAGGTCATTAGTAGATCTCTACCTATAACCACTTTATTAAGGTGGTAAAAGGTATGGGATTTATTTATATTTTTATATATTTTTAAATAGGTTTATGGCCATGCACTGCTGTAGTTTCACAAAATGTTGTGAAATTATGTGAAAGTACCAGAGTGACAGATATCACTAAGTTTAAATGTCCTATTACGTAAAAAATACTTACTCTACTTAATTACAGTACCCAAAAAGCATCATCTTGGCACCATAATGTATAATCCTGCCAAAGTTCACAGAAATCCATTTAGCCCTTTTCATACCACTTCAAATACAATAGTCTATGGAAAATGCATTGGTGGAAAAATGTGTTTTGGGACCTCCTTCTACCTTTGCACCCCTTGAGGATTCCCACAAACATTTACATCATCTGAAAATGTAGAAAATGCTGCAGGTCTGGAAAGTTATGTGCTGATTTGTCAAACAGGCAGACTGTTATTAGGGAGGTAACATCCTAGGAATTCCTATCTTTGGAAATAATGACTATAACTACAAAATGGCAATTGGATTTAATGTGAGTTATTTCTTTACATCCATTGTAGTTGCTATGTATTTGTTTATTCATTTACATAATCATGTCTCCTTGAATGTGTCTTTTAGTTGTTCATGTAGTAATTCTGAAACTTTATATATGCAGTCTAGATTTTTTTGGGCTTCCTTCCTATTTTAAGTAGGATTGTGCTACATATGAAGCACAAAGTGAATGAAAGCCAATCATTATTGTTATAAAAATTTGAAGTATTATTTTTTCCTAATGGCCAATTATTATATCCTCCATATAGTAGTTTGCGTAGTTCACTGCTAGGATATTTTTCCATTCTGTTGCATAGGAGTACAAAAGGAAGATTGTTTTTGTTTGTTTGTTTGTTTGTGAGACAGAGAGCATGCAAACAAAACCTATGTACGTTTAGATGTATTCTGTTTGTTATGTATTTGTTCATAGATTTCCATTAGCATTTGACCATAAATGGGGGTTTCAGCTGTTCATGTACTAAATCTGAAATTTTACATAATGAGTCTAATTTATTCTTTGAGCTTCCTTGCTACTTTTTGTAGGATTGTGCTACATATAAAGGCTGGAGTAAATGAAAGGCAATCATTGTTATCGTAATAAAAAATTATATTATCATTTTTTTCCCAGTGGCCAATTATCATGCCTCCAAATAGTAGTTTTTGTTGCCCAAATTTGTTTATTCACATTTTTACACATAACAGTACAGACTGCATCATGCAGTACATTGAACAGTAACAACAGGGTGGCAGTTCAGCAGTGCGTAGTCTCACAATCCAATCAGGAAGAGAGAGCTTGCATAAAAACCTTAGTGGCCTAGGTAGCAAGGGGTTAGAGAACCGGGAGGTGGGAGGAGGGGAACCGCGGCCCCCACAGGGAGGGGAGAGCAGTAGGGCACCCCACAGACAGGTGCATCAACTCAGGCAAGTGGGGTGGGGAGGGACAGGGGGGCACAAGTGGCCTGGTGGCCATACCCCACCTTTCTTCATATGGTCTACCAGCTCACACCCCCAAATAGTAGTTTGTACGGCTCATTCCTAGGTCAATTTTGTGTTTTGTTGTACATGGGTGCAGAAAGAAGTTGGGTTTTGTTTGGTTTGTTGGGCCAGTTTTATTTTTTGAGCCAGAGACCATGCAAAGAAAACGTATGTAGATTAAGATGTATACTATTCCTTATGTATTTGTTGATAGGTTTACATTAGCATTAACTTACCTAAATTTATTTACCTCACTTACTTGCAGTACCCCACAGAATCATCTGCACCCCCTAATAAGTAATACTGACAAATTTTATGATAATCCCGCTGACGGTATTTACGCTATGCAAAATTCAAAGTCCATTAAAAATCCACTAGATTTGAAGCCTGTTTTGGGACCCCTCTTTCTACTTTGCTGAAACACATCAAATCATTCAGTCCTTCCAACAAGAAATAGGGGAAGAAGGTCTGCAAAGTTACACACACATTTGTCAAATGGATGCAAAGTTATGAAGAGACAAAAATCCCTATATTCCTATAACTGGTCACCCTAACAATAACTATAGAGTGGCTACCAACACTCTGTAACACTCAGTAAACTATATATATATAGGTCCTAATTATAACTACCTAGTTGCGACCACCACTAGGTAATATATATATATATATATATATTTATATATATATATATATATATATATATATATATATATATACACACACATTACAGAGTGGCGGTCACCACTAGGTAGTTAAAATTAGGACCTAGTTTCTGTAGAAAAAGCATTTTTTGTTTTCCTAATAAGTTTGGCACTGTTTGATGAATCTTCACTAAATTATCCAAGGAAATACGACGCTCACTTCACGGTCTGGAAAGTTTCTATCAAGCAGGGGCTGAGAAAAAGGGGGGGTCCCAAAACGCTTTCCCCCCATGCATTTTTCCATAGGATTTTGAACAGCAATAGCACCCAAACCATTGGACACAATTACACCAAAGGTAGCTCTTGTTCAGAAAGAGCTCTTTTTGTTATTTGGTGTATATGCGTTCAGTAGTTCAGAGAAAATAAAGAAAATCCAAATTTGTACATATAGGGATGCAAAAAATCTGTGAACCCTCCCATTCACGTTCTTAGATCTGATTGGCTGCTGACATTTCAACAAGGAAGTGCTGACAGCCATGTTGAAGCTGAGTCCCAGAAAAATATATGAAAAAAAAGAAAAGAGGCCAGGGTAGCTACAGCTATGGTGCTGGGGTCCCAGAGGGAGCCACCCAGAGCAAAAAATAATTTAAAAAAAACATTTTCAGCAGAAATCGTGGCTGATTTCCCTTAAGTTCCCAAGTGGGCCAGGCCCTGGGGGCATTTAAAACAGACCCTGCTGCCAACCCGGCTAACCACAGGCTGCACAACGCCTTTGGCCGTGCGCAGAGGGAGTTGGCTGCAGCCTGTCTCTGTGGGTGTGAGAATAGGTGTGAGAGAGTGTATCTGAGGCTGAGAGTGGCTGTGAGAGTGTCTGTCTGGGTGTCAGAGTTGGTGCATCAATGTCTTAGTGGGTGCGTCAGTGTCTGTGTGGGTTTGTGAGTCGATGTGTAAGGGTTTCAGTGGGTCTGTGAGTGGGTGGGTGAGAGCCTGAGTTGGTCTGTGAGTGGGTGCGTAAGGGCCTGAGTAGGTCCGTGAGGGGGTGCGTTAGTGTCTGAGGAGGGCTGTGAGTGGTTAAACGAGGGTCTGAGTGGGTCTTTGAGTGTCTGCATGAGTGTCTGAGTGGGTCTGAGAGTGGGTGTGTAAGGGTCTGAGTAGGTGTGTGAGTGGGAGAAACAGATTTAAAAAGAGAAATAGAGAGAAGGAGAAGGAGAATGAAAGGGAGAGAGATAGATAGTTTTTTAGACTTTGATGAATGATATACTTAGAATGAGATATTTCTGAACAAATTGAAAAGAAAAATGTATTTGTCATTTAAAAAGATTGAGATCACCTTTCAGTATGAACCTTAAACGTCTGAAGTTTAAAAGAAATGAAAGAATGAAAATGACCACATACACACTTGGAGTAGAACCCTCAACTGTCAGTGGGAGGGTCTGTGACCTTCCCCTTCAGGCCATAGGTGACTCCTTACTATGATACTTCCAGACATACCAATGACAGTCAACGCACGCATGTGGATGTTCCATCACTAGGAAGATTTAACTGTCAATACACCAGTAAACAAACAAACACACTGCCAAGCAATACTAGGATTTGAACGTTCAGCCTACTGAATGACAGCACTAGATCTTGACCATTAGCCCAAAAGTTACTCTGTTCCACTCTGCATCCCAACATAAGTCTAACATTCATACCAAACATCTTGCTAGTCTTACTATTTGAAGTCATTACATGCAGAGACCATTGCAATGCAAATCTCTCTCTCTCTTTCTCTCTTCCATCCCGCTATGGCATGAAGAAAGAGAGGGAGAGTGACAGGATTACAGGGGGGAGCCTCAAGGCCCCCGCGGTCCTAGCCAACTCTCCGTGTCCTGCAGGAGCTGGCATTGCTCACAGAAATAGAGAGCTGATTTAAATACCAGCTCCCTGCTTGTGGGAGCAATTGTTTTAAACTGTTTCCCTGCACGTATACTTGCGTGCAGGAAAAAGGATGAAAACTCTGCTTTCTGCAAGCGAGAGCTGTTTGACAGCTCCTGCTGTCAGAAAGCGGACTTTGTTTGCTTTTGCTTGGTGGGAGCTGTTAAACAGCTATGTCCTGGGGATGGGCACCCCGGAACATAGCAGGAGCCGGCCCTGGGGGTAGCAGTTCCCAGGGCCATTATTAGCTCCATGAAGGGGGCCGTGAGGCCCGCCTCTAATGAGCATTGCCCTAGGGAGATGGTGGCCCCTGGGGCATGGGGGTCCAACACGGACCTCCTCCACTCTTTTATTGAAGCCTCGGGAGGTGGCAGTCCCCAGGGGCCGTGTGGGGCCACATAGCCCCCCACACTGTATTTATTTATTGAAAGACGCGGGGAGGTGGCAGTCCCCAGAGCTGCGGGGGGTCAAGCGTCCCCCCCTGCTTTGTATTTTTTTAATGCCCCGGAGAGGTGGCCGTCTCCGGGGATTCTGGGGGGGTGCACATGGTCTCCCGCACGGAAGGCAGTGGTCGACCGAAGGCTGTGCGCAGCGGTGATTGTATTAATGTATAGTAATAACAATTACCTTACGTTAAAAAACCCATAAAAATTAACTGAAAAAAATAGGTTACAGGCATGTTATAAATAGGAAATAGGATTTAAAAAAACATAGAAATTCACTCAAAAAAACAAAGGTTACAGGGACGTTATAGTTAGGCTCAAAGGTAACTCGCACCCCTCACAATGCACTGCTAACTACCCCAAAAATTACAACACTCATGGCATCTTTGATAACATCATTGATAAAATCAATGTAATATTTGCATTAAAATTATTGACGAAAAAACTGTGCATGGTGGGGGTGTGAGTTATAGTTATCTTAGTTACTTGAGATAACTCTAACTATACCAGGTGAATATCTATGGTTTGTTACGTTGAAAATGTGACCCTAACTATAACGTCCCTGTAACCTTTGTTTTTTTCAATGAACATATATATATATATATATATATATATATATATATATACAAATATGACCTACTGGCAGTCGTCAGTATAAAGTTACAGTTAGGACCTATTTTCCATAGAAAGATCATTTCTTGACTTGGCTATATCTTTGGCACAATTTGATGAATCTTTCTGAAATATTCCAAGAAAGTGTGCCCAAGAGTCTTGATGTACATGGGAAGTTTTGGGGTGATCCGTCAAGTGGGGGTGGGAAAAAAAGGGGGAGGTCAAAAAAGTGCATTTCACATTTTAATTGAACACGATAACAGCCTGAATTGCTGGACGGAATTACACCAGATTTGGCAGAAAGTTAGCTCTTGGTGCAGAAAGTGTATGTTTTGTTAATTGGTGTAAATCTGTTCAGTAGTTTGTGTTCTACTGCAGTCTTACTTATGACTAAAGTGTGGCACACCTGAAGCCATCTTGATTGAATCAAACTGGTAAAACTTAAAACATTTAATTTAGAAAGCAACAACATGAAGGGTTTTATATTGTCATAGAAATTATGGTTAGTGCTGTAGAAAGAAAAATTAGGGCCCGTGAGTTCTTAAATATCTCCTGCTTCTATTTAATAAAAAAATTCTGACATGTAGACTGAAACATACATATTCTGAATTTGTGCCAAAAGTGTGAAATATCTGACCGCCATCTTGATGGAATCGAAGTGGAAAACTGAAAGCATTTTCTACTGAGGATACTGCAGTGAATGAGGAGATCGGGGAGCTTCACAACAAAGAAATCTCCTAACATGGCCACCAGAGAAAAAAGCACCCAAATATAGCACAAATATCACCCAAATGTAGCCCAAGTATTGCCCAATGACAGAAGTATGCAAAACACTTAAATGTTTTGCTTTTTTACAGTTTTATATAGTGCAGACTTGACCCAAAGGTATTGGAGTGCTCTACATTGGCATCAGTTACATTGCACAAGAACACAATCATTTTGGGCTTTGGGTATGGAGAGTGATTTTCCCAGAAACAGTAGACGTTGAGCTGATGCTGAAACTCAAACCTGGTTCCCCAGTTGCAAAGTCTACAGCTCTACCCGTAATGCCACATTCTAACTCCTAAGTGCAACATATAATAAAGAGATCAACTGGATGAAAAAAATCAAGATAGCAAATAATTTAAAAGTGCTTTGTCGCTGTTTGAGAACTCAGACAATATGTTCTCATTTTAGTTTTCACAGCACTAACCATAATTTCTATAGGAACAAGACTCTCATTTTTATAATTTCTAAAGGAATTGCTTTAGGTATTACAGTTTTGATTACATCAAATGACATCAGGCTTGGCACACTTTAAAAATAAATATAGAATGTTAGCAATCTAGTTGTTAATTAGAATTCTGTGAGGAGGCAGATGTCAGGGGCACGGACTCGGATAATTGAGGGCAGGGAGGAGGTTACAGAGGCAACAGGTTGACCATGCTGGGCATGCGGGAAGGGCAGTGCATCTCAAGGGACCATGGAGGGCAGGGGAAAGGGGCTCAGGGGTGTGAGCACATCTGACCTTAGTTGGTCTTTTATAATTTAATTTATAAGGGGACACTTTAGAGGTTCGATGGACCTTTTGACTACGCTTGGAGTGATTCCACTATGAGCTTCACATCTAAACGACAATTCTTTCAACATTAATCAATAAGCAAACATTTCATCTGGAGTCAATAATCTTCACACACCATGACCCATTTGCCCATGAATAATCACAACTTTATGTAAAAGTTAGAAAGTTGATTTCCCTATATTAACAATGCTAATGTCACTTAAATCAGTCTCAATACCAAATGATAAACATATATGAATAACACCGGCTGACCAAATCTTCTAAATAATCTCAGTTTAACCAAATCATTAACAATTAAGCATTCCAGAGTCACAATACAAATTAACAGAAAAAATAACTGCACAATAGAAATGACATACATCTAGATTCAACATCAATTCTTGGTTAATTGCAATTTGTTAACATTTCCAGGGCTCCCTAACTAAACGTCTGATTAGAAGAGCATTTTGGACTTTATGCAAAACAATTTAGTTAAAGTTAATTTGGAAAAAGATCTAAACT
The DNA here is from genome assembly GCF_031143425.1 of Pleurodeles waltl. Taxonomy (NCBI): domain Eukaryota; kingdom Metazoa; phylum Chordata; class Amphibia; order Caudata; family Salamandridae; genus Pleurodeles; species Pleurodeles waltl. Next base: position 1,272,624,941 of record NC_090447.1, on the reverse strand, counting down.
ATGGCTCTATCAAAATAGCAGTTGGTACCCAGAAACAAAGAACAAATCTACAAGGACAATAGCATTTTGTTATACCTCGCCTCAGTATGGACCAGCAAGCTGCAATTCTCTTCATCAGTTGGACACCTGTCTGGTCAGCCTCAGCAACGGGGCAGTGAAAGGGAATGGCTCAGACATGGGGTACTTTAAGCTATCTGAACCATTTAAGAAGCAATCTCTGAGGGATCAGCATTCAGCACTAGCAACTTGAGCAATAAAGTAAAAGTTAGAAATAAAGTCATCAGGAACATATTCAGCTCCTCAAACAGAACCACTCTGAGGAAAGTCAGAGTAGAAAAGAGCTCCCTCTCTTCTGTGCAGTCAGGTTAAGATAGAATTTCCTAAAGAAACTTCCCACCTTGTCATTGGTCAGAAAATCAAACGTTTACAGTTAGTCCAACAGAAACTTAAATACAGATCTAAGATATAATGAAACTGTCTTTCACATGTCAATGATTGGCTCCTCCTCTCCTGTTCCCATCATCAGACTCGTCAGGTAACCTTCTTGTTGGAATCTGTTCTCCAGTCAGTGCATCCATTGTTTGGTTCCTGGAACATCGCTGTCTCATGCAGCAAACTTTACAAAGTTACACTTTCTAATACAAGACATTCTAGCAGTGGTTCTCATGAGAAAGTCTAAAACATTTGCTAAACGTTTGGTCAGCACAGTGTGACCACAAAGCATGAGCTCCCAGGTCATACATTTCCCACCATTTTATTAGACATTACAGCTTATTATGAGGTTGTGCAGACTATGCCCAAACCTCGCTAACTTAAGGCCTATAGTAAAATAAGCAAATACATGGCAAGAAATCATTAATGTGACATACTACTACAATTTTCGCTACACCTGCACTTCTCTAATAGTAATATGCATTTACTAAAAGCATTATGTATTTTATGTCGGCCACTCAAGTGGGCACATTTTCCAAGTCACACATTATTTCTATATTAGCTTACTTCTATGCACATTCTTAACTCATAACAAACGAAAATTATTAGTAAGTAATTCAGCTTTCACAATCCCTCCTCTGATGACTTATACCTTACATTATTCCATACTAAATTTGTGTTCACCTAAAATTAGCATTCTCTGTAACTCTTATTTCTCCTTTCCCTTTTCAAATTTTCTCTAAAGAACTTTTCCATTTTAATTTCCTCCCTCCTCTGATCATTTTTCGACTTCTTCATTTTAATCACATTATACAATTTATAAATTCCCCATGCTCCAATTATACAAGTTGCAATAATCAATATTATCTGAATACATTTTGAAATTATCCTTTTCTCAAGGTTGCCCAGCCAGTTTCCGATAGAAGAAAAACCTTTGCCAACTTTTTCCCAAATTCCTGGTTCTTTCAACTCTTTCAAATCATCGTTATCATTAGTCAGATTGTTAATGAGGCCTCTAATTTCTTTACTATTGTTAGGTATAAAAGTGCAACAATGTTGCGAGTTCAGCATTTTACAAACTCCGCCCTCCTTTGCTAAAAGGATGTCTAATGCAAGGCGCTTCTGAAGAGTCATAGATCTTACTGCAGCCATTTCTGTATCCATTATGATCATGGCTCCTGAAAAATTAGTCAGCATGTTAACCACAATTGTAGACAACTTTCGAATTTCCAAAGAATTCAGAATAACTCCCAATGAAGGAATTATTGCTCCAAATATATCTCCAACTATGCCAGAAAATGATTCTCCCTTTTGTCTATTGTGATGTAATTCAATCATTCTAGGTATTTTTCAGGTTCTCAAGTTGATAAATCTTTGGGAACACTATCCCCAAGTAACATGTGCCGTACCATCCTCTTGGAAGATGGTAATACGCATTGGGTCCACAGATGTAATAAACTCCTGGAAATGCTGGGTCTTGTCCATTTAACATTTAACATTTACTCTGAAACAAAAACACATGTCTACGTTCACTCGTTCTCACAAATAACGTGTGCATCTAAAGCTAATTTCCCTAGTGTCTTTATTTTGCTTAACGCATGATCATTTTCTAAATGTCCTTTTCTCTAAATCCTTCTCTAATTTCTCCTTTAATGCCTTTCTCCTGTCTTCAGTCTGATCTAAGAAACACTTTTCTCTAGGTGTAAGCAAGCATGTGAGGTTCTTTCTGTGAGCGCAAGCTGTACCAAAGGTTAATGTAAGTTCAAAGAATCCTTTCACTAATTATATGGTATTTTCCTTAGCTACTCTACTCAGGTACTTAATTATACGAACAAACAAAAACACTACATCATGATTTGATCAGAAATACTGAAGGTGTTCCTGGTTATAGAATCTTGTTAGTAAAAGACTACAACGTATTCCATAAGTAACGGGCAAACTATGATAAGTAACTCCTTCTTCCACTGATGATGGAATCTGCGTACAAACATAACAATCTCTTGCATTCATCGTCTCAACATACTCATGCAATAAGCGATAGAAAACATTAGAAGAAAGTTCTCCTTGGGAGATGTCTACATGCAAATACTTCTCATCTATTCTGAACTTGTTTAATTCTGTGAGTGTGGTAGTTGTCTCTAAAGCAGATGTATGGTTGGCTACAATCTTATCAAGAGGAGTCATACATCCAATCAACAGCAAACACAATATTATACACACAGTTGCCAAACCAATACCTATGTATTTACAGCACCTAATCAGAAAGTAGAAGAGGAAAAAAAAATTATAACTATGCAGCAAAAACAAAACAAAAATCTTCAATCTTCTTTAGCGGTTATTTACAGCTTTCAGTCTTTCTTCCAGGACCTTGTCAAAAATAGGTAGTTTGTCAAAAATCAGCAATTGGTCAAAATCAGTTTAGCAGCCTGTCAAATCAGGTTATTTAAAACTCTCTTCCGGTTACTTTCAATAGTCTTGTTTGCACTTTTGTTAGTTTCACAGTTTGCAAAGTTCAGTTCATTGATCTTCTTCATGTGCCAAAGTATTGACCTGGGATTTCTCGATCAAAACAAAAAGACAAAAATTCACTTTGCCATTCACTGGTCATTGCATACACCCATTCAGGACCTGCGTATTCACTTTCTTTTGAATCTTCGATCTTCATTTAACTCTCCATCACTCAAGTCTTCTCTTGTTGTTGTGTCTATTTCTTCTTCAATTGTTGTGACTGTAATTGCCTCTTTCCTGGTGGATTGTGATTCTGGCCACCTATCTCCTTTCAGTGGACCTTTTGTCAATGCTCTTTTTAGTGTTGGACTTGTAACTTCTCTTTGTTCTGTAGGATTTTCTCTTGATGTACCTGCAACTGGTTCAGGAGGAGTCAGATCATTTTGGCTTTGATCCGCCTCAACTCCTTCCACCTCGGGGTCTTTAGTTTGCTCTGTTTGCCTTTCAGGACAGTCTGCTTTTGGGAGAGCCCTCCTCTGACTAGACTCTCCTGCTACCTCAGTTGAGGTTGGTTCACTGTCACTCTCTTGTATGTTTTCCACTTCACCTCTCATAGTAGTGTTTATCCTGTTTTTGGTCTGCTCAGATTCAATCTCTGATGCCCCCTTTTTTTCTCAGATCCTGGGGTGTGTCCAGCAGTTGTTGGTACTCTCAACAACTCTTCTTCATTGTCCACCAGACAGAGTAGTTTCTGAGTATGCCTGGCATGAATCCAGTTTGGAACTCCAGCGCACTTCACAGCTGTAGGAGTAATCAGTACTATTTGGTACAGCCCTTTCCACCTGGGCTCCAAGCAAGTCTTCCTCATGTGCTTTCTGATCACAACCCAATCTCCAGTTCTCAGGTTGTGGCTTTGATCGTGAGACGGTTGCAGTGTGGTGGCTCCCACCTGATGAGAGAAAGAGCAAACCACATCAGCCAGACCCTTGCAGTAATCCACCACCACATCATCTGTTATTTTCACAAGACATTAGCAAGAACCGCTGGCAATGTCATTGCTCTGCCCATTAGGATTTCATGTGGCGATAGTCCAGTTTTCCTTTTGTGGGTGTTTCTCATACTCATCAGAACTAACGGCAGTGCGTCTGGCCATTTCAGATTTGCGGACGCACACATCTTTGCAATTCTTGACTTCAAAGTACCATTCATTTGCTCAGCAAGTCCTGAGACTTCATGGCGGAAGCTACAATGCAACTTTAGCTCAATGTTTAAAGCTGAACATAGTAATTTTATTACTTCATTGTTGAAGTGACTTCCTCTATCTGATTCTAAAGAGATCAGAAAACCAAAACAGTTCTCTAAGCAGTAACTTTGCCACTGTAAAGCTGTCATTTCTTCATGTGCGGTAAGCTTCAATCCAATGACTAAAGATACAAGTAATCACCAACACCTATCTCAATCCTACACACACAGGCATCTCAATGAATTCCATCTGCTAAATGGACCTCCTGCTCTTCCAATGTGGTTCATGTTGACCTCAGTCCCTTTTCCCACGTTCATCCGTTGGCAAATTACACAACGATGACAAATTGTTTTGGCACCCTGTTTAAACTTTGGATTAAACCAAAACAGCTTAAATGTTCAAATCAAGGCTTCTCTTCCAACATCTGCTTGACCATGGTAATATCTAGCCATTTGAGTCAACAAATTGTTTGGTAACACCACTTGTCCCTCCCCGGACACCCAAACATCATCCTCACCCTGAACACATTTAAATTTTAGCCAAGTTTTCTTTTCATCCTTGTCAACATTATCTTGGAGCGCTTTCAATTCTTCCCAAGTGTCAATCACATTTAGAGTGTAACTGGCACCTATTTCTTCTTCAGGTTACAATTCCCATTTGTCTTTGAACGATACACAGTTCAATGCGCAAAACCTCACGACTTGATCCGCATATCCATTTCCCATTGACACAAAATCTTGTGATTTCAGGTGTGCACTGCATTTCACCACAGCAATCTTTTCGGGCATTTGTAAAGCTTGTAACAAATCATAAATTCTGTCACCATTTCTAACTGGTGACCCCAAAGACCATATGCGGCCAAAGTCGTGGACTATTCCGAATCCGTACTGGCTGTCTGTATATATGGTAACTTTAAGCTGTGCAGAGAGTTGGCATTCTCTAATAGGGGCAACCAACTCAGCCACTTGTGCAGAGCACACTCCCCGAAGCCAGGATGCTTCAAGTATACCAGAGATTGTGCACACAGCATATCCTGCTATCAATGTTCCCATGTTAACTCTTAGACAGGCACCATCAACAAAAATAATTTGATCATTTTCTTCCACTCAAGTATCTCGAATATCAGGTCTTGGCTTTGTGCACAAATCAGTAACCTCTAGACAGTCATGTTCGACATCTTTCAATTTGTCAACTTCAATATTCGATTTTGGAAGCAAAGTTGCTGGGTTAAGCACTGTACACCTTTTCAACAATACATTAAGCAAACCCAGAAAAACAGTTTCGTGGCGGGTTAACCTAGCCTTAGTCAATTGTTGGGTCTTGGTTCTGGTAAGTAAAACTTCAATGGAGTGAGGGACCATAACAGTTAAAGGATGTCCCATCACAATGCCCTCACTTTGAGTGAGGCTCAGTCCAACCGCGGCTACTGTGCATAAACAGCCAGGTAAAGCTGCTGCGACTGGGTCCAAAGTAGCTGAAAATATGCTACTGGACAGTTTACACCACAATGGACTTGAGTCAGAACAGACAAAGAACATGCATCAAGCTCATGACAAAACAACATGAAGGGCTTTGGGTAATCAGGCATTCCCAAAGCCGGGGCTTTGCACAGAATCTCTCTCTCAATTCAGTAAAAGCTTTCATACAGACTTGGTCTAACACTAAGGGATCAGTAACTTCTTTGTGAGTCAGCTTATGCAATGGCTTTGAAATGCTTGATAAGTTGGGAATCCACTGATGACAATAGTTCACCATTCCCAAAAACATTCTGACATCTCTCTTTGTAGGTGGAGGATTCATCTGCGATATGGCAGTGACCCTTTCTCTTGAAATTTTCCTAGTTCCCTTCTCAATTAGGTATCCCAAATACTTTACTTCTTTCTGACAGTACTGTAATTTCGCTGGGGACACTTTGGCCCTCATTACGACCCTGGCGGTTTGTAACCGCCAGGGCCGCGGGACGCAGTGGCACCGCCGACAGGCCGGCGGTGCCCCGCGGGGCATTCTGACCGCGGCGGCTTAGCCGCGGTCAGAGAAGGGAAACCGCCGGTCTCCCGCCGGTTTCCCGCTGCCCCCAAGGAATCCTCCAAGCCGGCGCAGCTTGCTGCGCCGGCTTGGGGATTCCGACTCCCCCTCCCGCCATCCAGTTCCTGGCGGTTCTCCCGCCGGGAACCGGATGGCGGGAGGGGGAGTCGCGGGGCCCCTGGGGGCCCCTGCAGTGCCCATGCTAATGGCATGGGCACTGCAGGGGCCCCCGTAAGAGGGCCCCGCTTGTATTTCACTGTCTGCATAGCAGACAGTGAAATACGCGACGGGTGCAGTAGCACCCGTCGCACCTTCCCACTCCGCTGGCTCGATTACGAGCCGGCTTCATGGTGGGAAGGTCGTTTTCCCCTGGGCTGGCGGGCGGCCTTTCGGCGGCCGCCCGCCAGCCCAGGGGAAAACTTGGAATGCCGGCCGCGGTCTTCAGACCGCGGTGCGGTATTCCTGCGGCGCAACTTTGGCGGGCGGCCTCCGCCGCACGTCAAAGTTGTAATGAGGGCCTTTATGTCCATTATATCCCAAGTGATTCAACAAGGCCATAGTATCATACTTGCATGCTTTCCTTGTCCTTGAACAAATTGTCAATGTGCTGGACTAACGTCGACTGGAAAGGCATTTCCAATGACTCCAGGTTCTTTTTTGAGGATCTGATTGAAAATGGACGGTGATTCTGAAAACCCTTGAGGAATTCTGCACCAACAGTAGACTCAATCCAAAAATTTAAAACAGAAATGAAGAGATACCAAAAAGAATGCTTGAGACAGGTCAACTACGGTGAACCATTCAGCACTGCATGGGATTTGAAACATTATCACTGCTGGATTTGGCACCACATGACAACATTTAATCACAATATCATTTACTTTCCTCAAATCGTGAACAATTCGAAATTTCCCACATGGCTTCCACAGTCCCATTATTGGTGAGTTACATGGACTGCTCAATACTTCTTTTAAAATGCCTTGGTTTACAAATTCTGCAATTATAGGTGCAATCCCTTCAATATTATCCTGTGTCATGTGATATTGTGGAATCTGGGGTAAAATCGCATAAGGGATTGGGACTTTAACTGGCTCAACTCCTCTGATCACACCAATGTCCTTTTCTGCGAAATCCCACACTTTAATTTTAACTGCTCCCTGTAAGTCAGAAGTAATTGTGAAAACTAGAAAGAAACTGATCGAAGGGTACTCCTCATTCACCATGTCACAATCTGGCCCTGTGGATGAGTCATCTTCATCATCACTGTTAGTCTGAATGGCAATTCCATCATTTGAGCAAGTAATCGAACATCTTATCTTGCACAGCAAGTCCCTTCTCAGTAAGGATACTGGACTCGAGCTACAAACTACGAATTTGTGTAATCCTTTAAAGTTGCCAATTTTAACCTTGACTGGTTCTGTAATGGGGTTTGTCAAATGCTGATTTGCAACTCCCACAATCTGCATTGTTTTCCCTGAAAGGGGCAGGTTTAGAATTTCTTCAGTTTTCACCGTAGAGCGTGTAGCTTCTGTGTCAACAAAAAATAAGACTTTGTGACCCATCACTTTTCTCTTCACATGTAGACCTTTCTGATCTACTTCTAATAAAGCTACTAATACACATTCCTCCTCATCTGAACTCTCGCTCACCCAGTTATCATTCACTTCATCCTCATTGTGTAATGGGTATTGGTGTATTGTGTTATTACTCTGGTTAAGCCTTTGACCTGCAGAGGAAGTATCACCTGCTGCTGCTCCATTGGGTCTTGAGGTATTTGAATTTGCTGCCTAGGTACCATTTGAACTTGGGGTTGCATTTGATGAGACTGGGGCATCTGCAAAGGCGGAATTTGCAGTTGTTGCATAGGCTGAAAACCTTGTACATGATTCACATTACTTTGGAAATTTGATATTTTACCTCTTATTCTTGGTCCTCTCATATTTGGGAAAGAATTGATTTTGTTTGTCCGCTGAACAACACATTATGGCACTAACATCGGACACTCCCGTTTCCAATGTCCAAGGCCTCCGTAAGCGTGTCATGGTAACATTCTTTTCATCCCTTGCACATCATTCTGAATAACCACATTATTCAAATCAAGACCACGGTTCACATTTCCAATTCCACCAGAACCTCTGGTTTTGCAACCACACGTTCGGCTGCTGCGGAAAATTTCCCTGCATTCCTGATTGTGCTGCTTTAATCTGCATCACCATTGCCTTTTCTTTCAACTTTCTCTGTTTCAACTCAGTCTCATCACTACAGTACTTTGCATAATGCAATACTTCATCATTAAACTTTGTTTGCCAACAAATCAAATGAGTCTTAATCATCTGGCTAATTCCGGGTCTCAATCCTTCAACAAATCTGAACACAAATTGAATCATGTCTTTCAGCTCAATTGTTTCTGTCCCACTGTAATGTTGAATGCCTGCAACAATCTCAAACAGTATGCATGTATTGACTCCTTCCCTTCCTGAGCTGTCCTGTCTATTCTCTGCCAGCCGATATTCTTGGTCAAAATTCTCGTTTTCAAAAATTCAAACACCTTATAGTAATATTAAATTACGTCAGGAGACGGTGCACCTGTTGCTGGATCTCTTTGAGGTTCTCTTGTTGGCCAATCTACACTCCTCTTGCATTCGACGCATACGTCTGCTGGAACTACTATTTCTAACAGGGTGTTCAAATCCTCCCACAGACATATTACGAGTTTCACAAACCTATCTGTTTGCTGGTACTATTCCACTGGCTTTTCTCTCACCCTGGGATAATCATTTGTAAATGAAAAAATGGCACTTCTTCTCCAAGGGACATGAACAAAATTCCCTCTGGGAATTTCTCTCATTGGTTATATTTTCACTGGATCCTCAACCTGCTGCACATTTGCATTATCAGAATCGCTTTTCTTATTGTCTCTTTTTTTCACCCATCTGCCTTCCCGCTTCTCTAATGCTCCCCATGTTTGAATGTTCTGAACTAATTCCCTAACGTGGATTTTCATTCCTGGTATTCTCATGGTCTCAAAGTCCTTTGAGTCGAACTCTAATCCGTAACTCCTCTTTCAATGTTTTGTTTTCTCAATTTCTACATCATACTTTTCTGCCAGATGTGCTAATTTCTGATGTGCTATTCCTGTTTTGTTGGTAATCAGTTTGCACAAATAACGTAACTCATCTTCACAGTAAGAGTCAATTCTGTCCAACCCCATCGTTCCCTCAATTAAGTCTTCTGCTTCTAGTCTAAGCCTGGTCAAATTCAGTGCACTTCCTCAACTGGAATCTCCTTGGGTGCTACTCAGCTTCTCCAACCATTCAGTTAACTTCTGAGCTGTCAAACCTTGTAATGAAATGTTGTTAGTACTCACACCAGGCACTTGCTCTAATGTGAGGCTTGGGGTCTCTGGTGTCATTGTAAATGGGTTACTACCTAATTCCTGTGATCCCAAATCATTCAGTGGGTTCCTAGGGTAGCTCAAATCAATTAACGGACCTGTTCCATCAAATGTCGGTCTCATGGGAGTCATCATTCTTGCACTTTCATTGAACCTCTCCCTCTCTACGCTCGGGTTCAGGGTTTTCTGTTCACAGCTCTTATTATTTCCCTGGGCAAACAATGGTATAACTGGACCCATGCTAACCGGTACTGGCACAGCATGTGGACTTGATCGGACATTTGCATCTCTAGGGTACATTATTCTTGTATTCTGACTGGTCAATGCAGGCATCTCTGTCTGTAATCCTGTTATGGGGGTGTATCTCAGGATCGTCTGAGTCTGTATTGGGGACATCACATTAGGGTAGACTCTATCTGGATCAGCGTCGGCTTCTGATACACCTTTGTCATGTGTGCAGTCTGACCTATCAGCACTACTAAGTTTGTTGCAGTATCTATAATAGGTACATCCTGATAACTTCTGGGTATGTCAATCTGCGCCATAGGCCTTTGAATCGCAGATGCAGTCGGAAAACTATGGCTAACCTGTATCTGGCTCTGTGTAGATTCCATTGGTATCAGAGCTGTAGGGTCTACACTACTACTTAAACCTCTTTCATGCGCTGCATATGATGTGGAACGATTTCTCATTAACTGCAAAATGATCTCATCATCATCTGACTCTTCCTCACAAATCAAGCACTTCCTAGACTCTGGATTTTTGCTGTCTGTCGTCTGAGGGATAGAAATCCCGCTTCTTAGTACTCTTTTTGGTCTCGTTCACGTTCTCTTGTGTAATTGCCAGAAACAATTTAATTCCCTGTAAAGTCTCAGTTCTCCAAAATTTCTGCTCACTATCCCATCTTGCCTCAGTTAAAGTCTTCTCAGCCTTTCTCATCCTTCTCTCAAATTTCAGTTGCTGCTGCTGTCTAGCTACTAATTCCCAAATAGCTAAAGCTTCAAATTGTGCAGGTCTCAGAGGAGGTTTCAAATCATTCAGTACTCTCCTCAAATTCTCTAAAATCCTCAAATTAAATGTTCCATGGGGAGGAAATGCTAAGCTTCCATCACTCTCTGTTTCTTTGCACCATTGTTTCAGCCAAAGACATGGCGCAGCACCTTGTTCCTCAGATACAATATAGGCGGGTGTACCTTCTGGTGGTGTAATTTCTCCTATTCTAGTTGGAATTAATGTATCTCCCTTTAGGGTACTCTTTAAAGCTTTGAAAAAATTCATTTCTGTAACTTACGCTATTTTCAATCAAATCAGAAAGCGAATTTCAATTGCAAAATCCTTTTCACCTACCTCCTCAACCAAATACGCTTCACGGTTGCCCACCAATCTGTTTGTGGCTTTTCACACTAACCGCCCTATCCCAGCGCAGCTCCAATGACGGCATACTCGCACGTACAGCGGCTGGCAAAGCCTTACAGCTTGCCCTCCTAAACTCTGATACGCCCAAAACTGAATGTAAATATTGCGAGCACTAAATAAAATCAACACACAACTTGTCTGTTCTACTACAGGTAGGTAACACAATCGCTTCAGAGACCTTACTGATTTTTCACTGCAGCATTTCGCTCTGACAGATACTCCTTCTATTTCAGTTTCCCTAATGTGCAAGCAAAATCTGACTAGCAGATTTTCCTCTCAAATGATCATTGGGTCTTCCTGGATAGAATTCACCAAATTTCCATCGAAAACTGTCACTCCTTTAACACGCACTCTTGAGTTTGTCAACCACGCCCGATTGACCTATTAAACAGACAAATTACAACATAAACCAAGTGTCTCATACACTTATTCAATACTCCGGAGTCTTAGACCACACAGGGTCCGTATACCAACAACCATGAGGACAACTTTTGAGCACAAAGCGCCACACACATGTGAAGTTTGACAGCTTCCCTACTCTTAAGTACGCAACTCCCTAAACAACTTCATCTGGAGTACGCAAACTCTCTAAACGCTCTCAAACATCGCAATTCACCTGTGATTTGCTTAAGCTGTGCAAGAGCAAAACCTATTTCATTCACACTGTCACTAGAAATGCTGAGAACATCCTCAAACAAGCATTGGCAAACTCCAAGGTTTAGAGAAAGTCATGGTAGGTTCTGAGGGAGACATAGGCCCTCATTACAACCCTGGCAGTCGGTGATATAGTGGCGGTAATACCGCCAACAGGCCGGCAGTAATAAAAATGAAATTATGACCACAGCGGAAACCGCTCAAACAGACAGCCACTTTAACACACCGACCGCCAGGGCGAAATCAACAGGCACCACGGCAGCAACTGCCAACAGCCAGGCGGAAGACAATGTTCCACCCACTGTATTATGAGAGGCCAATCCGCCACCTTTTCTGGGGCAGCACCAACAACATCAAAAGCCCGGCGGAAACACTGCACAGAGGGGAAATTACTCACCTCTGGAGACTCAAGGAAGAACCATGCCACCATGGAGCCCGAGTTACATGTGTTCCCCATGCTCTACTACGTACTGCTCCACTATGAACACCAACGCCGGTGAAGACGACCACGGTGAGTACTGCCGCCTAGCACACGGGGTGGGGGGGAGGAAAAAGAGAGTGACACACACACACACAACACGCAAAACCCTCACCCCCAACCCCATACACACAAGCAGATGCAGTAACATTACATATTCAGCCCGCACCCCTCAGGAATAATGCAAGGACAAAATGAATTGAATAAAGTGAGTGTAATAAGATAAAATAGTATAGATTTGTGCATCCAAATCAACAAGTATATACATATTTACAAATGTAGGAACACTGCCCAGTCCTCAATGTCCGTGGGCCACAGGGCCACATCAAATAATCGAAGGCCCCACCTCACTCCTGCAACAACAGAGAGAACACTGCAGGGGCATCAGGTCAAAAATAGCCAGGCACCTCAAGGGGACAGGGAATGGGGGGGGCACCTCAGCCAAAAGATGGTACAACGCCACTGGTCCTGGAGGGGGCAACATGCCCTGTGCCTGGGGAGTGCAGGGCCACCATCTCTCAAGTGGGTGACTTGCCCACATGCTCTGGAAGGGGCAACATGCCCTTTGCTTGGTCCTGGGGAGTGCAAGGCCACAGTCTCTCAAGTGGGTGTCTTGCCCATGGGCTCTGGAGGCGGCAACAGGCTCTGTGCTTGGTCCTGCGGAGTGCAAGGCAACAGTCTCTCAAGTGGTTGACTTGCCCACATGCTCTGGAGGGAGCAACATGCCCAATACTCTGTCCTGGGGAGTGCAAGGCCACAGTCTCTCAAGTGGGTGACTTCCCCACTGGCTCTGGAGGGGGCAACATACCCATTACTTTGTCCTAGGGAGTGCAAGGCCACAGTCTCTCAAGTGAGTGATTTGCCCACTGACTTGTCCTGGGGAGTGCAAGGCCACAGTCACTTAAGTCGATGGCTTCTCCACTGGTTATGGAGGGGGCATTGTGCCCAGTGATCTTCACCCTTTGGAGGATGGGGTGAGTGGATAGCTTCTTCCACTGGTTCTGGAGGGGGCATTGTGCCCAGTGATGCTGATCTTGGGGAGTGCATGGTCACAGTCTCTCACCTGGGAGTCAGATCCACAGGATTTGCATGGACCAGGCTGCACAACAGCCCATGGACGCAGGACTACACACTGTCCGCCGGAGGTGACGGCTGCTCGGTGTTGGCAATGGTGCTGCTAATGGTGGATTTGGGAGTGGTGGGGGGAGACTCCAGCCCTTCCCCTGCAGCCTTGGATGGCTGCCCACTGGGGCTGCTGCTGCTGGTGGCGGTGCTGGCAGTGGTGGGGGGGAGGCTCCAGTCCTTCCCCTGCAGCCTCGGATGGCTGCCCAGTGGGGCTGCTGGTGCTGGTGGTGGTGCTGGCAGTGGTGGGGGGTGGCTCCAGCCCTTCCCCTGCAGCCTCGGATGGCTGCCCAATGGGGCTGCTGCTGCTGGTGGTGGTGCTGGTGGCAGTGCTGGCAGTGGTGGCGGGAGGCTCCAGCCCTTCCTCTGCAGCCTCGTACAGCTGCCCACTGGGGCTGCTGCTGCTGGTGGCGGTGCTGGCAGTGGTGGGGGGAGGCTCCAGCCCTTCCCCTGCAGCCTCGGATGGCTGCCCACTGTTGCTGCTGCTGCTGGTGGTGGTGCTGGCAGTGGTGGGGGGAGGCTCCAGCCCTTCCCCTGCAGCCTCCGATGGCTGCCCACTGGAGCTGCTGCTGCTTTTGCCGGTGCTGGTGGCAGTGCTGGCAGTGGTGGCGGGAGGCTCCAGCCCTTCCCCTGCAGCCTCGGATGGCTGCACCACCATGGTTGGTGGTGGGGGCTCCGACTGAGTCCCTGCACCAGGGCCCTTGTCTCTACTGCCTGCTGTTGCAGGCCCCTTGCCCCTCCTTCCAGCAGCTGGGGCTGCCTCCTTGCCCTTCCTTTCTGCAGCTGGGGCTGCCTCCTTGCCCTTCCTTCCTTCCTTCCTGCAGCTGGGGATTCCTCCTTGCCCTTCCTTCCTGCAGCTGGGGCTGCCTCCTTGCCCTTCCTTCTTGCAGCTGGGGCTACCTCCTTGCCATTCCTTCCTGCAGCTAGGGCTGGCTCCTTGCCCTTCCTTGACGCACTTCGGGCTGGCACCCTGTCCGTCTGGCTGGCTGGTGGCCGGGATCCTTTCCCACCTGGATTAGTTGGGGACACTACTGAGCCCATGGACTGGGTGCTTGCCTGGGTTTTGACCACCCTGGCCTGACGTGGGGAGGGGTAGGGAAGAGGTCAATGTTGGCAAGGAAAAGCTTCCTAGGGACATTGGGGCGGGAAGCGGGAGATGGTTTGGGAGTGGAGGAAGAGGGAGTGGTGGTAGGAGGTATCTGTCCGCTGTGTTTGGGTGCAGGTGCATGGGCTGGATGCTGTTGTGAGGTGGATGGCTGTTGGGTGTCTGAGTGCTTGCGTTTGTGTACTTTGGGAGGAGGGGACACAGACACAGTGGGAGAGGTCACAGGGGACGTGTGCATGGATGTGGGGGTGGTGACTGCCAGTGAGGGGTGTGTACTGATAGGAGTGCTGGTGATGGAGGTATTGGATGAGGATGTAGTGCATGCAGGTGTGAGTGGAGACGCAACTGGGAGGGAGGTGGAAGACGAGGAGGAGGGGTCCACAGTGGAGGCAGTGGATGTTGGTATGTCTGATTCTGGATAGTGTTTGTGTGAGTGCCTGTGGGATGAAGTGTGGTGCTTGTATATGTCATGTCCACTCTTGTGTGTTGTCCTGGGTGCATGCTCATCTGCCTGTGTGCTTGGGATAGGTTGGGGTTGAGGGGAATGGGATTGGGTAGAGGAAGTTGGAGGGGGAGGGTGGAAACAAGGACAATGGCTGCCATCAGAGAGGAGGCCAGAGCCTGGATTGATCTCTGTTGGGCCGCCAAGCCAGTGTGAATGCCCTCCAGAAATGAATTGGTCTGTTGCATTTGGGCTGCCAGCCCGTGGATGGCATTCACAATGATTGACTGCCCAACAGGGATGGATCCCAGGAGGTCAATAGCCTCCTCACTCAGGGCAGCAGGGCTCACTGGGGCAGGGCCTGAGGTGCCTGGGGCGAAGGAGATGTCCACCCTCGTGGGTGAGCGGGCACGGGAAACTCACTGAGGGGCTGCTGGGAGGGCAGTGCTGGTACAGGGGGTGGCGGCTGTACCTGTAGCTAGGGTGGGCACAGAGGTGTCCGCCACCACCAGGGAGCTTCCATCGGAGGAGGTATACGTGTCCGAACTGTCCCCGAACTGTCTCCGCAGTGGTGCTCCCCTCGCCCTCCGTCCCACTGGTGCCCTCACTGTCGGTGGATTCGGCCTCCTGGGTCCTGTCTGACCCAGAAGGATTCGGCCTCCTGGGTCGGCCTCCTGGGTTCTGTGGCATGCAGCTCCCTCTGTTGCCGGTGCCTCTGCTCCTCCGCCAGATGATGCTAATACACAGAAGTACAGGGTGACAAAATAAAAAAGGGGGGGAAGAGACAAAGGATATACTTGGTCAGTGGCGCCAACAACACCACCGTTGATGTACACAACACACTCACACACAGGTAACAGCCCTACGCACTAGGCAATGCACTACCAGTCACAATGTTAGTCACCAGCCCATGGATAGGGACACCTAACACCAATTGCAGCATACCTGAGACCCACAGACCCCTGCCCAGTAGTGGATGCCTACTAGCTTTGTTGGAGTACTTTCACATCAGAAGCCTGCCCAACATTGGACCTACCTTGCAATGCCAGGCCTGGGCTAGGGGCACCCACAGGGCCCACCCCCCATCCTCCCACCAGGATACCACCCCACCAGGCTCAAGTTGTATATTAGGGCACTGTACTCACTTCCTTGTGGCTGCTGTGATGCCCCCAAATGCCTATCTAGCTCCGGATAGGCCACTGCCAGTATGTGGGCCATCAAGGGGATCAGGGTTCGACAGGCACCCCTTCCTCGTTGGGAGGCCATCCCCAGCTGGGCCTCTGCCGTCTTCCGTGCCCAGCGTCTCAGGTCCTCTCACCGTTTCCGACAGTGGGTGCTCCGCCTGCCGTAGACCCCAAGGGTCCGCACGTCCTTGGCGATGGCACACCATATAACCTTCTTTTGATGGGCGCTGACCTGCAGGGAAATAGACACAGGGAAAGGTATTAGTCCGACCGTCCTGCTTGTAACACTCATGGCCCACCATGCCCCTTCCCATCCCCATTAGCACACACATGGCCTACCATACATGCTTCACGCTGCCCAGGGCTCATCCAACACCCCCCCTACATGAAGCCTTCACAGACAACACTCCATGCATTCACGCCCCATGCATCGTACTCACTGTGTACTGGAGGCCCGTCAGCAGTCGGTACTGGGGTAGGACCCCATCCACCAGTCGCTCCATACTCCGCCGAGGTGAAGGCAGGGTCCCTTTCCCCAGTTACACGAGCCATGGTCGATTCCAGACACAGGTCACAGCAGCACATGCAGTGTAGGTCCTCTCCTGTTGAAGGTCAGGCAGCAAGTGAGTGCACAGATAGAAAATGGCAGTCACGTCCGCGGCGGTGCATTGGCCACTGTACCCCATAGGGCCCAATGTTAACCAATGAGGAGTCGCACGGCAGTTCTTGATCGCCTCACGCAACGTCCGCGGAATTACCTCCTTTCCACCTGTCCCTCCATACAGGACAGGCAGATGCCATTTCAGGGGGGTGCAGGCCATGGATCCTAACTGCGTCACAGTACAGAAATACACCATTTGGACCTCTCCACCAAAATACTGTTACAATCACAACATGCATTGAATTGTAGTGGTTGGTATGTAGGGATAATGACCAGCTGCTCACTATTTTACCCCATAGATTGCTCCTAAAGGAGGGAAATGACCACTGACACATGTAGGCTTTGACCCTCAACCATTGGTGTAGGGGTCTGAGAACTTAAAAACTAGGCCACAGGTGACTCTTTCCCCTGCAGTGTCAATACATAACTATAAGATTGAAATCACTTTCTATCTCTCTCTCTCTCTTCCATCTCGTAGTGGGATGGAAGAGAGAGAAAGAGAGAAAGTGACAGGACTGCAGGAGGAGCCTCAAGGCCTTTGAAGTCCTATCCTGTTCCTCATGTCCTGGGGAGTCAGCATTGCTCCCTCAAGCAGGAAGCTGTTTTAAATAGTAGCTCCCTGCTTGCTGGAGCAAACGTTTCATCTATTTCCCTGTACAAATATTTGCATGCAGGGAAACAAATGAAAACTCCACTGTCTGCAAGCAGGACCTGTATGGCAGCTCCCGCTTGCAAAAAGTGGAGTTATATTTGTTTTTGCTTGGTCGGAGCTGTCAGATCCCACCAAGCAGAAGCAAATAGCTACCTCCCGAGGGTGGGCACCTTGGGGGGTAGCAGGAGCTAGCCTTTGGGGTGGCGTTCCCAAGGGCTATCTATGGCTTCATGAGTGTGGCCACATGGTCTCCTCCATCATTTAATTTCACCCCGGAGATGTGGTGGTCCCCAGGGCTGGGGGTCCAAAATGTACCCCGTTCATAGTTTCATTTCAGCCCCAGGGGGTGGCAGTCCCTGAGGCATGGACCGGCCCAGTGGGCCATCCCCGTATATATTATTGAGTGCCCAGGGAAGGCGGCAGTCCCCAGGGCTGCAGGGGGGCCAAGTGGTGCCCCCATTAATTTTATGTTTAGCCCCGGGGAGGTGGCAGTACTCAGGGCTACGGGGGAGGCTGTGGGGACCCCCGCATTATGAGTAAATGTTTTTTCCTGGGGAAGTGCGATCCCCCTAACTGCAGGGGGGCTGCATTATTTTAGCATTATGGGTCCCAAGGAGGTGGCGGTCTCCAGGGCTTCAGTAAGCCATAGGAGGGGGGGCTCATGCACCCCCTCTCCTTTTATCAGCCCCTAATGCCCCTGGGACTTGGCCCACCTGGAGGTAAATCTCAGAAAAATCCATGGATCCATCTGTGGAATTGTTTTATATTTAAAAAAAGAAAATGCTTTTTAGCCTTGGCAGGGTGCCTGGCGGGGCCTGCACAAAGGTTAGGAGCTCAGGGTATTCCTACCCTGGCCCCTTTTCTTATTTTGTTATTTTTGTTTTGTGGTACTCGGCTGAGGCCGAGTCCTAAAACGGCTGCCAATACTTACTTATTGAAGTGCTGGCAGCCAAACAGATATCAGCAAGGGAACGGTTGGATCTGTGGAGGATCCGCTTCCCTAGATATCTATATTTTGTAAACTCTGATCTCTCAAAAACTACTGAACGGATTTACACCAAATCACAAAAAACACGTTTACTGGACTGGATGTTTGTCACTTATTAACTTTGCACCTTTTTGATAAATAAGTGTAAAACTTTGCAGACCTGCTGCTCCCCTTTCAATTGGGGGGGGTGGAGGGGGGGGGGGGGCGGAACGTTTCAAAGCAATTGGTCAAGGGGGTGCAAGGTAAAAAGGGAGGGTCCCATAACAGGCTTCAAATCCAATGCATTTTCCATTGTCTTTTGTATTTCGCATAGCTCAAAAATCATCAGCTGGATTTTTATGAAATTTGGTATTATTACAATCGGGGGGGGAATGATTCTGTGTGGTACTGTAGGTAAGTAGAGTGAGCGCATTTTAAATTGTAAGGTTTTTTAACTTAGTGGTATTGTTTAACACAATAATACTAAAAGTAGCAAGGAAGCCCAAAAAATTAACTAGACTGCATCTGTAAAGTTTCGGCTTTACTACATGAACAACTGAAAGACCCATTTATGGTCACATGCTAATGGAAACCTATAAACAAATAGATAAAGGATAGAATACATCTTAATCTACATAGAATTTATTTGCATGGTCTCTGTCTCACAAATTAAAACTGGCCCAATAAGCCAAACAAAACCAATCTTCCTTATGCACCCATGTACAACAAAATGAAATACTGACCTAGCAGTGAGCCATGAGCCAAACAAACTACTATTTGGAAGGTGTGATTATTGGCCAATAAGAAAATATAATAATCTCAGTTTTATAGCAGTAACAATGATTGCCTTTCATTCACTTTGGCTTTTATATGTAGCACAATCCTAGTAAAAGTAGCAAGGAAGCCCCAAAAAACTAGACTGCATATGTAAAGTTTCAAATTTACTACATGAACAAATGAAAGACCCAGTTATGATCACATGCTAATGGAAACCTGTAAACAAATATGTAACAAATATAATACATCTTAATCTACATACGTTTTCCTTGAATGCACTCTAGCTCACAAAATGAAACTGTGCTCAACAAGCTTCACAAAAATATCTTCCTTATGTACTCCTGTGCAACAAAATGGAAAGTGACCTAGCAGTGAGCTACACAAACTACTATATGGTGGACATGATATTTAGCCATTACGAAAAAAAATGTTATAACAGCAATTTCTAGCTTTCAATCACTTTGAACTTCATATGTAACTCAATCTTACTAAAAATAGTAAAGCCCATAAAATATACTAAACTGCATATTAAAAGCTTCAGAATTACTACATGATCAACTGAAAAACACATTTATGGTCACATGATTAGGTAAACCAATCAACAAATACATAACAAGTACAATAGATAAAAAATAAGAACTCACATTAAATCTGATTGCAACTTTGTAGTTATAGTTATCACTCTCAAAGATAGGAATTCCTCAGATATCACCTCTCTAGTAACTTTCCACCCATTTGACAAATCACCACAAGCCTTCCCAGACCTATAGCATTTTCTACATTTTGAAATGATGTCATTTTTGATGGTGAATCATTAAGGTGGTGGGGGAGCAATGATAAAAGGAGGTCCCAAAAACGCATCTTTCCACCAATGCATTTTCCATAGACTATTGTACTTGAAGTAGCGTGTAAATGGCTGAATGGATTTACATGACATTTGGCAGGATTATACATTATAGTGCAGAGATGATGCTTTTTGGGCTAAGTATTTTTTTGATATCTGTCACTATGGTACTTTTGTGGGATTTCACAAAATATTGTGAAACTACTGTGGTACATGGCTGTAACCATATTAAAAAATATAAATTAAGTTCCATACCTATTACCACTTTAACAAAGTGGTAATAGGTAGGAACTACTGCTGACCTATATCTAAGGCCCTAACAACGAACACAGCCAAAGTGTAGTAAAAACAATATGGCTGCCTCTTCATTCTCAAAAAAAGCCATTACCCAATTATATCATGGCTTGTCATTGCCATGTACCATGGTATACTGCAAAGTTATCACAGTATACCATGGCACCAAATATAACTAAGGCCTGCGGTACTCTTGCATCACTCATGGTGTCGCATCAGCAATGCAACATTTAAGTAGGATTTACAATGGAATGCAAGTTTACCATGCATGGCCTGCACCGATTGGTAAATTTGGAGAAACGCAAGACACGCAATTCAATGTTTTGCGTTTCTCTACAAACCATAATCTACATTTCTGGTGAATTTCACATACACTTGTAGCCACCTCACTATATACTATTCCACTCTACGCAACTCCACTCTAATCCTCTCCACTGTACGAAACTCCACTCTATGTCACTCCACTCCACGCAATTACTCTGTACGCAATGCCACTGTGCACAAGTCCAGTCTATGTCACTCCACTGTATGAAACTCCACTGGACGCTACTCCACTATATGCTATTCCACTCTACGCCATTCTGCTCTACTCTACGCCACTCCACTGTACTTTATTTCACTGTATGCTACTTCACTGTGCAACACTCCACTGTATGCTATTCCACTGTATGCCACTCCACTGTACGCACCACACACAATGCCACTTCATTCTATGTTATTCGATTGCACCCCACTCCAATTTACACCACTCCACTGTATGCTCTTCCGCTATGCGCTAATCCAGTGTATGCTATTCCACTCTACACCATTCCACTGAATACCACTCCAATCTGTGTTATTCCACTGTATTCCACTCTACTGTATGCTACTCCACTGTATTTCACTCCAGTCCATGCCACTCCACTTTACCCCACTCCATTCTACGCTATTCAATTGGACACCACTTCACTGCATGCCACTCCACTGTACGCACTCCACATAATGCCACTTTATTCTATGCTCTTTGATTGGACCCCACTCCAATGCACACCACTCCACTGTATGCTATTACAATCTACCTCATGCCACAGTATTCCACTCCAGTCCACATCACTTTGTTATACCCTACTCCAGTGTACACTACTCCACTGTACACTCCACTGTACACTATTACACTGTATGCCACTCCACTCTACACCACTCCACTCTGCACTATTGCACTGTACACAACTCCACTCTATGCCAGTCCACTCTCTGCTATTACACTGTATGCAACTCCACTCTAGGCCTCTTCAGTGTGCGCCACTCTACTGTATGCCCCTCCGCTATATGCTACTCCAGTATATGCTATACCACTCTACACCACTGCATTGTATGCCACTCCACTCAGTGCTATTCCACTGTATGCCACTCCACTGTATGCTACACTGTATGCCACTCCAGTGCATGCCACTCCACCCTACCCCACTCCATTCTACACTATCCCATTAGACACCACTACACTGTATGCCACTCCAATGTATGCTATTACATTCTACTTTATTTCAGTGTACACCAGTCCAGTCTACACCACTTGACTGTCCGCCACTGCACTGTACTCTACTCTACTATATGCTATTTCAATCTACACCACTCTACTGTACACCACTGCACTCCATGGTATTCCACTGTACGCTACTCCACCATATGCTACTCCACTCTACACCACTTCAGTGTACACCAATCCACTCTATGCCACTCCATTCTACGCCAGTCCATTGAATGCCACTCCACTCTGTGCCACTCTCCTATCTGCTGTTTCAGTATACCCCATTCAACTCTACACTACTCTAGGCTACACCACCAACTGTACACACTCTACTCTACACTATTCTACTCTACGCCACTGCAATGCATTTCACTCTACACTATTCCACTGTACGCCACTCCATTCTATGTTATTCCATGCCTGCAAATTCAATCACTGCCTCTCTCCCATATGGTGTTCCACTATACCCACTCCTCTCTATGCCACTCCACTATACAACACTCCACTCTATGCTACTCCAGTCTATGCTATTCCACTTTATACCACTCAACTGTATGCTACTGCTTTCTAAGCCACTCCAGTGTACACTCCTCCAATCTACAAAACTCTACTATACTCTGTGACACTCAACTAAACTCTACTCCTCTGTATCCCCAGACACTTCACTGTTCATATCTGCACTCAACTCTATGGCTGTACACTCTATTGTACAACACTCTACTCTATGACAGTTTCCATCACTGGACAACACAGCACTCCTCTCTACTTTATGAGAAGCCACTCCAATTTATCTTTCCTCAACTCTACGCTACACCACTTCAATGTATGCAACCTTACTCTACACTAATCCACTGTGCCCTGCTCCACTCTATGTCACTCCACTGTACACAACTCCACTCTGCCCTATTGCACTGTATGCCACTCCACTCTTCTACACTCTACTGAACAATGTTCCAGTGGACACTATTCCATAGTATGCTACTCCACTTTTCGGTAATCCACTCTACGCCACTACGCTGTTTGCCAGTATACTCAACACCGCTCCATTGTATGAGACTTTACTCCACTTTATGTAACTCCACTCTATAAAAGTCTAGCACACGTCATGGCACTCTATGACGTTCTACTTTGCTCAATCCCTGTACACTCCACTTTCCAACTCAATTCCCCACTATATGCATGTACACTCCAACGTACAACACTCTATGCCACTATACAACACTTTTCTATATTACACAGCACTCCACTCTTCTGTACAAGACCCTACTCCAATTTATAACAGTTTACTACCCACACTATGCCAGTACACTCCACTCCATGCCATTCTACCTTACAACACACCAAAACACTCTAAGGTACTTCACTCTACGCTACGCTACACCACTCTGCTTGACTCTACTCTACTCGTCTACTCTACAGTACGAGACTTTACCTCACTGTACGCTAATATACAGCAATCTACTCTATGCAGTTATACTGTTTCACACACTACTGTACTCTATGCAACTTCACTCTACAAGACTCTACTGCAATGTATGCCACTCTCACTTTACTCCTGCCTATACCCCTTGACTCCACTGTACAACACTGTATCATACTGTATGCCACTGTACAGCACTCTGCTCTGATCTACTCTATGATACTCTAGTCCACTATATGAAACTGTAAGCAACACTTTGAATGCCACTGCTCCCACTTTACTACACTCTACACTGACAATTTACTCCATTCTACTCCACTACTTCAGTGTACGCCACTCCACTCTAAGCCACTCAATGCCATTGTACTCTATGACACTGCATGCCAATCCACTGTAGCACACTCGACAACACTGTACTGTACACCACTCCACCTAAGAAAAATCAACTAGACTGTATGCCACTATGCTCTACTGTAGTCTACATCACTGTACTATACTGTACAACACGGTACTCTAATTTATTACACTCAACTGTATGCTATGCCACGCCATTCTACTGCACTCCATGCCATTTTATTCTATGACACGCGATTCCACTCTTTGACACTTTATTCCACTTTATAGTATCCCACTCCAGTGTACTCCACTCCACTATACTCCACTTTACAAGACTTTATCCCACTCTATGCCACTGTACTATACACCGTTCTACGCCACTCAACTGCCCGACACTTTGCTCTACTGTATGCAACTCAACTCTACAATACTGTAGTCAACACTATGCCTCTCATAACACTCTATTCCACTCTATTCCCACCCACTCTATGCCACTGAACTACACTGTATGACACTCTATGACACACCACTCAAGTTCTCTCTGCAATAAGCTTCTCCACTATAGGACACAGCACTCCACTCTATGACACCCTCATCCACTATACTTTAAGACACTCCACTGATGATACTCTTCTCTGTGACACTCTACTTCACCCTACTCCACTCTAAAACATTCTACTTCACTTTATGACAGTCCACAATACTCTACATTTGCACAGACATGGCCTAGCACACAAGCTGCATGCCGCCCAGGGGACATCCACCAACCTCCCTACACGGGGCCTTCAAACACACCACTCCATGCATTCATGTCCCATGCATCGTGCTCACAGTGTACTCACCTGTTGGTCTGAAGGCCCATCCACCAGTCTCTCCAACTCCCCGAGGTGAAGGCAGGGGCCCTTTCCCCAGTCACACAGGTCATGGTTGGTTCCAGACACAGGTCACAGCAACACATGCAGTGTAGGTCCTCTCCTGTTGAAGGTGAGGTAACAAGTGAGTGAACAAATAGAAAATGGTGGTCACGTACGCGGCGGTGCATACCATCACCGCCGGCGTACATCACCATTGGCCACTGTACCCCATAGGGCCCAATTTAATCCAATGAGGCGTTGCACGGCGGTTCCTGACCACATCCTGCAACAGTGCACAACGTCAGCGGAATTAGCTCACTTCCACCTGTCTCTCCACACAGGACAAGCGGACGCCATTTCAGGGGCGGGGCAGGCCCTGGATTATAACTGTGTCACATTTCACAATTGGACATACAGGAAAAATGCCACTTATACATTTCAAATTAACATCATGTATTATACTGTTGTGGCTACAATGTACAGTTTGTGACCAGCTCCTCACTCTTTTGCCCCATAGATTGCTACCGCTGTGGATGAATAGGAGATGGAGACATACCCCCGTGTACACACCCCTGGTAGACTTGGCAACAATGGAGGACAGGCACATTATCCTCACCTACAGACTTGACAGGGCCACAGTCACGGAGCTGTGTGCCCAATTGGAGCCTTACCTGATATCTGATATCCGTCACCCCACTGGGATCCCCCTTCTTGTGCAAGTCCTACCTGTGCTCCATTTCTTGGCAACTAGTTCTTTCCAAGTGACAGTGGGCTTGGCAGCAGGAATGTCACAGCCAATGTTCTCAATAGTGCTGACAAGAGTGTTGTCTGCCCTGCTTAAACACATGTGCAGCTACATTGTTTTCCCCCAGGTAGAGGATTTGGCAACAGTGAATGCTGACTTCTCTGCAATGGGACATATCCCCAACATCATTGGGGCAATTGATGGCACACATATTGCACTTGTCCCCCCTGGCAAAATGAACAGGTGTTCAGAAATCGAAAGAGTTTTCACTCAATGAATGTCCAGATGGTGTGCCTGGAGGATCAGTACATCTCCTACATCAATGCTAAGTATCCTGGGTTGCTGCATGATGCCTTTTTCCTGAGGTATAGCAGCATCCCAATTGTGATGGCCCAACTACAGAGGCACAGGGTGTGGCTAATAGGTGAGCCCTGGTTCCCACCCAGTGGATGTTGGTGTATGGGGATGGTATGGGCCATATGGCATAGTGTGTGGCTAAATGTTGTCCCACAATTTTTTCAGGTGACTCAGGTTACCCCAACCTATCATGGCTATTGACCCCTGTGAGGAATCCCAGGACAAGGGCAGAGGAACGTTACAATGAGGCACATAGGGGAACAAGAAGGATAATTGAACGTACCTTTGGCCTCCTGAAGGCCAGTTTTCAGTGCCTCCATCTAACAGGTGGATCCCTATGCTACTCACCCAAGAAGGTCTGCCAGATGATCGTGGCATGCTGCATGTTGCATAACCTTGCCTTGAGACGCCATGTGCCTTTCCTACAGGAGGAGAAGGCTGGAGGTGGCCGTGTGGCAGCAGTGGACCCTGTGGACAGTGAAGATGAGGATGTGGACAACAGAACTGCAGTGATTCATCAATACTTCCAATGACACACAGGTAAGACAGTGTAACTTCACATTTAATTGTCTTTTTGGTTTCACATTGTCACTGACAGGCTGTGCTTTCCCACTTCTATGCCCACTCACTGTACCTTTTGGCAACTCTTTTTGCAGATGTTGGTGCCCCACTATCTCTCCTGGTGTGTTCACTGCAGCCAACTACAGGTCTATCCTATGTGAACATTACTGTACAGTTGATTTGCAATGTTTGAACCTCGTTAAATGAATACATATTTAAAACATTTGACATACTCCATACTTGTATTTTTTCAAAGTGTGTTTATTGAAGTGCTAAGAAGAAGAGGGGGAAGTGCAATGGGATGGGGTGATGATGGAGGAAAGTCCAGTATATTTGTAGCACAGATGCATTGTCCATGGGGACATGGGAAGGGGAGCAATGGCAGTTCAAGGTGGACAGGTTGACAGAGTGGGACACAAGGGTGACAAATAGGAGAGTCTCTGTCTTCTGCCTGGATCGCAGGGAACGTTTGAGGGGTGGTTCTCCTTCTGCAAGGGTAGGGGTGCTGGTGGCCTGTTGGTCCTGTGGCGGGGCCTCCTGTCCACTAGCAGCAGCGGAGGTGGGAGGCAGTTCAGATGTCTGGCTAGTGGCAGGAGCCCGCTGTTGTGAGGCTGCCTCCCTCATAATGTTGGCCATGTCTGCCAGCACCCCTGCAATGGAGACCAGGGTGTTGTTAATGGCCTGCAGGTCCGCCCTGATCCCCTGATGCTGTCTCTCCTGCAGCCGCCTGTTCTATTGCACGTTGGCCAGGATCTGGCCTATTGTATCCTGGGAATGTTGGTATACTCCCAGGATCTCAGTGAGTGCCTCCTGGAAAAGTCGGTTCCCTGGGCCTGTCCTCCCCCTGGTACGCAGCAGTCCTTCCAGTGTCCGTGTTGTCCTGTGCCTCTGTCCCCTGAGCCGTGTGCCCCTTGCCACTGACCCAAGGTCCCTCATTTTCTTGGGTGCGAGGTGTGCCCTGGGTTCCCTGTAGTGGTGGACACACTTCTCACTGATGTGTCCTGGGGACAGAGGCATGGGTAGGCTGGGTGGGTGCTGTGGTGGTATTTCCTGAGGGGGAGGCTCTGTAGTGGTGTGTGACTGTGGCTGGGTAACCGACTGTCCAGAGGTCCCTGATGAGCCAGGTTGGTCATCCAGATCCAGACGACCAGAGTTGCTGTCATCACTGTGGGCCTCTTCTGAGGGGGGACTGGATATTGCTTGCACCTCTTCTCCACTGACATTGGCTGGGATACCTGTGGGGATGTAAATGCAGAGTTGTTGTTTCTGTGTGTGACATATTGTGCATGGGTGGGTTGCCCTCTTTGGTTGTATTTGCCCTGGCAGCTTTAACTTGTGTGACTTGGTATGTGGTGGGCTAGCTGATTCTCTCTAGTGTGCATGCTTTTGTGATAGGTGTCCATGCAAGTCTGTGAGTGGTGTCCATGCATTTGTATGGCATGCAATGCTTGGCTTTGGGATGAGTGAGATGTGATGGTGGGGTGTGTGGGAAGTGGCGGAGTGATGGGAGTGAGGGTGGGGGTATGTGATGGCATACAGGTAGGGGGGTAGTAGTAGTATAGAGTTGACTTACCAGAGTCCAGTCCTCCTGCTACTCCTGCCAGGCCCTCAGGATGCATGATTGCCAAGACTTGCTCTTCCCATGTTGTTAGTTGTGGGGAGGAGGTGGGGTCCACCACCAGTCCTCTGTACAGCGAGTTGGTGTCTTGTTCCAGTGGAACGTACCTTCCCCCAAAGGTCGTTCCACCTCTTCCTGATATCATCCCTTGTTCTGGGGTGCTGTCCCATGGCATTGACCCTGTCCACGATCCTCCGCCGTAGCTCCATCTTCATAGCAATGGATATCTGCTGCACCTGTGTTCCAAATAGCTGAGCCTCTACTCTGATGATTCCCTCCACCATGAACCTTAGCTCCTCCTCTTGTGTCTTTGTGGTGCCAT
The DNA here is from genome assembly GCF_031143425.1 of Pleurodeles waltl. NCBI lineage: Eukaryota > Metazoa > Chordata > Amphibia > Caudata > Salamandridae > Pleurodeles > Pleurodeles waltl. The sequence goes on along the minus strand of NC_090447.1, from coordinate 1,272,597,083 downwards.
GGGTGTTGTGTGAGTAGTGAGGGTGTGTAGGGTGATGTGTTCGGTGTGTGTTGTAAGGTGCGTAGGTAGTGTATATGGGATGGTGGTGTGTGGCTCTGGTCTTGTCTGTGGTCGTGGTGTCTATCTCGTGGAAATTGTTTGTAATCGTAAAGGGTTGTGGGTAGTGTGGGTGTGTGTTTTATAGTGGTGTGAGTGTGTTGGTGTGGTGTGTGTATGGGCTTCAGGTGTGTGTTGTTTGATTTGGCCAATGTAGTGTTGTTTTGTTTGTGTGTGTGTATTTTGAGCGCAGTGGTATGAACCACCAATGGTTTACCGCCATTGAATGTCTGCCGTGGTGATTAGTGGGTTATAATGTGATAGGCGTTGTTCTGTTGTCGTAACTGTGTGGGTTTGGATACTGCCAGTTTATCACTGACCTTTGGTGTGGCGGAGTTGAGTCTGTGGCTGAATAGTGACGGATTGGTGTATGTGTGTCATAATATGGTGAACAGATATCCGCGGCGGCTGCAGTATGTTGGCGGCAGTCAGTGTGGCGGTAAGTGGGATTTACCGCCAATGTCATAATGAGGGCCATAGAGCTGTGCTTGAAAGAACTTCCTTAGTTGAATGTAATCTATCAGATCCTGTGGCATGAGGAATTAAAGAGCAAACAAACGTTTCATTAGTATTTTCTAAACCTATATCTGATGTGCATATTATCTAATAATCTGGTATGAATAATAGAGGACACTTAATCATATGTAGAGATTTCTCTTTGCTGGTGTGTGATGTAATTAGTAAAGCTAGAATATACATAACTATGAAAAAAACAATAGTCTAAAAGATAGTAATAAGACACAAAATAGGAAAAATAAAGCAAAAATACATAACCTTTGTTTTTCTGTTTCAAAAGATTGTTCAATAGCAAAGAATTGTCTAAAGTCAGAGATGCAGAAGCGTATCTCTACGATCACAATCCCTCCCCATCTTGTTCCATTTATATCGCTTGTGCTATTTGGCATGCTGCAGAGTTCATCCGAATGTCTGATAGGTGGATCCATGTCTTCCTGCCATTGATTTTGTGGGAGTAGTCATTGTTACAAAAAAGAGTTTGACGAACTTGAGATCCTTCCAGGACATAATTACGAATGTAAACTTGTTGACTTGTCCTCATGGGGTGGACTTTCTGGTCATTGTTGGGTTCTTTGCTCTGGAACACCTGTTTCGGGAAGAACTTAGTAGCCATTTTTTAGCTCAGACAAATATGCTGTACTGTATGCGTCTGTGGTACTTTATCTACAAAGGAATTTTTGCCACTTGTATCTAGGGCACTGGAGAAAGTTGTGTATATAAATATATATAAATCAAACAAATTCTTGTAGCGACAAGAAAGGTCAGGACACTTCCAGTGAAATTTAAGCTTTTACTGTCATACAGATTCTTCCTCCCAACGCGTTTCAGCCGTAGCCTTGTTCACAGAACATATATATATTGTGCCCGCCCTCTTGCAGTGTAAGGCGTATAAGAGCCCACCTTTCAGATTCATGAATAAAGATATGAACATTGTTATTATAGTTAGATAGACCCCAAGAGTGAGATTCACTCAGAGTTTGACATAATGCAAGAGAGCTGGTTACATGATCTGGTGTCCACAACAGTAGCTCATGTGTGTCCTTGCAGGTAAGAGCCAATAAAAGACATTTGGGACCCCAATACATTGTTTTCATGTGCTCTAAATCTAATTATCTCTGTCCTTTCCATAAGAGGTCACCATACACTGTTATTGGAGAGTAGCCAAATCAGTACTGTTATAATTAATGACTTTCCCTTCAATGTCCTTTCTAACCATTTCTTAGCAGCCAGGATGGCCACACTTCCAGGTCGAGGCATCACAGGTGTGGGTGGATCAATGAATACATATTTACCCTTCCTCACCATTACTACTCCATTGGCTCCTTTGGAGGATACCTAACCATCGGTTGGACAACCGCAATAGGCTTTTTACAATTTGCAACAAACTCCTCTATCCTAATGTTATCAAAGTTAAATTTAGTTATCCCTTTTAAGAACTCCTTTATCCCAGTTGTATCAAAGTCCCACTCAAAATCAACTTCAAGATAGTTATCTATATCCCTGCCTATACTGACCAATAACTCTTCATCTATCTGTGTGTTTGAGGTATTAGTTGTTCTAGCCCCAAATCCTGAGAAGGTGCAGTAATGTTGATGCATGTTGTCTTGAGACCTAAAGATAATGTACAGTCAATACCAAGGTGCTTAAGGATTTCTCCCATTAATGTATTATTAGATTGTGCTGGTACTGGTGCTCTGCTGGGGTCACTGCCTTTGGAGAGGGCAACAATCTGACCATCATAAAGATGGACATCTAATTCAGGGATCTGCTGCAGTTGATCACTCACTGACTGTTGAGACATTTGCCTAGCTCAGTCAATCCTTACAGTTACTTTGTCTAAATCAAAACAATGATACCTCCACCAGACCCAAAGATATCACAGAGATCTTTTCAAAAGTTCATCTTCAGTCCTTCAGGGATTCTGATACTTGTGCTGATGTCTCTGTTATGTTGGTGTCTAATACTGATACCATTGTGGATGGTGATATTCTCTTCAGATGGGATGGTATATCCGATCCTGATGGTTAGTGCATCTGATGTCTGTCTGTGTGCTGAGCAGAATTTGCTCTGGCCCCTTCTACCTTAAATAAAACACTTCCAAAAAGTATTTTGTGTAGTGTCATCAAAAGTGTTTTATTTTGCCATGGTCATTTGATGTCATGCTATTATTGCTTTTAATTTGACTAATATGATGGTCATTGTTTAAGTTTTCTCAGGACCCCTTAAATTTGAATTGAGAAGTTACTCTAGATATGGCGTCATTATTTTACTACATTAATGGATCTTCCCGCTCTTGGAGCTGAATGTTCATAATACTCCTGTATGATTTTCTCTTTCTTTACAACCCTTCTAGCAAGTTTTTATACTGTGGTGTTTCTTTGGCAGGGCAACATGCTGCTTGACATTAAAACGTACTGGTGTGATATGCATTCTTCCTACATTGTTTTAGTGTTGGATCCATAATCTGTCATCTATCAACACATAACTAGGCCTGCGCGGAGTTCATGTAGTTCTGCTACGCGAAACTCGGCGAAGTGCCGAAACAATTAACAAGGCTATGTGGAGTTCCTTGATCGGTGAAGTTTGGATAAGTCTTGCTCTTCGCGCTGATTTTCAGCCCCAGGAGACATCTGGACATTAGGTCCAGGACAGTTATTTAGGTGTTCAGATTGTATCTGGAGGGAAAGTAAAGCAACATCAACTTTTATATGACAAATATTGGAACCCATATTGGAAACCTAACTTTGAGTCACCTACATTGACTACTTCCAATTCCTTAAACACTCCATGCAGTGCCTTAACTTAATTTTGTGCAACATATGTACACAATCTTGCATGCAATACACTTATGTCCTTATATCTATATTACATCTGTGTTTACCATTGCCAGAGAGCCAAGTCATGAAATAAATACAAAACATGGAGCGAAGCCCGCCTCCATCCTCACCTTAAAAGAAGGCAATCACTGGATCCTTACTCATCCCCGTGAATAGGCAGAACTTTAGAGAGAGCACGGTATCTGCTTACCTCACCAGAGATGCGTAAAGATCTATGCATCGGGGGTAGGCGGTATTCCAGTGATAGCATTCAGTATGAGGGTGTAAAGAGACTCCAGACTGAGCTCGTTGCAGGGAAATGTAAGATAAAAAAAGATAGGACTCCTCTTGGCAAGGTAAAAGCAGATTTACTGTTGTGACTAGGAGAGTAGCTATCCCCACACAGGTAAACAGCTGGCTTCAATTTGCTGCTTGTCAAGCAGACATTTATATAGAAGTACCAACAATTACAAACGGTTAATCAGTATGTTTAGCAATTACATATTGGTTACAAAATCACATCACCGGTGACCCTTTAAACCTTTAACCTATGTCTTACACATTCTTTATTGCATTTCTAACAGTGCTTAACAAACTAATTATTCACTACTCTTGAATGCAGATATATCTGTGTGTGTGCCTGCTCCCAAGATCTCTTATTAGTTGTGCATAACCTAGGCTGATTCAATCTGCTGCTCCCATTCTTCATTATGTTTGTAATTTACTGAGACAACAGAATATGTGTCTGTGTGCTTAACATAATAAATTCCTTCAGGCTCACAAATATGGGTTTTCCCTTAACTATGACTTTCCTGGTCATGCACTCTTTTACCTCCTTTCCACTAAATCACTGGAATCAAAACTCTTGGGAAAGTTTGCTACCAAGGCTTCCACCTAAATAACTATGTCTACCTGCTGGCTAAAAAAGTGGGCAATTTACAACTTTCCAAAGGCACAGGGATCCTTCAGTATACTTGCAGCCTCAAGGTCTTTCCATGCCTTATTCCGAATATCAGCTTTTCTGGCTGAAATAGCTGCTTTAAAAGCTTTCCTCACCTTACCCACTTCTGGCTTATCCTGGAGTTGTTTCTTAAGAGCTATTATAATAATATTATGGATGTTGGAACAAACATGGTCAAACGAACTTGGGCCTGTTCTGTCCACTGAGGCTTTCTTAGTTAATTTTATTGCAATATATGAGCTCAAAGAATTAAGGCCCTCATTAAGACTTCGGCGGTCTTGTCAAAAGACCACCGAAGCCATGGGCGCCACAATACCGCCGGTGCTGGCGATATGCGTGGCACCCTATTTTGACTTTTCAGCTGGCCCAGCGGGAAAGTCACATCAACATTGAAGCCGGCTCGTTATAGAGCCGGCGGCAATGTTGATGTGCAGCGGGTGCAGCAGCACCCGTCGCGCATTTCACTGCCCGTAAGTCGGCAGTGAAATGCGTGATGGGGCTGTGCCTGCAGGCCCCTGCACTGCCCATGCCAAGTGCATGGGCAGTGCAGGGACCCCCAGGGGCATCCCGAGTCCCCCTTACCACCAGCCTTTCCATGGAGGTGTTTACCACCATGGACAGGCTGGCGGTTGGAAACTCATTATCCTCAGGGCTGCGCTGCTTGCAGTGCTGCCCTGGCGGATTACGACTGCCCGGCTGAAGCCTGGCGGTATCCTGGCGGGACCGGCGGTATGACCGTGGCGAAGACGCCACGGTCATAATACGCAGGCGGAACACCGCCAGCCAGGTGGTGGTACTACCGCCAGAGTTCTGCCATCATAATGACCCCCTATATGCTGATAACATCACTAAGGGATCCTTCGTGTTTTAGAACAGCGGCCGATAAGGTCTGGTTATCTGTTACTAAGCCCCCCAAACATATTAATAATAATAACACGTAGTTCATAAATTAGGCTGTTCTAATAGTACATCTTACTTCTGTAAGTTCTTTGAGTTCATTCCAACCAATAATCCCAAGAAACATTTGTATAAACCCACTACCAATTCACCCATAAATCAAAAGATATCTAATATTGATACAAATAGTCTCTTACCGGAAAGCAGTTCTAAATTCACCAACAGTATGGTGTTATTCTTTCACACAGTCTCCTTAGTTATTGCAATTTTGAAATGTTCTGTTATAAAAAAATATTATTCTAATCATAGTAATGTCTTGCTGCAACCACCTGTATGTTTGAGACCTTACTTATGCTGTTCTAAACCATAAAGGACACCAAACTAGCCTCAATAAGAACCATTAATAGTACATAGTGACCATAAAGAAGAGGATATGCCAATGACTTCCCTCAATGTGGTTAGCCCAGATCCCATGACTAAATGTGAATATAGGTTTACTTTTCATACAAGCTAGGTATAGTAGCATCAGGTATGTCCTCTACCACATACTCTTTTCATACAGATATATTAATGCACATGAATGCCAATTACTTACAGTCATACCCACATCTAGGTTTCATTTACATATTGGCCTTAATGCATCTTAGTTTTTTTTTCTATTGTTCATATAGTATACTATGTCATTAAATACCATATTCTAATGACATCATGGTAACAGTGATCAATCCATATTATGTATGTCTGACTTCCATCCAATGTTGTACTTAGCAGTATCAGAGTTCTCGATATAGAAAGAAGAGCTCTATTAAAGACATAAGATTTACTTGAAACTCACTAGGGTAAATATACATTGAGCTTGTCACCAGTCATGACATAAAACACATGGAATGTCCAGGAGATTGATAAAAGGTATAGCATCAGCTGCCCCACAATCATATCAGTAACTACAGATTTGCGTATTGATGCTTACCAGTGTTTAAATATATTGCAGAGACTCATTTGCAAGCATGCTTTTTTTGCCCTTTATCTGAACATTTTTTCCAAGCATTCTCACACTGAGGTACTGAAAGGTCTGACCAACTCTGAATGAGGCAGGCAGACCTCCAGTTTGGTGAACTCTCTCTGCCAAACTCTAAATCATGCCCATAGTCAGTCAAAGGGAGGTATGTGGTAAAGAATATAAGGAATCATGTTTAAGTACCATAACAATATCTAGTATTCTACCAATGACACCTTGCTTGGATTCTAACGTGCCAGTGCCATATCATAGTTACATGAGTTACTAGTCATGCCCACAGATTAGTTATGTCTGGAGTCAAAATAAATTGTACTTATAATGAAGATATTATGGTTAAAAAGCATCTCATTCATCATGGTTATAGAATAATTTCCTTTGGTAGATTTAGTTGCCCTTTAAGGCAATAAAACACATTTTCTGCCATCACCAACCCCTAAGTAGCACCCTTAAACACCACATGTCATTTACATGTGTTGACAATCAGACCAACAGTCTACTGATGTTTGGAATCAAGGCACGTTATATTTATACTCAAGACTATACAGTAGGAAAAAGTAGCATTCCTTGTTATATGATAAGCTCCTGTAATGAACACATTTCGTCTCCAAGGCAATGACTCAGTGGTGGCTGGTGCCTAGGGGGCACAGGAGCACTGCCCCTCCAGCACACAAAGAGAAGAAGCTGTTTTTCACAACTAGGAAGGCAAATAAAAACAGACGAAATGACAGATCAGTCATTATCTCGGTTTATATTTTTGAGGCTGTGCAGTTGACAGGAAAAATACGTATGTCGCAGCATAAGGTCTCTCCTATGCTCCTTGGATTACTCATGTGTGAGGGGCGCTTTTGTTTTCATCCCTCTCACACGTTCACAATCCATACACAAGATGCACAAAGCAGTGCAGTATGTTTGGGAAATGGAGCATTTTGTGTGGTTAGATTATGTCACCTAGGCACAATCATATGTCAGGGTAGAGAGCGGGGAAGGAAGAAGGTTAGGTCTTTCCTGATGTATGAAAGGACCACTTGTCAATCTTCACATTCTCCTCAGGCAGGGAGAAGATATGGCTTGTGGAGCTCTCCTGCAAAGAAGTGCAGAGGAAAAGTTCTCCAGCTTGTAAAATTCTGTAAAAGCTCAGATATGATATGTAAATCGGCTTTTATATGAAATTATCCATATGTGTTTATTTTAACATGTTTTCCTGCCTTTGTTTACTTTAACTATCACACCTAGATCATTTAGTCAGTTCAAGAACACATTGTAAAGTGCTTTCTTTTTATATATTGGTGGTTTAAGTTTACACCAATAAGAATAACAAATACCAGCTTTAAATGATTTTTAATGTGCTTGAAAATAAAAAAAGAAATAACTCCATGGGAGTTTTCTTTCATGGCGAGGGGAGCATTTTTCAGTTTTCTCTGCCCCTTACCACCAGGTTTTATCTCGCGGTGACGAACACTGAAAACATGTGATTTGTTCGCCCACTCTAAATAGGGTGGGTGTGCAAATGGCAAAGCCTCCAACAGACCTAATTCTTTCAGGCTGTTGGAGGTGCATGTCAGTGGCCAAGAAGCAGTAGTCTCTGTCATCAACTCTAAATGAGGTAGACAGACCTTCCGTTTGGCAGGCCCATAGTCAACCAAATGGTGGTGAATGATAAAGAATCTAAGGTGACATTTTTAAGGACCATAACAATACCTACAATGCTATCTCTGACACCTGGATTGTATTCTAAAGTGCCTTTTTGTGAGTTATATATGAATGGCTAGGCATGCTCACAGAGTAGGTACATTTGTAGTCACAATAAATTATATATATTCTCATGACTCTATGGCAGGAATGACGTAAAGTCCCAAGATCTGAGTCCATTTCTCTGTAGGCCCCAAATCTATCCTAGGAAAAAAGGTGCCATCATCTCAATTTTAGGTAATGGGAGTCCACATTTTCCTCAATTTATGCAGAATCACTGTCACGTCTGACATTGACGCAGATGTCCTCTGACTTAATCTTTCCCAGAACTATGAGAGTGTGAAGTCAAATGACTAATGGCATAGATATAACACCTGATGCAACATTAGGCTGGGAAAAGTGTCTATTTATCACCATGTCAAGGTCAAGTAAGAACAAATACAAACATATAACAAAACAGAATAGTCTGAATTTATGTTATTTCACCTTGTATGTTTATATAGAAACATCTGGGATGTACACCTCGATGCACATAATCTCTATCAGACATTCCTAAATTTATGTGAGAAATCCCAGACTCTGATAAAAGTTAGGGCCTGATTTATGAAAAGTTAGCACCGCCTTTGCATCATTTTCTGACACAAAAGCGGTGTAAACTTACAATAATCAAAAAATGATGCAAAGGTGGTGCTAACTTTTTATAAATCAGGCCTTAAGTATGTAAGGGCTGCCACCTGACCACTCATCAGGAGAGCTCCTTTGCTTAAATTATCACTCGAGATTCTGCCAAAGAAAGTCTTGCTTGCTGCCAGCATACTTTGAAGATTCTAGCTGAGTCTCTGAGAAAGACTGCTGCACTTGTGTGCCCATCATAGGAAACACTGCCCTCATGCCTCCACTGATAACAACAGCTCTTGCTTTCAACAAGGTATGCAGTGTGTTTCTTTTCCCTAAGAAACTCTAGACTGCAAGCTGATCTACTTTTCATGCTCTCAGTGTAGCGCATAGAAGGAGGTTTCAGATTGTTAGGTTTTAGATGACATTTTAACCATGCTAGAAATTTTCATTTTTTTGTCATTACTCACAACGTGCCATCTCGCTGTTTTTATGAAATCCTGTGTAGTTATTTTAGATATACTAAGAAACTGACTTGTTCTGTTGTAACAAATGCTTTTAGTTAAAATTTTCTATTTCTCTTAGTGCAATGTCTGTGTGATATTGTGAATAACAAAATAGGCTTGTTTCTGTTACCATGGTGCCCCTGATCCTCTTGCAGGTATTGTTAGTAACCCAGAAGTAATACCTCTACTTCAACAATGTGTTGGGTGGAGTTCTGTGGGGCTACAATAACCTGTCTTCCACATTCAGCGCTGGTGCATCAAACCAAATTCACCTGTGCCACCCATGAGTAGGAAAGCAAACCTCTCAGAACTAGGCCTATGTTGTAGTTTAAGCAACAGTTGGAGCCCAACGTGAGGCGTGTATCTTATATTTAGGCCTTGAGTAGTTTTTCACTATTCACCATTATTCATCATTACGAAGACGTCCGTAGTAATCATGGGTATCTCTTATTGGGGCTAAGTGAGTACCTATTTCCGTAGGTCTGTCAAGCTTGACTTTTAAAAGGTTTTCTAATTTTTTGATTCCCATTTCAGCTGAACCCATTCATCATTGTGGGACGTATTGTGATGGGGCCAACTACAGGCCCTCAGCATCTCACAGCTTGAGGTGTCCCTGATGAGTGAGGACAGTTACTTTTGTAACAGCTGCACATTCAGTATATGCCTTTGAGATATTGTCAGACTCAACCTGTTCGCGGAGGTGAAATAGGCACAAATAATATTTCCTACTTCCCTGCAGGCCAAGCAGGCCCAGGATAACGAATTGGCCTGACCTACCGGGATGAAGGGACGATAGCTGATGGATGCCAGACTGCCACCTGCTACTTCGGAGCTGTCTTGCCTTTTCTCAGCTTCTACAAGGTAATGTCAAACTGTTAGTACTGTGTATTTCTGTAGTGAGAAGATTACTATGATACAATTGCTTCTGTATCTATCTAATATCCCTTCTCCTGATCCTTGATTGAGGTGATGCAGTACTTAGGATATGTTCACTGGATCTATGAGGCAAAATCTTATATTGCCAATTCCTCTAGTAGGGGTCAAGCACATCAGTGTATATTATAGATGTTGGTCTTACATATTAACACATACCTAAGCACATTCAGCAACTGTGGGAAATACTGCTTCCATAGACGTCCTATTACTGCTTAAACGAAATCATCTCATTCAAAACATCCATAAGAAAATAACATAAGTAATGCAGACTAATGAATGCTCCTTGCATGAACCTTAATACAGAAAATCATTATACATTTACATTATACATTTCTCATTTAGAGTCCATTATGCATATTTAATTTTGAGTCCATTTTACACATCTCATTTAGAGTCCATTATGCATATCTCTTTCTTTAGAGTTCATAGAAAAATACCAGGAATGTGCACTAACAAGCACTCCTGACATGAACCTTAATACAGAAGTTCATCCCACACATTTCGAATACCTCACAGACTACTGAATCATAGTAATCACAATTTGGATCCTCAACAGTTGTTCATTACTGACTTATTCCGCTTTTGTAGGTAACAGAAGTAAGATTAAAATGTAGCTCAAGCGGTGTCAGCAACCCATTAGATAAGTATAAATAGAGGTTCTATAAGCACAAGTGTGTTACCATTGTAAAGAGTTTGCCGCCTTTCTCAATGTACTTCTTTTGTGTTCTCAGCAGGACATGAAGACTCATCCAACGTGAAGAACAGAACTGAGGAACCACTTTGACCTGGACGAACCTGACACTAATGCGAGAGTGACCGGACGGAAGCTGGATGCGGAGAAAATGCATGCAGGAACACAAAGACGCGGCCTCCAGACCAGCAGACAGGATTTGGATTCAGATGAGTAACTGTAGGCATTATTTCCGGAACGATGAGCAGTGGTTCATGGTGCAGCGCACAGCCTTAAAGCTACACGTTCCACCTTCTTAAAGGGACCACTCGGCTGTGAAATAGGTTACACCCAACAAGCAGTGTTTGCGCGCGTCCAACAGCTATATTACTCATCAATGGAGTTTCGGCCTAATAGTGCTGCCTCAGGGAAGTTTCGTGCCTCCACAGCGGTGGTACCATTGCACATTATAGGGCTTAACAAGATTTGGAAATCCTTTTGACTTACCAGGGACACCAAAACTGGCTTGCTAGTCAAATGCCACACACACACAGAAATGTCAGTTTGGAGCCCCCTAAGCAGTAAAGGGACTATTCGGCCAGTCTTGGCTGGCTACACGCCCATCTAAAGTGTTAGATTTGCTCCAACAATCTAACACTTGCTGAAGTGATTGGGGTTTTAAACTATAGAGTCGCCTTATACCAGAGACTGATACAATTCGTACAATCTACTTTGAGCTCCAGACCTGCTCTTTCAGTCAGACTAGCTACTCCTATATAAGTACAAACCATTAGTTCACAGGCAATTAACACCATAATGGGAAAAGCACCCACGAAGCATTGCAAAATGGCTTTCTGGATTGCTCACAAGACCAACCTTTTAGAAATAGAGTATCTGTACACTCCACTCCAAGACAAACATAGAATATTGACTAAGGCACTCATTATGAGTTTGGCGGGTGCTGGAGGACGCCCGCTAAACTCTTCCCGCCATCAGGCCTCCTGTGCAGCCTGAACCCCACCGGCCCTATTAGGAGTTCACCGTGGGGCCGGCGGGAGGAAACAGAGTTTCAGTCCGCTGGCCCTGTGGTGAACAGGGCCTTAACATTGCAGCTGGCTCTTACTGGAGCTGGCTGCAATGTGGCGGTGCGGTGCTTGCAGCAGCACCCGTCGTGCATTCCATTGCCCGTAATTCGGGCAGTAGAATGCTTGACGGGGCTGTGCATGGGTGACCCTCCACTGCCCATGCCAAGTGCATGGGCAGTGCAGGGGCCCCCAGGCTCCCTGAGACCCCTATTCCGCCAACCTTTCCATTGCAGTGTAAACCGCCATGGACAGGCTTGCGGATGGGGACTCGTAATCCCCAGGGCAGTTCTGCTTGAAGCACTGCCCTTGCGGATTACAACCACCAGGACCACCATGCTGCAGGCTTGCGGCAGCCTGGCGGTGTCAGTGGTTGGACTGTGGTAGCTCCGCCACGGTCATACTGTCACGGTCGGACTGCCACTTTGTCCAACCAAGACCCTGGTGGTCTGGTGACCGCCAGGGTCATAATGAGACCCTATGTGTCTTACTCTTTGGATGGTGCCACAGGTAGAGGAGTGTAATACCTGGGGAAGCATTTTTGCATGTATTTACACCAGTGCACATGACACACCTTCATTAACAGTTTTCCCTGATGAACTGAAACAGGTACAGAATGAGCACGGAGCTGCACCAGCTCTGGACTTAGGAAAGACGTTGATGGGGAATTTCTCTACAGTTTACTCCATTATCCTAAGCAACATTAAGGAAGAAGCTTTGGCTCTGTCTCTATGTCAGTGACCTGAAGCAGTTCCAGTTCAAGATTGTGAGCAGAATCTACCAAAAATAATCAGAGAAGTTTATACGTGATCGGGCATGATAGCTTGGGTACACGACCAGTTAAACCACATTTGAGACCTAAGAATGACATTGAGGGGTCTGTTAAAGAGAAATGTGCAACTGGAGGTAAAAAGAAACAGATGGACAAAGAGAAAAGGGGGACTGGAACGACCAGGTCTTTGGAATTTAGTAGAGGGGGGTTACAAAGTAAGAGACCACAAACACATTAAAAAACCTGAAAGATATCAGTATTCTGATAGTAACTCTTCATGTTCTTTTCAGGACACTGACAGTAAAAGTACAGAGAGGGTGAGTCAATCTGAGTACCGATGAAAAGAAGAACACACTAGAAAGGGTGAAGCAGGGCTTAAGGCTGATGTCAGCACAATAAGGGAGGAGAAAGAATTAGCAAATAAGACTACATTAAAGAAGAAAAAAAGACCAGGACTTTATTACAAAACATGTTGATACAGCTGCGTATTCTCCTGCGATAGAGGGCTTGCATGAGAGCATTTCAAGACAGTGCAGCAGAAGTCACAATAGAGCATCAGACACTTCAGAAGTTCCTGGATAGAAATCCATTCGATGAATTTAAACAAATCGAGACTCCAGATAAACATTTATATTCTCCTGATAGGGCTTACATTTTAAACATACAAATTGAAGAGGCTATAACATGAACCATTAAAACAGTCTGCTGCTCACAATTGTCTGATGATTATGACATCATACTAGCTGAAGAGGATTGGCCTCCAGTCCTGATTAAGGAATGACCAGGCAGAAGAAAATTATAAGGGTGGTTTTCTCTCCGATAGTACCAGAAGACACTAGGGAAACCTACACCAGTGAATGGGCTGTAAGACAGGATCTGGACTTATACATAAATCATGCATGGTGGGACAAACATTCAGATTCACATGTCATTCCCCTACGCACCAAACCTCAAGCACAGACACAATACCCTTTAAAGCCAGTATAAAATGAGCATTAGATCAGTTGCAATACCAGGGCATGATAGCGCTTTGTCTGTCACCAATGAACATGCACATTTTTCTGTCTCCAACCAGACGGGTCCTATAAGATAGTTTTAGACTACAGGAATCTAGGGCCAGATGTAGGTAGATAAAATTTAACGAGTCGGAAATTGCGAGTCGTTGCGACTCGCAATTTCCGACTCGCTAAATGGTATCCAAGAAGAAAACGCGACTTCAATTTGCGACTCGCAAATGAAGTCGCACCGCAGATTGCAAGTCTGCTGTTTGCGAGGTCGCTGTTTGCGACCGCGCTAAAAACGAACACGCAATTTGCGAGTGGGTGTCGCAAATTGCGACTGTGCCGCAAATTGAATGCAGGTGCTGCAGAACACTCTGGAAAACACTTCCTGGCTCATGATGATGACATCACAGCCAGGAAGTTTACAAATACACCTGGGAGGAGGGAGGACCACACCCATTTTAACAGCAGAACTGCAAACAGAGAGAACAGCAGCTACCATGGCTGAGACACCAAGGAAGCGCAAACTTAAATTTTCAGAGAAAGAGCTGGAGGTGCTGACAGAGGAGTGCTGCCAGCACCATGACCAACTTTTTGGGAGGGCAGCCCTCACCGTGCCAGAGGTGGAGAAGAGAAGAATCTGGATGGACATCCAAGACAAAGTGAACTCCCTGGGTGTCAGCCACCGGAGCATCGATGAGTTAAAAAAACAGTGGTATGATCTGCGCTCCCGGACCAAGGAGAGGGTGACAGAGCGGCTCCGGGAGATGAGGGGCACTGGAGGGGGACCGTCCACAATACCACCACCCACACCCCTGGAGGAAAGAGTTGAGGAGACCCTTGAGCCAGAGGCAGTGTGCGGGATGGGAGAGCTGGATACATCAGAGCCAGGACCAACAACCGGTGAGTACCATGAGACATGCATGTACCCTCAATTATGCCATACCCCCACCCACCTTGTACACAGTAGCATGCACAACCAAAATAGCTCCATTTCAGAGTAGCAACCACCTTCATGGTGCATTATGGGCAATGTAGTCAAGTAGGCAGTTGATAGGCAACAGTTTATAAGGAAGTTGATAACAGATAGTAGATACTGACAGTGTGTTCCCTATGTCCCACAGGTCTCCCACAAGACACCCCCACCAGCCAAAGCATCCAGGGGGCACTGGTCAGCCACCAGCCAACAGATGAATCAGGACCAGCCACCACTGAGACCTACACCACCAACACTCAGTCCCCTCATGATACACCAATTGCCATACTGGTGTGTGATCCAGCACCTGGTCCCAGCCACAGTGCCACTGTTGAAGACACGGACCCTCCACTGCGTCGCAGGCGACGTGCAAATGTACCACCAGAGCCGCAGGCAGAGTCAGGGGACACCTCCATGTCGCCAGCTGAGGCCGCACTCCTACGGGGTCAGCGCCTGCAAACACAGGAGATTAGGAGAATTTCAGGGGCAATGCGGCGCATGGAGCGAAACCACAGCAGTAGTATGCAGCTTGTACACACAGAGTTGCAACAACTGAACACACATGTGGGCGACCTTGCACTCTCCATGAGACAACTTGTGGCCGAACTCATAACTGAGAGAGAGGGTGCAAGGCGTTGTGACAGGCAGCTACTTAACCGGCTGGACCGCATGTCTGCCTCCATAGTCAGGCTGGCTGTTAACACTACTGGCCTTTCTAGGCACGGTCAGCCTCCAAGTTGACATGGGCCACTTTGCCAGTGATGTCTCAGCCACGCTGTTAATATAATGGAGGCACTGCAGGTGGCCAGGGGCGCGGCTGACACGCCGCAAGACAGCGAGGAGGGCTCCACCATCAGCAGTGTCTCAGGGTGTTGCGCAGTGGAAGCGCAAGGCAGGGCACTGCTGACACCCCTGGTACCAGCCATGCTGGCCGAGGCCGGCGTAGGATATGAGCTCCACACTGTCCTGGGGTTGGGGCACATGAGGTCAATGTGTCCTCATGCCAGGTGGAGTGTTACAGCCCCTGAACTGTTGTCAATGTATATAGTTTTTTTGGTTGCACAAATTAAATCACTTGTTAGTTCCACTTCACACCTGGACTCTTTGTGTGTGACATTAGTGAGTGTGATGACAGTTAGCACGTACCTTCCAAAGTATTGGTTTGCAATGTGTTCCCGTCTCAGTCTGCCTTGATTTGCGATGCTTCTATCCCCATGATGGCGATGTGGTAGCTCTTGCTCTTCATCCTCCGAATCAGGGTCTTCAGGGGTGAGAGGTAGCCCACGTCTGGTGGCAATGTTGTGCAGTATAGCGCATGCGACAACGATCTTGAAAGCTGTTAGTGGGGTATACTGGAGGGCACCTCCACTTCTGTGGAGGCATCTGAATCTTGCTTTCAGCAGTCCAAAGGTCTGTTCTATTATATTTCTGGTCCTCCTATGTGCACTGTTGTATCGCCTCTCTGTCTCATTGCTGGGTGTTAAGTACGGGGTAAGTATCCATGGTCGAAGTGCATATGCACTATCACCTGTGTGGCACAAAATGTACAATGTTAGCTGGGCATAAATGGGTTCCACATTGACCTGTGTGTATGTCTGCAAGGTGTATTCAGCTATACCTAGGAGGTATCCGTCTCCAAACTCCCCACGTGCTAGGCGTTGGTGTATCCCACTGTTCCTGAAAATGTAGGAGTCATGTGTACTCCTTGGAAATTTGGCAATCATGTCAGTGATAACATAATGGGCTTCACATACCACCTGGATGTTCAGTGAGTGGTACACTTCCTATTGCGGAACAGATATTCCAGGTTTGCAGGAGGGCATATTTGTATATGTGTCCCGTCTACACACCCTATGACATGGGGGAAGTTGGCAATCCTGTAGAATTCCAACTTGGTGCTGTTGATTTCTGCCTCATTCCTGGGTAGGTATATGTATCCGGACATGTGTGTGAGTAAGGCATCTAGGAATTCCCTGAAGAACCGTGAGAGTGAACTTTGGGAGACCCCACCTGCCACGGCAATGACCCCCTGATAGCTACCCGAGGCCAAGAGGTGCAGTGAGCAAAGCACTTGCACATGTGTAGGGATGGCGCAGCCGCGCACAGTCTGGCGTTGTAGCTGTGGATTGAGTAATTCTATTAAATCTAGTATTGCTGCACTGCTGAGTCTATATTTCTCATAAATCTCCTCCTCAGTTTGTTGGAAAAGTGTCTGCCTGGTTCTGTATATCTTCTCCTGTCTCTGGCTCCTCCTCCTCCTCTGCTGGGCGGCGTGGGCTCTCCTCCTCATTCTTATCACATATATCTCCGCCATCTTGAGTAACCCAGGTGCCTTCTGGGTCTCCTTTTATACTCTGGTTCTGGTTACCACCTGCTCTGAGTTAGTGGTAAATTGGAAGTGCAAAATGGGCTTTTTGTGACTAGTCGCAATTTGCGAGTGGCTATTGCATTTGGGTGGCGACTCGCAAATTGCGACTTCCTATTAGCGGGTCGCAAAATGGGGTCGCTATTTTTGCGAGTCGGTAATGGCTCGCGTCGCATTTTGCGAGTCGGAAATGGGATTTTTGCATCCCAATTCCGATTTTGCGGGGTCGCAAATTGCGATCCGGGCCATTTGCGACTCGCAAAAGTTTCCTACATCTGGCCCCTAGATTCAAATACGCAAATATATGCAGTGCAAATTGAGCCAAGCACAGGTTTAATGAATAACCTGTTACAGAAAAAATGCAAAAGACCCTGGATGTTTCCAATGGGTTCTCCAGTCAAAATATAGTACCTCAAAATGATTCTTTAACCGCCTTTAGTTTTGACGTGGTGCAGTTCTCATTTCAGTGTATGCCTATGGGCTATAAAAACAGTCATGGCTTATTTTCAGTGTGCATTATGTAGATCTTATAACCAGATCCTGAGGTATTGTCATACACTGATATGTATCTTACTGATGATGATTTCGATTTGTACCTAACTAGGGTGGACAGAGTTGTGACCATATTAACATCATATGATTACACAAGTATTTTTAAAAATTGAAGAATGCCTACTAGATGGTGACCTTCCTAGGAACTAGATTGTATACCAAGATTGACACAGATATCTAAACAGCCATAAATGCAACCAAACTAGGTGGGAGACCACCTGAAGGTTTTCCTCTCAGATACCTCTATACCCTTAATTCAGATAAAATTCCTGTAGTCACTCTGCCAGGAGTGTGAGACAGGATATTATCTCACAATCTTCCTAGGTTAGACTTAATCAAAGAAGCCCATGAGGGATCGGCATCTGCTTTTGTAGGAGTTAACGCAACTGTAGCAATCCTACAGCAATGTTGCTGGTGCCCTGGTTTCTATAAACAGACAAGGATTATTTCAGATGGTGTGCAATTTGTCAGCAGAATAAACCCTCCACTGTCAAAAGAGTCTCGCTAATTCCACTCACAATCTCTAACATCCCCTTTTATCTGGACCACATCTGTTCACTTCACTCAGCCAACCGATATAACTACATATTGGTGGTAATTGATTCATATTCTTGATTCCTATGAGTTTGGCCACCGAGAAATGCAGGTGCTTCAGCAATAGTGAAAGATTTGCAGTGTCTGGTAGTGGTTTGGGAAGTGTATTCCTTTCATTCACATATCGGTCCTGCATTTGCCTCCAAAGTTTACAGGGATTCAATGTTTACTCTGGGAGTTTGTATAGAGTTCAGCAAACTGTTTGAAACTGAATTGAACAGCGCTGTTGAAAGTGCTAACAGCAAGATTAAATAAGACTTGACTGCTAGGTTACTAAGTTCAGGTCTTAGTTGGTACCATAAACTGTATGGAGTTCAGGTCGCTTTGAATAACTTGCCTAGATGAGTACTGGGAGGACGAATGCCATACAAGGTTATCTTTGAAGTTCCTATGTATGTGTCTGGCTTAGATTATCCTGGGGAGGTGGCAGATGAAGATAAACTTGACCTGGAGAAATATTTCAATGTTTCACAGAGTATCCAAGAAGTCATATTTTTTTAAACATATTTTTATTGTTTTAGTCATAAGCCATACAGTAAGTCTTGTGCTTTTGCATAACATTATAACTTGTCTTCTATGCCAGGATTATTCCTACAGTAGTTTACATTTATTGCATATAGTTGCACGGGTTAACAGATATAAATATGCGACAATGCAATGCTTTTCAGTCTGGCGTTCAGGTTTGATTATATATTTTCATGGCTTACACAGATTTAACAATTACTTATTTCTTCACTATCAACCAAATACACTCCCCTTCCTCCTCCTCCCTTAAACATGACATCGAATTCCAGTGTAATAGACACAGCATTGTTGATTTTCTATTGTGTGACGTGCAGTTGTATTAGGTACCTATGCCGAATGATGGACTAGTAGTTCATCCCTGGTAGAAGTCCATGTAAGTTACGCTCTTCTTTTTACTATATCCCCCTTTCTGCGGTATCTATTTCATACAGGAATGTCTTAATAAGCCCAGGAATATGTTGCTGACGATGCTGGGGCTTCACTTATTCCCTATCTCATTATCAAGGGCTGTCTTGAAGGCTTCTAAAAGCGCATCCCATTCTGGTGCTATGGGGCGTTGTTTCAACCCTCTGCTTTCCTCCTGTCGGAGAGCGGTAACCTCAGCTAAACCCATTTCTTCACCTCTGCTCTCCACTGTGCCACTAAAGGTGTTGTTGATGCTTTCCAGCACCTAGTCAATGGGTGCTTTGCCAGCAGCAAGACTAAATAAGCGAATTGCGACATCACTTTCCTGTTTTTGGTATGGGGAAGAGACCCAGTAGGCATGCCTCTGCCGTCTGCCAGTCACCTCTTCCCGTCACCTTCTCCAGGATTGTACCAATAGAGGACCAGTATTGGGTGACACTAGGGCAGTTCCAAAGCATGTGAAGCAGTGTTGCCTCCTCTGCCTTGCATCTCGGGCACATCTGTGATGCTGCTGGGAATAAGATATGTAGTCTATGTGGTGTAAGATATGCTCTATGCAGTATTGTGTATTGTATACATTTAAATCTGGGATTCCGGGATACTCTTTTTGGGTATGCCAGTATGGAAGACCACTCTTTGTCCGAAATGTCCCTAACCATATCTTCCCCCCATTTGGTTCTCAGGGGTGTCAGGGGCTTTGATAAATGCACTCTGAGACCCTTATAGAGCCATCTAATTAAGTGTCTCCCATGTCCCATGGTATATATTGCTTGAATAAATTTGTGCCTTTGTGGTTCAATTCCGTCCGGTGTCCAGTAGTCTCTGATGTAGTGTACTATATTCGCATGTAGCAGTAATAGCGAGGTGGGCAAGTTGGGCTCATGAGCAAAGTCTGTCTGTGTGAGCAATGTTCGGTCCTTGAACAATGCCCCAATTGTGTCTACTCCTTCCTGTGTCCACACTTGTATCCTTCCTTGGGACAGTTTTCCAATGTTTGTGGGAAGTCCCAGCAACGGAATATTTGATGCATAGGGTGCTGTGTCAGTAGTGTATCGTAGGGTAAGCTTCCAATATTGGAGGGCCACTCGCAGCAGGAGCGGCAGTCTGTCTGGGGAACGAGAACTAGGACAGATCAGATAGTGGAGTCGGCCTCTGCGGAGCATGGACTGCGTAAATTATATTTCTTGCAAATTGCGTCCAGCTAGCCAGTATGCCAGCCACTGAAGCTGTCCTTCTATACAGTAGGCCTTAAAGTCCGGTACTCCACACCTCCCTGGTCTGCGGGCATCTGCAGCTTCGCTAAACTTATCTGCCATCTACCAGCCCTGCAGATGAGGTCTAACAGGAGAGAATGTAGTGATTTAAAATATGTAGTAGGGACTATTACCGGCAAGCTCACGAGATAGTACATTATGCAAGGTAACATTACCATCTTTGCCAGTGCCAGACGGCCAGCTATGGACAGCGGCAGTGTTATACAGAACCGGACCTGCGACCTGAGTGAGGTTATTGCTCTCTGCAAATTGCCTTCTAGGATATCGACTGGGGTTCTATATATGTGTGTACCGAGATACCAGAAAATGTCAGTTGCTACTTGCAATGTTTATAACCAAAATCAATTGTATCACCCATAACAGTCTTACGAAATGAGAATGCTAATGATTTACGGTAATTTATTTAGAGTCCAGACAGGGGAGCGAAATCTGTGAATATCTGCGCTGCTGTCTTTAGGTTTTGGCCTAGATCTTGCTTATATAACACAATGTCGTTGGCATACAAGGACACTGAGTGCATTGAAGTGTCCATCGCAATACCCTATTTCTCAGCATCTTGTTGAAGTCTTTGCGTCAGAGGATCTAGCGCCAAGATGAACAGCAGGGGGGGTAAGTGGGCATCCCTGTAGAGTGGGATAGGAATCCGATATACACTGTCCGGTAAGTGCCCTTGCCGTGGGACAGGCGTATAACAGTCACACCCAACGTATGAATGCCTTGGGGAGCCCACATTGTTCAAGAACCGCAAACATGTAGTCCCAGTTCAGTGTATTGAATGCCTGATCGAGGTCCAGGGAAAGGCAACCCGCTCGGGGGTATCTATCCCCTGCATAGTCCATGATATGGTACAAGCGCCGTATATTTAGGGACGTATTTCAGGTCGGTACAAATCCACATTGATCTGTATGTATCAATTTACATAATAGCGGGAGGATTCTCTGCGCTAACACTTTGGCCATTATTTT
The DNA here is from genome assembly GCF_031143425.1 of Pleurodeles waltl. Taxonomy (NCBI): domain Eukaryota; kingdom Metazoa; phylum Chordata; class Amphibia; order Caudata; family Salamandridae; genus Pleurodeles; species Pleurodeles waltl. Next base: position 1,272,575,852 of record NC_090447.1, on the reverse strand, counting down.
ATATTCTGTATTAAATAATGACAGTGGCCTGTAGGAAGACATATCTATTTCAGGTTTACCAGGTTTTAATAGTGAGGTTACTATTGCTTGCTTTGTCATATCAGGGATGGAACCAGCAACTAGCGAGGCTTGGTATAATTTTTCCAATTGAGGAATCCGTTTTGTGCTAAACATGGAGTAAAACTCAGCCGGAAGGCCATCTGTCTCCGGTGATTTATTACGAGTCATGTTCTTAATGGCTTCCTCGTAATTCCCCTTGCATTATCTGTGCTCCCAGGGCCTGCCTGTCAGCGTCGTCAAGCTCCGGCAGGGTAAGATTATAAAGAAAAGATCGAAGCAGTGCCCAATTCAGTGGTGGGGGGTGGAAACAAGTCTGTGTAGAAGTCTCGAATCCAGTGTTAATGTTAATCTCTATCTGAGTGTTGATGTCAGTTAATTGTGGAGTGAGGATATGTAAGATAGGAGTGGGAGATGGCACGTATTTTATAAGTCGTGCCAATAGTGTACCTGCCTTATCTCCTTCACTGTGTGCTCGTTCCCTTTATGTTTTATGATCTACCACACGTATTTGCTCAAGAAGTTCCGCATGCTCAGTGCGGGCAGCCTGCAACATCTGGGCTTGGGGGTGCATGAAGCACAGCTTCCGTCTCCAGTGGGCCTAATCTGTCTTCTACGCATTTCAACTCTTTCACTATTGTAGCTCGGGCAACTACAACAGCTCCCATTATTGCCCCTCTGATCACCACCTTGAATGCTTCCCATTCTACTATCAAGGAGGAGGCAGTCCCGACATTGTCGGTGAAGAAGTTTGTTATTGCTTTAGCTTCCTTGTCCTACTGCATCCTCCAGGAGTAGCGGTTGTAGTCGCCACATAGGGATCGGTGTGGGCATCTTTCCCCATGACAGCGTTAGTTCTAGCGGGTTATGATCAGATAACATTTTCCCTAAGTAGGTGGCGTGGGTTATATGGGTCTATAGTGCAGTAGTGCACAGTATACGGTCAATAAATCCCGTCAAATCTTCACCCCTACATTCTCACTCTTCACAAACATCCACCACAAGCACCCCAACACAGTAACATTAATTCACCCGCCTCTCATCCATTGCACAATTTAGAGCCTTACATCATGATCCAAATGCTCCTCCACGACCCCTAACCCATACCCCTTCCACACTAAACAGACACAAACAAAATAAACAACATGCCACTCTTAACAACTTCGCATCCCCTTGTCTATTACATAATAAGGCTACCCTACAAAAAACAATACACTCTTCATGTCTCTCTCAGCCACCAAGTCCACCAGCCACACACACAGACCCAACAAAATGCCTCCTAAGCCTGCTGGAAGAGGAACACTATATTGAAAAACAAGACTATTGTGACCCTCACACAGTTATCACAACTAACAACACACCTTCTACATGCTCAAAGTATACTGCTCACCATTCTCCTAAACAAAACAACAACGCCACTAACACACTTTTTCTAAACTGCCAGCTCATAAATGCTCGGTCACTCTAAAAAAACAAGCACCACATCTACGACCTGCTCACAGACACACAACCTGACTTACTATTCATAACAGAATCATGGTTGGGAGATGACAAGGCCCCAGTGTTGCATGAACCCCTTCCTCTGAAGTATCAAACCATCACACAAAATCGTATGGGCAAGAGAGGAGGTGGACTAGCTATTATATTCAAACAGGCAATAAATCTCAGTAAAACAGACAACATTTCTATACAAGGTTGTGAAGCCCTCCTCACCAGATGCCACCCTACTCCAACTTTCTCCTGGAACTTTCTCCTACTTTAAAGACCTCCACCTAACAACTCAACATTCCCAGATGCTTTTCTGGATACAGACTCAAACCTTATTACATTATATTCAAACCTATGCATTCTTGGGGATCTAAACATTTGGTTTGACAAACCCAATATGCCCCATCCAAAAGCTTTCACCACTGGCCCAGTCTCATTGAACCTACATCAGATTGTACACAATCCCACACACATTGCTGGACACATCCTAGATGTCATTTTTCTTAAGCCTGAACTAGTTACTGTTCATAGCATCACACCAATAACATGGTCAGACCACCATTTGACAACTTTGCGACATAAAACACCACAAATCAACACACCCCACAACTACTTACATACATGCACCTATCAACCTTGGTGCAAACTCAATGTTGATGACTTAGAAACACAACTAACAGCCAACACAGATCTAGATACAATTAATTCTGTTAAAAAAATTTATGAGTGGCTACAGGAAGCGTTTGATATCCTAATACCACTAAACTAAACTAAGCAGGGCAAAAGAAAACCAACACCTTGGAGAAACACAGAACTTAAAAAGATAAATCAACAATTCAGAAAGTTGCAGTGGACCTGTCTTAAAACAAACAACAGTCAAGACAAACTGCAGCTACACAAACTTAACAGAATATAGAAATCATCAATCAAAAAAGCTAAAAAAAGGTACTACTCAGACAGAATTCAAAATGCTAAATCTGCAACCAACAAATTTTATAAAATTCTCAATGAGCTTCGAAAACCTACATGCATGGAAAGAAGTCATCCCACTACTCAAGATTTCACAAACAAACTAGCAACTCATTACACAACCAAGGCAGACTCCTATTTAAAACAGAAGAAAACCATCAGCACCAACCCCTTTCCTAAAATACCGTCTACGAATAAACCAACCCAGCCTCTACAGTCCTACAAACAAATATCACAAGGTGAATTTATGGACTTGGTCAAAGCAAGCAGACCTTCCGGTTGTCCTTCTGACCCTTGCCCACCACACATATTCAAGAACATTCTTTTATCTACTTCTGCTGCCACACCTGTAAGAACAATCAGCAACAACTCTTTAACTACAGGAACTGTTCCTGTAGACCTGAAAAAGGCATACATACGACTCTTTATTAAAGAAAACAAACCTAGACCCGCAAGACCCCAACAACTACAGACCAATCACAAATGGACCTTTCCTGGGCAAACAGATAGAAAGAGCAGCATTCATCCAGATGTCACAATTCATTGAAGACAATTCTATACTTTCAGACTACCAAACTGGATTCCGCCCAGAAAGAGGCACTGAATCGGCACTCATAGCAATCTGGGATGATCTTAAAAGCACAGTTGACCGCAATGGAGTTGCTGCACTACTTCTCTTGGACCTCTTGGCTGCCTTTGATACGGTTGACCATGACACCCTAATTCAAAGACTCCACGAAGCCAGCATAGAAGGGACTGCTCTCGACTAAATTACATCCTACCTTCACAAAATAAGTAATATCATCTATTCTGCCCCTTCTTATCCAAACCCTACCTCACAAAAGCAGGGGTCCCCCAAGGATCAATCATCTCACCTTTGCTTTTCAACATCTACATGATATCATTACCAGAACTGATCAATGATTTTCATCTCACATGCTACAACTATGCAGATGACACAGAAATACTACTTAAATTAGAATGCCCCAAAAACAGTGAAAGCTCACTAATCTTTAGTTGCCTCAGAGCCGTTGATCAGTGGATGACTTGGAGCCATCTCAAAATAAATGCCTCCAAAACAGAAATACTAATATGTGATGACTGGAAAAATTATGACCCACTGTGCGCCTGGCCTGATGATCTCGGACCACCTCCTCAATTATTCAAGGAAGTTAAAAACCTTGGAATCACCATGGACTCCAGGTTAACAATGAATGCCCAAGTGGACAAATTAGCATGAACAAGCTTCATCACTTTGAAGACTCTATGAAGCATCTTCCCCCACCTCGGATTTCCACACAAGGTGCAGGCTACTATCTTGCTTGTACTATCCAAACTGGATTATGCCAATGGCCTCTACCATGGATCATCTCTTTCTATTATGAAAAAACGACAACGTATGCAGAACTCTGCTGCCAGGCTACTATTACATGTAAAGCTACAAGCCCACATCTCCCCTGCCTTGAGAGCACTACACTGGGTACCCGTTGCCAGAAGATGCACCTTCAAGCTGCTTTGTATCACCCACAAAGCTATACCTTGTACAGGACCGCTTTTTATCAGAAACACAATAACCAAGTACATTCAAGAAAGAAACCTCCGCTCAAGATTGGCACCCCACCTTAGAACACCACCATACAAGAAAAAGACTATAGGTGGTACATCCTTCTCCGTTCAAGCAGCCAAACTATGGGATTCATCACCCCCAACTATAAGATCCACAGATAACTATCTTATCTTCAAAAGACTGCTCAACAGTTGGCTCTTTCCTTCATAACCACCATATTCAAACAGGTATGGACTGCATATGTCTGTGCTGATAAATATTTTTATCTGATTATGTATATATTCTAGATATATATAGTTCTTTAGCAAATATGTATCACTACTATGTCATAACAATAAACTACACACATACTCTTTAAACCTGTTTAACTAATGTATATTTACTCACGGTTTAAATATGTATATGTATGTCCATATATGTGTGAATATGTGTGTGTATTCATGTGTGTATGTATGTATGTGTGAATATATATATATATAGATAGATATATATATATACATATGTGTGTGTGTGTGTGTGTGTGTGTGTAATTCTATGCTTAAGATGTTCATAGGTCAGTGCATAGCTCCTAGATAAGTTGTTATATTACATACTAATGAATCCCTGCTCTGATTTTATATCACACTGATCAAATGTTTATTATCATAGGTATGTGGCTATTCAAAATTTTTGTAAACATCTGTGTTTATAATACTACATTTATTCCCATATTATACCCATTATTATATTCCTTGGACATATATTCCCTTACTATGTACTTACATAGCTATGTATTTATTACTCTAGTCCTACTGTACAAGAGAAAAAATAAAATTAAAATAAAATAAAATATATACATAAAATTCAAATTATAAATAAATCTAAACAATATATGTATAATAATAATAAAGAATAAATAAATTAAATAAAAATAATGATCACAAATGTGTATATATATATATATATATATATATATATATATATATATATATATATATATAATTATAATTATAAATAAAACATATTACATTTTTACTCTCTTGTAAGCTTTACTTTGTCTACCCATCACCATATGTCATGTCTCTATCAATCTATCCTCCGTTCCCACTCTGACTCATCCCAAATCCATTCTACTGCCTAAGCTCTTCCTCCTCTTCCACATCTAACTCACCCAAACCTCAGTTTACTACCATGATCTCCCAAACAACCCTACTAAATTCTCCCTCATTTATCTCACCTTTAACTCATCCAAAACCCCTCTTGCTACTATGATTTCCTAACCCTTTCCACAGACTCTTCCCTCCTCCATCCCCCTTTACTCATCCCAAGCCTAATTCCTATTACTATAAACTCCCAATTAATACTTCTGGATTCTTCTCTCCTCTATCCCTCCATTACTCCAGTCAATCCAACTACCAAAAACACATATATATGCAGCTCAAATTAACTCATAATAATACTAAAACTGTACTCATATTTCCCTATACTAATCCACCACTAATTCCTTTTGGGTTCCGGATTAGAGTGCTACTCGCCGAAAAGCACTTTGACGCCTTGTCAGGGTTAGTAAGCACTATATAAATACTATTACAATGCAATACAATACAATACAAGTCTTGCGTGTATTTTATGTGGATAGGAGTAAAATGAATATTCCCGTAGCCCTTTGTTCCTTGTCAGCGAGCAGGGGGTCAGGGTTCGATGGGCAGGGAGGCCATTCCCAGCTGGGCCTCCACCGTCTTCCGTGCCCAGCGACTCAGGTCCTCCCACCGTTTGCGACAGTGGGTGCTCTGCCTGCCGTAGACCCCCAGGGTCTGCACGTCCTTGGCGATGGCATGCCATATATCCTTTTTCTGATGGGCGCTGACCTGCAGAGAAATAAACATAGAGAAAGGTATCAGCCATACTGTCTGGTCTTTTACACTCATGGCCATCCATTTCCCTCACATCCCCTTACGCACAGACATTGCCCACCACACATGCAGCATGCTGCCCAGGACCCCTCTACCCCCCATTACACGAGGCCCTGACACACAGCACTCCATGCATTCATGCCACGTGCATCGTACTCACAGTGTACTCACCTGTTTGTCTGGTGGCCCATACAGCATTCGCTACTGGGGTAGGACCCCATACACCAGTCTCTCCAAATCCACAGCGGTGAAGGCAGGGGCCCTTTCCCCAGTGACTCGAGCCATGGTTGGTTCCAGACACAGGTCACAGCAGCACTTGCAGTGTAGGTCCTCTCCTGTTGAAGGTCAGATAGCAAGTGAGAGAACAGATAGAAAATGGCGGTCACATCCGTGGCAGTGCGTACCATCACCGCCGGCGTACATCACCATTGGCCACTGTAACCCATAGGGCCCATAGACAACCAATGAGGAGTTGCACGGCGGTACTCGACCGCCTCCTGCAACGGCACGCAACATCAGCGCCATTACCTCATTTCCACTTGTCCATCCACACAGGACAGGTGGACGCCAATTCGGGAGGGGGCAGGTCATGGCACCTAACTTCGTCACAGTACACATAGGCACCATTTGGGCCTATCCAACAACAAACTGTTTCAGTCACAACATGCAATGCAGTGTACATTTTGGAAACGTGGAATACTGACCAGATGCTCATCCTTTTGCCCCCTAGATTGCAACCGCTGCAGATTAATTGGAGATGGAGACATCCCCCCGTGTACAGACCCCTCGTGGACTTGGCAACAATGGAGGACAGGCACATTATACTCACCTACAGACTTGACAGGGCCACAATCCAAGAGCTGTGTGCCCAATTGGAGCCCAGACCTGATATCTGCTATCCGTCACCCCACTGGGATCCCCCCTCTTATGCAGGTGCTATCTGTGCTCCATTTCTTGGCAACTGGTTCTTTCCAAGTGACAGTGGGCTTGGCAGCAGGAATGTCACAGCCAATGTTCTCAATAGTGCTGACAAGAGTGTTGTCGGCCCTGATGAAACACATGCGCATCTACATTGTTTTCCCCCAGGTGGAGGATTTGGCCACAGTGAAAGCTGACTTCTATGCAATGGGACATATCCCCAACATTATTGGGGCTATTGATGGTACACATATTGCCTTTGTGAAAGAGCTTTCATTCGATGAATGTTCAGATAGTGTGCCTGGCGGACCAGTACATCTCCCATGTCAATGCAAAGTATCCTGGGTCTGTGCATGATGCCTTTATCCTGAGGTATAGCAGCATCCCATATGTGATGGCTCAACTCCAGAGGCACCAGGTGTGGCTAATAGGTGAGCCCATGGTTCCCACCCAGTATATGTTGGTGTATAGGTATGGGGTTGGCCCTAAGGGCTAACAGTATCCCTCGATATTTGCAGGTGACTCTGGTTACCCCAACCTCTCATGGCTACTGACCCCAGTGAGGAATCCCAGGACAAGGGCAGAGGAACTTTACAATGAGGCACATGGGCAAACCAGAAGAATCATAGAGAGGACATTCGGCCTCCTGAAGGCCAGGTTTCGGTGTCTCCATCTAACAGGTGGTTCCCTGTGCTACTCACCCAAGAAGGTCTGCTAGATCATCGTGGCATGTTGTGTGTTGCACAACCTTGCCTTACGTCGCCAGGTGCTTTTTCTGCAGGAGGATGAGGCTGGAGATGGGCGTGTGGCAGCAGTGGACCCTGTGGACAGTGATGAAGAGGAGGCAGAGTATGAGGATGTGGACAATAGAACAGCAATCATACGACAGTACTTCCAGTGACACACAGGTAAGACAATGTAACTTCACCTTCCATTGACAATTTTGTATTGGATATTGTCACTGGCAGGCTGATATTCCCACTACTATGGCCACTTACTGTATCCTTTGGCATGTCTATTTTCAGATATCTGAGCTCCACTCTGGCTCCTGATGTGTTGACTGCAGCCAACTTCAGGTCATACCTATGTATACATTACTGTACAGTTGAATTGCAATGTTTACAGCTTGTTAAACGCATACATAGTTCAATCAATTGACAGACTCCATACTTGTATTTTTACAAAGGTGTTTATTTATGTCATAATAAGTGGATGGAGTACTGCAATGGGCTGGGGTGGCGGTGGAGGAGAGTCCAGGTTAAAGTTCCAGACTATTTGTATCACAGGTGCACTGTCCATGGAGGCATAGGAAGTGGAGCAATGGCAGTCCAAGGTGGACAGGGTGACATAGTGGGACACAAGGGTGACATTGAGGAGAGTCTTATTTCCTGGCGAGGGTCTTGGCAATATTCTCTGGCTTCTGCCTGGATCGCAGGGACGTTTGTGTGGTGGTTCTCCTTCTGCAGGGCGAGGGGTGCTGATGGCCTGTTGTTCCTGTGGCAGGGCCTCCTGTCGAATAGCGTCAGCGGAGGTGGAAGGTTGTTCATCGGTTTGGCTAGTGTCAGTGGCCCGTTGGTGTGCCACTGCCTCCCTCATGGTGTTGGCCATGTCTGCCAGCACCCCTGCAATGGTGACCAGGGTGGTGTAGATGTCCCTCAGGTCCTCCCGGATCCTCAGGTACTGTCCCTCCTGCAGCCGCTGGGTCTCCTGCAACTTGGCCAGTATCTGGCCCATCGTCTACTTGGAATGGTGGTACGCTCCCAGGATGTTGGTGAGTGCCTCGTGGATAGTCGGTTCCCTGGGCCTGTCCTCCCCCTGTCACACAGCAGTCCTCCCAGCTTCCCTGTTGCCCTGTGCCTCTGTCCCTTGAACTGTGTACCCATTGCCACTGACCCCAGGTCCCTGATCGTCCTGTGTTTGTGGGGTGGCCTGGGGTCCCTGTAGTGGTGAACACACTGCTGATTGACGTGTCCTGGGGACAGTGATATGGGCCCGCTGGGTGGGTGCTGTGCTGGTGTTTCCTGAGGGGGGAGGCTCTGTGGTGGTATGGGACTGTGCCTGGGTAACCGACTGTCCGGAGGTCCCTGATGGGCCAGGTTGGTCATCCTGATCCAGGCGTGCAGAGTTGCTGTCATCATTGTGGGCCTCTTCTGTGGGGGGACTGGATGTTGCTGGCACCTCCTCTCCAGGGACGTTGTGTGGGGGACCTGTGGGGATGTAAATGCAGTTTTATTGTTTCTGCATGTGCCATCTTGTGCATGGGTGTGTTGCCCTCTATGGTTGTTATTGCCCTGGCAGCTTAGGCTTGTGTGAGTGGTGATTTGGTGGGCTAGGTGATTGTCTCAAGTTTGCATGCTTTGGTGATGGGTGTCCATGCATTGGTGTTGCATGCAGGGCTTGGGTGTGGGAGGGGTGGGTTGTGATGGTAGGGTGTGCAGGAGGTGGTGGAGTGATGGGAGTGAGGGTGAGGGGGGGTATGTGATGGCATGCAGGTAGGGGTGAAAGTAGTAAAGATTTGACTTACCAGAGTCCAGTCCTCCTGCTACTCCTGCCAGGCCCTCAAGATGCATTATTGCCAAGACTTGATCCTCCCATGTTGTTAGTTGTGGGGGAGCAGGTGGGGATCCACTGCCAGTCCTCTGTACTGCTATCTGGCGTCTTGCTACCACGGAGGCACCTTCCCCCGTAGGCCGTTCCACCTCTTCCTGATGTCATCCCTTGTTCGTGGGTGCTGTCCCACGGTGTTGACCCTGTCCACGATCCTCTGCCATAGCTCCATCTTCCTGGCAATGGATGTCTGCTGCACCTGTGATTCGAATAGCTGTGGCTCTACACTGATGATTTCCTCCACCATGACCCTTAGCTCCTCCTCTGAGAATCTGGGGTGTCGTTGTGGTGCCATGGGTGTAGTGTGAGTAGTGTGTGTGAGGGTGTGTGGGGTGATATGTTGGGGTGTGTGCTGTGAGGTACGTGGATGGTATATGGGTGATGGTGTTTTGTGGCTCTGGTTCTGTGAGTGCTGTTGGTTTGTCTCTCTTAGTTGGCAATGTTTTTGAGTCGTAAGGGGTTGTGGGTGTGTGGGTGTGGTGTGTGTATATGTGTCAGTTGTGTGTAGTTTGAATTGTCCAATGTAGTGTTGTTTTGTTAGGTTGTGTGTATTTTGAGCGTGGCGGTATGTACCGCCAATGGTTTACCGTGGTTGAATGTCCGCCGCAGTGATTCATGGATCATAATATTGTGGGCGTAGTTCTGTTGGCGTAACAGTGTGGGTTTTGCTACTGCTAGTTTATCACTGACCTTTGGGCTGGCTGACTTGTGTGTGTGTCTGTATCGTGACGGACTGCTAAGTGTGTGTCATAGTATGGGTAGCGGTAAACTGCCGCCGTGGCGGTATGTTGGCGGCAGTCGGCATGGCAGTAAGCGGAACCTACCGCCAATGTAATGATGAGGGCCTATATGTGCTTCGTTCTGGTTCAATTGGGCTAATATTCTTTGTCGCCTACAGATAGAGCCAATTACACGCACATTCCAGGTGATAATATTGTAATTACGTGTGAACTACATTGTATATTCCTAGTGTACAGCTACTAGTCTCGTCCCATGTATTTCTGCCGTGCACAGTGTGTAATGCTTGCAATAAGGGTGTAGCTGTCTTAAGAGTAATATAGTAGACATTTCCCCAAACTATTTTCAATTCTAGGCTGAGTAGGAACTTACTCAGCCAAACTATTAAAAAAACAACAACAAAAAATCTCTGAAATCATTATATGAGACAAACATTCACTAATGGCGGGGATTAGAGATGGAAGCGATGTGCTTCACTATGGTGATAAACAATTTGTCCAGCATGGTGTACTGAACACAGGGCCCGTCCAGGCCAGCCATTCAATAATAAGAATACATCCTACGTGGAGGGTAGGGCCATATTATCCAGCGGTGGGGTCCACAACACGCAGTTCACAGTGGCGCGATATTGTCTCAGCAGGTTCTACCTATATTAATTTGTTGCGTATCGTTCCACGTGAGGATCAGTGTTTCATGTCATGTCTCCTTCACTTTGCAGCATGCCCTGCTCTGGGCAAGTAGTCTTCGGTAGTCAGTGCAGCTCTCCATTTGCCTCCTTTTATCAACCCGTCAGAGCTCTCATGTCATAGCAGTGGTCAAATCATAAATCATGGGCTGTCTGGGGAACAAGGCTATACTTCCCTCTGAGTCGGAAACCACAGTGCTATCCATGGAGGAAGCAATGCTAGGAGGAGGAGATCCAACTCTCTGAATTGAATATGCTGTTTGTATTGCTTTTTCTGGCTCTCCAAGACTTGCGAGATTGTTGGTCCAGTGTTACCCCGCGACGGGTGTCGCCAAGCTCGTCGCTCCTTGCATGGGAGTCGGTGTTGCTTTGATGGCAGGGTGTCAGAGTGTTTCTGGTGCTTTGAGTGAGGGAAGATCTGGTCTAACCAGTCATGTGCCATTTCAGGTGTGTCGAAGAAGTGAGTTTTTTGGTTGCACGTGATATGTAGCCGGGCCGGGACGGGAACAGCAGCGCATAGGAGGGTCCCTCAGCTCAGAGTCATTGCTTTACGACCTGAAAGGAAGCTCTCCGCTTCTGGACCACCAGTGTGTAATCTGGATATTAGGATACTCGAGCATTGTCTATAATGATAGGGTCTGCCTCTCATGCCACATGCAGAAGGACATCATAATCTCTGTAGTTCAGTACACGAGCCACTATTGATCAGGGCGGTGCCCCTGGTGGAGGTCTCCTGTTTGGGACTCTGTGTGCTCTCTCTATCGTGAACTACGGCGATAATCCAGTGGTTGCTATAGTTCGCAGCCATGTTTCCACGTATTGTGTGGCATCTCGACCCTCTAGGAGGCCAATTATACGGATATTATTGCGGCGTGATCTTCCTTCTGCATCTTCAACTCTCTCCTGTAGGGTCTCCGCCTGCATTTTCAATTGTTGGATCGCACTCTCACTCTCTTTCTGTCCAGGCACGAGGGCGGCAACATCCGTTTCCATTCTTTTTACCCTGTCCACCAATTTCTGGTGATCATCTTTGAGAATGCCAAGTTCAGCGGTGATGGACCCCAGTCGTTGCTCTAGTGCTAGCCGTAACTCCCGAATTTCAGGATAACATCCAATTTGTCTGTTGGGGGGTCCACTGGTGTGGGGGATACATAGTTCTCAGACACTGATGCTCCTGTTTTTTCCAGGTGTTTCCCTTTCGTGCAACCCATTACTGTGTGTTTGCCTGGCCCCAAGTGTCCTTGTCTTGATGCAGGTTGTGGAAATTAAGTAAGAGGGCTTGACAGTTTCCTTTATTCAACTTTCCACAGTCATCACCCTTCCGCAGTCCAGCCCAGCTGGCCTTTGGGGCCCGATGTTCAGTCCAGCGGGGGTATCGCCACCCAATTGCCTGCTACTCCTTCATGCCCCGCTGCCAACAATCCAGGAAGGGGGGGCCCTGCCAGTGCAACCCCCTGTCTCAGTTTCTCCCTTGGTGGGCCGGAGGTCAGCACCATTCATTATGGCCCCCTGGCAGACACCATTTGGTGGGGGGTAGGGGAACAATCCTGGACGCTCACTAGTTTCCCCTCCTTCTCTGCCCGGTCTCCGTGCCCCGGTAAGGAAGCTGGAAGGAAGGGGCCCGCCTGATGTTTAAAGCCTCCCGGTATCTCCCCCGATGTTCTCACCTCCTTTCGCGCTACATGAGGCTTTGCTCAGTCCTGCCTCTCTGCTGCTATTCCCAGACTTTGTCCAGCAAGGTGTTGGCACACTGGAGATGCCCCGCTCCGGAGCCGCAGCCAGCAGCAGACATCAGAGATCATCGCCGCCGGGCTGGCTGGCCCATAACAAGGCCCAGCCCATCATACCACATGTCCTCGTCCCAGGGGAGCCAGCGGTCCCAGACTACCCTCGTCTGCAGCCAGCCCAGGCATTGGCTGCGCGGGGTCCACCTTGGTAATCTTCGACCCGCTACAGTGCTGCAACCAGCCCCCAAGCAGTGGGAACCACCATCACCAGACAGGTCCGGCACGCCTCTAGGCCTGGCTCACCGTTCCTCACATCTCCGCTTTCACTGGGCACAGCCGGGTCTGATTTTTATTCAGCCGGCCCAGTCTGCAGGGCACCCCTCTCAGTAGCAGATGGCCCTTTAATAACACAGATAATTTACAGTTAGTGGGCCCGGATCGGGAGCTCTGCGTTCAGATATCCACCATCTTCTGCGGTTGGCCACGCCCCCAAGTATCCAAGAAGTCAGATACAAGCTGCCTAATGTGAACCACTCTGACACCGCCACATGTGAGGAGAAGGTCATCACTGCTGCTGACAGGTGGATTCCCAAAGTTGGGGACCTAGTTAATGAAAAGAAAAAATCCATGACAAACAAGCTTTTGAACCATCTTACAGACCAGTCATCACTGTTCTTGGGATAAAAGGCAACAGAACTCCTCCTTTGCTTGGCTCAAGGAGGAACAGACAGGTATCCATTGACCATGTGAAAAAGCACTATGTGGCAAGTCTTTTACAGCAGAACTTCGCAGGTAGCAAGAAGGATTCAAAGTAGTGCCTCCCAGTCTTCCCATAATCTGAATACACTGTCCCTTGAAGAAGGCAGTAACATTATGACCTTAAATTACAAACTCAAGAATTTCTGCAGTATGAACTGGAATAACCCATATCTACTAACATTTTGACATTTTGCCTCTTGATTAGTATAAATAAGTTATACAGTATATACTGCTGGTTTAGCTCAACCTGCTATACGTACCAGATACCAATACAATGTGGCTTGCACGGTTGTTTGTGGAGTACAACAGCGGAGAATGCCACCCTCAACAAACCTTCACACAGTCCCTTGGGGATTGCACTGGACAACTAACTGAATTCAAACTTTTGATTTTGGAACCGGAGTATAGGGATCCTGAATTCCTCATTCTTATAGTGTATGATTCGTATCACTTTGTCCAGTCTTTTAATGCAAACTTGCATTATTGGCATCCAAATGGATTCTGAGGCTCTAAAGGAAATACTATCAAGCATAAAGTGCTTTGAGGAAAGGTGTCAGAACTGAAAGGCAGTCTAACACAGACTCATGTAGTACATATATTGAGTCACTAACATGTTAGAATACACACTGTAGGGAGTTCATTGGCTGATGAAGCACCAAATCTGGAGTCACTACTGCTACGTTAGCTGCCATTACATGTTCTCAAAAGGGTGTATGAAGAAATTTCATAAATGCCTCGGCTAACACCACCCCTTTACCCAAAGCATATCCAGCAAAATATTCCTAGCACTTAAATGCCCAAAATATTCCTTACATAACCATTACAGGGGTGGGTGATTAGGTAATCCCTAACTAAAACCACAGGCTAGAATTAAGTAAGGCCGCACATGAGGGTATGGCATCTGCCCATGCTGGTGTGGCAGCTATAGTTTTTTTTCTACAAAAACGCTATTGGTGGCATGGTCTGTACAAACAGACAAAGCAGTATTTCCTTAGCTGTGACATTTGCCAACAAATTAATTGCTCCACCATTAAACACCCACCAGAGATACCCCTCCTAGTATCAAACAAACCACTCCAGTGTTTATATTTAGACCATTGCAGACCCCTTAATTCGGGGGATGCGTTCAAATACATCCTACTTGCTGTAGATTCTTGCTCCAGATTTCTTTGGTGTGGCCACAGCGATCGGCTGACGCTCACACTGTTACAAAAGATTTGCAAGTCTTGATTGGGACATATGCAGTAGCTGCATTCCATTCAGACAGTGCCCCGCTTTTGCCCCAAAGCATACAGGGATGCCATGGGAACCCTCACCCTACCATTCTGAGCGAAATTCAATATTGGAGAGGAAGAACCGAGACTTAAAGCAATCCTTAACAGCTACAGTATAAGTTTTAGGTCGCATTTGAATCCACAATTTGAATCCAGTACAGAGAGCATTAAATAATCTGCCTATAAGATCTTTGGGTGGCCATACCTCAAATGAAGTCCTGTTTGGCATCCAGGTGTATGTCCCAGATCTTGATGGTCCTAGCACAGTGGCGGCAGAAAAACCTTTTGACATAAGTTAATGTATCACTGTCTGACAGTCAATCCAAGACTTCAGAAATGAGCGTTCCACTACATATGCTGCCGGTGTAGGAGTGGGGGATCAACCAGCTCCTACCGGCTGGATTACAAAAGTAGGGGATCAGGTTCGAGAAAATATTACGATGAAGAAAGAATTTGGTCCATCATACGTGCACTGGTGCCAGTCCTTGCAGTCCGAGGTACCAGAACTGTGATTTTGCCACCGCTTGCTGATTGCAAAGACAAACGCTTTGTCTCCATTGATCAAGTAAAATTGCATCATGTTGCTGATCCTACACAGTAGGCCTCAAGGACTCTAGGGTAGTTCCCTATACCCTCTCGCTATCATATAGGAAATACCTCTTTAAGTGTTGAACAACACCAACATTGTTTCCCCTATGTTAGGGAGGGCAGAGAATTAACTTCTGTTGATTCCAGTTACCACTACAAACAGGAGAAACATACTGTATGTAAGCCTACAATTCTCTACTGCATCTCAAAATAATGGAGTTGTTTATGATGAACCACCTTTAGAGGTGTCTACCAGTTCTCTTTCATCTGCTGAGGCTCCTGTTTTCACACAGACCTATTCACCTATTTGTGGATTATAATCGCTTTGTTTGCTCTCATCTTGTGGATTGGATTTGTGACTGTTTTCTTCTTGCTTATAAACGGGCATTATCTTTCTGAATGCTATGCTGTTAAATTGGTAGATGAGATACTCAAGCCTCATTTGTCTTCCCATAAAGTGCTGTATTTGAAAGTGAAGATATGTACATGAACTCCGCCAATTATGGTGAAATGTTTTGTTACCATCACTATGCACACCATTCCCTACATAGATCTAGTACTCCATGTTTAATTTTTAACTAGACACAGTGTGAACACTGCCCGACACCACCAGTAGGGAGTTCTAAAACATATCCAGAGAAATTCACTTAACTTTCTGGACATAACACTTCAGATCCTGTATCTTATTATTTTAAATTACCATTAACAAAAGCAAGGAAAAGCATACTGACTGCTACTAAATTAATTTACTCCATTCATTTGTTTCCCGACTGGCCATTAAAGGCTATGAATATTGGAAAGAAACAAATGATTCAAAATCAGTTTGGGCATTAAAAGATTGGTAAGTGCAGGGTGTGAATGCCTTATTTAAAGTGTGTCTAAGTCCACTACAGATGATGTTTCTGAATGACACAGGTCAGCAGACTACTTACCTAGGTCTAGCAAAAGTTAAAGCTTTGAATGTGCCAAGTATCCCTTCAACTGCATGATTGGACAAATTGGAAAAGCTTGGTAAATTGCACAGACGATCAGATGAATGGTATAGTTTAGAGTGGTACATTTAATATGACACTTTCATGTCCCAACGGGTGGTTATTGTGCCCACTGAACACAAATGGTTGTCATGCACATTTTATAAACTCCTTACAGGGTTTTAAAACAAGCAGAGCAGAATCTTGAGTAAATCCAGACACCACACACAGGGACTGTCACTACTTACAGCGTAGTGAAGTTATGCCAGTAATGGTTACAACAACTTTCTCAAATGTAAAATAGCATCTGTCTCTCCTCTCTGATGTCATGGATTTGCAAGACTTCTTGTTAGGTCCGAGATCACCACGCTCCAAAAGATTCTTGTACACCATTTTCAATTAAATTTGGAAGCTTTCTCAAATGAAAGTTGCTGCTCATTTAAGGCAAATTGATCAGGCTAATTTGGAGAAAGCATTGGCTCTTGTTGATAACAGAATGGATACATTGTCCACTCGTATTTACACATTAAACAACATTGTGTCTTATGCAATTGGCATTGCACAAAATGATATGTCTTTTTTACAGCAGGGACAGAGTCAGCTTAGATGAATAATGCAGTTGAGTTGGACATTGCAAGTTCTTAAATTAAACTGCATGCCCTGTAAGCATGCAAACTCAAAAGAGTTGTTCTTGCCTTTTAATTTAACATGCAAACAACAGATAATGGCAAAGAAGGATGCAATGTACACAATGCTTAACACAGAACAGTTAGAAAACTTGCCTTTCACAGTGGCTGAAACACCATCAGCAATATGGCTAATACATGGAGTTATCTTACTGCCAATTTCCACGTTTCTGTTGACATTATGGTTGAAGCATTTTACAGTAGGCAGATTTGAGGCTTTAGTGTAAAGTTTTATACAAGAGGTGTGGAAATTACCTTTGATTACACATGTATGAACAGGGATAAGGAAGTCTTTCTCAGTGGAAGTGATCGTGAAACTTCTGTAAGTCACTCAATGATTTGTAAACAGGTGACATTGCACGAGTATATAATGCCTCTGTGGCCAATTTGGCATGTTACTTGAAGAGAGATCCTCTCTCCTTGATTCGCCCAGTGTTTCAGTTACTTTTGAATGGAAGTTACTCAATGCAGAATGATCAAGGCTGTTGTAGGATGAGAGCAGGTGTGCCCTATGTGGTTACTGTTTCTCAAATATGGACCTGCTGTGGTAACATACTTTTCCCCCTATGCATGAGATTAGGGTAGCTAACTTGTGGCGTTCCACTCCCACATTTAATGTTAACTTCTACATGCTGAGCTGACTAAAAGCCCTGTTGTTTCAGAAATGCATGGCACTCACATCTACCCGTAAAACATTTGAATTGCAAGTTGCAAGGTCATCCTCTAAGATACAGTCACTTTTAAACACACAGGGCCTCACTCACAAAGGTTGGCTTAGACCAAAAGTCTAAGTTTAGACCTAAAGTCTAAGTTTAGAACTAAATTCTAACTTTACCAGTAGTTAAGTTAGACTTTTGGTTTGAGTTCAGATTTTTGGTCAAAGTTTAGACCAAAAGTCTAAACTTTAACCAAAGTCTAACTTTACTATTAGTACAGTTAGGCTTGAGGTACAAACTTAGGGCCTCATTATAACATTGGCGGTATATACCGCTTACCGTCGCAGCGACGGCCGCCAAAAGACCGTCGCCGCGACTACCAGCCGTCAGCCGGATTATGAACACAGTCGGATTTCTGCCAGAAGGCCAGCAACAGCGCCACGCCAGTAGACCGCCGCAGACCATATCATGACACATGATACGGCCTGGCGGTGTTCTGCTGGCGGACGCTGCTGGTGGCAGCAACGCCCCGTCCCGCCTCCTGCCGAAGGACCCCCTCACAAAAGGTAAGTTGGGTGCTCCAACAGGGGAGAGGGGTGAGGGGTAGGGAGTGTGTGTGTAGGGGTGTGTGTGTATGTCTGTGCGTGCATGAATGCGGGTGTGTGTTGTGTGTTGTGTGTGTGTGTGCACGTATGGATGTGTGAGTGGGTGTATGTTGTGTTGTGTGTATGCGTGTGTGCCTGTATGTATGTAAGTGTGTGTGTGAATGGATGTTTGCATGCGTCCTTGAATGTGAGAATGAGTGTGTGAATGAGTGTGTGCGTGTGTAAATGAAGATGCATGAATGAAGGGGGGGTCTGGAGAGGGAGGTGGGGTGGGGGGAACATGGGGAGGGAGGGAGAGGAAGACCCCTATCAGTGACAGGGAAGGAATTCCCTGTCATTGATACTGCCTACCGCAATGGTTTTTGTGGCAGTAAGGAAGCCACGAAAACCATGGCAGTAGGTGGGGTAATAATCCCGCAGGCGGGCTAGTGACGGCTGCCGGGCTGGAGACTGAAGCCTCCAGCCCGGCGGCCATTACCGCCGTGGCAGACGGTGTGGTACATTGGCAGTTTGGTTTGAGACAAACCGCCAATGTCTTAATATGTCTTAATATGGGGAAAAGTACCGCCAGCCTGTTGGCAGTACTTTTCTCCATTTTACCGCTGTCCGCCGGGGTCATAATGACCCCCTTAGACTTTTAGTCTAAACTTAGACTTTGGATATAAGTTTAGCTTTCTGAATCAGGCTCGAACTTTTCAGGAACTTCAGTGAACTTGTGAGTCGCATTTTTAGTATTGTCAACGTCGCTGGTGTTGTGCACTTTTTTAAGGTGTTTGGATCCTGTTTTGTCAGCACCTTCCACACTGTTTTCAGAGTGACTCCATCTTTTATATACACCTTGTTTTTTAGTGTAATTGGAGGCACACCACTTGTGTTATTCTGCTACTTCTTTGTCTGCTCCATAATGGATGTCCAATCTTGAAGCCAAATGACAATGTAACTACCGCACCTTCAGCTGTGTCCTGAATGCATCATATAGTACCTTTTGGACGAAATAAATGACAACTGATCTTTGTCTTTCCGGCCAGTATGGTTCTACTGCATGCAGCATGTGTTCCGCTTTCTTTCATGCCCTATCCATTGTGCACTGGATGTGTGTCTTGCAACACAATTACTATTATATACGGACATGAATAAGATAATGTTCCCATTGAGGGCTCATTTACGGAATTGTCCTATGAAATTACAATTGCTTCAGAATGCTTTTTATGAGCTATCATCCATGGATATGGATGCTATGGCTCCAGGATTCCCTCCTTTTGGCTCAACTACTGCAGGTATTTACAAAGGATACTACTTCCTCAGTGAAGGCAGAGGCTCTCAATCATGCCTGTTCCTTCAAATTACTCACAAAGGCTTTTGTGGTTCTGCCGTCTGCGGATGCGAGATCCATCTTGGATTCCACTGCTACTAACAATATGGATGACATCCATTAACTTTTAAAATTTGGCCCTTGTTTTTAAGCAAATCGTTATGTTTTAATTGGCTTATGTTCTTATGGCTTGTTTGCTCTGCATGTTGGTCTGAACATTATATTCTCTTTAACAATTTTAGTATAATTTTAGAATCTGTCTTTTTCACCAGCACGGGAAGGGTGTTGTGAGGAGCTTTTTAGACCTGAGTTGGTTCCCCCTGTTTCTAGCTTCATTTTATATTTTCTACTGTGCACGTTTTTAGCAGTGACATTTTACACGCATTTCTTGCATGATATTCTTCTAAGAATATGTGGTATGAGTTGCTTGTTTAGTTATCCTTTGCAAGACATTTAATCAGTACTTTCTGTTCGAGGAGAGGGACACTGTACTTAATATCCTAGTTCTTGTGTTGCCCATTCAGGAGACAGCTTCTAACATCTAGACACAGCATTGCATCAGAGCTGTGCTTTCAACACATAATGGCATTATTATATGAACGGTGCACGAACCTGGAAGGGGTGGAGGGCATTCCAGTCACGACCATCCTGGAACAAATGCTATGTTCGACATACAGCTCTGTTGGCGCTAATCTACCAGCTTCCCCAGAGGATTGCCATCTACTCCGCACACCGACTCCAGACACTCTCTTCAGGTTTTGGGCAGGGGCTAATTCCTTGGATCGGGCCAGGCAAGGGTACACGTGCTGTACTCTCAGTATAGTCTTAGGGTTAGGCAGGAATCTCTAGAACCTCATACACCATGGTTGGATTAGTCATTGTCTTTATCATGTTCATAATGCAGGTGACCTTGCTTTATTTCATCTGCTTAATTATTGCAGCTCATTCTCTCTATGCAAGACTACAACTATTTCAATATATATATTGAAAACATATCTCGTATCTCTTGTGTTTCACCTGGGCATGCATAAGTAACACATCGAAAGGGTGCGATCTGTTTCCACAACTTCCATTAGGAGTCAGAGTGTCATGTTCAGGTGACCGTAGTCACACTCCTCCCGATTAATTCAGGGATTCAGGTGAGGCACTGTGAGCTAGCCAGAAATTGGGCCTCATGGTGTGGATAGAGCTAGTCCCACAGATTCTGAAGTTCTCTTGTCCTATTACTTCAGTAGGAACTATAACAGTATTATTGCCATCACTAGGCACAGTTTTAGATGCCAAAGGCTAGCTATCCTAGAGGAATTTCCTATTAAACCCAGTGGGAACATTGTAAGGCACTTTGACCTGATAGCCATCCTAATTTACAAAAGAAATTCCCTTATTTTCAGGGTGCTGATAGATCACACTCTTCCACCTTTTATTTTTTAAAGAAGAATAACAGCTTCAGAAAAACCTAATCACTACTAACAAGTTGATTTCTTCCACTCTGTTTGGTCAACATATGGCTATCCAGGAATAAAAATACTGGAAAGTAAATGTTGATGAGAAAAGTATTTGGGGAACCGCATCTTGACAAATTCAAGGCAAATAAGCCTTATTTTGAGCATGCATATTATCACAAGACTATATAACAGACTACCTGCCTGGGATTTGGAATAATAAAGGCCTTAAAAAATCTTTCTATACTGAAAGCCAATTTAGCTCTGTTCAGTAACTGGCAATTCCGAATGAATATGTCAGATTCAAATATAAATTATATAATACGCGGGGCGTGGCCACACGGACAACCGTGATGGCCGCTTGGCAGGGAAGCTCCTTGGGCGGCTCCCTGATTCCCTGTCCGAATGGGTGGAAATGGCACGCACAAGTAGCGGGGACAACTGTTATTGCCTGAGGTGGAGGAGCCGGGTTGAGCCGCTGAAACTTTATTTCTCTGTACGCGGATGCCATACTGGTAGTGGCCTGCCCTCACTCAGCTCATGCGCCTCAGAGGACCTGAGGCAACAGCGGGCTTGGGTGAGCCTGCGACGCCCGGCGGACGGGCAGCACGTGCTGCCCATGACCATAGGCTGATGGCTCTCCTCTCTCTCCCCACTCACCCTCCCAGAACATCAGCCCCTTCTGGGAGCTCAGCATGGGCTTGCGAGGAAACTCCAAAGCGGCGCAGCCCGACTAGGCCTATCTGACGGCGCTGACCGTCACTGGTCCTACATGTGGCCCTCTGTGGTGGGCCCTGGACATCTGCCTTCCTAGTCAGAGGCTTGCGAGTGAGCAGAGAGGGGGAAGGTAGGTGGCCTGCGCTGGGGCAGAGGTGCGGCTCCCAGACCCTTGGAACACCTTGCTACAAACATGAACTCCTTCACGGAGACTGCTTTGATGTAATAGGACTGGTGGCCTTTTTCTCCTGTCATCATTATTATTGATGCCCCAGCACAGCGCAGAAGATTGCCAATAGTGCAGCATGTGGCTCAGCACAGCAGGGAAACCAGTTCATCATCCCAGTAAACTGCACAATGACCGGGGCCTATATTCCTGGTAATCAGTGCCTCGCGACTACATTGCATACTTTCTACTTGCACCGTGGAGGAATGCACGCATTCTGGACTAGCCGTAACTACCCATTGTGGTGAAGTATATTACCCTTCTCGGGAGCAGTGCCCGTCAGGTTGGTGAGGTATTCTCTACGGTGTGGCCGGCACAGGGGTGGTCCGCGCTACTCAATTCGCCATTGTGCGTGCTGACCCTGAACAGCGTAGGGTGCCTTTTGAGAAGCATGCGCCAACTGATATGACCACTGCACCCATGAGGACGGTGCCACTGGGGCCCCCCTCAGCACCTGAGGATATAATGGCAGAGTTTTTTGCCATTGACACGAGATTTGACTCTTGACTGCCCAGCTGGACAGCATGCGGACCCGACTAGATAAACAGCAGACCTGCTTGGAGGGCTCGAAGGGATGCATAACTACACTAGAAAATGGAACAGCGAAGCTTCAGAACGACTGGAGGAAGCTTGGGACAGAATAAAAACAGTAGCTATAAAGAATGGAGACCTGGAGGCCAGGGGTCAACAAAACAACCATCGCATTTCGGAATCGCAGAGTCCACGAACACTGGCCGAATGGACCTGTTCATGGATGGGATGCTTGCAGAGTTGTTAGGCAACCAAAACATCACCCCCGGGTTTATAGTGGAAAGAGAACACCGTTCTTTGGGACCACGACCTGCCCCTGGAGCGCCAGCCTGTCTCATTACTGCACGTCTGCTGAATATAGGGATCGCAACACCGCCCTTCAGCTGGTCAGAGAAAAGGGCTTATTGCATTATCAAGGTGCTGTCATACTCCTATTACCTGATTTTACACCCGTTTTTCAGGATGCCAGAAGGAAATGCTCAGAAGTCAAGTGTGCACTACGAAATTAGGACCTCTGCTAAGGGATGCTACGTCCAGCTAGACTATAAGTGGAGGGGAATGGTAAACCATGCTACTCTGATAACCTCTGTGAAGCCAAGGCCTTTTGCAAATAACAATCTAGATTTGGCCCGTCACCCCGACCCACGACTCCGGAGCATGACAATCTGGATACTGAGTTAATCTCTAGCATGGATTTGTTTCCACCGCACTGAATCCATTCTTGCATCACAGTGCTCAGGCATAATTGTACTATGTATATCTGATATTACAAATGTCCGTTACTCTCAACCCCTTGCTAATGTTACTATCTTTTACAGACTACCTATTCTCTATCCAGTGTGTAATAATCCAAGTTTGGTATCTGGGAGCACCTTTCCCTAGTGTTGCTGCACCCACATGATTGATATCGAGTTATACACTATTGAGTTGGGACTGTTCCCACAAAGGGCTGTATGGGATTCACCTGATAGGGTAATTCCGGGCGTGGGTGGGGTAAGGGAGTTTACTTTTGATTGGGTTGCATGTTTAATTTTTTCTATGCTAATGCAATGCAATGCTGGCTCTTTCCATACCTTTTCAACCTGCAATGGCAAGACGTCCAACAAATGTGACATATAACGCCCAAATCGGGAGACAGGTGCTAGACGTTTCATGTCATGGAATATACACAGCCTTAGCAATCCCTGCAAAGGCAAGCAAGTACTATAATACCTAAACAGACACAACATACAGGTGGCTTTCCTGCAAGAAACCTACCATCCAGCTGGCGCCACACCCTTCTTCGCATCCACCGGGGGCTCATATCGTTATTTTTCCAACTATAGCACATATTCTCGAGGGTGTTTGTTTTAGTGCACAAGAGCCTTCCATTCCACTTTATATCATCCTACTCAGATGGGGAGGGCAGATGCATGCTGGTGGTGGGAGTGCTCTCAGGTCTTAAGATATTACTGGTAAACGCTAACGCTCCTGAGTTTTTTCATGATCTACACTCCCACATTGATCCCTTTGAGATTGACCATTTTGGGGGGCGATCTTAACATGGCTACCACTAGGGATACCACCTCTAATGTACCAGCCTCTGAACCCCAATCCCTCAGGGCCCTAAGACCTCTCTGTGAAATGTATACACTAGACGACCTCCGCATCTCCATAACACAGATACACAGTCCTACACCTTTCAATTGGTGCCCTTGGCACCTGGACGTGCACTGACTACTAGTTCTTAACCATCGTCCAGTGGGTCACTACTATCAAGCACCTCCCCGGCATATTATCGGATCATTCACCAGTGCAGATTACACTGAATATCCCCAAGCCCAGGGGTACCGTGAAGACCTGATGGTTCCCTGATATGGCTCTACACGATGCTCTATTTCGCACTGATTTGAAGGAGGCAATTATACAGTATTTCCAGCTAAATGAGGTCTCTGTAGCTACTCAAGCGATCTTGTGGGATGCATTCAAGGCGTACGCCAGGGGTATCTGCATAACTAAGTACTCAGGGGTGCTATGCAACATCTGCCATAGCCTTGTGTAAGTAGTGACACAACTGGCGAGACTTGACCATAAAAATATGGAGCAAGATACTGAATCTCACTTGCAGCAGCGTAAAACACTACTAGACAAATACAACGACCTAGAGGAAAGAGAGGCAAATCACATGGCCAAATATAGGAGGGCTCGTAATTATGGGGAGGGGGAATGATCAGGACGTACGCTAGCCAGGCTCCTCCATCTGCCTTACTCAACTGCATACACATTGGAACTTGGGAGGGCAGATGGCAGTCATGCCATTGGTACAACAGAGATCCTGCCCGAATTCTTTACATACTACTCCCACCTCTATGCGGCCAATTCAGCTCCATCTCCCACAGCCCTGCACCAATATCTTCAGGAAATAGTGATCGTATGGTTGACTACAGCCCAACAGCAATTCTTTAGTAAGCCCTTCACCACGGAGGAGGTCATACAAGCAATAGACGCACTAGAGGTGGTATGTGTTCCTGGCCTAGATGGACTCACCGGAATATTTTCCAAGGCATACAAGAAAATATTAGTGCTGCACCTCGTATCTAGTATGCAAAGTTTTTTCGGTGCTAAACAGAGTATCCCTAGAGATTGCGCTGCTGGATGCTAAAAAGGCATTCGACTTTCACAAGTGGCCTTTCCTTCATGTTGTCCTCCGCAAACTTGGGTTCCCACATGGGTATACAGCCCAGATCTCTTTATTACGTACACAACCCACAGCTACAGTATGACTGAACTGGACCCTCTCCCCCTCTTTTTCCATAGAGTGGGGTACCTGACAGGGATGCACACTATCCCCCCTGCTTTTCATAGTAGCAATGGACCCTTTAGTACGTCGCCAATATGAAGGGCACATCCACAGGGGCCTGCTGTTCACCAGCTGGCCACTCCTCGTATCACTCTGTGCAGATGACATTCTGTTATTCATTCGCCACCCCAGAACCAACCTCAAGCCCATACTGGATGAAATAGTCCACTTTGGCTCTTTCTCAGGGCTGCATGTAAATTGGGGTAAATTGGAGCTCTTCCCGCTCACTGATAGCACCACTCTGCCTAAAACAGAAAACCCCCTTGAAGTGGTGCTGTGAATCTATGAAGTAGCTCGCCATTCATGTCCACCGGGACAAGGAACAGGACACACGCCTTTACTGTGGACCAGCTATTGAGAGGCTCACCGCCCAAATACATTGATGGGTGAGGCTCCCATTATCCATGGCAGATCACATCTCTCTCATTAAAATAGTGGTTCTCCCGCAATTCTTATATCTCTTTTCAAACATTCCTGTACTGCTCATGAACTACTTTTTGCCACACTTTGCAGCTTGCTTACTCAGCTTGTATGGACAGACAGACATCCCCGAATTCGATGGGAGATTTTCACCCTCTCATATGAATGTGGAGGCTGTGGGGTCTCCCATCTTCAAATCTACTATTTTGCAGCACAATGCCATTATTCACACCTCTAATTCTAGGGCGCGACGTGGCTGCCCCTGTCCCATTACATGCACTCCTGCCCCAGGGAGTCACCTGAGACCTAAGGGACTTTCAGACACTGTCCACCACTCGCTGTGCATGGCACACACTTGTCCGCCTTCTCCAGGGTGACAGTTTGTATTCTCCTTCGCTGAAGCTGATAAATAACCCATTCTTTCCTATCCCACAGGAAACGTTAGTACACTAACCCCTACAGACATTGAACATACATAAATTAGGTGATGTATTTCCAGCTGACCATATTTTCTCGCGTACTGCAGATACATGCTGTAGGAGGCTGGCCTGGTTTGTAGTGGATACCTAAGGTACTTAACCTTATACCAGGTCCAGTTATCCCCTATTAGTGAAATGCAGGCAGTGTTCTAGCAGCCTAGGCTGTCTAGAGGTAGCTGTAGCAGAGCAGCTTAGGCTGAACTGGGAGACATGCAAAGCTCCTGCAATACACTATATTTACACAGTACTTATACACAATAAAAGACAATACTCAGTGTTACCAAACATAAAGGTACTTTATTTTAGTGACACAAGGCCAAAAATATCTTAGAGGCAATACTCCTTCTGGAGGTACGTATTATACACAATATATACACTAGTAACCAAAATCAGATAAGTAATCAGTCATAGAATAGCGTAAACAGTAGAAAATACAATAGATTGCAATGGGTCAATGGGCAACACAAACCATATACTAAAATTGTGGAATGCGAATGTCGAATTCCCCCCAGGCAAGTGTAGTGTGTAGAGGGATGCTGGGAGTGTAGGAAAACACCAAAGGTAAGTAAAGTAGCCCATCCCAGAGCCCAGGAAAGCAGGAGTAATGCACAGCAAGTTTCCTCAGGACACACTACAAGTCGTGATAAAGGACTTTGCAAGAGCCAAGCAATTACTGCAAGCAACAAACAATGGATTCCTGGACCTGAAGACCTGTGGAGAGAGGAGACCAAAAACAAAAGTTGAAGAAGAGTCCAGGAAGGACAGGAGCCCCTGCCAACCTAGAAGAAGGTGCAAAAGTGGATTATCAGGTCAGAAGAAAAGTATAGACGTGCACCAAAGAAGATGGCTGTGGGTTCCTGTATGGTGCAAAAGATGTCTCATGTCGAGTTGTTGAATTCAGGCTGTTTGCGTCACTGGATTCTACCAACAAGCCTTAGTTCAAGCAAGTATGCAGTTTGCGTTAAAGAGGAGCTTCCTGGACCCAGGAGAGACTTGGGGATTTCAACTCAGACTGAGGAGACAGAGGAGGCTCTCAGCACTTCAGAGAGCCCTCAGAAGACCAGGCAGTACCCACTGGAGTCCCAGAACATGGGGAAAAAGAAGATGAAAAGTGCAGTCATCGCAGCACTACACTGGAAGGTCCCACACCGCCGGAGAACAACTCACAGAGCTGTGCTTCGCAGGATGCTTAGGACCTGGGCTACGCTGTGCATGAAGTACTTTTGGAAGAAGGGCACAGAAGCCCAAGGAGCTGCAGAAGACGCGGTGCATAGGTGTACTGTCGCAGCACGGGGAGGCAAGCTCTTACCTCTACCAAATTTGGACAGCTGAACCTTTGGACAGTCTGGGTCACTGGTCCACCAGATGTGTTCAAGGGAGCATGCTCGTCTTCAGGAGAGGAGTCCCAGAGTACCGGGTGTCGTCGCGAAAGGGTTTCTGGAGAAGCAGGGAAGTGACTCTGTCACTCCACAGGAGATTCCTTCGGTTCCTCTGGTGCAGGATGAAGACAAACAGTCCTCAGAGCGTGCACACCTTGGAAACTGTTGCAAATGCTGGCTGGAGCTGAAGTTGCAGGTCACAGGAGTCATCCTAGATTTTTTATTGCAGTTACAGCGGTTCCTGGAGCAGTCTGTGGTTTATCCGATGGTCAGAAGCTGAAGCAGAAGATGCAGAGGAGTCCTGGAGGAATCTTGCAAACCTAATCTGAGGAAACACCCAGAGGAGAGACACTAAATAGCCCTGAGAGGGGGATTGGCCACCTACCCGGGTATGCACCTATCAGATGCGGTCTCTTATGTCACCTGCCGGCACTGGCCTCTCAGAGGTCTCCAGAGGGTCCCCACACCTTGGAATCCAGGATAGCTAACGCCAGGGACACTCCGGAGGAGTTCTGGGCACCAGCCCTGGGCTAGTGATGGACAGGGGAGTGGTCACTCCCCTTTTCTTTGTCCAGTTTCACACCAGAGCAGGGACTGGGGGTCCCTTAACCAGTGTAGACTGGATTATGCCAGGAGGGCACCGTTTGTGCCCTTCAAAGCATTTCCAGAGGCTTTAGGAGGCAACCCCTCCCAGTACTGCCAAACCATGGTGGAGCACCCAGGGTGCATGGGATTGTCCCCCTAATACCAGATTTGGATTGGGGGGACAATTCCATGATTTTAGACACCTCACATGGCCATATTCGGAGTTACCATTGTGAAGCTACATATATGTATTGACATATATGTAGTGCACGCTTATAATGGTATCCCCGCACTCCCGAAGTCCAGGGAATTGACCCTGGATGATGTGGGGGCACATTGACAACACACATAGGCCACAAACTATGAGCACTGGAGTCCTGGATAGCAGGAACCCAGTGATACAGTGGAAACACACTGACAAACACTCACAAAGAGGCCAAAAATGGGGGCAACCATGCTAGAAAGAGGCTACTTTCTCACACATGCTTCTCCAATACCACTCACTTGCACCACTTTGAGCTGTGCCATTTACAAAGTGCCCTGCACGCCTGATATCCCACTTATCCTTTAGCCCAGTAGACTTTACCCCTCTAACTCTAGTCATCACTACGGAATCTGGGGTGCTTCTTGTTTCCAAGCTATATCAAGCATGCATAGCCATCCTCCCTGTCTTAGATGCAATACTCGAAGAAGCTTGGGAAGCAGACTTGGAGCAGCTCCTATCCCAGAAAATATGGGCAGCTTGCTGCGCCCAAAGCCGATTTGTATCTTAAAACCAACATCACAAATGAATACACTTTAAATTCCTGTGAAGAGCGTACATGACACCAAGTGCTATAGCCCGTATTGATCCTACACGGTCCCCTGCCTGCCTCAAACCTCAAATGACGTTCACCCTCAGCTGTCTTCCTACACATGACATGGACATGCCCTAACATTTGTTGCTTTTGGTGTGATGTGTTTGACCGATTGTCACAAACTGTGGCCTTATCACTCCACCCTGATCCACTGATGTCCCTTTTGGGGTACATGGGAGGCATACCTAAACCTATAGGATACCTCACTGCTATTTCACTTTTACTGGTCAAATGGGAAGTAGCACTCCTCTGGGGCACCAAGCATGTAACCACCACCACTATATGGCTTACTAGCTTCAAATATTGTGATAATACCAGTGAAGTTTAAGCGTCACTGCAGCCCCCACCATCTCAACCAAATAATAACTGTCATCCGTTAAGGTACTGTTTTGGCGCCCTGGACACCACCCACCCCAAACTCTCAAATGCCTTACAGATGAGTGATCGACACACAGCTTTGCTCCCAATTAAAAAAATACTGTGCCTGGAGGTACTTGCTGACTTTTTACTTGCAATCTTGTCTGTGCTCCTGCTATCCATTATTATGTTTGTACGATGAGCATTTCTGTTATGATATTATTATTATATGATATACCTGTGTTCCATAGCATTGTATACCCATTCTCACAAGGTTTCTTTCGCCTTACTTACATTACTGTGTATCATTTGAAAATTATAAAGTTTTAAATTAAAAAAATGATACAATACAAAATGGAAGCTGTAATTCAACTGATTTAGCCTTCTAGCCATATGATTCTGACACATGCATGCATAATTTTCTTTCCAACACTCCTGGACCTAAAGCTAATCATCCTGATCCATCTTATAACATGCAGACACCTGTTGTAGTTATCACATGTAGTAGGTAAGCAAAGCCAACAATGGCTGGAACATTCTAGTATTTTGTCTGTAAAAGAACATTTCCCATAATTAAGGAAAACATGGATGTTTCTCCTGTTCTTCTGGGACTGCTTCTTAAAAGAAATAAAATATTTCTGGTGACAGGAATATATGCCATGTATAATGAATTGAACAGATATTCAGAGAAAGAAGCTGCAGAAAGAATTAGGCAAATAGATCTAGAAAACATGCGATTAGTTTTTAAAGTTATTGACAATGGAATGTACACACTTTCTAAAAGGGTGTCCTCATGAAATCACATTTTGTCCTCAGCCTTAGACTTAACAAATAGAGACCTGGGTTTGTTACAACATGGGCAGGCTCAATTAGGGGCACCTATAAAACTAACTTGGGCATTACAAACACTGAGATCCGGTTCTGTGTCTTGGCAACTTCTCAATGAGACCTTCATAGTAGAACTGTATAATGTGACTCTTTTCAGAAAACAATAGCAAAGAAAGAATCAACAGTATAGAGTATAGAAGAAATGGATAGCACATTATTTAGGGTTAGCAATACTCCACCTATTACCTAGTTAATACATAGTATAATTTATTTACCCATTGCAACGTTTCATTTTCAAGACACATATAATACAATTGGCTGGTATCAAAACATGCACAGTTCCCAATTGTTTAATTCATGGAAGTTTCCTTTTTCCTATATCTGTTTAAATGAAATTAAGATAATCCTGTGTACAATAGTACAGTAAATTGCAAGAATCCCAATGGGCACTCCCTAATGTATCTTACTATATAGTAGCATGGAATGTGTAGCGCTTTGATGTCAGGATTAGGTTGGGTTTTATCTGTTTCCCCACTGCATCCATCCCCAAACATCATGATCTCCTAAATAACTGTTCTCATTTATTCCTAACAAACGTTACTTCCTGTGGGTTGGAACCTGATTAGCCATACCTGTGAATGGTTCCTGAAAAAATACAGTGTTGTGGAAGGACTTTTCACCCGCCACCTCAAAATATAATTAGAAACACCCCTTGGCCCAATTTAAATATGAAATAAAGTATTTTGACCATCTAAACAAGCTATTGTCTGTCTTATTACAAAAAAAAGTACCTTTGACTTCAGCAACGGAAATCAACCAGCTGCAGACAGCCAGAACTGTTTCAGAAATTCAGAGGCTGTCACAGTTGCAGTACCTGACGCATTTTGCAGATGTTGTGCAAACTATAATTAATTTGTCTCTGACAACTGATGTTGTGCATCATTTTAAGAACACTGGATCTGGTCTGGTGACTGGATATAAGGCAGTATTTGGACTGATTCCATAATTGTTCCACTTTTTTGTTCTCCAGCCTTTTTGGAGGATTCCCAATGATCATACTGCTACTGTGTTAACATGGTCTTTCTCCTTTTCCAACAGGGAAATCAACAATATGGAGCACGCATACTCAGCTAAACAAAGATGCAAGGGGAATCTAGCATGCTATATTCAACATGCTTGGCTATCTAAACTCAGCAAGAAAAAAATACCCTAGTTTCACAAAATGAATGACACAAAGTAAAACCTGTGTTCTTGTGCATCAACTGTCCTACTGAAATCATCTTGGACTTACAGCTGGAACAGCCCTCAGTGGAAGCAATCATTCAACCCCTACATGAGTACCAGATACCATGCAGAGTAATGCAACTGTATACACACATTATAATAATTGCTTTTGTAGGCTATGACACATCTTATATACTGAGTTTAGAAATGTATCAGGTATTAAGGCCCTCATTCTGACCCTGGCGGTCTTTGACCGCCAGGGCGGAGGACCGCGGGAGCACCGCCGACAAGCCGGCGGTGCTCCAATGGGGATTCCGACCGCGGCGGTAAAGCCGCGGTCGGACCGGCACCACTGGCGGGGTCCCGCCAGTGTACCGCGGCCCCATTGAATCCTCCGCGGCGGCGCAGCTTGCTGCACCGCCGCGGGGATTCCGACCCCCCCTACCGCCATCCAGATCCCGGCGGTCGGACCGCCGAGATCCGGATGGCGGTAGGGGGGGTCGCGGGGCCCCTGGGGGCCCCTGCAGTGCCCATGCCACTGGCATGGGCATTGCAGGGGCCCCCGTAAGAGGGCCCCTACAAGTATTTCACTGTCTGCTGCGCAGACAGTGAAATACGCGACGGGTGCAACTGCACCCGTCGCACAGCTTCCACTCCGCCGGCTCGATTCCGAGCCGGCTTCATCGTGGAAGCCTCTTTCCCGCTGGGCTGGCTGGCGGTCTGAAGGAGACCGCCAGCCAGCCCAGCGGGAAAGTCAGAATTACCGCCGCGGTCTTTCGACCGCGGAACGGTAACTTGACGGCGGGACTTTGGCGGTCGGCCTCCGCCGCCCGCCAAGGTCAGAATGAGGGCCTAAGTGTTTTATATCCTAATAATTTAAAAGCAAGGATTTCCTGTTTGTGTTATCTAAAACCTTACATGTAAAACACCCCCTATGACATCACATTCAGACGTACCAGCAGGGGATGACATACAGTCCTAAGATCTGACTCCATTTTTAAGTAGGCCCCAGATCCATCTTCGGAAATGGAAGTTACCATTGTCTCAATTTTAGATATTGGGAGTTGGCGGTTTCCTCAATTTATGCAGAATCACTTTCATGCCTGCAATTAATGCAAATGTTGCCTTCCCTTATCTTTCTAAGAGCTGTGAAAATCTCAAGTAATTCGGCTAATGACATAGATAAAACACCTCATGCAACGTCAGTCTATGACAAGTCTACTTTTTACCATGTCAAATAAGAACACATACAGACATATAACCAAAATAGTGTACTCTGAATTGGCAACCTTTCACCTTATATGTTCATAAGGAAACATCTAAGATACACACCTTGATGCACATAATCTATGTCAGACATACCTAAACTTATGTCAGAAACCCCAATCTCTGACAAGTTTTAGTATATAAGGACTGCCACTTGATCACTTGTCAAGAGAGGTCCATTGCCCAGATTACGGCGCAAGGTTCTGCCAGAGACGATTTTGCGTACTGCACACTATGAAGATGCTACATCTTTCCTGATGCTGATAAAGCTGTGTCCTGGAGAAAGGCTTCTACAACAGTGGATGTTTGCCCTTTGCAGGGAAAACTGCCTTCACACTTCCACTGATAATGACAGCTCTTGCTGTCAACAAGGTATGTAGGGTGTCTCTTGTCCCTAAGAAACTCTAGACCGTAATTTGCTCTGCTTTCCATACTCGCTCAGTGTAGCACATAGAAGCAGGTTTTAGGGTGTTAGGTTTAGATGTTATTTTAACCATGTTAGAAATGTTTTTTCTCATTACTCACAACATGAATTTTTGCTGTTTATATAATATCCTGTGTAGTTATTTTAGCTGTCCTGAAAAAAAGGTTTGTCCTGTTGTAATAAAGTATTTTAGTTAAAAGTGTCCATTCTTCCTAGTACAGTGTGGGTGTGGATGATATTGTGAATAATGAAATAGTTTTTTTTTATGTTACCACAGTGGTCCTGATCCTGTTGTAGGGATTGTTAGTAACCTAGAAGCAATAACTCTACTTCAACAATTATGTTAGAAATGGGGTCTCTGGTTGGCAGGCAGTTTGCACTCGGTCCATGCAGGAACCGTCACTCTAGTCAGGGTAAAGGGGTTACATTCCTCAGACAAATCCTGCTCACCCCCTTCGTAGCTTGGCACAAGCAGTCAGGCTCATCTCAGAGGCAATGTGTAGAGCATTTTTACAAACACACACAGCAATACAGTGGAAACACTACAAATGGGACACAACACCAGATTAGAAAAATAGTCAATATTTATCTAAATCAAACAAGACCAAAACGGCAAAAATACACAAGCAAAGTTATGATTTTTTAAAGTGAAAAAAGTGTTAATCCATAGAAATCAATGGATGCGTTGTTTTTACACAAAATACCTACTAAGCATCAAAAATAAAGCCACACGGTCGACCGTGCGTCGGACAAATAAGTGATGCATCGATCCCTGACTCGCAAATGAGGCCGTGCCTCAATTCTTCTCTGGTCGGGTAGGCGATGCATCATTTTCTCTCTCCTGCAGAAGAGCGATGCATCAATTTCCAGACGAGCAGCCTCGTGTCAGTGCAGGTTCACTGTGGTTTTGACACCCAGTAATGATGCATGTGAAATCCTGATGCACGGTGGTGAACAGCCACTCTGCGTGTGTGATGTGTCGATTTTGAAAGCCGCAAGCGGGTGTTTTGTTGATTTTCCAGCCGCGAAGCAGGTGCTGTGTCGATTTTTCTCCCACTTGGCTCCGGTGCCTGGATTTTAGCCTTAGTTCCACCAGCTTCTCATTTCAAGGGTCCAGGGACTGGATAGGGCACCACTTCACAGGGTAGGAGTTTCAGTAAGAGAGTCCAGGTGCTGGCAGAGGAAGTCTTTGATGGCCCTGAGACTTCAGAACCAGGGGCAAGCTCAGTCCAAGACCTTGGAGACACTTCACAAGCAGGAAAACACAGCAGAGTCCAGTCTGTCTAAGGTACAAGCAGCAGCTGGAGGCCGATCCAGCAAAGCACACTTACAGGCAAAGGGGCAGTACTCCTCCAGCTCTTCAGCTCTTCTCCTTGGCAGATGTTTCTCTTGATCCACGAGTAATCTAAAAGTCTGGTTTTTTTTGGTCCACTGCTTATACCCATTTCTGCCTTTGAGGTGGGCACACTTCAAAGGAAAGTCTGTTGTTCACAAGATCCTGCCTTGCCGAGGCCTGGCCCCAGACACGCACCAGGGGGTTGGAGACTGCATTTTGTGAGGACAGGCAAAGCCCTTTCAGGTGTAAATGTCAACTCCTCCATCCCCACTTTAACATAGGAGACACATCAGGATATGTAGGAAACTCCTCTGCTCCCTTTGTGTCACTGTCTAGAGGGAATTCACAAACAGCCCAACTGTCAGTCTGACCCAGACGTGGATTCTACAAGCAGGCAGAGGTACAGAATGGTTAAGCAAGACAATGCTCACTTTCTAAAAGTGCCATTTTCAAACTGACTATCCAAAAACCAACTTAAAAAAAATATGGATTTTTAAATTGTGAGTTCAGAGACCCCAAACTCTTAATCTCCCTCTGCTCCCAATGGGAAACTGCACAATCGCAAACTGGATTTGATACATACTAAAATGCAGTTTTTTTTTGTGCAACCTCTGTCCCCTAATCTGCCAGCACTAACACCTGATTGGCTTCCATAGAACACCATTTCTGAGTTAGAAATGTTGACAATTATGCCCACGGTCTAACTTGTCTGGAATCAAGTCGCGTTTCACTTATACTCATGATTATACAGTAAGAAAAAGTCACATTCCTTTTTATCTGATGAGCTCCTATGATAAATACATCTATCCTCCAGGCTAATGTCGGTAGTCACTAGTGCCTAGAGGCACATGAGCTCTGCCCTGCCAGCACACATAGAGAAGAAACTGCTTTTTGCAGCTTGGAAGACAGAAATATAAACAGGTGAAATGACAAATCGGTCATTACATCTCAAATCTGTTTATATTTCCGAGGCTGTGCAGTTGAGAGGCAAAACATGCATGTCAGCAGCAGAGGGCATCTCCTGTGCTCCTGGGATTGTGCATGTGTTAAGGGTGCTTTTATTTTCAACCGGATCACAAATTCACAAGCCATACACATGCTGCAGAAATGCAAAGCAGTGCAGCATGCTTGGGGATGGAAGTATTTTGGACGGTGAGGTGATGTCTCCTTAGGGCCTATCAGATAGCAGGACAGAGCTGGGGGAGGAAAGTTAGCTCTAACTTGATACCTGATAGGACTGCTTGTCAGTCTACGCACTCTCCTCAGGCAGAGAAAGAAATGATCTGTGGCACGGTCAGGCAAAGAAGTGCTTAAGAAAGGTTTTCCAGCCTGAAAGATTCTGCAAAAGCCCGGATAGGAAATGTAACTCTGACTTTTTAGTAAATCATCCATCAGTATTGATTTTTAACATTCTTTTCTGCGTTTGTTTACTTTCACTTTAGATTAATAAGGCAGGTGTAGATCACATTTTAAAGTGCTTTCTTTTTATGCTTGGTGTTTTAATTATACACTGATAAGAAGAAAAATTACAAGCTTTAGGGAATTTTCTTTTATTGGACATTGAAATACTGGTCATGCCAGGGACAAAAACAGCCAGGTGGCATGTCTACCCGTATTCAGACTGGCAAAGAGGGAACGGGGTATGGGAAAGTTTCTAGTGTCATTTATGGTGCATTTCCATGTACTTTTCTCCAGGGCTATGCATATATGTGTTGCACCCTACTATTTAAGATGAGAGCATGTGGCAGACATTACATAAAACTGCTAAAACTGTCCTGTGTGATAGTGAGCGCCTACCCAATCCAGTATAATTTACAAAATGTAGTGAGCATGATTGGTCAATTACACTTGGCGCAGCACTAAGCCATACCATAATTCAAAAGCAGAAAATATTAAACTTCAATCATTCTCTATTGATAATGTAACTACATACTGGTGTTTTAATGCACACTCCCTGGAGATAATACAGGTAGGGCCAGATGTAGCATTTTCCGATTTTGCGAATCGGAAATTGCGAGTCGGTGCGACTCGCAATTTGCGATTCGCAAAATCGGATGCAGTACGGTGTCTCAGACACCGACTGCGAGTCGCTATGGGGACGCAAAGACCCACCTCATTAATATAATATATTTTGCGACCCCATAGCGAGTCCCTGCACTCACAGGGATGGTGGCCTGCTGAAGTCAGCAGACCTCCATGTCTGTGGCTGCTTTTGAAATAAAGCAGTTTTTATTTTTTATTTTGCAGCCCCTTTTCCTTAAAGGAAAACGAGTTGCAAAATAAAAAAAATAACGAAACCTTTTGGTTTTGGTTTTTCAGAGTAGGCAGTGGTCCAATACTCTGAAAAACCCTCATTAGCAACATTCACAAAGGGGAAGGGGTCCCATGGGAACCCCTTCCCTTTTGCGAATGGGTTACCACCAGTGTGACACTGGTGGTAACTGCGAATTGCTTTGCGACCGCAATTCTGCATTGCGATGCGAGTCGCAAATAGGAAGGGAACACCCCTTCCTATTTGCGAGTCGCTTTCCCAATTTGCGAGTCGGTACCGACTCGTAAATTGTGAATGTGCATCGCAAAAGGCTTTTTGCATGGCGCAAACTGCCATTTTCGCAGTTTGCACCATGCAAAAAGCTTTCTACATCTGGCCCGTAGTGCCTAACTGTTCAGTGAGGTCATCTAGAAGACATATATCAATCATCAATATTTTGAGGTTCCTAGTAATAGCAACATACATAAATGCACTATTCGATAAACACTTAGGGCCTCATAGTGGCACATTGTGCCATAGAACGTCATTTTTGTTGACGCTCCGGTGGCGCAGTGTGCCAGCCCATATTTACAAGGGCACGCAGAGCCATCTTGTGTGGCTTATCATGGTCTTTTAAATATTTTTTAATATTACACTGCGTGAAAGGAGAATTCCATGGGTGTTGCTTGGGTTGTTCCCATGCAACACCCATGGAACCCGAAGGAATCTGATGCATTCCCAGAGTTAGAAGACTGGGAAAGCATCAGATTCCTACGCCTGAGGGGTGGTGTAAGAGTGATGCAACGAGGAGCAATATCTTTATTTCTCCCTGTTTTTTCCTCTTTCTATGTGTGCTGCAAAATGCAATTGTTTTGTGCAGGAAGGTGTCCATTCCTGCATAAAAACAATCATCCCCACAATGCAGGCACCCTTGCACAATGGTGCAAGGGTGCCTGCATTGGGGCATGGAAACAATTTGTGGACAAAAATGGGCTATATCTTGTAGGTACGGTGCATTTCTGCCCTTTCCCAGTGGTGCAGGGCAGTGAAGCAAAACACTTTCTGCACTGCCCAGTGCCACAGGCCTTGTAAATGAGGCCCTTATTATACCTTGCACCTAATTATATATATATGTCCAGGGTAATGAAAGTACTTGATGTCATCATTTTTCTCATTCCTGCATGACAAGAATCCCTGAGCACATGTGTGCCAAAATCTCTCAAACATTTGTAATAATAATCAATTGTTCAAACAAGTTCATAGTTTGTTGTTCTCCAAATACTACTTGATTTCTGAATACTTCTCTGAATACAAAACAATCGTCCAGTAGTCTCTTGACAATAGTTCTTAAAATTAAAAAAACATAAATCAAGTCTTACGGTGGTGCTGACTCCAGCACAATTGGTGAATGATTGTCTAGCAAGAACGCTGTGGAGCACGAGGGAACTAATACCCAGTTGCCTAAGACAGCTGCCACCAACTTCAGACAATATCTAGAGGTCCAGGGTTCCTGGGCTTTGTAGTTTCATGTGAGGCACAGTTGTCTTATACATTTATAGACACAAAGCTTTTTGCAAGGGCTGCAACAATATTGAATGACCATTGCCATATATGTATGTGTGTGTGTATGTGTGTGTGTGTGTGTGTGTGTGTGTGTGGGCATGTATAGTCCATGCTGTGAGGACCAGTTTGGTCCTCCGAGCATGGGTAAACACTGTCAGTTCGAAACAAACACTATCTTTGTGACGACCGACGTGTTAGGAGGACAGGTCCGCATAGTGTGTTTAGGTAGTTTCGAGCGAGTGCATCAAAAAGGTAAAAGTGCAGTCATATTTGCCTTGGCCCACTTTATAAACTTCCCTACTATCAAAGCGTGCGTGGAGTTGTAAATACACACTTCATTACGATCAATGGCCTTTCCTCATATCTATAGGTATGGCATGCTGTGTGTGTGTGTGTGAATATGTATTCACTGAAAAAAACTAAATTTAAAGAAACATTATTGTTAGGTGAAAATGACAGTTAAAGCATAGGGCCTGATTTAGATGTTGGCGATAAGAGTCCTGCTGTCGACTTTTCGACTGAAAACCGTCCCGCTGCCGTGACGGTCCACTCGCTGTATTTAGATGTTGGCGGTCGAAGAGACGAAAGACTGCATTCGAACCTTCATCTCTGCCAAGAAACACTGCCCACGTCAACTGTGGGAAAGGGAAAAGGGGGCACTGGCGGGACCACTGCCAGCCTTCCCACCATGCAGATTTAGACGTGCCTTACCATCAAGGAAAATGTGTCAGTCCAACCTCCACTTTCTCACTTGGTGGATTGGGGGAGAATGGGGGTGCAAACACTCCTTTTTTCCACTCCCCCCTGTCTTCAACTGGACACGATTGGGCAACACCTGCCATTGCTGCTGCCACCAACCCATGTAGAAAACATAGCCCCCCCCATCGATGGACTCCAAGGTAGGGCTGCCACATTGCCAGTGTACATTGAGTGGGCACTACACAGGAAGTGGGGACCACTGGAGACATATACATGTCGCAGTCATTTTTTTTATCACTGTGACATGCAAATGTCGGGGACACAAGTGGGACAGACACAGATAGGGACACCCTGGTACACAACACATATCCCACACATAAACTGTCATCATGGTCCCAGTATTCATTGCTAAATGAATGCTGGCACCACAATAACAGTACATTCACACTTACCAACTCTGTCCATGTGTGCACATTAACAGGAGACCTGTACCTGTCATGTTGTGCTGTGAGTTGTGTGTGTTAGTAGGTGTATGTATGTATGCAATGCAATTGGCTTGTTAGGGTGGGGGATCAGGTGTTTGTGTGAGTGTGTTTGTGTAGCTGAGTGTGCATTTATGTTGTGTGTTGTGGGTGTGTGGTGTGGGGGTGCAATGTCAATAGTGTTTGTATGCTATATGATGGATGTATGTCAATATGTGTTTTCGGCATGTACGGGCTGTGTTGTGTCAGAATGGCAATGTGTTATTGTGTGCATGTGTTGTGTAGATTGGGGGTACACCAATGGCTAAGGTAGAGTGTGTGTGCCACATACCTCTCTCCCATAGCCTCTGCCATTGCACAAAGTTCATAGAGTCTCCTACCATCAGTAAACGACCCTTACTGAGACCGCCAGCAGAACTGTAGCATCTAAATAAGGTAGGTGAAGACCGTCGCCATCAAAAAATCAAAAAATCATTAACATTTATAAAGCGCGCTACTCACCCGTGCGGGTCTCAAGGCGCTAGGGGAAAAAGGGGGGGTTATCGCTGCTCGAACAGCCAGGTCTTTAGGAGTCTCCGGAAAGCGGAGTGGTCCTGGGTGGTCCTGAGGCTGGTGGGGAGGGAGTTCCAGGTCTTGGCCGCCAGGAAGGAGAAAGATCTCCCACCCGCCGTGGAGCGGCAGATGCGAGGGACAGCAGCGAGTGCGAGGCCAGAGGAGCGGAGGAGGCGGGTGGGGACGTAGAAGCTGAGGCGTCTGTTGAGGTATTCCGGTCCCTTGTCGTGGAGGGCTTTGTGTGCGTGGGTGAGAAGTCGGAAGGTGATCCTTTTGCTGACTGGGAGCCAGTGCAGGTGTCTCAGGTGTGCGGAGATGTGGCTGCTGCGGGGTATGTCGAGGATGAGGCGGGCCGAGGCGTTTTGAATGCGTTGCAGGCGATTTTGGAGTTTGGCTGTGGTCCTGGCGTAGAGGGTGTTGCCGTAGTCCAGGCGGCTCGTGACGAGGGCGTGGGTCACGGTTTTTCTGGTGTCGGCGGGGATCCAGCGGAAGATCTTGCGGAGCATGCGGAGGGTGAGGAAGCAGGCGGAGGACACGGCGTTGACTTGCTTGGTCATGGTGAGAAGAGGGTCCAAGATGAAGCCGAGGTTGCGGGCGTGGTCTGTGGGGGTCGGTGCGGTGCCGAGGGCTGTGGGCCACCAGGAGTCGTCCCAGGCGGACGGGGTGTTGCCGAGGATGAGGACTTCCGTTTTTTCAGAGTTCAGCTTTAGGCGGCTGAGCCTCATCCAATCTGCGACGTCCTTCATACCCTCTTGTAGGTTGGTCTTGGCGCTGGCGGGGTCCTTGGTGAGGGAGAGTATAAGTTGCGTGTCGTCGGCGTAGGAGGTGATGATGATGTCGTGCTTGCGTACGATGTTGGCGAGGGGGCTCATGTAGACATTGAAGAGTGTCGGGCTGAGTGATGAGCCTTGGGGTACGCCGCAGATTATCTCGGTGGGTTCTGAGCGAAACGGAGGGAGGTAAACTCTTTGGGAACGGTTTGAGAGGAAGGAGGCGATCCAGTCCAGGGCCTGGCCTTGGATTCTGGTGGAGCGGAGGCGGGTGATTAGGGTGCGGTGACAGACGGTGTCAAAGGCAGCCGAGAGGTCGAGCAGAATGAGGGCGACTGTTTCACCGTTGTCCATCAGGGTTCTGATGTCGTCGGTGACTGAGATGAGGGCGGTTTCAGTGCTGTGGTTGGTTCGGAATCCGGTTTGTGAGGGGTCGAGCAGGTTGTTGTCTTCCAGGAAGGTGGTCAGCTGTTTGTTGACGGTCTTCTCTATTACTTTGGCTGGGAAAGGCAGAAGAGAGATGGGGCGGAAGTTTTTCAGGTCGCTCGGGTCAGCCGTAGGTTTCTTTAGTAGGGCGTTGACTTCGGCATGTTTCCAGCATTCGGGGAAGGTAGCAGAAGAAAAAGAAGAGTTGATGACGGTCTGGAGGTGCGGGGCGATGATGTCGTCGGCTTTGTTAAAGATGAAGTGTGGGCAGGGGTCCGAAGGGGCGCCGGAGTGGATAGAGTTCATGATGGATTTGGTTTCTTCCGTGTTGATGTGGGACCAGTTGTTGAGGGTGATGGCCGTGGATGCCGGTTCGGTGGTGTTTGGTTGGGTCTGGTGTCCGAAGCTGTCGTGGAGGTCGCTAATCTTGCGATGGAAGAAAGTGGCGAGGGATTCGCACAGATCCTGTGAGGGTGTGACGGCGTTGGCGCTGGGGTTGGAGAACTCCTTGACGATGCTGAAGAGTTCTCTGCTGTTGTGTCTGTTTTTGTCCAGTCTGTCGGTGAAAAAGTTCCTTTTGGCGGCACGGATCAGGTGGTGGTGTTCGCGGGTAGCGTTCTTGAGGGCGGTCATGTTGTCAGCTGTGCGGTCCTTGCGCCAGGCTTTCTCAAGGGCGCGACAAGTTTTCTTTGATTCTTTGAGGGTGTCAGAGAACCAGAGAGGTTTTTTGGTGTTGGTCTGTCGATGCGTGCGTTTGAGGGGAGCAAGGATGTCTGAGCAGTTGGAGATCCAGTTTGTGAGGTTGAGGGCTGCGTCGTTGGGGTCGGTGGTGAGGGTGGGTTGGTTGGTTGGCGGCGAGTGCGGAGAAGAGTTGCTCTTCGGGGATCTTGTTCCACTGTCGACGAGGGATGGGTTGGGTGCGGAGGTGGCAGGGTCTCGCGTCGGAATGTGAAGTGGACGCAGCTGTGGTCGGTCCAGTGTAGGGCGGAGGCATGGCTGAAGAAGACGTGTTTGCTGGCGGAGAAGATGGGGTCAAGCGTGTGTCCGGCGATGTGGTTGGCGGTGTTCACCAGTTGTTTGAGGCCGAGGTTGGCGAGGTTGTCGAGCAGGATGGTGGTGTTGGGGTCGTTGTTTTGTTCCAGATGGAAGTTGAGGTCACCTAGGAGGATGTAGTCCGGCGAGGCGAGGGCGTGCGGGGAGATGAAGTCGGCGATGGCGTCGCTGAAAGGGGCGCGTGGCCCGGGAGGACGGTAGATGAGGGATCCTCTGAGGGTGGTCCTCGGATCGGTGCGAATCTGAAAATGCAGGTGTTCAGCGGCGAGAGGGGTGTCTTCGGTGGAGGTGGTGACGCTGATGGAGTCTTTGAAGACGATGGCGATACCTCCTCCGACCTGGTTGGTGCGGTCTTTTCTGGAGATCTTGTAGCCTTCGGGGATGGCAGTGGCGATGTCAGGGGCCGAGGAGGCGTTCATCCAGGTCTCCGTGATGAAGGCGACGTCCGGTGCTATGGAGTCCAGGAGGTCCCAGAGTTCAACAGCGTGTTTGTGGACGGAGCGAGTGTTGACTAGGATGCACT
This sequence comes from Pleurodeles waltl, assembly GCF_031143425.1. Taxonomy (NCBI): domain Eukaryota; kingdom Metazoa; phylum Chordata; class Amphibia; order Caudata; family Salamandridae; genus Pleurodeles; species Pleurodeles waltl. Next base: position 1,272,533,124 of record NC_090447.1, on the reverse strand, counting down.
TGAGGTGGTTGAAGGCGCGTGGGCTGGTGGTCATGGTTGTTGCGTGGTGGAAGGTGCGTTTGCAGGAGTTGCAGGCGAAGGGTCCATGGGTGCGTTTGGGGTGAGCTTGGAAGCAAGTGTTGGAGCGTCCTGGGTTGAGGGCGTGGAGGGTGGTGGGATCGTAGCGGGTCAGCGGGGCTTGGGAGAGCTGGGGTCCAGGGGTCGTGGCGCTGGGCGCGGGACAGGCGTGGACGGGCGCGGACGGGCGCAGACGGGCTTGCCTCTGGTGCGCCTCCTGCGCGCCAGCGGCGCGCCCGCTGCGCAATTGCGCAGCGGCTGCCATATGAGGTAGGAGGGGGGGGAGGGGTCAGGTGGGGGCGAATGGGAGCTGGGGGGCGGGGGCGTGCAGGAGGTCGCGGCGGGAAAGCGCGAGGGAGGGGGGGGACAGGTAGAGTGAGAAGAGCTGGGGGAGGGGGGTTTAAGGGTGGAGGGGGGTGAGTGTTAGGAGGTTTAGGAGATAGGGGAGAAAGATAGGAGTAGGGTTGGGAAGATAGGGGAGGGGGGGTTGTAGAGGTGGGTGAGGGTGAGAGGTAGAGTGAGAGGATAGGAAGATAGGTAATAGAGGGGGTGAGGGAGGGGGGGAGAGATAGAGAAATAGATAGAGAAAATAGATAGGGAAATCGATAGATAGGGAAATAGAGAGATAGGAAGATAGGAGGAGGTGGAGAGTGAGGGAGTTAGATAGTGGGATAGAGAGATAGAGAGATAGGTAGATAGGAGGAGTGGGGGAGGTAGATAGTGAACGGGTTAGATAGGGGAGATAGAGAGGGGGATGCGAGTGGGGGAGGGGGATGAGGCAGGAGCAGGAGGGCAGGCGCGGGGAGAAGAGGACGGAGGAGGCAGAAGAGCCGAAGTCAGAAGACAAGAAGAACAGAAGACAAGAAGACAAGAAGAACAGAAGACAAGAAGAACAGAAGAACAGAAGACCGGAAGGAGAGAAAAAAGGAAGATCAGAAGACCGGAAGGAGAGAAGAAAGGAAGACCGGAAGAACACAGAAGAACACAGAAGAACACAGAAGAAGATACAGAAGAAGATACAGAAAACGAAGAACAGAGGGCAGAAGACCACAGAAGAAGATGAGGAAGAAGAGAAGTAGAGTGAATACGGGGGAAAGAAGAGTACAGAAGAAGATTACAGACGAGGAGCGAGGAGGAAGAACAAAAGAACAGAGAAGAAGAAAAGAAGAAAAGAAGCAGGAGCAGGAGAGAGGGTGAGTAGCGCAGGGCAGAGCGAGGGGCTGGGAGGTGGGGGGTACTTACTGTGAGGTGGGTCTCAGGAACTCAGGAACCTGGAGGAGCTGCAGCGGCAAGGGGAGCGACCTACCCTTGGGTCAAGGGTCGCTACCACTGTCGCACATCGGCCGCCATATGAGGTAGGAGGGGGGGGAGGGGTCAGGTGGGGGCGAATGGGAGCTGGGGGGCGGGGCGTGCAGGAGGTCGTGGCGGGAAAGCGCGAGGGAGGGGGGGACAGGTAGAGTGAGAAGAGCTGGGGGAGGGGGGTTTAAGGGTGGAGGGGGGTGAGTGTTAGGAGGTTTAGGAGATAGGGGAGAAAGATAGGAGTAGGGTTGAGAAGATAGGGGAGGGGGGGTTGTAGAGGTGGGTGAGGGTGAGAGGTAGAGTGAGAGGATAGGAAGATAGGTAATAGAGGGGGTGAGGGAGGGGGGAGACATAGAGAAATAGATAGAGAAAATAGATAGGGAAATCGATAGATAGGGAAATAGATAGAGAGATAGGAAGATAGGAGGAGGTGGAGAGTGAGGGAGTTAGATAGTGGGATAGAGAGATAGGTAGATAGGAGGAGTGGGGGAGGTAGATAGTGAACGGGTTAGATAGGGGAGATAGAGAGGGGGATGCGAGTGGGGGAGGGGGATGAGGCAGGAGCAGGAGGGCAGGCGCGGGGAGAAGAGGACGGAGGAGGCAGAAGAGCCGAAGTCAGAAGACAAGAAGAACAGAAGACAAGAAGACAAGAAGAACAGAAGACAAGAAGAACAGAAGAACAGAAGACCGGAAGGAGAGAAAAAAGGAAGATCAGAAGACCGGAAGGAGAGAAGAAAGGAAGACCGGAAGAACACAGAAGAACACAGAAGAACACAGAAGAAGATACAGAAGAAGATACAGAAAACGAAGAACAGAGGGCAGAAGACCACAGAAGAAGATGAGGAAGAAGAGAAGTAGAGTGAAGACGGGGGAAAGAAGAGTACAGAAGAAGATTACAGACGAGGAGCGTGGAGGAAGAACAAAAGAACAGAGAAGAAGAAAAGAAGAAAAGAAGCAGGAGCAGGAGAGAGGGTGAGTAGCGCAGGGCAGAGCGAGGGGCTGGGAGGTGGGGGGTACTTACTTTGAGGTGGGTCTCAGGAACTCAGGAACCTGGAGGAGCTGCAGCGGCAAGGGGAGCGACCTACCCTTGGGTCGAGGGTCGCTACCACTGTCGCGCAGCGGCCGCCATATGAGGTAGGAGGGGGGGAGAGGGGTCAGGTGGGGGCGAATGGGAGCTGGGGGGCGGGGGCGTGCAGGAGGTCGCAGCGGGAAAGCGCGAGGGAGGGGGGGGACAGGTAGAGTGAGAAGAGCTGGGGAAGGGGGGTTTAAGGGTGGAGGGGGGTGAGTGTTAGGAGGTTTAGGAGATAGGGGAGAAAGATAGGAGTAGGGTTGAGAAGATAGGGGAGGGGGGGTTGTAGAGGTGGGTGAGGGTGAGAGGTAGAGTGAGAGGATAGGAAGATAGGTAATAGAGGGGGTGAGGGAGGGGGGAGAGATAGAGAAATAGATAGAGAAAATAGATAGGGAAATCGATAGATAGGGAAATAGATAGAGAGATAGGAAGATAGGAGGAGGTGGAGAGTGAGGGAGTTAGATAGTGGGATAGAGAGATAGAGAGATAGGTAGATAGGAGGAGTGGGGGAGGTAGATAGTGAACGGGTTAGATAGGGGAGATAGAGAGGGGGATGCGAGTGGGGGAGGGGGATGAGCCAGGAGCAGGAGGGCAGGCGCGGGGAGAAGAGGACAGAGGAGGCAGAAGAGCCGAAGTCAGAAGACAAGAAGAACAGAAGACAAGAAGACAAGAAGAACAGAAGACAAGAAGAACAGAAGAACAGAAGAACAGAAGACCGGAAGGAGAGAAGAAAGGAAGATCAGAAGACCGGAAGGAGAGAAGAAAGGAAGACCGGAAGAACACAGAAGAAGATACAGAAGAAGATACAGAAAACGAAGAACAGAGGGCAGAAGACCACAGAAGAAGATGAGGAAGAAGAGAAGTAGAGTGAAGATGGGGGAAAGAAGAGTACAGAAGAAGATTACAGACGAGGAGCGAGGAGGAAGAACAGAAGAACAGAGAAGAAGAAAAGAAGAAAAGCAGGAGAGAGGGTGAGTAGCGCAGGGCAGAGCGAGGGGCTGGGAGGTGGGGGGTACTTACTGTGAGGTGGGTCTCAGGAACTCAGGAACCTGGAGGAGCTGCAGCGGCAAGGGGAGCGACCTACCATGACGGGATTCTCTGGTCCGTGCCCGACGAACATCTAAATCGGGCCCATACTGTTTTAAGCTATTTAAACCACTGAAATTCACCAATTATTGTTATCCCAAGTAACCCTAAAGTTACTTGGGTTAACAATATATAATTTGCGCCCTTGCCCTGCACAGTATTGTCATGAATGATGTAATTTCAGATGTTACAGTGATGTTATCAATCATGTAATAGAACATATCATGAGTGTGGTGATGTAGTATGTGAGAAGATTAGCAGTGCATGGCAGGGTACAAGTTATAGTAACTTTAGGGCACAAGTTATAGTTACATGAGATAACTATAACTGTTGAATTTCAGTGGCTTTATTCATTTAAAACAGCACGTTTTAAATGACATTTTCACCTACTTTTACGTCCCTTTAACCTTTGTTTTTTTCAGTTAATTACTTCGAAGGTTTTTTAAATATATGGACAGTGTGGGTTTGGGTGGTGTTGGGTGCAGGGCCTGGCCTTACATCCAATCCTATGTGGGGACCCTACCCTTGCAGCACACTGCCTTCCACTGTGCACAGTGTGGGGTTGGAGGAAGCCAAACCCCCCACCCCTCCTTGTGGGCGTGCAACCTCCTTTTAAAAAAGAAAAAATTGGGAGGTCGGAGGATCTGCATATCTACTTTGATGTTCAGCATGAGACCCCTGGGGATCCTCCAAAAAAACACAGGGGTATTGCTCTGAGCGTTGCTGTGGATCCGCAGATTCACCTAACAGACAACAAATATTTTATAAACAAATTTGACCCCAGGGAAGGGTCCCTCTTGGCCAAGGGTTTCAGGCTATCCCTATCCTCCCCTTATATGTCATTTTGTTTTCGTTTTTTAGGACTCAGGGACGAGTCCTATGTAGCAAGATGGTGGCTGCAACATTTCATTCAGGTTGAACCAGCCAGTCACATAGGGCAGTTGAGCCTTCGGATCGATGTGCTTGCAAGTGAACACATAAGAACACTACAGTGGTAAATTGAGTTGTGGGAATGGTAAGTTGGACAGCACAAGGGCCAACATAAAACTTTTATTGTCCTTTTGGGGGTTGATGGGCTTGAGGATCAAGGCAGCAGGTGGATGCAATGGATCTTATTTTGTCCTTCTACATCATATTCTAGGTAGAAGTAACAGTTATAAATTTCATAGGGAGCACATAAACTTGAATATTCTCAATTCATCATATGTATTACAAGGATAGACATATTCACAATATGTTCAAAGAAAGGAGGTTTCTCAGTTCTACATCAATTATACATACTGATATTGTACATGGAAAACTTTTTACAAAGATAACTTTTTTCTCGTGTGTTAAACACAAGTGCTTCAAGCCTTAGTCTTAAAAATAGTAGTTGACTCAAAAAAACAAACCGAAACTCCAGCCAACACGTTTGGTGTAGCTTCTTCAGGGCTGAAATCACAAGAGTAAAATACAACATGGGAGTCAATCCATCAAAAATGTGACATAGGAGACACATAAAATATATGAGATACACATTTATCTTTTAAATATGTGTCTGGACAAACCATTTATACATTCATTTTACCATCCAAATGTCAATATCTTTTTTCACCTCAACATAATAAAATCTCATCATTGAGTCAGTCCATCTTAATACAACATAAGAAAAGAAGCCATGTCCTAATATTCCAAAGGTCAGAATAATACATTTTTCTACATTGCAAGTTCTCTAAACTGCATCATTCTTTAGAGATGTGATCCCCTAAATCGACATTGTTCTGTAACCACCTGATCCATATGTTTTGGATTCTTTTAGTACCCCCAGGTAGAAGTAAGTAGGTATTCCCAAGAGGACCTAATGTTGGACGAGAATGGAAAGAAACAAGACCCAGATACAATCGTATTCACAAAACAGACTGATCTTTTTATTTTAGATATGTAAAATGTGGGATAGTTTCGGGAAGAATATAAAATATCTGAGAAAAGAGAAAAAGAAAATGAGTTGACTATTCACAGTTATCAAGGAAATGGATACCTTGTTTTATAGGCTGTAAATTAAAATTTAAGAGTTTGCCAAGTTATTGCTGGGGAACATTCGAAGGAAAGAATATGAGAGATCTATTTTAATCTACATGTGCACGACACAGCAATCATATTTTCATACTCTTTGTATAAGATGCTGCCATTGACCTCAATCAATAACACACTTATAGGGCTGTACTTGTGGGGGACACACGATGGTCACCCAACTCAGTTATGAAATTCTCGACAATGGCATGAGTGGGTGAGTTGTAGCCGTAATGTAGGACTCTTAGGTCACCCTTGCAGTACTTTAGATTATAACTGTGAGAGACAATGATCCAGTGGTCCCACCTCATTTGATGAAAGCTGACCCCAGAGGGGTGAAGGGTGCACTGGATTTTGCTAACGCCACTCTTCTGACGGTAGCAGGGAAGTTTCGGGCCAATGTTACCGGCCTCGAGAGCTCTACGAGAATGTGAAGACGTCTTGAAAGTCTTTGTTTTTTTTCCAGGGAAGGCCCACTTCTTCTGTCTCTGGAAAACCCTTACGTGAGTTAAGGTACAGCTACAGGAAAGGAAAGTGATAAGAAGTCACATTTTTAATCTTTTTCAAAGACAGTGGTGTATCCATCTTTTCTGACTGAAATACACAAATAGTGGAGTTGAAGGTTCTGGAAAAGTGTATCTTTGGGCTCTGAAGTCAGTGAAAAAAGGTGTTTCTATGCGAAGTATTTTGTTGATGAGTGTTGAATTTGGTGCTACGAACTAGATGCTCAGACGACATGCCTCCCTCCACTAACAACTCCAACTTGCATGAAAACCAAGAGCTGGCCAAAGAGAGATTTGAAGAGTAGACTATTGCAGCTCTCACTAGTAGATCTGATGCAGAAAAGGATTCAGTATGGAACTGAAGTGTATGTATGATCCAAGGATCTTGGACGTAGAGGTCTGCTGTGGCAAAAGGCTTCACCAGCCGCACCATGCTGGAGTTAGCGGTTCGGTTCACCTTTGGCCTGCTGTCCCTGGTGGCAGATATCCTGTACAGATTCAGTATGTAGTTCAAATGCTGGGTGCTGAACTGCCTCTTCCACAGCACCCTGGGCTTATGAGGGAGCTTCTCCAAGAGCACTTGTATCAGAGGTAAGGTGGGCTCTGGCCTGGCTCTTCAGGCCTGCAGCGTTCTCCTTCTCAGCCAAGGCCTTGATGAATAGGACTGCCAATGCAGAAGCACAACCGGAAATGACTCAGACGCAGCATGGCTGCAAGTCTTTGCGAGTCTATCAGATTTTAGGAGCTGGTATTTAGGTGCCGACAGCACTGGGATGGAAGCATTCTGCTGCAGGTGTTACTCAGGAAAATGAAAGTCTCCTGGGCTCCCCTCCACCTACCCTCTGACCCTTCTCAGCCAGATACCAAAATGTTGAATCCCTGCATGGACTTGAATTGGAAACCAGGGGCCTGATTCACAAAGGTAAACTTAAACCAAAAGTCTAAGTTTAGACCAAAAGTCTAAACTTAGACCAAGAGTCTGAGTTTACTACTAACTCCCCCAACTCCCCCCCCACCCCGTATATACAGTAAAACATTCTAAACTGATACTGCAAATCCAGTAACATCCACGCTGCCAGGACTGACAGCCTAACCCCCAGTCCCATAGACCAAGGACTACCACTCTGAGTGGGAGGAGCATTCCCAGCCCCACATAAAAGTATACATCCACATCAGGTGTCAAAGAAAACAAGAACAATAATTAGGTCATTAGGTGTTATGCCCTAGACAGATAGGAGTATGTCCTAAATAGCAACGTTGTAGTATCCCCCTATTAGACAACAGGCTTGCCCACACTCGTGACCAACAATAGAATCTATAAACCCCCCTCAGCATTAAGTACAGCATCCTGAGGCACCATAGCAATGGTACCATCACTATGGCTTACCACTCTCATTGGGCTGCCCCCTCCAGAGGCCTGGGACCGGCTTGTCCCATTGACTCCCCTCGATCTCCAGTCTGGGGTGGGGGTCCTCCAGCCAGATCCGGGCCTCAACTGTCTCGAGCCCACACCCTCCCTGGGCACCTTATCCCAGATGTCAAGCCACTTCCATGCGTCTTCTGGTGTGTCGCAAAAAATGTGGCTTGTCTTCTGAGAGAACATTCAACTTGAGCGGATATAATAACATATAGCGGAGGCCCATTAGTCGTAGTTTTGCCTCGACTTCCAGAAAGCCTTTTCTGACCCCCTGAACATTGTTGGTGTAGTCTGGATATATTGAGGTCCAGTGGTTTTCAAATTGGGGAGCTGCTGTTTTTCGGACCTCACGAAGAATGCTGTCCCTGTCCTAAAAGTTCAGGATGCAAGTGATGATGGCCCACGGAGGTGCTTCATGCCGCAGGGGTGCCATCAAGGCCCAGCATCCCCTTTTGATTGCAAACAGTGAAGACAGACTGGTTTCAAAACATCTTTTATCAAGCATTCTACAAAGGCCTCCATCGCAGTTCCTTCAGCACACTCCGGGAACCCCAGGAGACGTATACTGTTGCAAATGGACTGTCCCTCTTTATCCTACATGCCCGCTTCCAGGGTCCTGGCCCGGGACATAACTTCCATGACCTGCTTTCGGAGGATGGCCACCTCAGGCTGTAGGTTGGTGATAGAACTCTCCTTAACTCGCACCTTGTCCGGTACCCTGTGGAGATTGACACAAAGGAGATTGACTTTCAGTGCCACCGTCTCTATCTTGTCTTCTAGGGCTTCCCTGGACCATTGTACTGCCACAAGCAAATCCAACCATGGTGGCTCCTCTGCATCTGGAGAGTGCCCTCCATCCTCCCTGTGTCCAGCCTGGCACCTCTGCAAAACCTGGGCCCGGTGTGGCGTACTGCTCCATTGTGTTCCCCTGTGAAGGGGCCACTTGCTTATTCTTCCCCAATAGGAGAATCCGGATGTAGGGTTGCATTCCTCGTAGTGAGGGCAACTGGCTCGAACCTTCGGTAAGCAACAAGTTGCCCCTGAGTCCAGGTCACCACCGCCTTAGCAACTCAACAGTGCAAGCCCTCGCTGGCTTCAAAATGCTCTAAAAAGTGACTCCTTCGGGGGCAGCGATCCCCCTAGTTCATGGGTCCATCCGAGTCCTGGTACTCCAGGCCAGCTTAGGTCCCTGCCTTTCAGGGTTCCCTCTGTGATCCCCAGCACCCCCAGCCAGACCATCCACGTGCCCCCATGCAGAGGCCCAAGGGTACGCCGCCCAACAGCACCTTGGGGATCCACCCAGAGCTTGGCCATAGTCACGCACTGACAGAGGACTACCAGGGGGGCCCACGACTCCAACTCACCTCCTCGTGGCCCTCCACAGGTCCCAGTCTTCAGGGAAGCAAGGCCGGTCAAAGATATCACCCCGCGGGGGCCGCATGACACAGCATGTCTCCTGGTTTCACCAGCATACCATGACATCTGCCGCCAAAAGTCAGCAGAATCACCTCACGGTCCATGGGAGAATGGCCAGCAGTGACATGGCCCCAGAGAAAACAGCAGGCCCAAACTGTGCTGGCCGGTAAACTGCACAGGTGAGGGCAGGGGCTGACAAATGCAGCTTAGGCTTGAGGACTAGCCAACCCCCACTGCAGTTTTGTTGTCATCTCACTGGCTCTGTTCTTGCCACAGTATCTCCCCACCAGGCACAGGAAGGCCTCTTCTTGGTGGTGACGAGTCCCAGGGCCACTGGCACCCCAGCCAGTGACCGCATCCCGCCACTTGCAGTATCCTTACCAGTGTTGGTAAGGCTCGTGGCAGCCCCCTGGCAGAGCCCACTGGCTCCCCAATTATAGGGGCTCAAGGTGGGCCCAGCCACGACCCCAGGGAGCAGCAGAGGCTGAACCACTGAGGAAACAGATCGACAGCCCCTCTCCTCTACGAGCCGGCAGATTTTTGAATATATTTCAGGGCATTATGTTGAACAAATGCAGGCAGTATGCAGCATTTAAAGTTCCTGATGGTGGCAGGATTAGGTGAGGCCACGTGGGAGCTCCTCAAGGCCACAGCCTGTCGGCCATCTTGCGTGGCCACTCCCCCCCATTTTTCGTTTACTTCATTTAAAAATCTATTGGCGAAATTGTTTCAGATGCTTTAGTTTTTGTCTGTTTCCTCTGAAGCACTCAAAATTCTTCCTTGTATTTGAATTTAACCTATTTTTTTTATTGAAATGCTATCTTTTTCTCGATATGCCACTATCATCCAATGAAGTCTGAGGGCAGGGTCGTCTTTGCACCTGCTTTGGTTGTCAGCCTTTGCTTAAAACTCAATAAATAAAATGTTACATTGTATTTGCCAGCCTCTTTGATTCACTTGAGTTCAAAACTTAACATTCTCTTATATTAGACACTGCCTAATTGTTTTTATTAATTATAAATAACAAGATTTTAAGATATTTAAGTTTATCTTTGCTTATTTTGCCAGTCTTAAGATTGGCAACTAATTTATCACACCTTTTCGTCAACCACTGACCATAAAAAGCCAAGGTAAGGGTATAGGAGTGTCCCAAAAGTGGATATAAATGACCTATCCTATTTATGAAGATTAAGGAGTGGGCGGATAAACTCCCAATATGAAAACAAATATCACAAGTTACAAAAACGCATTTTATGAGCGGTTTTGAAACACAATTATCTCCAATGTTGTACTTTTCATATTACTCAATGTGCAGGTTCACTATTCTTTTCTATGGCTCACTATTTTCAATATTGGACCTCGCCTAGAATGTGTTTACTACCTTCCTAAATTTACATCTAATGTACATTTCAATATCAATTAGATTTCAGTTTATTTTTCTATGTCAGAGAGTAAAGTCAAGATAAATGCTATTTCAGTTAGAATATGCCATGAGAATTTAAAAAACGACAAAATAACTTTAAAAGATACTTTTTCAGAAAGTCTATGACTACCATACTTAAACTGAAATAATGAGAAAACAGTTGATAACATTACACAGCCCTCGTTGAAAGGGTCTGCTTCTTTCCTTGTTCTTACATTGTTTGACCCTAGCTGTAGACGCCCATGAAGACTAAGGGCCTTATTACGAGGCTGGCAGTCTTCAGACCGCCAGCCCTGCCGTGGCGGTCATGACCGCTGCTGCTGTGACGGTTTGACCACCACAGAAAGATTCTGGAGGTCAGACCATCAGAGTTCCACCAGCACTGCTGGAATCGGTGATCCTGACAGCCTGGCGGTGGCAGAGATCGTAATCTGCTAGGGCAGCGCTGCGTACGACCTCGTTTTCTGCCAGCCTTTTAATGGCAGTTTCACTGCCATGAAAAGCTGGTGGAGAACAGGTGCAGGGGTCCGTCTGGATGGCACCGCCGCAATGTTCACTGTCAGCACAGCAGACAGTGAACACTGTGATGGTGCTGGTGCACTCTGCGGGCTACAGCATTGCCGCTGGCTCGATTACAAGCTGGAGATAATGCTGTAGCCTGTTTTCCACTAGGCCGGCAGATAGAGACCGAGGTTTCCACCCACCAACCTAGCGGGAAACTCCTTATTGGACTGGCGGGGGGTTGCCACTACGATAGCAGCCACCCTGTCAGGAGTTTGGCGGACAGGCTTTCCCGTCCGCCAAACTCATAATGAGGTACTAAGTATTTGATGCTACTGTAAACTATATTAGCATTTGACCCATCCTGTAGTAAAGTGATTGCGTCAGTGACACTCATGACACCATAGGTTTTAAATAGAGGAAATAACCCCTTTCCAAGGGCGGACAGTGTCTTTGTAAAATGAGGGATGGAATTCATGCTCCCCAAATTAAAATGGCAAAGGCCACTGCCAGATTTTCCCTGGGCTCGCTTGGCCCCTCAGGCTGTCACGAGAAGGATACCTAGCCTAAATTCGACATAACATGTCTTTGGATACATTCACTCTAAGGTCCTGGTTGAATTCCATGCAGAGGTTCTCAGCTGCAAGAATTATTTTTGGCTGGCATGTCCACACTGAATTCCTTCTATTCTAGCCGTATAGCTTGCTGCCAAGGGCTATAAGGCTATTGGAACATCCCACCCACTAAAAGGGTAGACCGTGCTAAATTAAAATGGAGAAGCATTAAGACAAACATTGGAATGTTGGAGCTCTGGGCTTCTTCTAGCCATTATAAGCATGAGCCGAAGGTGAGGGCTTTTAACAAGGGAGCGGGCTCTAAGGCTATTAGAACCTTCTGCCACTAGAGGGCAGAATGTTCTAATAAATAAAACAAAGTCTTCACGGAGCCTGAGGGGATTAAAATCCCCTTGGCTCCGTGAGGCCTTTGTTCACAGCCGTTGCTGTGAACAAAGAAAACATTGGATTGTTGGCGCTCCGGGCTTTTACCAGCTAGTAAAAGCTTGGAGCACTCCATTGGCTGCAATGGAGATCCCAACATTCCAATATTCTAATATAGCCTTAGAACCCGCCGTAGCGGGCTCTACCGGCTATTAAAGGCCCGCTCCCGCGTTAAATGCCCGAGCCGAAGACATTTAACAAGGGAAAGGGCCTTTAATAGCCGGTAGAGCCCGCTACGGCGGGTTCTAAGGCTATTAGAACATTCTGCCACTCAGGGCAGAATGTTCTATTAAAAAAAACAAATTGCTCATGGAGCCCGAGGGGATTGAAATCCCCTCGGGCTCCGTGAGGCTTTTTTCACAGCTGTTGCTGTGAACAAAGCAAACATTGGAATGTTGGTGCTGCGGGCTTTTACTGGCCAGTAAAAGCCCGCAGCACTCCATTGTTTTCAATGGAGCTGCCAACGTTCGAATGTTCTAATACAAGTTAAAGCTGCAGAAGTAGATTAACAACTGCACAGGCACAGTACTTCCATGCAGAATTCTGCACAGTATCCAGTATTCTAGGGAGATTTTTCTCGCTCATTTATGACCTGCTCTATGCAGTTGGTAAACATACATGGGGGCTTTTGTGGGGCAGAGGTCGAGGGATGAGGTTACGGATTGTAGGGGAGCAGAGGAGGGAGCTTTGCCAGTTCCCCCTTTCCCGTCAAAAATGTTGACAGCAATGGGGTTTAAGGCTTAACTGCTCCTGCAGCCAAAGCCTCATGATATTGAAACAGTAGGAAACACAGTCCCGTAAATTCCAGTCCTTCGTTCCCGAACTGAGGGGAAATGGGTACAGGAGCACCCAGCCAGCCCTGATTAGGCACAGTCAAATTCCATACACCAATTGCGCTACACCTGACTCATAATTAGGGCCTTAGTAGGATTTGAAGCCAATATTCTCCTTATGGGAAAGATCATTGTATATCAGAGAGCTATATTTGACTGCACAAATTACTTTTCTACACCTCGAAAAGACAATATTCTTTTTTAGTTGGGCCAATTATATTGTCTTTAATAAGTGTAGGCTTGTACCAAAGGTAGCTAAATTCCAATTCAATGAGGGTGTTTTTCAAATGTGGCATCCGTGATTTGCAGCAGCTCCATGGTAGGATGCCACCTCTATCATGCAGCTACAATACGTTCGCACCTGAGGATTACCTTGTAACCTGCCCCTACATGAGATGGGTCAAATGGGTAATAATATCAGCTTTCTGTCTGATGCCAAGCTCTAAAGACAAAGATACTAAGGGGGTATCAGTCTCCAATCAAAGGAGAGATCTTAATGAATATTTTACAATTTAGGCAATTGTTTTACCTCTATACGCTCCTTGAGCTCGACACCATTGATGGTTGTAGCTGTTGCCCTTATCTTGCACACCTGGAGGATTAACTGAACATCTGGCTGTCGATCATCTGCTTGCCTCTGTTAACGCGTCCATCTATGTCAGTTTATACACATCAGGACTCGTTTTAGGTCGATGAACCTTTTGACCCAGTGGTGAGTCTCCGTAAAACGAGATTACCATGCATCAAATATATTTCACAATAACCATTAATGAACCTTCGGCGCATTTATTAATTCTTAGACTCAAATAACCACACCTTGAAGGAAGATTTTGTGAATTTATTCCCTATTGATTACAATCTAATAATAAACGTATTAATCTCAAACCAAGAAGCATAAAAGCATAATCACAAAGTGGCAATTACGATGAACTTTCAACAATGCAATGATCAGAATCATAGGATAGATACGTTAGAAGAGAATAGACCATAGTGCATGATAAACTACAGAATATCAGTTCAGCATAGCTACATGTCAGTCACGTCAGTTCCGTCCGTCAAATGAATATCTCATCTAACCTCAGATTAGCATTAGCATGTTGGGCTTCATGCAAAACAATTTAGAACATCAATTTGGAAAACATCTAACTAAGATACCTAATTAAACATACAGCAGTTGGTACCTAGAAAGAAAGGCATATAGATTCTATTAGCATTAATAATTACCCTCCTCGAGTTAAGTCAGCATACAAGATCAGTCTTCGTCTTCAGGACATCAGATGGTTCACCGTCAATCTATCTAAATAGAATCAAGGGACACTCTCCTCATATGGAGGAAAGTATAATAGGTCAGTCTATGGGCTAGGATAATTTTGTTTAAGTCTCAAATCACCAAATAGAGTGACAGAGTTTCTGGATGCAATCGGTATCATTCCCTACCTAATGCGCCTTGTCTCTTGTGTCATGAGTTTTTATCCCCTTTTCGTAATCCATTCCCCCAAATTTCTATTGGTTAATAACTACACCCCATCATTGGTAACCAATCAAATTATACATTAAGTAATGTATTTGTTATTTCTTGATACTGAATTGTTTCTCAATTAGTCTTCATAATCAGCATTTTTCGTAGGTGGTACGTCCGGGGTTACTTCACCATCTTGGCACACGTCTCGGGTCAGGAGTTCTTTTCCCCTTGTCTCATCGCCCTTGAAAGTGTCCATTACTGTTTCGAAGCACATATCTTTTATACTAAAAGCTGCTAGCATGCGGATGGGAAGATTTCTTCATGTTTCGAATTAATACAGAAAGAACAATAGCTGGGTCATAATCATTCGCGAGTCCGCACACAGAAAAAGCAGGAAAAATAAGCTTTGAAATGAGAGTTACACAGCTAGTTCGCAACTCATGCTAACTTAAGACATACACGTTTTAATGAATACAGTTTTGATTGTAATAATGCATATATCTTATTATTATTATTATTATTAGTGTTCATAAATGAGTAAATCTTCACGTTTATTAATGCACTTTAATTATTATTTATTGATATTGCTTTGCCAAATGTAAGCGTTTCACGTCTATAATATATGATATTTAAACTACGCTCTCTCAGTCCCTCCTCTGATGACGCACGTCATCAAACAATTCTTGATTTTCAATTTTTCACCTTGCGCATAATACGCATTTCAACATCTTGCCCTTTATGTGAACTTTCCCATATTTCATTGAACATTTTCTCTCTTTCACTTTCTTCATTCTGTTTGACTCTTTTTGACAAGTTTCTTCTAATTTTGTCGTCAATTTTGCATGCTCCCCATAATCCTAATAGACAAATTAAAACAATTAGTAGGCCCAACATAATTTTTGCAAGAACACCATTCCAAATATTGGTAAACCAGTTTCCTACCCGGGCAATTCCTTTTCCAAACTTTTCCCAAACTCCAGGTTCTTTCAGTTCCTTCAAATCTGTACTATCTCTAGTCAGGTTAGTAAGCATGTTTCTAATTTCCTTACTATTATCGGGTATATAGGAACAGCAGTGACGCTCATTAAGCATTTTGCACACACCTCCATTCTTTGCTAAAAGAATGTCTAAAGCAAGCCGATTTTGAAGAGTCATAGCTCTTTCTGCAGCAAGTTCAGTATCCATTAATAATATTGCTCCTGTAAAGTTTGTCAGCATGTTATCCACAATAGTAGACAACTTTTGAATTTTCATAGAATTTAAGATAACCCCAACTGATGGGATTATTGCTCCAAATATGTCACCAATGACAGCCGCCACTGATTCTCGTTTTTGTCTAGAATGTTGTATTTCAGAAGATTTAGGTATTTGTTTTAAGTCATCAATCTGGTATATCTTTGGGAAAACTATTCCCAAATAACATGTCCCATACCATCCCTTTGGGAGACGATAATATGCATTTAACCCACAGATGTAATAGCCTCCAGGAATCGCTGGGTCTTGTCCATTTAACATGAAGGTCCATTTACTCTGAAACAAAAACACATGCCTACATTCACTCGTACCCACAAACAAATTGTCTTGATCAGATTTTGGTCTGTATATACATAGTCTACCTACGTGTAATGCATCTATAGCTAACTTGCCTTGTGTTTTAATTGCAGTGAAAGCATAATCATTTGCATAAGTACGTTTTTCTAAACCCTTTTCTAATTTCTCTTTTAGTGCTTTGCGTCTATCATCTGTGTGATCTAAAAAGCTTTTCTCTACAGGAGACAGTAAGCACGTTAAATTGTTGTGGTGTGCATAAGCAGTTCCAAATGTTAGTGTTGGCTCAAAGAATCCTCTAACTAGTTTAATATCATGTTCTTTAGCTAGCTTATTTAAGAATTCAATAACAGGCACAAAAGAAAACACAACATCCAGATTCGAATAGAAGTATTGTACATGCTCTTGATTATAGAATCTCGTTAGTAACAAGCTGCAGCTAATTCCATAAGTAAGAGGGAGACTATGATAAGTAACCCCCTCCTGCACAGATGAAGGAATTTTAGTACACACATAACAATTTTTCGTATCCATAGTTTCCACATACTCATTTAATAAGCGATAGAAGACATTAGTAGAAAGTTCCCTCTTCGTATTAGTTCCCTCATGAAGATGTTTAGTATCTTGTTCAAATTTTTCCCACTGTGATAATTTATTAGTTGTAGTGGTAGTCTCAGGTTTTGAAGTTGCATTAATAGTTTCACTCTCTCTCCACGGCATTCCCACAATCACTCCCACAATCATTATTGCGCATACAACACCTATCATAAGTCCTAACCAACCACACACTTTATTTCCTTTGTTGCTATAAGCCATGTTTGTATAGAATCAGAATAGCAGATCAACAATCAACTTAAGATGGCAAACTCTTTATGTGTATTTACAGCGTCTTCTCTCACTCTAGGACCCTTTTTGTCAATTCAGGTTAGCAGCTTGTCGTAATCAGGTTTCTTGATGTCAAATCCAGGTTTGATTGTCTCTTTCCGGTAGGTTTATAAAGTCTCTTTCCTTTTGATATATTTTCTGTTGCTTTCCTTCAGGTACCGTAGTATTGGCCAGGTACTTCTCGATCAAAACAGAATGCTAAGAATTCTTGTTGCCACTCAGAGGTTGTAGCATATGCCCATTCAGGACCTGTGTACCTTTGATTTGCTATTCGCTTTCTTTTTAATCTTCGTTCGCCTTGCTGTTCTCCTTCACTCAGATCATCTGCTTGTGAGGTATCACTCTCTTCTATTATTGTCTCGTTTGTTAATTTTCTTATTCTAAAAGGTGACTTTTCTGGCCATGTATCACCTCTATGTGTCTTGTTTCGGTGATTTCCTTCAGGACGCTGGACAGCACCCTCCTCTATGGTGTTTTCTCTCGGTAGGCTTGGAATTCGATCAGAATAGTCTGATTAGTTTTGATTTGTATTTGTCACTATTCCGTCTCTCTCTCCTTCTGGTTCAATACTGTATTCTGGTTCTGAATTGTATTTGTCTGCTTCTGGGAGAACCTCTCCTTGTCTTTGTTCTCCTGCTGCCTCCACTGAGATTGGCACTCCGTCACCACTCTCAAACTCTCTGATAGTGTGAGGGACGCGGCTGTTCTCAGCGGGCTCTCCTGTAGTCTCAGATCTTTCTTGACTGATCTCTGATTCTGAGACTTCTTCTCTCGAAGTTGCTGTACTGGAATTTTCAAGTTCCTCTTCAACAGGACACGTTACCTTCTTTGTGTGGCTGGCATGTATCCAGTTAGGAACCCCGGCACACTTCACAGCAGTAGTGGTCGTCAATATCACTTGATATGGCCCTTTCCAACGCGGCTCAAGACACGATTTTCTTACGTGTTTCTTGACAACCACCCAATCTCCAGCTTGCAGAGAGTGTCCTGGTTCGCCGATTGGTGGTAACGTGTTAGCTTCTACCTGGTGAGAGAAAGAGCGTATCACGTCAGCTAAATTTTTGCAGTAATCCAGCACCATATCATCTGTAATATTCACTAGTGCATTGGCAGGTACCGCTGGCAACCTCATTGCTCTACCCATGAGGATTTCATGAGGGGACAGTCCTGTTTTCTTATCTGGTGTATTTCTCATGGACATCAGTACTAGCGGTAATGCATCTGGCCACTTCATGTTTGTTGCTGCACACATTTTTGCTATTCTTGATTTTAAGGTACCATTCATCTGTTCAACTAGTCCTGATGCTTCAGGGCGATAGCTACAGTGTAACTTCTGCTCGATGTTGAGTGCTGCACACAGAAGCTTGATCACCTCATTGTCGAAGTGTCTTCCCCTATCTGATTCTATAGAAACCGGGAAACCGAATCGTGGTATTAATTCCCTCAGTAATAATTTTGCAACTGTGAGACTGTCATTTCTGCGTGTAGGGTATGCCTCAATCCAATGACTGAAAACACACACAATCACCAACACGTACTTCAATCCTCCACAAACAGGCATTTCAATGAAATCCATTTGTATTCTATTAAATGGACCTCCAGCTCTTCCAATGTGGCTCAAATTTACCACTGTTCCTTTTCCAGCATTCATCTGTTGACAGATAATGCACCTGTGACAAGTAATTTCTGCAGCATGTCTGAATTTTGGATTAAACCAATCAACTTTAAAAGATCTGATCATGGCGTCTCTTCCTAAATGTGCTTGCCCATGATATATTCGGGCAAATTGTGATAGAAGACTATTAGGTAAAACCAACTTTCCATCATCTGAGACCCATATATCATCTGCTCTTTGTGTACATTGCATTTTCTGCCAGGAACGTTTTCCTTCTTTGTTAGCACGGCTTTGTAGTGTCTTTAACTCATCTAAGGTATCAATCACTTGTAATGCTAGATTCAAAGTTGTGTCATTTTCAGGCTGAGGTAGCAATTCCCACTGTTCTTTGAATGATATACAATTTAATGCACAAAATCTTGCTACCTGATCTGCATAATCATTCCCCATTGACACAAAGTCTTGTGATCTGGTGTGAGCACTGCACTTTACCACGGCAACTTCAAGAGGTAACTGAATTGCATGTAACAAATCTCTTATCTGCTCTCCATTTTTCACAGGTGATCCGGAAGAGGTCATGAAACCCCTTTGTGACCAGATCTGACCAAAATCATGTACAATTCCAAATCCATACCTACTGTCAGTATAAATTGTAACTTTCAAATTTACAGCAGCATGGCAGGCCTTTGTAAGAGCTATTAATTCTGCCACTTGTGCTGAAAATACCTTTTCAAGCCAGGAGGCTTCGACTATGCCAGACATTGTACACACTGCATAGCCAGCTCTTAATGTTCCAGTTGAATCTCTTAAACAGGACCCATCCACGAACATAATGCAATCATTTTCTTTTAATTGGGTGTCCTGTATGTCTGGGCGAGGTTTGGTACAGAGGTCAGTCACCTCAAGACAATCATGCTCAAATTCTTCCCCTTCTTTTATTTCTGTATTTTCATTGGGAAGCAGAGTTGCCGGGTTCAGTACTGTGCATCTTTTCAGTGTAACATTCGGTGTTCCCCAAATAATCGTCTCATATTTGGTAAGTCATGCATTTGTCATGTGCTGTGTTTTCGTTCTTGTCAACAAGATTTCAACAGAATGTGGAACCAAAACTGTCAAAGGGTATCCCATGACTATGCCCTCACATTGGGAAAGGCTTTGACCAACTGCTGCAACTGCTCGCAAACAACCCGGTAGGGCTGCTGCGACAGGGTCCAAAGTAGCTGAAAAATATGCTACAGGGCGATTTGCATCTCCGTGGACCTGTGTTAAAACAGACAAAGAACAAGCATCACGTTCATGACAAAACAACAGAAAAGGTTTTTCATAATCAGGCATCCCTAATACTGGGGCCCTGCACATGCATTCTTTCAGCTCCAAGAATGACTCAAGTTCTTCTTTTGTCAAAGTGATTGTATATGGCTCATCTTTAACATCTTTTCCTGTCAATTTTATTAAGGGTTTTGCAATGATTGAGAAATTGGGTATCCATTGGCGGCAATAACCCACCATTCCCAAAAACATTCTGACATCTCTTTTTGTTGTTGGGGGATTCATTTGTATGACAGCTGTTATTCTCTCCTTTGATATTCTTCGGGATCCTTTCTCAATTAGATGCCCTAAATATTTTACTTCTTTCTGACAGTACTGCAGCTTCTTAGGTGACACCTTATGCCCGTTTCTTCCCAAATGATTCAATAATGCAATGGTATCATATTTGCAACTGTCTCTGGTTTTGGATGCAATCAACAAGTCATCAATGTACTGCACAAGAGTTGAATTAAAAGGCAGTACAAGAGGTTCCAAATCCTTCTTTAAGATCTGATTAAAGATAGATGGCGATTCAGAAAACCCTTGAGGGATCCTGCACCAACTGTACACCTTATCTAGGAATTGGAAACTGAACAAAAATTGACTTTCCTCATGCAGTGGTATTGAGAAAAATGCTTGTGATAGGTCTACTACGGTAAACCATTCAGCATCGCAAGGAACTTGGAACATTATTACCGCTGGGTTAGGAACCACAGGGCAGCATTTTATCACAATTTCATTTATTTTTCTCAAATCCTGCACAATCCGAATCTTCCCACAGGGCTTTTTTAAACCCTTAATAGGTGAGTTACATGGACTGCTCAAAACTTCTTTCAAAACTCCTTGCCTGAGAAAATCTGCAATTATCTGTGTTACTTCGATGAGTACGTCTTGAGTCATGTGATATTGTGGTACTTGGGGGAATACTGCATTTGGTTTTATCTGCACCTTGACTGGTTTAACTCCTTTAATTAATCCAACCTCCTTTCCTGTCAAATCCCACACTCTCTCTGTTACGGACCCTTGTAGGTCAGCAGGTAAGTCGATTAGTGTGAACACTGGGAATAAGGTAATTAGAGGGTAATCTTCGCTCGTCTCCCCTCCTCCTATGAGCTTGTCCTCATCACCTTCATCATCACTGTTTGTCTGAACTTCTATTCCATCGTTGGAACAGGTAATTGAACATTTAGTTTTACATAGTAAGTCCCTTCCCAGTAGGGATACTGGACTCGAGTCACATACGTCAAACCTATGCAGGCCTTGGAAATTTCCAATTTCAACCTGTACTGGATCGGTAATTGGATTTGTCAAATACTGATTAGCCACACCAACCACTCGTATTGTGCGTCCTGATAAAGGTAACCTTGGTACTTCCACACTGCGGACTGTAGAGCGTGTAGCTCCAGTGTCAACCAAAAATGAAACCTTATAGCCCATTACTTTTCCTTCTACATATGGGCCTCTCTGATCTACTTCTAATGAGGCTGCGAGCCTACACTCTTCACTGTCTGAACTGTCATCTGACCATTCGTCATTCGTCTCATTTTCACCTCGCAATGGGAATTGCTGTACAGTGTTGTTTTGACTCGACACCTGACCTGTGACCTGCTGAGGAAGCATCACCTGTTGCTGACCCATCGGGGCTAGAGGTAGCTGCATTTGCTGTCTAGCCACCATAGGAATCTGCTGTTGCATTGGTTGCATGGGCACGTTTTGAAAACGCGGCAGTAACATTTGTTGCATTGGTTGTACCCCTGACATCTGAGCCAAATTATTTTGATAATTCTGATTTTGTTGTCTCATTCTTGGACCTCGTGGATTCTGTTGTGCCCCAACATTCATGCTCTGCTGAACTGTACCATCATGCACCATATTTGGACAATCCCGCTTCCAATGTCCCATGCCCCCGCACACGTGACATGGTGACATCCTCTTCACCACTTGCCCATCATTTTGAATGACAACATTATTCATGTCCAAATTACGATTCACAAAGCCTCGACCTCTACCTCTCGGCTGTACCTGAAACCCACCGTTCATTTGCGGTTGCTGATGCATCATTTGCTGAACACCATTTCCCTGAATTCCAGCCTGTGCAGCTCTTATCTGCATCACCATCACCTTTTCTTTCAGCTTTTTCTGTTTTAACTCAATTTCATCACTACAGTATTTCGCATACTGCAACACCTCATCAATCGGTTTAGCTTGCCAACAAATCAAAAGGTTCTTAATCATCTGACCAACCTCTGGTCTCAGCCCTTCAACAAATCTGAACACAAGATGATTCATGTCCTTCGGCTCAATCGTTTCAGTACCACTGTAATGTTTAAATGCTTTTAACAACCTCTCATAATAGGCATGTATTGACTCCTTAACCTCTTGCGAAGTCCGGTCGATTTTCTGCCAATCGGTCACCTTCGGTGACACCTTTTGTTTCAAAAACTCAATCACTTTATGATAATATTTCATCACCTCTTCAGAAGGTGCTCCTGTCGCCTTATCCCTTGCCGGTTCCTTTGTGGGCCAATCTACCCCTCTTTTGCACTCAAGCCACAAATCTGGTGGAACAATAATCTCAAACAAAGTATTCAAGTCCTCCCAAATACATTTTGCGAGCTTCACAAATCTATCTGTCTGCTGATACCACTCGATCGGTTTTTCTCTCAACCTCGGGTAATCGTTTGTAAAAGACAAAATATCTCCCCTGGACCATGGCACATGGACTAAAACACCACCAGCTGTTTCTCTCATGGGCAGGATTTTTACTGAATCTAGATTGGGTGTGGTCACTGTTTCAATAGACCCTGGGCTATCCCTCTTCCCTTTGTCTTTTTTCTTTGCCCATCAGTTTTCCCATTTCTCTAATGCTCCCCAGATTTGCGCATTCTGCAGGAATTCTTTCAGGTGTGTCTTCATGCCTGCGGATCTCATGTGTTCAAAATCTTTTGTGTCGAAGTCTAATCTGTAACTTCCTTTCAAATGTTTTGTGTTCTCAATATCGATGTTGTATTTGTCTGCCAGATTCGTTAATCTCTGATGTATTTTTCCCACTTCTTTAGTAATCTTAGGGCATAAGTACCTCAGTTCTGCCTCAGTGTAAGATTCTAACCTGTTCACCCCCATTGTTCCTTCCACCAACTCAGCAGCTTCCGCACCTAGCCGTACCAGATTCAGGTATTCATCTTGTTTTCCTTTTTCGGGATTGACTTCGGTTACTGTAGTTGCTGTAGCCTTTTGTGATGTACAAGTTTTCTCTAACCACTCATTTAACTGTTGTACTGTAAAACCCTGCAGTGAAATGTTCCCTGTATGTATCATTGAGGTACATGAGGTATTTGTACTCATAGTATGGGGAGTCAAGACTCCCAACCCTGCTTGTTGCATTGCCTCAAGAGGCGCCCCTATTGGACTGAGGTCCATTAAGGGTCTTGATTGTTCGCCGACTTGTCCTGCCTGGGCCATTATTTGTGGAGTTCTAATAGACCCTCCTCTTATGGCTTCATGGGTCATGACTCCCTGTTCGCATGTCCTGGTTCTCTCTTGGGCATATAACGGTACTGGGGGACCAACAGTGATAGGTAGTGATATTGCGGCAGGTGTCTGACCTGATCCCAGGCTTCTAGGAGCTGCAACACCATAAGTCTGCTCTAATAATCCTGGTGCAGGTTCTTTCAAAGGACCCGCTACTGGGTTATACCCTGGTATCAGTTGTGGCGGTTGTGACACCAACTGTGGGGTTGACTCGATCTGAACCAATCTTGGTTTTGTATATATCGGGTCTGGCGGCACCACTAAGTTCGTAGTAGTCTCAAGCACTGGAACATCGGGATAAATTCTTTTTATCTGTGGTGGAGGTTGTAACTGTATCAGTACGTCTGGAGCAGTAGGTACACTGTCACCATTCTGTATCAAAGCTGTATCGCTAGTCTGTACCGTATCAGTAACTCCCTTCTCCTGTGTCTGGTTCCCAGGATCCAAGCTAGTGCTCGGAACATTGTCACTCACCGCATAAGGTGGTGGTCGGTCATGTAGTAACCTATCCATAAACTCCTCATCCTCTGAATCATCCTCTTCTTCCCAGGTCCTTTTTTGTTCTTTAACTTTGTCTGAGTCTTTGTTAGTTTTGAAAGAAGCTTTCTTTCCCTGTGTCTCTTCTCCCTGTGTTATCGCTGGAAATAGCTTTAACCCATCTACTATTCCCCGTCTCCACATCTTATTCTCGTTGTCCCACCTTGCTTCTGCATAAGATTTCTCTGCTCTTGTCAATCTCCTGTGAAACCTTTCCTGCCTATGTTTAAGAGCCATCAGATCCCAGATCGCTAGAGCCTCGTATTGTGCTGGTCTCGGAGGTGGTTTTTGTGTGCTTAACATCCACCTCAAGTTTTCTAAACCTTTTTGATTGAACGTCCCATGTTCCGGAAACGCTAGACACCCTTCTTTTTCTGTCAACTTGCGCCATTGTTTTAACCACAAACAAGGTGCAACACCCTTTTCCTCCATAACTGTGTAAGCTGGAGTACCCTCAGGTGGTGTAGGTTCCCCGTCGGTTGCGACAATGTACACATCTCCCCTCAAAGCGCTTTTGAATGCCTTAACAAAATTCATTTTATTTTATATTTAATCAGGAAATGGCTTAGTTCCCAGGACACTCTTCACCTGCCCTTTGCTCACCCTATTGCCTCTTACGGACGGCAGCCAATCCGTGTGCGACCCCTCTCGACATCTGACCTATCCCAGCGCGGCACCACTGACGTCACACTCATACACACTGCAGCTGACAAAGTCTTGCGGCTTGTCCACACCTCACTAAATTCTTACAACTCATACAAACTAATGCGATTTATTGCAGACACTTTAAATGACAACACAAATCTGCCGATTTACTACAGGAAGGGTAACACATTCGCTTCAGAACTTTACAGAGATTTCACTTGAAGCCTCGGCCGCTACTCTCTCCTTCTCAGTTCCCTCATACGCAAGCAGAATTTGACCTGCAAATCCTACTCTCGACTTGTCAATGACTCCTTCTAGTGCACTTTAGAACTTGTCAAATCTCCATCGAAGGTTTCACACATACGTTTGGACTCAAACTTGACTTGTCAACCACACCCGATTGACCTATTAAATCGCACAGATTACAACATAAACCATATTTCTCATCCTACTCCGGAGTCTTAGACCTCAATAGGCCTGTACTTTTGCCAACCACGTGGATAATTTTGAACAATAAGCGCTGCATTCACATGAAGTACGCCGACGTCCCTACTCTCATATTGTGGAGTACGCCCACTCCTACTAAACGACACTTATTTTGGCCTAAATATACACAATCTCACAATCTCCTGCAAGTTGCATAAGCTTTGAGCAAGCGCAAAGACCCTAACCACACATACTATGGCGCCGAGAACATTCCCAACTCATCTTAGGCAGGCTACGAGATCCCAGGAAAGCCCATGGTGAACCTAGCCACTCATCATTTTGCCAAATTTCATTATCACAGAAAACAAAATTAACAATGAAAACTCCGTCCTAGGGCCCCCAAGGGCCAAACCGTCGCTCTGCTACCAGAACTGTTAACGCGTCCGTCTATGTCAGTTTATACACATCAGGACTCGTTTTAGGTCGATGAACCTTTTGACCCAGTGGTGAGTCTCCGTAAGACGAGATTACCATGCATCAAATATATTTCACAATAACCATTAATGAACCTTCGGCGCATTTATTAATTCTTAGACTCAAATAACCACACCTTGAAGGAAGATTTTGTGAATTTATTCCCTATTGATTACAATCTAATAATAAACGTATTAATCTCAAACCAAGAAGCATAAAAGCATAATCACAAAGTGGCAATTACGATGAACTTTCAACAATGCAATGATCAGAATCATAGGATAGATACGTTAGAAGAGAATAGACCATAGTGCATGATAAACAACAGAATATCAGTTCAGCATAGCTACATGTCAGTCACGTCAGTTCCGTCCGTCAAATGAATATCTCATCTAACCTCAGATTAGCATTAGCATGTTGGGCTTCATGCAAAACAATTTAGAACATCAATTTGGAAAACATCTAACTAAGATACCTAATTAAACATACAGCAGTTGGTACCTAGAAAGAAAGGCATATAGATTCTATTAGCATTAATAATTACCCTCCTCAAAGTTAAGTCAGCATACAGGATCAGTCTTCGTCTTCAGGACATCAGATGGTTCACCGTCAATCTATCTAAATAGAATCAAGGGACACTCTCCTCATATGGAGGAAAGTATATTAGGTCAGTCTATGGGCTAGGATAATTTTGTTTAAGTCTCAAATCACCAAATAGAGTGACAGAGTTTCTGGATGCAATCGGTATCATTCCCTACCTAATGCGCCTTGTCTCTTGTGTCATGAGTTTTTATCCCCTTTTCGTAATCCATTCCCCCAAAATTCTATTGGTTAATAACTACACCCCATCATTGGTAACCAATCAAATTATACATTAAGTAATGTATTTGTTATTTCTTGATACTGAATTGTTTCTCAATTGGTCTTCATAATCAGCATTTTTCGTAGGTGGTACGTCCGGGGTTACTTCACCATCTTGGCACACGTCTCGGGTCAGGAGTTCTTTTCCCCTCGTCTCATCGCCCTTGAAAGTGTCCATTACTGTTTCGAAGCACATATCTTTTATACTAAAAGCTGCTAGCATGCGGATGGGAAGATTTCTTCATGTTTCGAATTAATACAGAAAGAACAATAGCTGGGTCATAATCATTCGCGAGTCCGCACACAGAAAAAGCAGGAAAAATAAGCTTTGAAATGAGAGTTACACAGCTAGTTCGCAACTCATGCTAACTTAAGACATACACGTTTTAATGAATACAGTTTTGATTGTAATAATGCATATATCTTATTATTATTATTATTAGTGTTCATAAATTAGTAAATCTTCACGTTTATTAATCCACTTTAATTATTATTTATTAATATTGCTTTGCCAAATGTAAGCGTTTCACGTCTATAATATATGATATTTAAACTACGCTCTCTCACCTCTTCAGGCAGCAGCAGATGTTTGTCTCAGTGTGCAGCACCCCTTTCCCCTTTCCTTGACCCACTCGAGCTTGCACTCAAAGTGGATACTAAACCCATATTCTAAGAGTTGACTATTGACAATAAAAGGCGTCTTTAGAAAAAGGAAAAAATTATCACCATGACTTCATAATCATCCCCTCTGTGCTGACTACATGGATTGTCAACTCTTTCATCATACAATACTCCATAAAACTATTCATTTATTTGCATACGGATTGTCTTGTTCGCAGAACAGAACACCATCATCTACAAAGAGGAGTACTGGCATAACTTGGGGGCATCAGGATTAAGGCTAAATAAGCATCATCATTTAAGGACAAACTAAACAATAAGGGAGCCAAAACACTGCCCTGATGGAATGACTAATCTTTAGGTGGACCACGCCAATGGGCCATTTTACTCTTGTGTTTAGGCTTTTCGGTGAAGCAGCTGTAAAGCAGCTAGGAATGGTTTTTGAAGGACCTGCTGATTTATTGCAAGACATAATTGCATCTTACTCTTTTGCCTATATTGAAGACCAGTGCACAAGGTTCAATGTTAAGCATGATATAATTAATCAGGTTTGCACTCTTTCCTGATTTAAAGGTCTTGCAGACTGGGGTATCCGAAAACATTGGGCTTTGAGAAAACAGGAGATGTGTAGCATTTTCCTACCTAGTCATTCCACTGAAGCCCATATGAGAACAAGTTATTTGTTTGTCCGCTGTGGTGGTTATTAATATGTGTTTGGCAGAAGATCTATTAAAATCATTACACACTAATAGGGTACCTGAGTAGATTCAAATGTGCCATTAAAAAGGGATATCAGCTGAACAAAACGTATCCCAGACAAATAGATAATACATTCAGGGGTACTCTGTGGAACACCTATGGTTTAGGAAGTTCACTCTCCTACCTTCCAATAAGTTGAATTTGTTCTTGATACTAAATGTGAATAAAGTGTGTGTATTTAATATCATGCAGAATTGTTTTGTATAGTGCGAGTATGTCAACTGTTTCTCTGTCCATCCCATAACAGGCTAAACAATCTAAAATTGCTAAATTATAATTAAGTAATCAGGACTCAGGATGAGTTAAAGGGCTTGTATTTGTAACAATGGTTAATTGCATACATTTTGATCAGTGATATATTGTGATATATTGTAGTGTTCAAAAAAGCAACTCGTATTTTTAAATTGTGCTTCTGCTGGGAAAGGATAAGAAAGGGTTGCTCACTTTACATAAATATGTAAAGTAGTGCTCCTCTGGTACTGCTTCACACACTCACAAATTAAAGACACGCAATTCACTAAAGTAAGGACAGAGGTCACCACCTATACCTTTCATAAATGCATACAATAAGTGTGCAAAACTTGGCCAGCGTAGGTCTACATTTTAGAATAAATGTGGACGTGGCAAGTGGTAGTGGTTTGAAAATGGAGTCTATCCATTACAAAATGCGAGGAGCTAAGGGAAAACTAAGGAAGGGCTGAGAGGCACATTTAAATATACCAACACACCTACAAAGAGATAAGTCAATTGGTATTCAGTTACACTCACACCTATTCCAGGAATACAGTAGCCGAAGCAGGCTTACATCTACTACAGCCATGCTTTAGAGTAAGCCACACCTAGGGGCCTATACACAAGGGTAAATTTACACATGAGTAAATCTACATGTGTAAATTTACTCTCATACTTTGTAGTGAATTTACTACTTTTGGCTATACACCTTTTTTGAGTGGAAATGTACTACAAAGTGTAGACTTAAATGAGTGTAAAGTTATTACCAGTAACCTTTCACACATATGTAGAGGTCTCCACCACTAGGGCAGCGATCTCCCCATGGTAAAGCATGGGGAAACCTATAAATGTTTATTACACTTTAAAAACAATAGGAGCAATATTTGCACTTTGAATATTAATGTAAATTAATTTTATATATTGATTGCAAATGTATAATATTATAAAACATGCTACAGACTTATTAACTTAATTTTGTAATGAATGTGTAATCAATTGAAATAAATTGAATTAATTTAAAATTATATTTGAAGATTTATTTTTTTAAAAGGTCACATTAAGTAAACCTTATATATATATATATATATATATATATATATATATATATATATATATATATATATATGTATACATATATCAACTTGCAGTCATGTATATTTATAAACACTCTAAAGAAACCCTCCTGTGGAGGGTTATTTTAAGTCCCTGCTTTTATTATTTTCTGAGGATTGCCATTGCAGTTCCAGTGCCTGGCCATGTGTGGTGCTGAATGTATTCTAGGTCTCAGCTGGAGTATGTTCACAGCAGATTTAGAAGTGCTGTTTGTGAATAGGATTAGACTTTTGGGGGTTCCTTAGCCTTCCTTTACTCTTCTCTAAGCCCTAACTATTTAGTTATAACTATACCCCATTTTCCTGCCACCCTCTGACCCTCACACATTTACTACAAATGACCTATACCTACATGTGCAGCGAACTCAGCAGTTGGAGTGGAGATCTCGGTATACATAAGATAGGAGGGGTGAAGGCAGAGACCACTGGGCGTAGGTTTGTAAATAGCATACTGTAGTACGAGAGTAGTACTACTGCAGTATTACCAAACATTCTTGTCAAAGAGGCCCATGGAAATAAATGGAGGAAGGGGAATAACACGACCAGCACAACTAGAAGAATAAAGAAAAAAAATACAGAAACCCAATACATCACATTCTTTCCATGTACACACCTATCAAAGTAGTAATATATTTTACAAATAATTCACAACAATAAACATAAGCAATAATCACTTCACACTGAGTAGACTACACATAGAGCTACAAGGGTACATTCCCATTCAATCCACTTACCAATACAAGAGGTTAGGGAAATCAACAATTATGACGTGAACACATCCATAATCAGGTGAAACCCAGAACCCCATCAACCAATCACAACGATACACAGCCTTTTTACATAAAATGGTGAGCCAGAGCCAACTATTTTCTTTCGCCATGTTGGTGAAAGTGTTTGTCACCTTCTGCCTCATTTTGAGGAACACCTCCTCAGAGAGAGGATTTATAGCCACAGAATCACTATAGTTGGTATGCCCAAGGAAGCAGCAGTGGCAAGATACCACTTCCATGCAAATGTGCTTCTTGATAAGTTGCAACCTGGGCAAAAGAGTTTACTTCCCCGGCAGGCTTCTCGTAGGCCTCTCAATACGTGAACATACTGGTTGCACTCCACTTCATGGCTACTGGATCTTAACAGAGGACTGCAATGGAACACGGTGGGCATTTCACGGGTAAGACAATGTTGGTGCTTGTGCCAGGCACGGAGATGCATCACCAGACGAGGGCACCAGTATATCTCGATACCAAAATCAAAAAGGTAAAGGTAATTGGAGAAAAGGGGATTCTTTTGTATTGCCCACTTTCTGCACGTGCAATTGATTGCTATCATGTGGTAATGCAGTCTCACTTCATTAGTAACAGCATTTCTGCTAATAGACACTATTTGGCACTCCAGTAACATGCAAGTTGGCTACAATGCTAGGGAATGTTTCACTGATACGTACAGTGCCTTTCCTTGGTGCACACACAACAGCTAAATTTTCTGACATTTGACTATTACAGCCATTTAATTGCTGGGATGTCTGGTGATATTTAGCTGCTCAATCCCTTTACCTTACTCAAACTAGGACTGTGCAAAAGAATCACAAACATATTCACTAATAACTTCTCCTTCTCCCCATACACCATCTTAGCAACATGGACTGAATGCATGTATGCAATGGCTGCAGCATTCTCATTCTAGCAGCAGTAAAACATGTATCATATATCTCTGAAGCAATTGCTGTCCGGTTTTTGTTCTCTCCCTGTCTCCTCACCCCTTTCAAATATCCAACCACCCTGCCTCAACAGAGATACAACAGGGCACACATAGGTATGCAAGCCATAACAGAGTCTCATTTTTCATCTCAATGTCATTTTTTCAGAAGCGTTGATCATACATGGTGCAGCCAGTTTTTCCTAGAAGTAGTGTACAAGATTACAACTTCAACTTGTGACGAGCATACATTTGTACCTTAACCTTGTACTGCTCTGCTCCCATCTGAATTCACAGGGTGGGTCACAGCCCAGAGACGAGGGCGTGCAGGTGCATGACCAACTAGTGGTATCACACTTCACCAAGCTGCTAGTTTTGGCTCCTGCATTCTAATTGTTTGAGAGTTCATATAGACGATTTCGAGACATCAATGTTGCACCACCACCGCAAAGGGAAGGACAAAATAAATAAAATCTCAGCAATGGCAAAACTTTATAGGTAGGGGGAGTGACAATTTGGTCATTTAGATCTTAGACCTGAACTCTTGATATTTCTTTGGATTTTTCATTTGTATATTTTCCTTGACAGGCTTCATTTCCCCGCTAGACAATGTATATAGACATTCTGCTTAACATTCTAGGCCATCTTCGCTATGGGGTGCCAACCCCTGCTGTGGACGGTATTTGGCCATGCACAGTGGGACGGAGGGTTGCCCACAAGACATGGCTCTGTACAGGACCTGCACCCAGTGCCCCATAGACAGCCAACCCCACCTGAGTAAGGCCTACAGATAGGCCGTGCAGCCACCCCTCCACAGGTGGCAAACGCCCTGATGAGCACTGTGCAAGCTTCCCCCATTTTGTGTGGCTGCAAACATTTTCTCTAGGTTGTTGCCAGTCAATCACATCTCTCAGTAGAGTGGAACCTTTATCTATCTATCTATCTATCTATCTATCTATCTATCTATCTATCTATCTATCTATCTATCTATCTATCTATCTATCTATCTACTAATCTATCTATCTATACATAAATAGATAGATAGATAGATAGATAGATAGATAGATAGATAGATAGATAGATAGATAGATAGATAGATAGATTAGTAGATAGATAGATAGAGTTTTACTTAGACTTGGGCCTTAAATTGGGTGGAATTTTGATAATGTGAAATTGATGATTGTATTCTGAAATATTTGCCCACTTGGACTTGATTATCAGTGTTACTATTAAAAAAAAAGTGTTTTTGAATGCATGAATATATAACCCATGAAGGTAACAATGAGTATGAATAAGAGGAAAGCATTTGATTAACGGACATTTGATTGTAGATTATAATTTGAATTAAGAAAATAATTTTGAGAACAAAAAATGATTGTGAATATGTTATATTCCCTAATAATCTGCATGTTAAAGATGGCTGCCACAATCCTGCGAAGTGAAGTGGGACTGCAAGGTGCAGTCCGCCTCTTATGTTGTTTATTACTAAAGCACTATTGGATATATAAATGTTAGTTCCATGAGAAAATCTTTTACCCGTGATCAAGGAGGCATATTCTCTCAAATGCGTTGCTTCTGTCACCATAGAGGAATAAAGAATAGCCTCATTTGAGAGAAGCGTGGTCACAACTGTTTCTTTCTGGTTATACCACGTCACTAGTTATCGCCAAGCGGAAGGCAGTTTTATTGACAGATGGGGAGTCGCTACCCTGTTGTGACCTGCCATGTTGTTGGCTGAGTGTAGGAGGCTGGCCTGGTTTGTAATGGGTACCTATGGTACTTACACCTTATACCAGGTCCAGTTATCCCTTATTAGTGCAATATAGCCAGTGTATAGAAGCCAGGCTCTCTAGACGTAGCTGCAGCCGAGCAGCCAAGGCTTATCTAGGAAACATGCAAAGCTCATGCAATACCACTGTGGTCACACAGTACTCACACAAATGAAAGAAAACACTCAGTGTTACAAAAATAAAGGTACTTTATTTTAGTGACACAATGCCAAAAATACCATAGAGACTATACTTCTTTAGGAAGTAAGTAATACACAAATTATGTACACTAGTATGTAAAAGGTGTAAAAACAGTTAGAAAACTGTGCAGATAGTGAAAATCACAATAGTTAGAAATGGTCCTGGGGGAACACAAACCATATACTAAGAAAGCTGAATGAGAATGTCGGTTTCCCACCTAGGCAAGTGTAGTGTGTAGAGGGTCGCTGGGAGTCCTAGAAAACACCAAAGTTAAGTACTAGAACCCGCCCCGGAGCCCAGGAAAGTAGGTGTCAGGTACAGGAGATTTCCAGAACACACAGAAACACAAGAAAGAAGATTATGCAAGAACCAGAAGAGACTGCAAGACACCAACAGTGGATTCCTGGACCTGATGAAGGGGACCAAGTCCAAGAGTGCAGAAGAGTCCAGGGAGAACAGGAGCCCCTGCTAACCCAGATGAAGGTGCAAAAGAGGAACCACTGGTGAAGAACAGCAGTTAGTACTGCACCCAAGAAGATGGATGCAGGTTCCTGGTTGGTGCAGATGATGTCCCATGCCGGATGGAGGATTTTCGTCTGGTTTGCATTGCTGGAGTCTGCCAACAAGCCTTGGCACATGCAAAGCTCACAGTTGGCGGAAAATAGAGCTGCGTGGGACCAGGAGGGACCTGGTGTACTCTACCCAGGAGGAGGAGTCAGAGGGGGATCTCAGCAACTCAGAGAGCCCATAGAAGACCAGGCAGCATGCACAGGAGTCCCACAGCACAGGGACAAAGAAGGTGCAAAAGGAGGCCCACGCAGCACTACAGCAAAGGATCCCACGTCGCCGGAGAACCACTCAGGAAGATGTGAGTCACAGGATAGAGTGCTGGGGGCCAGAGCTACATGGTGCACGAAGAACTTTATGGAATGATGTCAACAAGCCTTGGCAACTGCAAAACATGCAGTGCACAGGGGTACTGTCTTGTGTGGGGAGGCAAGCTCTTACCTCCACCAAAGATGGACGGTAGGATGTCAGAACAGTCGTGACCACTTTAGTCCACCACCCGTGATGCAGGATCCACGCAGCTCATCAGAAGAGGGGATCCACGCAGCCGGTCATCAATTCGTTGAGGCGCCAGCTGAAGCAGGGGAGTGACTCTTTCACCCCAAGGGAGATTCCTTTGCTCTTCTGGTGCAGGCTGAAGACAGGCTGTCCTCTGAGGATGCACGACAGGGAAGCAGTTGCAGTTGCTGGCAGGACCTGAAGATACAATTTTGCAGAAGTCGACATCGCTTCTTTGTTGCAGTTTGAAGAGTTCCTGGAGGGTCCAGATGCAGCTTCTTCGGTGAGAAAGTGAAGTAGAGGATGCAGAGGATTCCTGTTGGAGTCTTGCAATCTAAATCTGAAGAATGACCCAAAGGAGAAACCCTAAGTAGCCCTGAAAAGGGGATTGGTCACCTAGACCGGTAAGCACCTATCAGGGAAGGGCTCTGACATCACCTGCTGGCACTGGCTACTCAGATGCTCCCAGAGTTCCCTGGCAACTTGGAATCCAAGATGGCAAAACCCAGGAACCCTCTGGAGGAGCTCTGAGCACCACCCCTAGGGTGATGATGGACAGGGGAGTGGTCACTCCCCTTTCCTTTGTCCACTTTCACACCAGAGCAGGGGCTGGGGGTCCCTGAACCGGTGTAGGCTGGATTATGCAAGGAGGGCACCAAATGTGCCCTTCAAAGCATTTCCATAGGCTTGGGGAAGCATTTCCAGTGGCCCTCTCAAGCCTGTAACACCTATTTCCAAAGGGAGAGGGTGTAACACCCTCTCGCAAAGGAAATCCTTTGTTCTGCCTTCCTGGGCTTGAGCTTCTCAAGCAACAGGAGGGCATAAACCTGTCTGAGAGGTCGCAGCAGCTGGGGCTGCCTGGAAAACCTCTGACGGCTGGAATGGCAATACTGGGGGTCCTCTAACGAGCCCCCATACTGCATGGAATCATACAACCAATGCTTGCAAAAGCCTTGGAGTATGAGACCAACATGTTTGGTACCAAGCATACCTATGTTCAGAGTTACCATTATGTAGCTGGGCATATGTAGGGACCTATGCCAAGTACACGCATAAAATGGCGTCCCTGCACTCACGAAGTCCGAGAAAATGGTCGTGGAGGTGGTGGAGGCAACTCTGCTAGTGCAGGGGTGCCCTCACACACAGGTACTCTGCACCCTGCCCTCAGGGCTGAAGGGCCTGCTATAGGGATGACTTATAAGTGACCTGGTGCAGTGTAAATGGCAGTGAAAGGGTGCATGCACATTTTCACACAGGCTGCAATGGCAGTCCTGCAGAAGCCTTTGCATGGGCTCCCTATGGGTGGCAAAAGAAATGCTGCAGCCCATAGGGATCCCCTGGAACCCCAATGCCCTGGGCACCTAGGTACCATATATTAGGGACTTATAAGGGGGCACCAGTACGCCAATTGCGGGTGAAATACTGGGTTACCAGTATGCAACAAAAACGTTTAGATGAGAGAGAGAGCAGAATCACTGGGTCCTGGTTAACAGGATCCCAATGAACACAGTCAAGCACACTGACATTAGGCAGAAAATGGGGGTAACCGTGGCAAAAAGAGGGTACCTTCCTACACTGAGTCATTAAGCGGATGTTCGAGTTGGAATATTTATACTGGACTGATGCCCAAACCAGTCGATATATATATAAGAAATTAAAGCCCAGATTTATGAAAAGTTGAGACCGCCTTTGCATCAAAACTACCGCCATATTTATATTTTGACGCTAAACGCGCCTGGAGTCCAAATAAATGAGTTAGGCCCATATTTATACATTTGGCTGCAAAACTGCACTAACGCAGTTTTGCAGCAAAAAGTTTAGCGCCGGCTTGCATTATTTAACATCGCCAGCCGGGTGCGGTATTTATTGAATGGCGCAAGCCGGTGCTAAACTTGGGCTACCATCTTTAAAAAAAAAAGCTAGCCTAAAGAGAAGGAGGGCGTTGTGCATCAGAAAATGACACTAGCCTGGTTAGAGGCAAAAAAATGAACCAGACTAACGCCATTTCCTGGCCCACATACACCAAAAACATGACTCCTGTCTTAGGAAAGACAGGCGTCATGCCCACTACCCCAATGGTCAGCACAGGGGACAAGAGTCTCCTGGGCATGGGCATTGCACCCTGTGCCATGCAGGGGCCCCCAAGTTAGGGCCCCCGATAGCATAAAAAATATATACAAAAAAACTTACCTGGACTTACCTGGAATGAGGTTCCCCATCCTCCAGTGTCCCTCTGGTGGGGGTGGGAGTGTTCCTGGGGCTTGGGGAGGGCACCTGTGTACCCATTCCATGGTGTCTTACCATGGAAAT
Source organism: Pleurodeles waltl (assembly GCF_031143425.1). Taxonomy (NCBI): domain Eukaryota; kingdom Metazoa; phylum Chordata; class Amphibia; order Caudata; family Salamandridae; genus Pleurodeles; species Pleurodeles waltl. The sequence continues at coordinate 1,272,497,418 of NC_090447.1, read as the reverse complement.
GGGTCCACAGGTCCACTAACGCCTCGTCTGACCCAAACGATAAATAATGGTGCTAAGGAAGCTTAGGACCATTATTTAGCCCCTACTCCCACCCGTATGTCATTTTAGCATGGGGGTAAATGTAGGGCCATGGGGATAGCACCATCTTTTTAGATGGGAACACCCACCTTGCATCTAATTGACGCAAGTTAGGTTCATTCACATAAAAAAATGGTGCAAACTCCTATATTTTTACGTTAGACGTGTCTAACGTCAAAATATAAATATGGAGTCAGGTTTGTGTAGTTAAAAAAATGATGCAAATGCGGTGCAAAAAAACTATAAATATGGGCCTTAGCGTCATTTTTTGGGAGCGCCAACCCACTTTGCGTCCTATTGCGACAATGATATGCAAGGTAGTTGTTCCCTTCCAAAACATTACACTAGCCCTCCAGCGCCATGGTTATTCCCCCGATGCAAAAACAATGCACAGAAAGGAAGAGGACCCAAAAAATGACTCAGTGGTCGATTTGTGTCAAAATTAAACACCTGTTCAGACCAGGAGTTAAAAAGAGGCCCACACACCACTACTTCAGGAAAACACACAGAAGGATCATTAGCAACCTCCAGGACAACATGGAACTGTTATTGCTCCAGCTTGGCACACGCCGCAGACGTCAGCGACGACCACAGGTCCCTCCACCACCACCGCAGAAACCCCAAACACTACCACAGCATTCACAAAGGCAGCGCAGAAGGCGGGAGAGGATCTTACGACAGCGGCCATGGGGATAGCACCATCTTTTTAGATGGGAACACCCACCTTGCATCTAATTGACGCAAGTTAGGTTCATTCACATAAAAAAATGGTGCAAACTCCTATATTTTTACGTTAGACGTTTCTAACGTCAAAATATAAATATGGAGTCAGATTTGTGTAGTTAAAAAAATTATGCAAATGCGGTGCAAAAAAACTATAAATATGGGCCTTAGCGTCATTTTTTGGGAGCGCCAACCCACCTTGCGTCCTATTGCGACAATGATATGCAAGGTAGTTGTTCCCTTCCAAAAAATTACACTAGCCCTCCAGCGCCATGGTTATGCCCCCGATACAAAAACAATGCACAGAAAGGAAGAGGACCCAAAAAATTACTCAGTGATGGATTTGTGTCAAAATTTAACACCTGTTCAGACCAGGAGTTAAAAAGAGGCCCACACACCACTACTTCAGGAAAACACCCAGATGGATCATTGGCAACCTCCAGGACAACATAGAACTGTTATTGCTCCAGCTTGGCACACGCCGCAGACGTCAGCGATGACCACAGGTCCCTCCACCACCACTGCAGAAACCCCAAATACTACCACAGCAGTCACAAAGGCAGCGCAAAAGGCGGGAGAGGATCTTTCGACAGCGTACAACCATCCTTGGGCTCAGGGAACAAGATGTAATTAGGAATTACCATCTGAACCAGGAGGCAATAGTACGCCTGCTGCACCATATTGAGCCAGACATCACTGCAAGGGTGACAACTCCAACAAACATACTAACCATGACCAAACTCCTTGCTGCCCTCCATATGCTGGGGTCAGGATCTTTTCAGACAACGGGTGCACAAATGGCTAGTATCTCCCAGCCATCCTTCTTGATCTTCCTTCCAAAGGTTCTGGACATAATCATATGTCTCACAGTCCACCACATCTGCTTCCCCAACACCCAGCAACTGCAGCAGGAGAACAAGCAAGGTTTCTATCTAATTGCTGAGCTCCCGCATGTGCTGGGTGCAATGGACGCACCCATTTCCAACTGGTGCCACGGGCAGCAAGGGAACACCTATACAGGAACCAAATGCACACCCATTTAATAAATCTGCAGGACATTGTGGACCACCGTGGGCTCTTCTCAAACATCCCCGTTAAATACCCCAGCAGCATACATGATGCCTACATATTCCGGCATTCCACCATCAGCTAGCGGTGCCAAGATGGGCAATATGGCAAAGGCCTACTCGTAGGTAAGCCACCATTCCAATCAGTATACAGACAACACACCTGCATGTAGGACAAACAAAACATACGCCACACTAAACAGACGCAGGTAGGGGAACACAGATGTACAGGCAACAACACACATGCCACATGCAACACTACACCGCAATTATTGCACATTACACACACATATACACCCACATGTACATAAAACAGCCACAACCTGACTGGCACACCACATGAGGATAGGTGGAGCTATGTCCCCTTTGAATACAGAAGCTGAGCACAAACCACTATAAGTGTCCACTGGTTCACACCTAAATACAGATCCCACACACATTACACCTAATAATGTATAGGTCAGCAATGTGAATGGAATAGGCCATGTCAATGTAAAGAATGTCACACAGTGGCACAGCCCCCCATCAGTCATGGGGTTCAAGCCTCTGGCAGCACCAACATTAAATGCCACCCAAGTGTTCCCATGACCAACTACATATCACCTACACATACCTGACATATCTGTAGTGTGCACATTCACCTGTCTGCTGCAGTGTGTCGCACACATAGGAATACAACATTACCTGCCATGAAAGACCATGGGGCAGAATGAAGATAAGTCATGCAGCACCTGGTATAGTCTGTATTACACTATCACGCAGCACATATCAGTACACACCACTCATTGTCACTCACATGCCAGACCAAGAGACAGTTACCAACAGTGACAAAATTCCCTAATATAGCTACGTCTCCAGCATGCCAATCAGGTGTGGGGTGTGCAAGTATGTCCAGCAACGTTGAAACATGTCACAGACCCTTTAAAAAATGAATGGGAGTAGAAGTAGACAGATATGTTGCATATGCCTAATAAAAAAAGCAGCAGATGATTTCACACACTAACATGATGCACTCATGGTCAGAGTGACATAGATAGTGGAATGCAAGAATAAATGTGTACCCATGTTCAACGAAGGATGTGGATGGAAACCTGAGAGATAACCACAGATACTTGGAGATACAACATGGGAGGTCACTTGGAGATGACACAGTGCTGTCGCAGGTGTAATGTCATTTGTGAAATACTATTACAATACAATTTGTGTGTGGAAGTCATGTAATCTTGCAAAGCCAGGCAATGGTACGATAACTATCATGTAGCCAGTAGTAAAATATGTGTACATCTACAATTTACACAAGTCACACGTTGCATCCTGTCCATGTATGACTGGACAATGTTGCTGTAGAAGATGTGTACAAAGTGTCACACGTTGCATCCTGTCCATGTATGACCGGACAATGTTTATGTGATTAGCATGCCTGTTGCCAACAACTTTGTTACAGCCTTTTTGACAGCACTGTGTGCCACACGCAGCTTACAGTTACTCACAAGACAGCACAGGTGAAGGAAAAGTATAGATGTCTCTAAGGGGCTTATATAGGGGACACATACAACACTGGTGCCTCAGTACTCTTCAGATTTAAATTGAGGCCGCAGTTGTGCAAGGAGCTGTATTGTGCTGGCCAACAGTCAGTAGAGTACACAATTAGTATATGAATCTGCTCCAGATGGTCGTAGGAGATCTCAGCAGATTTACCAACATGGCCTAGCTATCATGAACTTGGCCACATCACGTGCATATAATGTGAATGCTGAATGTGTAGCTGGTACTTAGGTGTTGTCTGATATGCATGTGCTCAAGTTGTTCAATAGATATGAATATTGTAGCAGCACCCAGTGCAGTACCAATCTTACTATGGACCTAAAGGGCCACCACACAGCCATCATGTGTGTGCCGCATACACATTTTGCACAACATAGCACAGGGTTAGGAGCAATAATTACAAAATCTGTAGACAACTCTGATGTGTTGTTCAGACTTTGCCCAAACTATATGGGAACTTTGCATTATTTGTGAATGTGGGCACATCATGAGCAATGGTGTGCCTCCTTGTAACGTATGCTTAGACCAGGTCTTAAACGAGGACACATTAATGAAGCTTTACCAAACCTCAGAATAGCTGGTGGGAAGTTTCCAGCCCCCCTATCTGATGACCCCCACCTTGCATCTATGATGTAGCACCAGCGGCGTCAAAGTGGGGGATTGCATACAAAGCGCTGAATATTGACAATGGCACAGGGAATCTAGACTTGTTGGGCCACTTGATCCTCACTAGTTTGTTCACACTAAGGTTGAGTACACAGTAGTCCACTCACCTCTGGGCCCTGATAGTCAACAATAGATAGCCATTATCCCAGTGACAATTAACATGATACCGTAGATAGCTGGTAGGAAATAGTTATAGATTTGGAGTCAATCATTGTTGTGGAATGTGTGGTGGACTGCATGTGTCATCTGTGGGTGCTGTGTACATTGCATGTGTGTTCTACCGCCACCCAATGCTGTATTGAATGCTTTATTCTCCTCATTTTTCAGATGCCAATATGACCCCAATAGAACAGCTTGATTTCCACAAGCGGGCAGAGAAGTACAGGCACATATCGGAGGTGAATGCTGGGTATCAAAGGATGGAGAGGAAATTTCAGAAGGAAAAGGCCACAGGGGCATGGCATGCATTCCCACAAGGGGGACCTCCGCAGCAGCCACAGACAAAGCAGGTCACATTGGGAAGCAAATCTGGGGTCCAGTGAGCCTCTGTGGGTCCGACCTCGTCCACATCAGATGCAGCTGCCTCAAGCCAGTCAGCGTGCAGCCAAGACATCAAACTTTGAATCTGAAATGAGACAGGATATGGCCGCCATGATGGCCAGATTGGAACATTTGGAGAAGTAGAGTGCCAAAAACCATCAGTTGCTAAAGTATTGTAAAAAATATGAAGTGTCAGTGCCACAACCTCTCAGTTCCTTCCCTCTCCCTTTTACAGTTATTAGATATTTATATTGGGTTTTAGATGGGTAGTGTTAGGTTAGTGAAATAGTGTAGTTTAGGTGTAGGTTAGTGGAAGTATAGTTGGGGGTGGCTTTTAGTATTAGGGGAGTTGGGTGGGGGGTTATGTTGGGGTATATCAGTGTAAAAAAAAATATAAATGTAAAAAAAACTTTTAAAAAATATATATGTTTTTTAAGGACAGGTTAAGTTAGTACATGTGTAGCCTTAGTTCATATTGTCCTACTTGCATCTTGTCTTCTAAGGGGGGTGTGGGGACAATGTTTAGAGTGTGGTATTACATGTATAGGATTAGTTTAGAATAGGTTAGATAGGTGTAGGTGTAAGTTAAGTTAGTTTATTTAGATTAGTTTAGTATAGGGTAGTTTTTAGGACAGTCTTAGGTATGAAGTTTTAGATTATTTTAAATAAATCCTGTTTGTATTAGACTATTTTTTCTCCTCCTTGTTGATTGAGTGCCTGGTTGTTCTCATGTGTGCACTGGCCAAGTAGAAGCAATGGATTAGGGTATGGTACCTGACTTTATTTTCATGGATTACCATGTGCATTCCCTATCACCAAGGAGCTGTCAGGTTGGCTGCTAAATATCATCAACTAGTCAATACATTTGTCATCCACTGTTCCAGCCATTCACATTGTGTATGTATACGTTATCTAGGACAGATAAATATGGAACTTCAATTGTCATTGGTGGGGTCTAGCAGTATCACTGTTGGAAAGTGTGGCACATATGACAATAGCCAAACGTGGGACTGTATCATGCAACACTAACAGCTGCCAGTCACTGATTAGATTAGCCTCTTCTGAACCACACATATTAGTTGTACTGGTGTCCCCATTTGGGTAAATTGCCATTGACTTGATTTTAACTCATACATGCCATATGTCATCTTCCAAGGATTTCTATTCAGTACATGTATTGAAGACTCTGTAAGTTAGTTGTAGCCCAGAACACAATTGTTCACCTTTTTCATGTTAGGATCCTAATGTGTGGCTTTGTGTCTGACAGTAATGCACTCATGTAATTATATACTGTACCCATTGACATGGCTTCACACAATGCATTCGTTTAGCTGAGTTGATGGATCACGGTAAACGTAGAAATGTTACATGTATACAAGGTGCTTTATTTACAGGTGCAGGTATATTTTCCAATGCTAAACAATATCCAGTTCACAGACCCCATGAGAAAACCTTAGCCATTTCTTGTATAGCAAGAGTGCAGGGGTGATGGAAATGTAATGAGACATGGTTAGGAGAAGTGTGCATTAGTGAGGAGGTGTCCAAATTGCTAATTGTTAAGGTTTGAGACAATGACAGTACATAGCAGACAAGTCAACAGTGGTTGAGTGACTAGAGCACATTTCCTGCTGTCACAACACTGGAATGATCTTAAGCACAGAACTAAGCAGATACTGTCCAAGTGGCAAAGATTGGTGCTATCAGGTGGTTTTCCTTGTGAAGGTTGTTCCTTCTACATCTTCATCCTATGATGTGTGTGGTGCCTCCTGTGCCATGCGTGGTCCTGTTGTTGAGGTTGAAGGGACTTCGCAACATCAGTGGATAGAGATGTGTAGTCAAAGGTCCTAGCAGCTGCCAATTGTGGAAACAGATAAGGAATCACTGAATCCATGAGGAACTGATGATTTGTCAGCACTGCAGCAACATCACGGTGTTAGGCAGCCATGTTTTCCCTGAGGGAGGCCTCTTCCCACTGTGTGGACTCCAGGGTATTCTGTATAGCCCCCAGCCTGTTGCCTAGCATGCGTCTGCCCCTTTGGGAGAGCAACTATTGAAGCCTCTGCCTCATGACAGCAGCTATGTCATCCAGGGACTGCTGGAGTCCATGAAGCAGGGAGTGGGTGCCTCTGATGGCAGCTAAGTTGTCCTTAATTAGACTGAGTCACCTCTGCACTCCCTCTACGCTGCCTGACATGGTATCCATCCCCATCCACACCTGCTTGGCCAGCTCCCCCTGGACTCCTACTACTGTCCTTTGGAAGGTGATGTCTGGGTCCTCGGAGTCCATGGCTGTATCATGACTGGCCGGTGCTGTGTGTTGGTAGCTGGGTGGTTCATGTGGAGACCCTGCAACGCTGTGTGTCCTACCTGCAACTGGAGGTGGTGTCTGGAGGGAACCTAGGACATCCTGGAGAATCTCTTAATTGATGGTCGGCAGCTGGTCATCCATGTCATCTGTAAAATCCAGGACAGGCTGGTCGGCAGGAGGTAAGGCATCATCCTCTGCAACGAGATAGTGAAATATCAATCTTCGATTGTGGTGGCTGTTGACAGGGCATATAATTTACTTTATACTGGAGGCTCAGTGACATGTTACAGACACAAGGTTGTAGTTGTATATTATGTGTAGCATTGTGCATCACACTTGGGGCAAGCTTACAAGGTATTTTGGGGCATATTTAGGAGCCCCTAGCACCACCGAAGTATCACTGTCAATGACGCTCCAGTGGCGCAATAACCTGGCCGGATTTACAAGGTAGCGCTAAGTGACTTATTGTGGCTTAAGGCCACCTTGTAAAAAGGCCCCCTTCACACGGAGCACATTGCGTGGTAGGGGTGTGCAATGGGTGTTGCAGTGGGCCTGCCACAGCAACACCCATTACATTTTGAGAGTGCCTCAGATTTACAAGTTTTCGTAAACCACAGTCATTGCCAAATGTAACGCCACCCCAGGGGTGGCATTGGCATGGCGCAACAAAGTTAAATGCCATCTTTTCTCCTCATTTTTAACCTTTTCTGTGTGCTGCATTTTGCAACACACATAGACAGAGCTAATGGCCTTTTAAGAATGTTTTTGTGCAGAAAGGCGTTCCTTCCTGCACAAAAACAATCTCCCCCTCAACACAGCCATCCTTGCCCTATGGTGTAAGGGTTGCTGTGTGGGCTCAGGTCAGCTAATTTAACTCCATTTCATGGAGTAACACAGGGGTGGCCCGTATTCTAGTAAATACTGGACATCACTGAGCTTTGAAAATGATGGTGCGCAATGCTGCAAAATTTGGGGAAACGTGGCAGACCATCATTTACTATTACATATGGCCCTTTGTGCTTTGATCCCACACCACCACTCCCTTCTAGACTCCTTGTCTCTGCCACAGACACCATGGTGGCATTTAATAAGCCTTCCTATTCACCATGGTGGACATTGCCACATTAGTGTAATGTGTGCTGTCACTATGATGCATTGGCATCATGAATGATGGGACTAGTGCAGCATAGCACAGGTAGGTCCATTGCATAAAATGCTTTTGCTACATTCTCATCTGCCTGTAGCAGGCCCCACATGTGTGCTAATTAGAAGGGAAGGAACAGTGCAACCATTATGAATTGTGTGCCCCATTAGATTGTCCCTCCCTAAATTTGGAACATTTGCTTGCATACAACATATCGGCCACAGGCACTTGTCAGTGTAAGGATGTTGCATGTGGATCAATGCATGCATTTTGTGACTTTGTTGATGTGGCACAAGGGGAATGTGCAGCTTGGTTCCACATGGGCTACTATTTGAATGATACAGTTGCGTTATCGGCTAGTGACATTGTGCCGGTAGTGCCTCATTGATGCCATTTGTGGCAGTTCTTCTGCATGTTGATTGTACCACTAAGCAGTACACCAACCATTCAAACAACACACTATGGCCCTCATTCTGACCTTGGCGGGCGGCGGAGGCCGCCCGCCAAAGTCCCGCCGGCAGAATACCGCTGCGCGGTCAAAAGACCGCCGCGGTTATTCTGAGTTTCCCGCTGGGCTGGCGGGCGACCGCCAGAAGGCCGCCCGCCAGCCCAGCGGGAAACACCCTTCCATGAGGATGCCGGCTCCGAATGGAGCCGGCGGAGTGGAAGGGGTGCGACGGGTGCAGTTGCACCCGTTGTGATTTTCACTGTCTGCATGGCAGACACTGAAAATCTTTGTGGGGCCCTGTTACGGGGGCCCCTGCAGTGCCCATGCCAGGGGCCCCACGACACCCCATACCGCCATCCTCTTCCTGGTGGCCAAAACCGCCAGGAACAGGATGGCGGTATGGGGCTCGGATTCCCCAGGGCAGCGGGAGGTTTCCCGTTTCTGACCGCGGCTGTACCGCCGCGGTCAGAATGCCCATGGGAGCACCACCAGCCTGTTGGCGGTGCTCCCGCGGTCGTTGGCCCTGGCGGTTTTTACCGCCAGGGTCAGAATGACCCCCTATATCTTGTCAGATGGTGAGATTGCAGCTACTTGTACAACTGCACACATGATGTTCACAGACATGCCCCATGTGTTGTATGTGTTAAATTTTGTGGCCATTCACAAATGGCGCATGGAGTTGTGTGAGTTGTTGTTGGTTCACCCTGTGCGGTTTGCGTTCCACAGGTTGCACACTTTAGGCCTGTTTTTGCTCAAGTTGCACAGCTTAGTGCAGCAGCAATATGTGTTGCATGACGCTGCACCAGTTTAGAAACACAGGGATAAGCCATGTTTACTGGAATATGATACACCCCTGCAATTCCCCCGGCATCTGCGCAGATTTGTTCTCCCTGCACCAAAGCAGGCACTGTTGCAGCATGGTGAAGGGGTACCTGCATTGAGGGGATAGATTGTTTATGTGAAGGGAAGCGTTCTGCACATGTAGAAGCTATTTCTGGAAGGTGGCATTTCAATGTGTGCTGCAGGATGCAGCACACATGAGAAGGAAAATGACACAAGGAGGAAGGGAGGCAATTTGTCCTTTTACGCCATCCTGACACAACCCCTAGGGTGGAACTGGCTTCAATCCCAGTCTCTGATGTACAAGTTGTGTTGGATCAGAGGCTATGACAATTTGCAATGGGTGTTGTTGTGGCACAGCCACACTAATTGCACGGGACTTCCAGGCAACGTGCTGCATATTTACATGGTGGAGTATAGCCATATTGAGTGGCTTATGTCCACATTGTGTGTATGTTGGAGTGCATTGTGCAACCAGAGCGTCAGTACAAGTGTGGCTTGGGTGGGGATGGGATGTTTTGATTCAGGGTCTATGTCTCACGATGCAACCCTTTAGCATCCTTCTGCCATTTGTGATATTCCAGATATTCCCCCCTGCAACTTACCCTGCATTTGTGGTAGTTCTTGGAAGCCTGTGCTGTGCTGTTCTGTGATTCTAGCGACCAGCTCCTCCGGGATGACCACTGCAACCATCTCCTCCAGCTCATCCAGGTCCTCCTGTGATGCAGGACTTCCACCTCCAGTCTGCAGTGCTGCCTTTCAGTTCCTGGCCAGATTCTTCTTAGTCCTGCATTTGCAATCGTGCCAGCGCTTTTTGCAATCGGTGACGGTCCTCCTCACCTCTGCCACGCTATTGAGTTTGTCTACTATTGCCTGCTATATGGTGTCTCTCCTACAGACTGGCAATTTGGAGGTGACAAAGAGCTGGTGTTGATACTTCATCACCTCTCTGACCAGGATGTCTTGCTCCTCCTCACTAAAGTGACTTTACTGCTTCCCCTTCTCCTTCTCCTGGGACTTTGCTGGACCCTCCTGGCAGGGTACTTGGATGATTGGGATCTTTCTGGGGTCTCTCCTGGCCTGCATTCTCCATCTTGTCTTTCCAAATGTTTTTTTCTTGCTTGTGAGTTTTTTTAACGCTAATGCGGTTGAATATGGTGCCTACCCGTTTTGCATCAAAAATACTTGCTGCAAACTGTTGCAGCATTAGCGTCACTTTTTCTTAGGACATCTTGCAATGGTTAGCTTCGTTTTTTACGCTAACCATTCCTTAGTGCCATTGTGCGTCGTTTTTTAGAGATGGTGCACAGATGGTGCTAGAGAATGACGGTAGCTTGCATTAAAAAATTTTGACGCACAACTGTGCTAGCGCGTTTGTGTGTCATGTTTCAGAAATATGGGACTAAAGGTTTCGTAGGGAGCACATACACTAAATCTTTGGTTTCTCAGCACATTTATTACCAAGTTTTACATGTCCTATGATATCTAGTTACAAAAAGGTTTTCCAACACATACACCAGAAAGAAACTTATTTACACTCTTGTGATATTTTCAGAACATCGTTACTCAGAGACACTTTCATACACAGAATGGAAATAATTACTATACCTTTTCTAAAAGCATCAATAATCTCCAATTAATGAGCTTCAATAAAAGATGCTTCAGCCAACACATTTTTGTAGCAAATAAAGGCAGCTTCTTGAGGGCTGCCAATGCATGATGCAAGCACCAAAAAGCTCCTCTATGGCCTCCAACCAACTAATACTTTTATAAGCATTCATATCATTCACAAATCATCTCAATCAATATTATGGCCCTCATTATGACTTTATCGGTCAAAATAGTTGACCGCCGAAGTCACGCCCGCTAGGAGACCACCAGTGATGGCGGTCTTGAGACCACCATATTATGACTCCTTGCAGCTCTACGCCATAAATTGGGCAAAGAGCCGCCAGCAGCCATATGGGTGTTCGGAGGTCTAGTGGAGGTTGCTCCTCTGGCACCACCACGTTATCACAACACCGCCTGCCGTATTACAACTTTGTTATCGGCATGGCGGTATTGTGGTGACGGGGGCGGTGCAGGCGGTGCAGGCGGTGCAGGCGGTGCTGGCTGAGGAGGCCCCATGCACCCCGTTCCCTCCTGGACGACCACAAGGTAAGGTGATCGACCGACAAGGGTGGGGTGTTGAGTGTTGTGTGCCTGAATGGGGATGTGTGTGAGTGTGAATAGAGGGGGGTGGGGAAGTGTGTGGCCATGTGTGTGTGAATGAGTGAGCGTGGATGTGTGCATGTATGTCTGTATGTGTGGATGTGTGCATGGATGTCTGTATGTGTGGTGTGTGCGTGCGTGGATCAAGGGTGTCAGTACGGGGATCGGGGGAGGGAGGGGTTAGTACGTGGATTGGGGGCATCGCTGCTTGGGGGGCTCCTGATGGGGTAAGGGTTGGGGGGGCTCTTACAGGGGGGATTGGGGAGTCCTGTAGTGGCAACAGGAATTAGTATTCCTTTTGCCAGTATCCTTACCACCACGGAATCCCTGGCGGTAAGGATACTCATCAGACCGCGGACGGTGTTAGGTGGATCACCGGGCCGAAGGTGGTCAACCTTTGGCTAGGAGGTTCCCCCCCCCCGGAGGTACAGGTGGTGAACTGGCTGTGATGCAGCCAGTTCACTGCAATGGTCATCATTTGGCAGTCATGCACCGCCACACTGTCGGTGGTCTGGCCGCCACCGCTGGCATGGGGCAGGACTGCCAGGGTCATATTGATCCCCTATGTCTTTCAACACTTGCATTTGTTAATTGTCCAGTGCCGAGTAGTTACTTCTAATGCTGATTTGCATGCCCCACTCTCTTTCAAGAACATATCTGCACATGATTCCTCGTGCTCCTGCTTGTAACTGTTAATCCTCTAGTGCCAAATAGTTACTCCCAATACCGATATTGCACACCCCACCCTCCTTCAAGAACTTGGCTGCACTCTTGACTACTTGTGCTCCATCCCACCCATATATAAAGACCACTTCCACCTAACACTGGAGCATTACCAGTTGCAAGCAGGAGTGCGAAGAGTCACGTGCAGATAAATCCTTGAAAGAGCGTGGGGCTCATGCCAATTACAGGAGGGGGGTCCGCGTGCCCCCACCTCATGGAACCATTATTGGTCCTGGGGACTGCCACCCCCAGGACTGGCTCCTGCTACCTCCCGAGGTGTCCATCCTAGGGAAGTGGCTGTTTGCTTTTGCTTGGTGGGAGCTGCAATCTCTCACCAAGCAAAAACAAATGTAACTCTACTTTCTGCAAACAGGAGCTGTCAAACAGCTCCAGCTTGAAGAAAGCACAGTTTTCATCTGTTTCCCTGCATATAGATATGTGTGTGAAAGAACAGATAAAAATTGCTCCTGCAAGCAGGGAGCTGCTATTTAAAGTATCTCCCTGCTTGCGTGAGCAATGCAGGCTCCTGCAGGAGTCATGAGATGTCTGGGACCATGGGGACCTTGAGGCTCCTCCCATGGTACCCCAAAAAATAAAAACATAATTTTCAAGGTGGAACTGCAGATTTTCAATTCCACCTTGAAAATGATATGATGAAAATGCTCAAGGAACAATCACATTGGCAAAGTTACAGACACACCATGTCACTGGAGACATTCCCTTAATGTTCTTTACGCATCTGCAGTGTAGGAGATACACTATGCATTTACCCAACAAGGTAGAATTTACTAACTAGTCAGTAGAAAGTACTCCAGTTGGGTAGACATTTTGTACAAAACGATGACCTTTTCTTTGATGAAAACTCCCACAATCCTGTCACTCTCCCTCTCTCTCTTCTATCCCATATAGAGATGGACGAGAGAGAGATTGTCATTGTAATGGTCTCTCCATACAGTGACTTCAAAGAGTCAGACTAGCAAGATGTCTGGTACGAATGCTATAGCTACGCCTGGATGCAGAGCAGAAAAGAGTCACTTCTTACCTAATGGTCAAAGTCTTGTGCTGTTACTGAGTAGGCTGAAGGTTCAAATCCTAGTATTGCTTGGCAGTGTGCCTGTTTCTTTTCTAGTGTTTTCACTGTTAAACATTCCTATTGATAGAATATTGAAGTCTTTTTAACCTCAAAATCTGTGGGTTGAATGTCAAGCTAAGTCTGGAAACGGCACAGTAACGAGTCACCTCTGGCCTAGTGGTTAAGGTCTCAGATGTGCACACTAAGGGCCAGATGTAGCAAAGTTTTGCGAGTCGCAAATGGCCCGATTCGCAAATTGCGACACCGCAAAATTGGAAATGGGATACAAAAATCCCATTTCCGAAGTGCAAATTGCAATGCGAGCCATTACCGACTCACAAAACTTGCGACCTGATTTTGTGACCCGCAAATAGGAAGTCGCAATTTGCGAGTCGCAAACCATATGAAAAAGCCACTCGCAAATTGCGACTAGTCGCAAAAAGCCCATTTTACACACCCAAATTACCACTAAGTCAGAGCAGGTGGAACCCAGAACCAAAGTATAAAAGGAGACCCAGAAGGCATCTGGGTTACTCAAAATGGCTGAACTATATGTGATAGCAAGGAGGAGGAGAGTCCACGCCGACCCAGCAGAGGAGGAGGCAGACACTTTTCCAACAAACTGAGGAGGAGAATTATGACAAATACAGACTCAGCAGTTCAGCAATATTAGAATTAATTGAACTACTCAATTGGCAGCTTCAACGCCAGACTTTGCGCGGCAGCGCCATCCCCACACATGTGCAAGTGCTATGCTCACTGCACCTCTTGGCCTCGGGTAGCTATCAGGGGGTGATTGCAGTGGCAGGTGGGGTATCCCAAAGTGCACTCTCATGATTCTTCAGATGTTTCCTAAATGCCATACTCACACACACATGTCCAGATACATATGCCTACCCAGGAATGAGGCAGAAATGAACAGCACCAAGTTGGACTTCTACAGAATTGCCAACTTCCCTCATGTAATAGGGTGTGTGGACGGGACACATATACAAATCTGCCCTCCTGCAAATCTGGAATATGTGTTCCGCAATAGGAAATGTACCCACTCACTCAACATCTAGGTGGTATGTGACGCCCATAATGTCATCACTGACATTGTAACCAAATTTCCAGGGAGTAAACATGACTCATACATATTCAGGCACAGTGGGATACACCAACGCATAGAACGTGGGGAGTTTGGAGACGGATATCTATTAGGTATTGCTGATTACACCTTGAAGCCATACACACAGGTCACTGTAGAAACCAACCATGCCCTGCTAACATTGCTTATTTTTGCCTAACAGGTGACAGTGCATATGCGCAAAGACCATGGATACTTACCCCGTACCTAACACCTGGCAATGAGAATGAGAGGCGATATAACAGTGCACATCGGCGGACCAGAAATGTAATTGAGAGGACCTTTGGACTGTTAAAGGCAAGATTCCGATTCCTCCACAGAAGTGGAGGTGCGCTCCAGTATGCCTCAGTAACAGCATTCAAGATCGTTGGCACATGCGCAATCCTACACAACATTGCCACCAGACGTGGGCTACATCTCACCCCTGCAGACACAGATTCGGAGGATGAGGAGCAAGAGCTACCACATCGACAGCCTGGGGATAGAAGCATTGCTAATCAAGGCAGACAGAGACGGGACCACTTTGCAACCCAATACTTTGGCAGGTACGTGGCAACTGTCACCCCACTCACTGATGTCACACAAACAGAGCCCAGTTGTGTAGTGGAACAAACAAAACCTTTTTATTTGTGAACTAAATGTTGAAAGAATATATCTGTCCGTAAGGGGCTGCACATGTCCACTTTTTATGAGGACACATTGACTTCATGTGCCTCATGAGTCAATCTGTCTTCTGCCCTACAGCCTCCTCCTAGTTCGCCCAGCATGGCTCATCCCAGGTGGGTCTGCTGACCCCTGCCGTGCACTTCCACTCCTCAGTACACGTGCGTCACTTGCAGACACACTGCGTATAGTGGACCCATCCTCACTGTCTTGAGGGGTCTCACATGTGCCCCTTGCCACCTGCCTGGCCTCCAACATGTCCACTGTGTGGCTGATGCGGCCTAGTCCCTGTGCCACATCCCCACCAAAGTGGCCAAGCTCGACCTGCAGACTCATGGTCCGTTGTGACAGGTCCTGTAGTGTTCGTGGCAAAACGTCCAATAGACGCTGCCTACGGTCAAATCGTGTGACTAGGTGGCGCTCCCGACACCTTGCGCTGTGTCTATCAGCCACCAGTTCCATCACTAGTTGGCGGATGGACTGGGTGAGTTCGCTCACATTGTCATTGAGTCTTGTGAACTGCAATTTCACATCAGCCAGGCCATGTGTCATGATATTTTCAAGTCTGTGCAAAGCACCTGATATCAACCTCAATTGTCTTGTTTGCAGGCGCTGACCGGTAAGGAGGGATGCCTCGACTGCAGACTTTGCTGCCTCCCCTATCTCCTCCTAGGGCACCGCCTGAACCTGGCATCTGCATCTGCGACGTAGTTGTGCTGCTGGCTCTGGACGTCTTACTGTGGGGCTGGGGCCAGGGGTCGTGTGTTCTTCCTCCATGTCCTGGACTTGTTCTGGAGGGGACTGTGGTGGTGTTGTGCTGGGCCCTGGAATAGCTGCTGCAGCCTCCTGCACTGCCTGTTGTCTCCTCCCTGGATGGTGTGGCTGGTGGGGGTGTCGTGTGGGATACCTGTGGGACATGGGGAACACACTGTCAGTCTCTCACATCTGTTGTATGCCTCATAATAAACACTTGCCTATATGCTGACTACTGTACTACATTGCCCATAATGCACCATTCTGGTGGTTGCTAGCCTGGAATAGAGCTAGTCTGGTTGTGCCTGCTGCTGTGTACTGGGAGAGTGTGGATACTGCATTTGTAGGTGTGAATGCATATTTCATGGTACTCACTTTTGGTAGTCCCTTGCGCAGAAGTGTCCAATGCTCCAATTCCTGACACGGCCTCAGGCTCCAGGGTCTGCTCCTCCAATTCTTCCATGGCTGTGGGTGGTGGGACGGTGGATGGGCCTCCTCCTGTGCCCCTCATTTCCCTGAGCCACTCTGCCACCCTCTCCTTTGTTCTGGAGCGCAGGTCGTACCACCTTTTTTAAATTTCATCCAGGCTTCGGTGGCTCACCCCAATGGCATTGATCGGTCCTGGATTTGCAGCCAGATCTTCTTCTTCTCAGTGTCTGGGACACTCAGGGCTGCCTCGCCAAAAAGTTAGTCATGATGCTGGCAGCATTCTTCTGTTAGCACCTCAAGTTCTTTCTCAGAAAACTTGAGTTTTCTTTTCCTCCCTGCACTGCCTGTGTCCTCCATGGTAGCAGCAGCTCCTCTCTCCTGGTTGTTGCACAGCAGTTTGAAAAGGTTGTGGTCCTCCCTCCTCCCAGGTGTATTTGATGACTTCCTGGTTCTGATGTCATCAGCAAGAGCCAGGAAGTGTTTTTCCAACTGTTATGCTGCACCTGCATGCAATTTGTGGGCCAGTCGCAATTTGCGACACCCGACTCGCAAATTGCAAGTTCGCTTTTAGCGAGGACGCAAAAAGTGACCTTGCTTAAAGCGAACTTGCAAACTGCGGTGCGACTTCATTTGCGAGTCGCAAATTGATGTGGCTTTTTTTTCTTGGATCCCATTTTGCGAGTCGGAAATTGCGATTCACATTGAATCGCAATTTCCGACTCGCAATTTTTTTCCTACCTACATCTGGCCCATATGCTCATATTTATTGTTTTTTAGCGCCGCATGTGCGTCCTTTTTTTACGCAAAAACAGGGCAAACTTGCAAAATATAATTGTATTTTGTAATGTTGCGCCGGTTTTGCGTCAAACAAATGACGCAAATGCGGTGTTAAAAAAGTATAAATATGGGCCTAAACGTTAAGGGTTCCATTCTAGGTGAGTCTGTGGTCATTTCCTGCTTTAGTTTCTTTTCAACTATAAATATTTATGTTACATACTGAAAGGTGATCTCACTCATTTTAATTGACAAAAACATTTTTATTTTCAATTTGTCCAGAAATATCTAATTCTAAGTATATCATTCATCAAAGCCTAAATCGCTCTCTCTCGCTCAATCTCTCTCACAAAGGCAGTGTGTGGTGGTGGTTGGATTAATGTATAGTAATGAAAATGACTACATGTTAAAAAAAACATAAAAATTCACTGAAAAAACAAAGGTTACTGGGAGGTTATAGCTAGGAAATAGAATTTAGAAAAAACATCAAAATTCACTTTAAAAAAAAAAGGCTACAGCAATGTTATAGTTAGGCTCACATTTTAAACATACGAAACCATAGAAATTCACCTATTATAGTTAGAGGTATTTCAATTAACTATAACTGGTATCCTAAGGTAACCATAACCTGTGCCCTCGCCATGCACTGCTAATTACCCCGCAAATTACTTCCACTCATGACATCTTTCAAAACCTCATTGATAATATTAGTGCAATACTTGCAATAACATTTTTGATGAAAAATCTGTGCATAGTGGGGACACGAGTTATAGATACCTTAGGCTGTGAGTTATATTTACTTGAAATAATTCTAACCATAACTGGTGAATTTCTATGTTTTTTTACCATTTAAAACGTGAGTCTAACTATAACGTCCCTGTATGCTTTGTATTTTTTATGAAAGTATATATCTATATATATATATATATATATATATATATATATATATATATATATATATATATATATATATATATATATATATATATTTATATATATTACCCAGTGGCAGTGGGTGGTAGATATAGTTAGGATCCAAAAGTGTCCCAAAACATTTTTTTCACCTCAGCTTCTCCCTTGAAAGTTTTTCAAGGCAGTGGCAAAGAAAAAAAAGGGGGGGGGGGGGCGCAAAACATGTTTTTTTCTGTGGTAACTTTAGACACAGCCACATCCCAAACTGCTGAACAAATGTACACCACATTTGGTAGAAAGGTAGATCTTGTTCCAGAAAGAGTGCTTTCATGATTTGGTAAAAATCTGCTCAGTAGTTTTTGAGCAATTAATGGTCAAAATATTTATATATTTCATGCCACAGAGGCTCCGCTGACCAGAGAGATCTCCTGTTGATATCTGATTGACTGTCATCAAATCAACAATAATGTGGAAGCAGCCATCTTAAGACTCGGCATTCAGTCCAAAGTCCTAAAATAAGCAAAAAAGACACAGAGGGCATGGTAGATTGCCATGGCCACCTAGGCCTGGTGCTGGGGACCCAGAGGATTGTGCAGCAAATTTGTGGAGGATCTGCCAATTTGCAGAAAAAGAACGTGCAGGAGCTTTTTTTTACATCCCCCCCATAGTTTGGGCAATTGAGCAAACTGTTCATTGTGGGGAGGGGGCACGTGGACCCTCTTTCCAAGTCTCAGCGTGGCCCTGGGGACCCCATCCATCAGGCTAAATTAATAAAATGAAGGGAGGGTGTGCCAGCCCCACTCCAGAGCCTAAAAAGGCCCAGTGGACTCCATCCCTTTGGCTGAAATGCATAATAAAAGGGGAGAGGGGCTGCACAGCTTTATTAGGTACTGGGACCCCATCCCTGGTGTTGATTTCATAAAAAAGAGGTAGGGGGCCTTGGAGACACCATCCCCCAGGGCTGTGTCTTATTTAAAAGGGAGGGGGCACATGGCCTCCCTCCCTGAGCACCTTAGGGCCCGGGGGACCCATTCCCTGGGATCAGCTCAATTACTCTGTCCTGGGGAGTCCACTCCCACGACAGAGCAGTTTCTTTACCTGCACAAGCATGGGAAGTGAAACATATGTTTGCTCCCACCTGGCAGGAGAATTTTAAAATCTCCTGCCAGGCGGGAGCAAACATTCCTTCCCTGCTTGCAGGTGTGAGGACAGGGAAGACTTGTCTGCTCCCAACCAGCAGAAGATTTAAACATGCTACCACTGGGTGGGAGCAGATTTCTATTTCCTTGCCCACAGATATTGCTGCCGCCCAGATAGAGCAAGCATAATCAGCTGCTCTCACCAGACAGGAGAAATGCAGACTCTCACAGTGTGGGGGGAGCTGCTGGGGCCATAGGGTCCCTGACTCCCCCCAGCAGCCTCCAGCTTGTGGTTTGTGCTTGCCCTGGTTGGGTACCCACATCTGGCCCCGGGGGAGGGGTCCCTAAGCCCCTGACAGCTCGGGATGAGGGGCTCCATGCCACCTACCCTTAATAATGCAATTTGACCCCAAGGGAATGGGATCTCTGGGGCCTAATAATGCTTGGGGATGGGGCTGTGCATCTGCCTCTCCTGTTATATGACATTTAGCCCCAGGGGGTGGGGTCCAAGAGGCCTGATAAGGCTCAGGAGGGGCCATGGCCACAGTGTCCTGGGGAGCCAGCTGTAGATAGGGGGTCCTGGGGGTTCCCTCCCCAGCCCCCAACAATGATGGTAAATGTTGGTGCCCTGAATGGGCACCCAGGCACCCACTGGGGAGACGGCAGGGCCGCTAGGTGCTTTGGGGCTCCACCCACAGCCCCCAGCAGGTAGCCATGCTGTGGGTGCCCCAGGTGGGCATCGGGGCAGCCAAAAGGTTTTTAAAAACATTTTATTAATGAATAATAAATGAGCGGCGGGGTCACTCATTTATTATTCACTGCTTTGGTAAGTAGCCCCCATATGCCCTAGGGTTGATTTAAAGTATATATTTTCTTGCTGGTGCCTATGTAGTAGGGGCTGCTGGGCGTGTAGCAGCCTGCCGGCAACATTAGAAAAAATATAAGTCTTCTGGATCATTAAATCCATTATCCCAGAAGAACTAACCATATTTTTTTTTAAAGTACTCTAACCTGGAGTGTATGTTCTTCAACTGGAGTGTAGAGACCTCTAGTGGTTAGTTCTATGGCAACACTTTGTGCCCTGAAAAATATGAAAAAAAACTCAAAGAAATGTTAATTTTTTTACAAGACTTTATTGAAAATATGTCAAAACATTTATGAAATGTTGCAATGTGTGAATTTATACAATATACATTTGATTACAGTTATTATTGACTTTTTGACACAGACAATATCTGTTTTATATATGCTGATGTGCTGACCCATTGATAAAGCCAATATGTCCAGCCGCTATTATTTTTATATTTTTGAGTCTTTGACAAAGCCAGTAGATCTGCTTAACGTAAAATGGCAATGTGGGGGTTGGTCATCTGTGTTGGGGAGGGAGGGATTAGTCATCCCACATCATACACAGTTAAAGGCCATGCACGATGGGGGGTTTGGACACCTGCAGGAGGATTGGCGCACGGCATAGCAGCAGGCTAGGGCTTGCGTCCAACCCCACACCATGCATGGCGATGCACATTTTACTTTACATTAAAAAAGTAAAGAAAATGATGGGAAAAAAATAGGTAATTGCAATAATAAAATGTTACATTACATAAAAAAAAACTTAGAAATTTAATGAACAAAAACAAGAGCTAAACAGATGTTATAGTTAGGTAAAATGTCAGTAACAATCTACTATTTTAAAAGAACTAAACCAATGAAAATCACCAATTGTAGTTATCTCAAGTAACTATACCTAGTGTCTTAAAGGACATATAATTTGCGTCCTAGCCATGCACTGCTAAGTACCTTAGCTAGTACATCACTTATGACATGTTTTATGACATCACCGATAACATCACTACAGCGTCAGAAATAACATAATTGATAACAACACTGTGCATGGCAGGAGTTATAGTTACTTTTAAACTTTGTTAACCTTTCACTTTTCATGGACTATTCTTCTCTCTTGCAGGTCTACGAATCTCTGGAATACTTAGTACCATGCTTGGAGGCGGCCACTAAGTTTTATCTGAATACTGTTCAATTTGGGGCTCTGTGACATAACAGAGGTAATAATAAACTCTGGTGAATTGCAACCAGGTGCTTGTGAGGGCATTCATTGAGGACAATACAGAAAATTTATTACGGAACTAGCATGGTTCAGTGTCTGCCCACTAGGACATTATAGTATTATATAATGAACAAGTGTCCTTCATTGTTTGGAATTATAACTATGATACTCAGGAAATTAAATATTTGCCGACTGGGCTCAACTGAATTACAATGCATGCGCACAAGTGGTAGTAAATATGGTTGTTGTACACAATCAATTACGAAACTCATACGGTCCAGTGTCTCACCACTGGGGCATCATTGCACTATACAATGAGCAATTGTCCTTCACCAATTGGAATCATGACTGAGAAACTCAATGTTTGCCCATTTGGGAACAAATGGAATTACAATGCATGCATTCAAGTGGTGGTAATCGGAAGATACGAGTTTCAAGACAGGTAGAGACTGCACGTTATTTCAACATTTGTTATACATTAATTTGTATTTATTGTATGCTATTTCTCAGGTCACACTAGACTGCTATTGCTCAAAATTATGACATAGCCCTTGGGACACTTTGGAAACACCACATACGGTGATATTGAATGGCTAATCTGCACTCGATGTAAGTCTGTAACATAGAATATATATGTTTCTATATTTTTTTTTTGTGGCGACACAATAGTCATGGGGATAAATATTGACATAACGTTAATGTTAAAATTTGTGACAACTGTATTCCACACAAGTTAAAATGTAAAACAATGCATTCAGTGTTTATTATCACAATGTCAGTCTAAAATGGCCGCTACAGTATGCCTCAATATAAAGGACCTATGTGTCTGTTTTTAGGGTCGAGCGCACAAAGCGCTCTGCTCCTGGTGTAATCTCTCTGTGGGCTTTTAACCATGTCCATCATTTTGGTTGGTTTGTGGGCTTGCTTTCTAAAATTTGCTTGATTTAATTAGTGAAAGGCATGCATACGTCATGACTTTTCCAGTCTTTAGTGCTCGTCGAGCGCACCGGCCAACTATTGAAAACATACGAGGCTCCATGTTTTCTGCACGGTTTCTGGACGACTTTTTCTCTTTATTTCGTAGGCAGCATGATCTCACTGGACAGTAGTTGAACACTTTGCATGACATCAACCCTGTTACATGGATATTTGCACTTTTGCTGTTTACAGGGATAATTGCACTTTTGCTGGTTACATGAATAATTGTACTATTGCCAATACGTCTCACTGTGAGTGAACTTCTGTTTCCCTTTGTGTGTCTGCTTTGCTCTCATGTCGGCCATCTGCACGCTTATGTGAAATTGTTTTACTTTTCATTTTCAGTTATGTGGCAAGAAAAGTCCGGTTAGCAGTTTTCAACACTAATAGCTCTAACAAGAGCAAACGCAAGACCTATTGCATTGGAAATGCTTGTTTTTGTTGTCACAATTCCACTGGGTGGTTTATACAAAATGTAAAGAAAAGGCAGCTGAACACCTGTAAGCAAGGTGTCAGGTACACCAAAACGCATAGGGTGTCTAAAATCCATATGCTGTACTTGGAAGATGGAAACACACAATAATTCCTTATTGTACACTGCTGCAGTGTGTGTTGTCTCTTTTTGGACTTATCGTTATAAGAGGAGTATTTAGAAATCACTCACAGGCTGCCTCGCCCAACGGCCCTTGTGAATTATTATATATCTATATACATCTATATAAATATATATATATATATATATATATATATATATATATATATATATATATGTATATATATATATATATATACATCAATTTATATATATATGTTTACATATATATGTATCCTTGAGCAATGTGAGAACAAAGTGTGATATTCTGAGGAGAACATGTAGTCATGCAGCACTTGTCACTTGACTAGAGTCCACACTTTCTGTATTTATGTTGAATGTATGGAACATCTGAAATCCATCATGATAGCATCAAAGCTGTGAAACTAAAAGTATTTCCAACAGCGGTTACTGCAGTAAATACACAAAATGAAGAAATTCAATTTATTATTGAAATTACAGATAGCGCTGTAGAAAGCTAAAACTATGACACTTTTTCTATGAATACTGAAATACCTTCCTCATCCATGTCAGTAAAACATTCTGACATGCAGAGTAAAACATACTTCCAACTTCACCTGTGTGTAGTTGAAACAACCAGAGAGCTAAAGCTTTGTGCTGAAAACAAAATTGAGGCACTCAATAAACCCATTTTATTCGAATAGGAGTTGTTGAATTTAAAGACTTTCATGAAGAGCAGGATTAAGTAAATGAGCACTGAGATGT
Source organism: Pleurodeles waltl (assembly GCF_031143425.1). Taxonomy (NCBI): domain Eukaryota; kingdom Metazoa; phylum Chordata; class Amphibia; order Caudata; family Salamandridae; genus Pleurodeles; species Pleurodeles waltl. The sequence continues at coordinate 1,272,473,896 of NC_090447.1, read as the reverse complement.
CAATGCAGATATGAAACCTAAAAGTGTGAGGGGAGGTATGGGTTTTTAGTAAAGGCATAATGTATTTTTAAAGGGACTATTACATAGCTAAAGAGATAGACATCTGCTTAAATACAACATCCCCCTCCACATCTGTTTATTCACCATCTCAAACTTCTCTGTTGATTAACAGCTTCCTAATGTTAAATAGTAAGACGTTTGGTAGACTTTTGATAGACAAACTTTGCACTGTGGGGATTGACTGCCTGTGCAGGGTTGGCCGCACGGTTTGACTATGAGGCTAAGCCCTATGGGCAAATCTCCCTGTGCACTTCGTAGACACTGATGGTTGCAGAGGGCACTTGCAGAGGGACACCCAAAAAGGAATGGGTACAGGCCCAGTGGCCAATCCCCACTTCACACTGCCGAAGGCCATAGACAGGGGGACTTGGGTGGCAGTGGAACATTGGGCACAGCGAGGATCATGAGGCCAGGCTCTGCAGCTAAACCCTGCTGTACACAAACTAAGGCCTTGCACAGCAGGGGTTGGGAAATTGCGGAGAGTTGGGCACTGGGCCAGTTTAGAATATGATTAAAATATCCCAGAAATTCACCAAAAAGAAACAGTTAAAGTGACATTATAGTTAGAAGACAATGACTAATGTTAAAAAAACAAAAAACACTTAAATATGTCAGTTATGATTTAGTCAATTACCTATAACTTGAGACCACTTCATCTACTGATTATGACTTCACATATCACTCATGACATCAGGGGTTGGCAAATCATATTACCCGATGCCCGAACCATGTTGAGTAGTATGATGGGCAAAAAGATTCAGGGCCTCATTATGAGTTTGGCGGGCGGTCTTCTGCCCGCTGGCCCTATTATGAGTTTCCCGCTGGGCCAGCAGGAAACTACCCACAAAAGTGAGGCCAGCTCATAATCGAGCCTGCGGCAATGTTGTGGTGTGTCGGGTGCGAACGCACCCATTACGCTTTCACTGCCAGTAGTTCAGGCAGTGAAAAGCGCAAAAGGGCTGCACATGGGGACCCCTGCATTGCCCATGCCAAGTGCATGGGCAATGCAGGGGCCATCATGGGGTCCACGGCACCCCGTATCCACCAACTTTTATATAGCAGTTGAACCGCCATGCAAAAGCTTGCAGACACAGAAGTCATAATCCCCAGGGCAGTGCTGCTAGCAGCGCTGCCCTGGTGGATTAAGACTGCCGAAAAAGTGGCGGTGCTGGGGCCAGCAGTCAGACCGTGGTGCTTTCGCCACGGTCATAATGTGGCTGTCGGACCACCGCATTGGTGGTCAAACCGCCATCGCAAATCTGGCATTCGTAAGACTGCCAGACTCGTAATGAGGGCCCTAATGTCTATTTTGTCAGATGGACAAGTAGACATTAACTCACGTAAATAATATAAAATCTGTGGGCACTCTGGGTCTCACAGCTGATCAGAAATGCTGACAGAAAGCCAAACATTTGGAGTCCTCTGATCCGCTGGTGACCACCGGACTGCGCTCCCCTCCCCCCACAGCCCCATCGTTTTACCTGACAGTGGAACAATCTGGGTCCCCTGTACCCTTTAAACATGGATTAATCACTGGAAGCACTGAAATGTGCTAGTAAACACTGGCCTTTGGCTGCAAACCCTCAACCCACCATCACCGAGTAATGGAGTAAGTGGCTGCCGCACTGGAGGGCCACCCACACACTGGGCTGAGGGGCCTGAGGTACAAGCGTTAGTAGTGGGCATCCTCCCTTTGTCTACCAATATGTCTGCTTTGAAAAGAGCACCAAGAAGGAGGTGTGCAAGAGACATGGAAGGGCGCCGAGCTGGTTGAGGTCTGTCGGAGGGGAGCATTGAGTATCAGAGGCTGGTGGGGAGGCCCAGGATTGTGATGATGTTCATTGTGAGACTGCATGGTCCTGAGGCATGGGGAATGTCTAGTGTGAGCATGCTTGGGTGTGTTACATGGGTCTGTTCTCTTGCAAGGGAGAAAAATTACGCATTGCTGACCCGACCAGAGAAGGAAAGGACACATGGACTCACATGTGAGTAAGGAATTGATGCATGGCTCACTTTTTCGAGGCACGCTCACCCATGCAGCTTTATTTTTTACGCAAACCAGGTACTTTGTGCAAAATCAATGTTTCCATTGTTTTCTATGGAGTAAGACTCTTATTCTTTTAAAAAATCATATCTTGACTTGTGTATGTTGGATTTTTGTCATTTTGGTCTTGTTTGATTTAGACAAATATTACCTATTTTTCTAAAATGATGCGGTGTGCATTTTGTAGTGTTTTCACTGTATTACTGTGTGTGTTGGTACAAATACTTTACACATTGCTTCTGAGATAAGCCTGACTGTTTGTGCCAAACTACCAATCTGGTAAGCAGGGGTTATCTAAGCGTGTTGCTCCATTGTCCTGACTAGAGTGAGGGTCCCCGCTTGGACAGAGTGCCAACCACAGACCCTATTTCTAACAACCAGGGAAATCAACTGTAAAACCGGCCTGGCAGATCAAAAAAACGAACACACAAACAGTCAAAATACTAACCCACACACTGACCTATGTGACCAATCCTTCGGGCTATGCCTAATTGCCCTACATGCCAGTCAGACCCTGGTGACACATGGGAATGTACACATATCAGCCAGTTTGAACATGTGGGTCCATAGCTTGACACTGAAATATAATCATGCAAGTACTCTCTATCTCAGAGTACTTATATGCTATGGGGAAGTGCGGGTGCTCTCTTGTTAAAAGTATTGCAGCTCTTCTGAGACATGCTGCTTCTCTCCCTTTGCAAATTAAATACATTTAGGTACTTTATATCTGCCCCTTTAAATCATTTGAACCCTGTCAGGTCCACTCAACCGTTCATCCTTCTGAGGTCAATAATAGGAGTACTTTTGAGTGTTTATTTCAGGGCCAAAAGACTTCGGGTGAACATGTGCTTTAAATATACACGCTATTTTATATCACGTTGATTTGAAAATTGCTGACCAATTATATCACCCTTTTTCCACTACTGTGGAAAAAGTACTACTCCTTTTCTTGTCAGGAGTAAACATCCAACTTTTTCTAGTGTGGGAAGACGCGTTGGTGAATACCCATTAACATGCAAGTTAGTGAGTGTGTACAGACTCACACAGCATTGCAACCCTAGGAATACTGCTTCCCACCTACTTCATTATGTAGATTTCCAGAAATGTGAGAAAATTAGAGCCTTGCTATTATCCAAACCCCGACATATGAGAATAATCTGACAGGCTGTTATCAGAGCACTTGTATAATGGGAATGCACCAGAAAATGTCACCTCACTGCATGGCTCGAAAACAGACATATGGATCTTTTTAAGGGACAAGTGGATTTGTAAAATATTGTGGGCCTGATTTAAGAAAAGTGGCGCTGCACCCAGTGCAGCACCATTTTTCTTGTGCCCCTTAGCACCCCCTGAACACCACCATGTGTGCACCATATCTAAGATACGGCGCACCATGGCGGTAGTTAGTGATTTTGACGCTAGTTCGGAGCTTTGCAGGATTAGCGTCAAACATTTTGAAGCTAATCCTGCAAAGCCCATTGACACCCATTGTAAACAATGGTGTGCCTCTTTGTAACGCCTGCTCTGAGCAGGTATTGAAAGTGCTAAAAAACTGACGCAAAGAAATCTCTTAGATTTCTTTGCGCCATTTTTTTGGCTCCCCTAAAGCGGGAACGCCCTCTTTGCATACTTTATGTCTGGCGCAGGCATAATGTAGCGTAAAGGGTTACAAAGTGGAGCAATGCATGCATTGTGCCACTTTGCAAATGTGGCATGGCGATTTTGACCTCATTGGGCCACATAAGCATAAAAAAGAATTACACTAATGTGGCACAGGAGGCACTAGGGGCCATTAAATCTGCTGCTGTGTTCCTTGGCTAGTAGATATATTACAAAATTCCACACCTCTGTGTGTCATTAAATGTTTTCTTCCTCCCACTACAGCAAGGGGCAGTGGGTCAACCCACTGCAGCAGGGGCATTGTGAGCCTCCGCCGCCCTCCCTGCTTTTCTAACTACAGTGGGGGTGGGGCTGTTTATGGGCCTCTTCTAGCTGCAGCTAGGTAGACAAAATCTCATAAATAACACTATGAAGATATACAGAGTCAATAGAAACCAAAAGATGAGCAAATAGAAAAAGGAAAGAAGGAAGAAATATTGAATAGAAGGGATGAGCGGGTGGATGAATGAGTGAATGGATAGGTGAATAGTCAGGCGGAATGGTGGTCCAGTAGATGGATGGGTGAATGAATGGATAGATGGGCGGAAATGGGAAAGTATGGAAAAGGGTTGGTTGGATGGATGGATAAGTGCATAAAAAGGATAAACCAGTGGGAGGCAGAGTGGACAAAAGAGTGAAAGGATGAATGACAGAGTGGATCGAAGGATGGTAGCATGGATGGATGGATGAATGGATGGTAGAGTGAATGGATGGATGGCAGTGAACGGATGGATGCATTTCTAGATGGATAGCAGAGAGGAGGGATGGATCAGTGGATGGTAGAATAATGGATTGATGCAATGGGAAAAGATCGACTGAACCATGAAACAATGAATGGATATAAGAAAAGAAAGGTGAAATAGTGAATATCTGTGGGTGGATGGACGGGTGATAGAATGAAAGGATAGATGGATGTCTGGATGGAAGAGACATGGGAGCTGTTCTAGGAAGTGGTCACTTGGTTTGCTTGCTTTGTGCATCAGGGCTTTAATTTCAAAGTGGGCGGTCCTTTAATTTTCTGGCTACTCACTTGCACTTCTGCCATTGGTTACCGTCATTGTGAGTGTCTGTTTTTACAAAGAGGACATTCCCGGAAACAGTATTTCCCATAGATAACTAGGAGTACTGTCAAAGAGTGAATTTTGAGGCAAAAAAGATATGAGGGTGTGGTGCGTAGATCGAATGTGGAAGGTTGACATTCGATCTACGAGACGGGGGTTCGGGAGGTGGCGGTTAGAAGAAAGCAGTTGGGATGAATGGAGCGGTTCTGACATTGCTCCTGTAATGTACCCGCATTATCTGAGAATAAAATGATTACCTGTTACTGCCGGTCTCCGTCTTTACAGTGGCGACGAGGCGGGCAGGAGCGATGTCGGAGGTGAGGATCGTGCTTTTATTTTCGGCGATCTTCTGGCTGCTGGTGCTTTCATAACTTGAGGGGCTGCGCATTAAGTACCTCTTGATGTCCAATGGCGATTTTCTGGATGCTGGTGTTTCCATAACTTGAGGGGCGGCGCATTAAGTACCTCTGGATGTCCTGTATTGGCAAGATTTCTGTTTCTGGAAAAAAAATCTGCAACTACGCCAGGAATTATGGGTTGGAGTGTGCCCGAATTACTCTAAAGAGTGAACAACACAGTTGAGGCAGCCATTTTTAAGTGGTTTCTTCACA